>NC_089990.1:9019113-9644113 GCF_036417845.1 Apteryx mantelli | reverse complement strand
GAGAACAACTTTGAAGAGAAGGACCTGGGGGGGGAGGGGGTCCTGGTGGTCAACAAGTTGAACATGGGCCAGCAATGAGCCCTCATGGCAAAGAAGGCCAGCAGTATCATGGGCTGCATTAGGAAGAGTGTTGCCAGCAGGTTGAGGGAGGTGATCCTTCTACTTAGCACTAGTGAGGACACACCTGGAGTACCACGTCAAGTTCTGGGTTCCCCAGTACCAGAGAGACAGTGATTTACTGGAGTGAGTCCAGCAGAGGGCCACAAAAATGATCAAGGAATTGGAGCATCTCTCATATGAGGTGAAGCTGAGAGAGCAGAGACTGGAGAAGAGGGGGCTCAGGGGGGATCTTGTCAATGTGTATAACACCTGGTGGGAGGCTGTAAAGAAGATGAAGCCAGACTCTTCTCAGTGGTTCCCAGTGACAGGACAAGAAGCAGTGGGCACAAACTGAAACACAGGAAATTTCACTTGAACTTAAGAAAACATTTCTTTGTTGTGAAGGTGGTTGAGCACTGGAACAGGTTGCCCAGCGAGGTTGTGGAGTTTCCATCCTTGGAGATACTCAAAACCCGAGTGGACATGGTCCTGGGCAACCTGCTCTAGCTGACTTTGCTTGAGCAGGGGCATTGGACCGGGTGATTTCCAGAGATCCCTTCCGACCCCAACTATTTTGCAGTTCTGTTATCATGGGAGTGACTGCAGAAAGTCTTACTCAGAGGTGTGAAGGAGGAAAAAATTAATCAAGATCCTACTCTGTGCTACCGGTGGTTTAAGAAACAGAATCTAGGTATCTCCAGGAAAGATAAAGCATTTCTAGAAACACTGAATAAATTAAAGAAAAAAACAATTAGAAGAAAAACAAGACTCTTCACAGCAGTTTGAACAAATCTATTTAAATCCAGTAGGAAGAGGGAAAATGGTCTTCCTTTTATTCTTTTGTGAGGCTAGTTAAAATATGATTCCTGAACTGGGAAAGGCAACACAGGTAGCTGCACAAACCTTGCAGTACTACTTCTCTGGGGAGACATTACGATCCAGAGTCATGGTATGACAAACAGAGTCCTAAATATAAAATCACACAGGAATAGCTATACAGTACACAGACTGAAGCATAGGATGTTGACTGATTAAAAGCCAGCTAGGATTATTCAGCAGATCTGGGCTTAAGGTAGCTACTCGGATTTTGGGCAGATGAAATCCTAAGCAAAGCATTAAGGCAGGTCACATGAAATATTATATGGAATTCCCTACGAAGATTTTTCTTATAAATTTTTCCATGAAGGACACTATATCAGTTGCACCTATGCCAATAACTTCATTATCTCTAGGTTTAGCTTTTTAGATTCTTTTTAAAGACTCAAAGTCAGTTTTGGGGCTATATGATGACTGTTTGTATTTAGCCATCAAGAATCTGGCATGTGTCTTCTCTGAATTTTAAGAATGATAGGAAGAGATTTGGTACTGCATGAGTTAGAAGGAAAGAAATTTCCAGTTCTCTTTGAGTCTTCTTTCTTCTGTTTGTAACTGCTATGATAATTCTGAATGGTTGCACACAGCTGATAAACAGCATTTTATCTAGTCTAGCTAAATTGAACGTTGTAGCCATGTCTGTTGTAATAGTTAGTAGGTAATCTCTTTTCATTTTAGAGATACTATTCTCAGCATTAGTAAATTTACAGTTAGATAATTTTTTTCCTCCTACTGAATATGTAGAATGTGACTCTTAGAACTGCCTGAAAGGCTCCCCAAAGAGGGAAGATGATACTAAAGGGGAATTTATTTCAAAGCAATACTGTATTGCTTACAAAGGAAAATGAATAAAGTTGGGAATTCCTAGCAGAGAAGCATTAAGACTCCTTAACATAAAATTATTCCTCTTTCGCATTCTAGTCCAATTTCTGAAGAAGAGCAAAATGATCCGAAAAGCTGTGCATAAATAATTGATTTCCTTTACTCTAGATGTGGATTCCTCCTGCATAAAAATGTTCTTGTGGAGTACAGTTTGTAAGGCTGAAAGACTGAAGGGTTTGGCCTTTTGTTTAATACCCGATGGTTTCCTTTGGTTTTCCTAGCTGTCCTACTTATTTCTGGTTAAGGAAAGATAGACAACCATAACAGACATTTTTAATCCTGGGATAGTGATTAAAATTGCAACAAAATTTCTTTGTTCCAGATGATTGCAAATTTCAAATGTCTGTGATTAAGTCCACGTAGTGCTGTGAAGTTGCAGACTCTGGACAAAATTTAAGAAAACTTTTTAATGAACTCCAAAATGAAGTGAGAGAAGCATGTTAATAGTGACTTTGCACATTTCTGAAGACAAGGTAGGGAGGAACTGCTACTACCCACTACAGAAAGAGGAAATAGGATTACTGTTTGCTTCTTTGAGGTGTTGATGCTATATCACACAGTCCCTGATAACGTGCATGCAAGTACTTTACAGCCTTTTGGGTGGTTATTTCCGCATGTCTCTGCACCAGTAAAGAAATACCCCAAACAGTGCCAGTCCAGTTGTTAACACACATCCCAGTTTTTTTTTAATGGAAACAGGTCATAGCTGTAACTCATAAAATACAGCAGGAAAGCCTGAATTTTACAGGAATTACAGTATCTTGAGAGTTGGCATTTTGTATGGTTCTGTAATGTTCTGCTGCTGTTTTGTCAACATGGATGTGTGACTGACATTACCTCTGGTCCACCTGGAACTTGGGTCTGTCAAAGAAAATTTGCAAACAAAAATAATCAGCCCATGAAAAAGTTCAGGCTGAGATTTGTTTCTCATTTGTCACAGAGAAAAAAAGAAAGTTTTTATTCAGGAAGCTGGAGAGCTTTTGACATTAATCCTGCTGATATGCAGTGAGAATACATGAGGAATTTTGATTGCTCATGTGCTCATATAGCATATTAATGATTTTGATAAAAGCATCTGACTATTGTATAATAAGTGAAATGAAATTGTTATGGCCTAAGACTTCTTTTCTGTGCCACTGCTCTAGTAAAGTTACAATGCCACATAACTGTTAACAGAGTGGAGAACAAGATCAGGTGTAGTTCAGACTAGGGCAAACAAATCACTTTAAGGGGGTTCATTAAAACTGTTCAGCTTATAGATTGACAGATACCTATTTTTCTTTTTTCTTCTTTTTGGAGGATCAGCAAACCCTTATGTGTTCTGTTGCATTTATGTATGATACTTACTGCATGACATTCTTTTTAAAATAAAATGATTCTGCACACTAAAAAGAAGCTATAAAGAGAAAAGGCAAGAAGCCAGTTCCCTTTCAGAAAAAGACATGTTTTTATTTAGGTTAACAGTCATCCTAAACAAGTTGAAAAATGTAATCTGGACATAATTTAACGTTGCATAGTGCCTACTACTATCAAAGATAATTATTGATCCAACTTCTAAGGAGATAAACAAAATGGCACTCACTCACTTGACCAATATTTACCATCATTCAGGGCCCAAGAGAAGGGCTAATCATGAATGATGATAGTTTGGAAAAACAAGTTTGTACCCATCATCTTGAAAAGACATATTATTGCAATAGACTTATGAACTGCAGTATTAATGCAGACCACAAAGCCATCTCGTGAACTATTAAGAATGGCTAAAAAAATGGTAGGTGTCTTTTGTCAGACATTTGGACAAATTTGTTACTGCTGAGTGATTGATTGCCATTGTTACTCTACAACATCTCACTTGAAAGTTACATCAGTGGAACCTGAGAGTAGAAAACCTGTTTTCTCACTTATTTGAAGTCAGTTCTTTGGCTTTGATGGACTTGCATGCACAACAGAATCAGATTTCCTTTTTATTGTTACGTTTCTTCTTCCTATGGCTTGCTAAACAAAATCTCTAATGAACTGATTTTTTCTGTGAGTTGAGGATAGCCAACTCTTTCTCCAGTGAGCTAATTCGAGAATTTCATTTTGATTTTTGCAATTAGGAAACACAAATATGATCAGATGATGAAAGGTTCCTTCCATAACAGTGTTTATTGAACTGAGGAATGACAAACCCACTGAAAAGGCAGGAAAAAGCTATTCAGTTGGACCCAACAAAAGTCATATTACTGAGTAGTTTTCTATTAATTTGTATGGTAGACTTCTAGTAAAAAAATAGTTGTGATAGATTCTAATTCTTCCAGCTGCTTCATCCTCTGTTCACCTCTACCAGCCTTCCCTTACACAGTTTGAAGATCTATGAAGGAGCAGTCATGTCAGCGCAGACACTTTTTGCACTCTTCACATTGAAATTTGAAACACTTCTTTCTCTCTTCATGTTGAAACAAATCCATGTTAACAGTACTAATAAAAGTGAAATATTTCTAACACTGAGTACAAAGAACTCTTGATTGCCAGGTGCATGTATGGTTTTGGATAAAACAAAGAGAATCTGCAATAACTGAAGAGCTAGACTTATTTCTAGTTTTTTTTTTTAATGTGGCATACTTTCAACCTTTCAGCCAAACACTGCATGATTGCAGAACTGGAGTTTACTACTTAATGTTACTTTGATAAGTAAGAATTACAGAGAATTCTATAAATTTAGAAAACTTATTCCAAAAATCATTTTGATCTTTTCAAACTCTTTTTAGAATGTAAATGAATATTAAGCAATATCACATGATCTAGGCAAGATCCTTAATAGTGTTACAAAATAGGTACAACAGAACTCTGAAATCATATATGGTGATCAGAGACAGCAACACATCATCCTAGACTCATTCAAAATATGTGTAGAAAGGGAATCCCCATTAATGGGGAGTCTCATTTGATTTTGTGTGCTGTCTCTCTTAAAGCTCATCAGCTTTTCTTTTTTTTTGGTCTTATACTCTTCATACCTGGAAAATGGGGAGTAATGCTTACATGTCTGCCTCTGAATTTGTGTTGTTAAAGATGCTGTTTGCTGAGAACAAATTCATTGCCGATACAAAACATTTCTCTAACCTCTCACTGCAGAAAACTAAGATTTGAATCCCCCAAAGTATAGAACAAAAATACAATAGTCAGCCATTTAAAAGACAAATAGCTTTTGTGGAAGGGATAGAATAAAATAGCCTACAAAAAGAGATATTCAGTGACCTCTAGGAGAAGCCATTTTTTAGGGGAGGATCGCAGTCACCCAAGAGATAAAATCCTGACCCACTTGCTAATCTGACTTAAAACTGATCACGGAAAGTAAGACAGGAAATATCATATAGGTGCTTCATGAATTTTCTTGCACTGTTCTTGCTTGCTTGCTTGTGTCTTTCCTTCCTTGTGAAGACTATGCTACTGTAGAGACTAAATGTGCTAAGAGTGATTGACAGCCTTCGTCTTATATGCTTTAATGATCATGTGAAAACTGGAGTATTCACAATTTTGAGTTCTGAGAAAGGATGTGATTAAGCTGCTAGGAGTTTGAAGAGCCATGCTACTTATAAAGAAAAGTAAGATGAGGCATGAGGTACAACTAATGCGAAGTCCTAACCAGTGTATGTGTGTATCAGCTGAGCTAGGAAGGCTGAAGAAAGAGACTGTGCTAGAATCTACAGAGGTACAACCAACTAGCACTTTGAAACCCAAACATTTTTGACTAGGAGCAAATGGGCTAGGTTTATAACATCCTACTCCATCTCCTGACAATGATGTGCTGGCGTTATTGCTCTACCTCTGCAATTTTCATTATAGTTGATAAAAGCTTGGTGTAAACCAGCAGATATACAAAAATGATTCCAATAAAATCACGTGTACTTTGTTCTCCTTGCTGTCCCTCTCCCTCTATTATATATGTCTATAAATACATAAGAATATAACTGATTGAGTCAGATTTTTGACAGAAACCTACTTCAATGAGTACCCAAGGTACTATTGCAATGCTAAACATAATTTTAAGTAAAGTTGAAGAGATAAAGAATACATTTTTAGTTTCACACTTTTTATCTTTTTTATAGTATTTGCCATTCTAAATTCATTTTCCAACTTCTTCACTTAAGCATGAAAAGTATTAGAAAGAATGTGTAGTGTAATGTAGCCCTGACCCCAAAACCTCTACTTCAGACAAATTTCCCATTAATTTTTCCATAACTCACATTTATATGTATTTCTGTTGCTTTGTTTTTATATCTGGGTGTTACTGGAGAACAAAGTTAAGGAAAAAAGGAGGACTAGTTTGTATTGCAGAATTTGGATTGCTGCAGGGAAGAAGTATCCATTGAGCAAATATAATCTGAAGTGTTTAGATCAATCTTACACATTTTCTCTGCCATCTTATAGTCTGTTCAGCTGGATTTAGATCTTCAGGCAAAGGTTGTGATTTCCTAATAGGTCCTGAACCAAGCAGAATGCTTACTTTTTTCTGCATTTTTATTTCACGTTATTGTAATAGTTTTCAGTAGAAAGTAAAAATTGCAGAGTACCACACATACTGTTACATTCTAAATCCTCTTATAAGCTAAAGAAAAACACACATTATATGTAAGGCCAAGAATTTATTGTTAGTATAATTGCAATCTTAACAGTCTAATCAAAGAATTATTATTAGTCCATAACTAATTATTACAGAAAAGGAAAGAAAAAATAAAAAATGCTACTCTACAAAAAAGATGTCTATAATAATAATAATAATAATAATAATTTAAAATTGTCATACAATTCCAATATCTGTTTTTACAGTGTTATGCTCACGCTCCCCTTGAGGTCCCAATGTTAAGTCCTTTGCTTAGAGAAGTATGATGTTGAAGGCTTCTTTCTCCTCCCCTCCTTCCTTATCTTTGTATTCACCTGCTGCTATTTTTATGTTTTCCGGAATGCTTTTACGCCTTTCTCTTTCTTTATTGGTCTGCAGCTCCACATTGCGTCCCAGTTTACTATATATGGTAGGTCTGACATATGTTAGCTACTTGTTCGTTGTTCTCTGTTACCCTTAAAAGCAGCTCCAGGTCTGCATTCCTCTAACTGACCATTTGTGAGTTACTTATAGCCCTGGGATCCCCAGTGCCAGCCTGTGCCCTGTCGGTTTTCATCCCGAGCCTGTACACTTCTCCACTGCTTAAGGCTTCTGCTGTCGTACCAGGCCTGTATTCCTCTCCATGACATCATTCTGCTGAAGTTACAAATATCTCATTCTGCACAGGATAACTAAACTACTTGTTACTATTACCATATAAAACCAGTGGATGTACCATACAAAAATGACCAACAGAAATTAGGCATAGCCACCTGGTAATTAGAAAAACAGCTGCTGCAGCTAAAACAAGTAAAAACAGAGCTCCAGGCAATGAAAGTAAAGCTCAGACAAAGCCTGACAAGCCTCAGTCCTGATGCCTCGCAAACTCAGTACAAAGCCCGTGTCCTGTTACTAGCAATGGCAATTCTGTACTACCGGGCTACAAAACATAAATTTGAAAATACTATTTCTTTTCAGTTGCAGCATGAAGCTTATAGCTTTTGAGCATATGAATGTGAATGAAATGTTCATTTTAGTGCTGCTGATTCTGGAACAGCTCCTTTGGCAACTGCAAGTAGAAAATTAGGAGTTTATTTAAGATAATAGGCCCTATAGCACTTTCATCATGTAAATGCAACAAATAGAGACACACTCAAATAGATAATTAAATTTTATTGCATTAACTTGTTAAATTCTTTTAATGGTATTAACGCCAGTAGATGCATTTTTTCAGCACTCCATCTGAAAGACAATAATAACAATCAGTGACGTGCATAGGTTTTCAGTTTCCGCCCTGCTCCTGGGGCATTTCTGTGCAAGGATGAGCAGTTTAAGAAGCAGATCTAGTTTAGAAAGAAAACTGCTGCTATTTGTTGGGGACGATTTTCCCTCTTAGCCACTACATCACCTTATTACCTCTTTCAGTTTGATTCACTTCCTCTCAGGATGAAGGCTGGTGGACTATTAAGATAATGTTGCTTGTATTTACATGGCTGTAATTTTTTGGTATAAGACAGTAAAATTTCACTTGAAATTTTCAGTGCTAAATTAGATAACAAACCACCATATCCCTCTAATCAGAAGGAAATAAATGGTGTGGTGAAGATAATGCTTGGTAATACTCTACATTTGTTAAATATATATAAGTAAAAGCTGTTTAGCATACATAATGATAGATGACTACCATTTATGCCATACTGAAAGTGCCAGCTTGTTAATAACTGACCCCATTTACAAGCAGCTTAGCTTTATACTCAGGTCTCTTGGATAGGCAGCTGAAGAGAACCCGTGAAGAGGCATTCCAGTCGGTGCTCTGCAGATTGCGTTTTACACAGAGCAGTTTCAGGGAAAATGCACAGACCAGCAGGGACTAGAACTCAGGATTCTCCTACTCCTTTTGCAGTGATTAGACTTCAGTGCCATGCTTAAACTAGCCTATCTTTAGTCCAATTAATCTTTACTCCTTAGACTGAAGTAAAGCCACTTCAACAGGAAGATGAAGCTTTTTCGCATACTGTAAAACTGCTAAAATGCCTTAGATAGTGGACTGCGCAGCCTAAAAGTTTAGTTCTGGAGACTTCTGCTCCACAAAAGGAATTCAGATCACTGTCTTAGATGTAAAATGTGGGAAGAGATGTCTCAGAAGGGGATCCACATTATATGTTGTGCAGCTGGGCAGAAAACACTGAGGTTGGGAGTGGGGATGTTACTGAAATCACTATATTGTCAAAAAAAACGCAGGTTATTCACTCAGAAACAATCGCATCTGGTGCTTAGAAATCTGAATCCTATTTAAAGTTAACTCTACATGTCATAGGCAAAGTTCTGTCTGTATATTAAAGGCACATGAGTGCCACCAAGTAAAGAAAAAGATTAATAAGGTCTGTTCAGTTCCCACCTGTTCTTCTACAGATCAATCTGTCATTGCTTCCTCTGATTTTACTGCAACAAAACATAGCTTCAGACTTGAATATAAATCTGACTTGCAAAGTTTACCCACTGAAACATAAGATATGAAACTACAAAAGAGAAAGTCATATAACAGAGTGCTTTCTTTACTGAAGCAAATCCTTTTTTTCTCCTTAGAGAGTGAGATAGTATAATGTGGAAAGATTGCACTTCTCACATTCTGGAAAAACAGTTTATTCATTGTTCTGACTGTATTTATTTGAATCTCAAAGAAATAGGTCACAGGGAGTGTGGGGAAAACATGGTATTTGCCGTGGTTCTCTTCTTGGAAACCTGTAAGAGGGAATCAGTTCAGTCACCCCATGTCGTTTGGAATCTGAAGAATGTTTCTGGCATCAGATTCTTATTTTGAGGAATAGGTGCTAAGGGTAGTTCTGTCAGAAAAACTCCGTACCCCATTCCCCTGAAAAAAAGCAACCCACTGGAAACACTTGTAACTAATAAGAAAATCATGGCTGGAGATACAAGTAAACAAATCTATCTGTGGCTGCAAAATTTTAGAACCACAGAAACAAAGTATTTTAGGTTGCAATGAACCTTTGGAGGTCATCTCATCTTTGCCCTTCAAATAAGGCCAATGTTAGTGAAGTTGCTCTGGGCCTTTTCCTGTTGGGTTTTGAATATCTCCAACAGTAGAGATTTCACAGCCTCTCTGGACCCCTGGTCCAATGTTTGAACACCTTCAATTGGAAGAAATTTTTACTTATATCTAATCAAAACTTTCTCTTGCTATAGTTTCTGTCTGTTGCCTCTAGTCCTTTTGCTGTTCATCTCTGAGAAAAGTCTGGCTCTGTCTTCTCTGTAAAGCACTCACTAGGTAACTGAAAACAGATATTAGCACTCTCATTAACCTTTCCTTCTTAAGGCTGAACAAACCCAGTTCTTTCAGCCTCTTGGGTGTCTGTGCTCCAGCCCCCTAATCATTTTGGTTGCCTGCCACTGTACTCGTTTTAGCCTGTCAAACTGGGCACAGTGCTCCAGAAGTGGTCCAACAAGCGCCAAGTAAGAGAGAATAAGCACTTCTCTTGACCTGCTGGCTATGCTTTGCACATGCAGCCTAATGTGCAGTTAGCCTTCGCTGCTGCGAGGGCACACTGTCTCATGTTCACCTCTTCCCCCGGGACGCTCAGGTCCTTTCCTGCAAAGCTGCTTTCCAGCGTGTTGATGCGTACTCCGTACTGCTGCATGGTGGTGTTGCGTCCCAAGTACATGCCTTTGCATCAGCTCTTGTTCAACTTCATTAGGTTTTTGTCAGCTCGTTTTACCTGTCTGTTGAGCTGTCTGTCCTTCTGCCCTCCTTCCTACCATCTTAAATATCAGTGCACCCTACATGAATACAGTAAATTATAAGAGACCTGACCATGCAGAAGTTAAAAATGTTGTAAGGAGAAGGTAACACATTCAAGATAACAAACATTTGTAATAACCCTCTAAATGAACATGTTTTGGTGGCTCTGAAAAATCACACAGTTTTTTTTGTCTCATTGAAAGACATGGACCCCTTTTAAATATAAAATTACACTAGTGAAACTACACACAAGCAAGCTTCCTTAGAGATGTAAGCAGTCCACACGATGTCTTTGCATTATTCTATACTCACAAGTAGTGAGTTTGATGTAATACACAATGTATTAGATTAATCCTTAATGTATCTAATTCAGCCAGGTGATGTTTCTAGTTTGAAGGGTGATGCATCTAGATTCAAGTGATAATTCAGCAATGGAAGTAGCTGATTCACTGAATCTTATGTCAGATTTAGGAAATGATGTTTCTAATTCAATAGCTAATATGTCATTCAGGGTGTAGTCCACTTCACAGATTTTTTTCTTATGCACTTCACTCTGAAATTGTACAGATTAACAATGTAATAGTTTATTTTGTGTCTAAATTTTATTATTGACATACATTTTGAAAACAGATAAAAGTAGCATTAAAATAATTAAATTGTGAGATATCCTCTTCCAAGAACTCCTATGTTTACCAGGCAATCTACTGTAACACCAAAAGAAAATGGCTAAGTTTTGTGAGAGAAGGAAAAGCAATGCTTTGGGTAAACAAGTTGTCAACTGCCTAAAATTCTGAGGACTTTGTGAAATTTCTTCCTCCAAGGTAGCCAAAAAATTAAGAAAATACCTTTGCATATCAGCATCAAAACTTGATAGATTTTGAAATGTGAATTATAGAAGTTTTCTACAAAATGTTTTCTAAGAATTTCTGTTCACACTATAAAGCTCAATCAAGCTTCATCCTCAATCTTCTTGTGAATTTTTACATATATGTTTTACATATCAAAAAGATGAGAGACGCTAGGGTCAGAGGCACAAACAAACTTCAGCACATAGAGAGGAATTAGACAAAACCTTAAAGACTATAGTAATATAAGCCAAATGGAGAGGGCTATATTTCAGTTTCACAATTTCTTGACAGAAATTTTCAGGCAAGTGTAGTGTGATTGCTACAAATCTAATGTGGCAAGAAAGTCCTGGGTTTACTAAGCAGTACTTGCAGAAAATACAGAAGAACGTTTTTCGCGTTATTATTGGGATGCTTTCAGAAAATGTGTGTCTAACAAATAACTTACCATTACTGGAATAACACCAAAAGAATGGAACCCCATCTGCTGTATAATTATAGTTACACAAAGGCAAGAAGTGTAATGTCTGTGAGGTCATACCTGTTCCATCCCATGTATTTGCAAGAATTATTTCTCAGCTCCCTAAGTTTAAGTTTATATAAGAAGCTGAAAATTTTAACCTCCAGTGCACTAGTACAGTAAGCATGGAAGATTCCACCATAAATCGCTTTTTCTTTACCTTTTTCTATCATCGTACAGGTAATAATTGCCTTCCTAATGTAGCCACTTATTATTACAATGTTGAACTTTTAGAAGACAGATAATCACCCTAGCACCCTTAGATTGTTAAACTGAGAAATTCCAATTGGAAAGCACCAAGCTGTACATTTCATAGGCCAGGTTTAAATGAATGTAAACATTTTTCAGTACTAATGACTTAAAGGATTTTTCTGTTTCCAGTTATGCAAATATTTTTCCCTAGTTGTTTTCCACAGAAAATTAATATCAAGGATATAATTAACAGTATGTAAAGTGACATAATACAGAGCAACAAAAGCTCCATGCGGGTGATGTTCTTTTCTTAAAAGTCAAACCTAAAATGCTCCATCATTCAGAACTATGTATGTTAAGTGCTACTCATACATACTAGGGTACAATAACAGTAATTGCATTAAATCAATTTAGTTGCGGTACTGTGATTTTTTTAAATTGAATGAAAATTGCACCTCTGATTTTCAGTTTTCAGACACATCCTTATTAAAGTGCTGTGTTTTTGTTTTGTTTTTTAACTATTAATATTTTTTCAAATAACTCATGTGGAAGAAAGATAATACAAATATTTATCTTCTGCTTTAATACAAAATATTTAATTCAAGTAAGTGGAGTGATCAAAAGTAATAGGATACTTCCACAATCTAAGTTACTTTCTGTTGCATTTTTCAGATGATATAACTAATGTGCACCCAGGGAATGTGCCGGGAGGTTACCAAGACACATCCAGGGTGGTTATCTTAAAAGTAGAAGTGACATTTGAACAGCACAGTCATCAGCTGCTGAGCATGTACTTAGGATCTCTGCAGGCCTTTGCAACTTACAGTGAAACTTTGCTGCCAAGATCATGAAACAGTTGTTACAAGAACCAGCTAGACAAAAACTACCTTTCAGATAGATACATGAAAAGCACTCACATCTCCTGATTGTACTGTACTTTTACCCAAGGGAAAAATATATTTTTACTAAAGCAATATAGTCTTTGCATAACAATTGACCAGATCTAGTCGACAGAAAGGTTTGATCTGGTTTCCAGGAAAACCAGTCCACAAAAATTCATTCTTAGCCAACTAGTAGGCCAGCAAGTCCTGTTGTAACCAGAGAAGGAAGATGTAAGCTCTATTTTCAAGTTACTTGGGAATAATTTTACACTCCTGCCTATAAATACTTGAGGTCAGAACTAGAGGACACTCATTCTCTTGTTTATTCTTACGTGTTATATACTTCAGCATCTTTGCTTGCTGCTGTTGATAGCAACAATAAAAAGCAAGGAATATGTTATCTGAGTCCTAATGGTTAGACTGCTTATTTCTACTAGTAGGAGGATTTGCACCACTTCGAGGAATTTGATTGTGTTTTTAAGTGAGGAAAAAAAAAAGATATCTGCAACAGATGCCTTGCCTCCCTCCACCCCTCAACAGACACACGTACTGTTTGTCATGTAGCCCATTACCTCGGCTCCGATGAATAACTGACAGTCTCAGTGGGTGGGTTGTTCTCCTTAAATGAACTAATCCTTCAAATTTGGAGGGGAAGGGTGCTGGAGAAAAAATGGAACTACATGCAAAATCATTACAAGGCAGGTAGTGAATGCTTTTAAAGTAATGTAAAGCTTGGTTTTCTGGGTTATTTTTTAGTTTCGCTTGGGATGAGGATGGAAGATGACTCCTGCTTGCTTGCTTGCTTCAATTAGGAAACATAGCCTTAAAACTTTCATATGCTGAAATGCAAAGAACATATATTACACCCTTTGAGAACTTCAGCAAATGTTAAATAGATCTGTATGGGGAAACAGAACTGTAAAGACAGGTTGTCCTGTTGTCATGAGGAACTGTACATTAGAAAAGAGATTAAACTTCTATTTTGAGATTATATGTAAAATAAGTAAACACAAATTATTTTCTAATGCTCTTGGACCCAAATTGAATACACTATTCTGCATACTGAACCATAACATTAGAGAGGCTTCTGTCACTGGCTGTGCCTCTAAAGACACAGAATTTCAGTGACTTTACAGTCCCTACATATTCCATATCTCTTTTATGTTTTAGATTCCCATTTAATACATGCATATGATTTTTCTAGGCTTTATAATAATTTATGTTTTTATGAAACTTCTCATTGTTTTTTTGCTTTATTTCTTGATGATTCTCAGGATTGCTACCTATATGTATATATATGTATAAATTTATATGTATAAATTCACAATGAGCAATAAAGTGCCTTGTTAGAGACAGAAGAAGTAGCTGATAAGTGTCCTTTTCTTTTCTGCATGCATTTTCTTTACAACCTTGATTCCATGCTTTATCGGAAGATAAGATTGGAAGCCAAAGAAAAAGAACATCCTAACCAAATAAAAAGAAATTCTTTGAATTCTTTTTCTTTGCATAAAAGAATAAACAAGCAAAAAGGTTCTTCGCAATGCATGTTTCAGTAGACATCATACTGTTAAACAGTGTGAAAGCAAACTGAAAACTTGATACTTTGCAGAGGTGATCATAGAGCGTAAGGTGAAAAACATTGGCAGTGAAGTCAGACAGGAGTGAAACATAATTTATTTTTTTTTTAGGATTCATCTTTCAGAGATTTAGCTTGGAAGAAAGAGTAGCTCTGAATAATTCTGCTTTGGAATTAAGTGGCCTACCAAAGCCAAACGATGTGAGAGAATTGGACTGAAAATGCACTAACCATCAAGGCTGGATCATGCATATTGTGTTCATAGCCAGCAAAGCTTCCCAAATATGTGTGTTTTTGCAAACACTTCCCTCAAATGAAGCAACTTAATTTGTTTGCTCTGGAGGATTATTTGGTTTTGGGGTGCATAGATATTAATACATCAGACCAAAATTACCTTTAACAACACGTCACAGGAGTCTACTAGTTCATAACATAAAGATTAGTCCTGATTTAGATTTGAAGTTACTGTAGGTTTCTTACAGTTTCATCCTCTGCCTTTCCTGGAACTCACCAAAAAAACTGGCTCAAGAAAATCATGTTCATTAACATCAGTATTTGTCCAGAATATTATAAAAACCTTGACCGCAAACTATTCTTATTATAAAAAACTCCTATCTTTAACACTGTGTTAGGAGAGTTACTTACTGTTTCTCAGTCACATGTGTGAAGGAAAAAAAAAGATCATCATCTCTGCTTACTGGTATAAACTTCTGATAACAGATGAGTCATGCATAGCTTCAGAATGACAATATTTTAAAAAATGCTGGCTAACAAATTTGCCAGGCCAGTCCTTCATGATGAAATCTCACAAGTCTGATTTTCTGAAGGTGTTCCTCTTAGTGGGTGTATGTATCCTAGTGTTTAGTACAAAATAAACCTCATATGTGCAAACAAGTTCATTAAAATTGCAAGAGCCTGTAGCACATTTGTAACAGCTCGCCCAAAGGTTAACATTTATAGTTCTGCACTGCCAACATCCTACTTTTATGGAGCACATTTATATGCTAAATTGCCTATTATGTTAAACTGCAAGTTCCCATTTAGCAGCATCAGGAATAAGATTTGACTATAAGTGTTTAGATTTTATTAGTGCTATGCTAGTCTTCTTAATAGCTCAAACTTCCTACAGGCAGAAGATTTGCTGCATCCTTTACAGAGGTGCTTATGTACAAGATGTGTTTAGAAACAGCTGCAGATATGGAGGATGAGAAGAAACGTAAGACACTGATCACTGATAGGAAAGAGGTGCCTTGCTGCATCTCACCTCTGAGCGAATCCTAAATATCACGTTTAAGCAATTATTGCATCTAAAACAACCAGTAACGACCCCTTATTTAGTTAACAAGATCAAAACAGGTCAGCTGAAAATATTCCAAGAAGAAGGGTGTTGTTCATTGGTAAGTAAATATGCCTACTTTTCCTTTTGTTGTAGGTTACTTGCATTACCTAACAGAACGAAGTGCGTGACCTAACAGAATGAACCAGCCGCAGAAACGGAAATGGCAAATTTTAGCTGTATGTGCAGTTTTCAAAGGTAAGAGAATGTATTTGTTAATGAAATTGTATGATCACTCAGTCTTCCCTTCCTAACAGGTAGTTTTTTAGGGATTGTGTAATTAAGGAAGTTACCAATACTACAAAAGCTTTTCAACTCTAGGTCACCAGATCATCGGAACAGGGGCCTAATTTTACCTACCTCTTCAAAAACATCCCTAAGTACTTGCCCTGCTTAGTAGTGACCAAAGTCTGTCTGTGATGATTATTTGACTATTTGAAGTGACTAGACAAAAATAATAAGAAGCTCAAGTCTACAGCTTAAACTTTTCCTGAAATTCGAAGAAGTACACTCAGAATTTTTAAGGCATCACAAGAAAAATAAAGCATGAGAAATTTCTTTCTGAATGCCTCTGTTAAAAAATGAAAATATGAGAACATTAAAATGCTACTCTGCTCTGCCCTAAGTTATTTATAGCATTAAAAGAAGATTCTAAAGAGATGTCCTTCAAAACCTGACCAGGACAATTTTGCAGACTTAGGAAATTCAGATAATGGGTGTAGGAACAATTCTGGGCATTTGGAGATCATCAAAGATCTTTGGAAACAGTAAGCCATTTAAAACCATTATTGTTTTTATTATTAATATTGGACTGCAAGTAGCTAGTCATCTCAACCATAACTAAAAAACACAAAAAAGGAACTTCACTTTGTTCATATAGAAAAAAATAATATTTTCAGAGTGAGCATCACTGATCTATTTTGATGAAACAGAAAATTCTTGGATGCAAATATGAATTATAAAAGTAATGCAAAACCTCTCAGTTTGATCTGTAGCTGAGGAGGGCTACCTCAGTCAATGCTTAAATAGGTTTGCAAAAGGTTTTAGAGTGCTCTACAGAACTCAAAATTTTTAAGTGACTGAGGAAGGGAAAGTGCCTTCAGTGTAAAATACAGTATTATTTCCAATAGTCAGTGGGCCCATGTGAAAGCTTTGCAGTCTCTGTAGGAATCTGTGTAACTGAACACATTGACTTTGTTGCCACTAAAGGTGGCAACCCCTAGCAAATGCAGATGGGGCTTTACCCATTAAGACAATCTGTAGGGGAGAGACTTGAGGAAAGTAGCACAGAAGGTTTTTTTTAAAAAGTGACCTATTTAAAGTTACATTTTAAATCATTTAAGGAAAAGACTTAGTTAATGCTACTTAATCAAAGTTCTCTGCAAATAACTTAAAGGTGACAGGTCAGCAAAGACAAGCTTATTTAAAGACTGTATTTTAAGATTTAAAATGCTAAGAGTCTTACCAAGTCTAATCTGCTAAGAATTATAATAAAGTATAAGAAAAGTTCAAACCTTATTTATTTCAAAATCAGATTTATTATTTTTTGAAGACCTTACAGGCAAAGAAACAGGCAAGAATTAACACAGCAACTATTTCTCTAAAAGCATATAGACTGTCTGCATGGGTAATTGGATGATAACTGGCCATTTCTGGAATCCAAAATATTTCTGATTTCTGGTTGATTGTTCTCTATGGTCTAAGTGGGTTTCTGTACTTTAGACAGTTGAAATTAGTTACTTTAGGGTGATTTTCTTGTATACATACAGACATAACATGACATATTTCTATATACACTGTGGCATTGTACTAACTAAGTTCTTAATGGTTATGAATTTATTTTTAAACAGATGGTGCTGTAGTTTGAAATGACAATTGTGTCTTAACAAGCACTATCACTGTTATGGCTCCCAGGGATTTATACACACTCACACTCACTGATACACCGTATCTGAGTGGCTTGGTGTTCTGGGCCCATTATTTTGCTGAAGTCACTGAAAAAAATGGGCTATGTGTTGGACTGTGTTGCTTTCTTCTGATACATTTCATAATAAATCACTGCACAGTAGGATTCTGATTTCAAGTTACTAATTGGAATGGTGTTTTAATTATCAATGTGCACCTAGAACTTTACTTATCCCATATCAGAGTTACATGGTGAATATGTAATTGAGGAACAAAGTCCAAGTGATTTTTCTAGTTTTTAATCAGGATAAGAAAGAAGTGTGAGCTATCCAGTGAAAGCCTTACAAACTCCTGGAAGGAGAGAAAGTTTGTTGCTATAATATGGTGGCTCACAGCTGGGAAAAGGAAAGCATTAGCTAATGAAATGGAATGAACCAGAAGTTTAAAATTGTAAAGACTTGACATAACCACTGATAGATTACTAGCCTAAATCCAAACCATAACTCAATCTCCCGGTCAGGTCTTTAAGAGTGACAGGATCTGAATGCCCTTTTTGTATTTGAATGCTATATGAATTACAAGAAGCTTAATAAAAGAAGAGCAGGTGTGGGTGTGGGGGGGGTGGGGGGGGGTGTTTAAGATTGCACTATTTTGCATTCTCTAAATCAGTGCTATCCTAGACAGAAATAATCCAGGACACGTTTTAGATCCATTTGAAGATTTGTGAGGCGTATGTGTCAAGCATACTAAGAACAAAGCAGCAAGTACAGATAGCTTTTAAATACTAGATGATGTGGTTTAGTTTGGAAAGAAGTAATCGGTGTTTGTAGAATGCTTTTAATAACACTGACTCTCCTGGAAATTACCTATTCAATACAGGAAATTTCTGTCATATTATTTCTGCAGGTAAACATTGTATTTATTACATTCAGAAAACAATAGGAATTTACATAGCTGAGCCTACACATACTGTTACAGTATTTTTTTCTTCTTTACATTTATAATAAATATGAATTATATATGGAGACAGCTATGCTTTGTTTAAACTGTTGCACAGAGTACTCCTGGATTGCAGTAAATCAGTGGTTTGCTTTCTCATGCATTTGAATGAATGTAATAAGTGGAATAGACAATTACTCTGATGGATATAGAGAAATTCTGTGCAGCTAACCAGTGCTAGAAGAATAATACTGTCTCACTGTTCACACATTTGTCGCTTTTTGATGATCACGTTATTGATTTTGTATATTATTTGTATAATTATTTGATTCTTCAGGTTATTTAGAAAAAAAATTACTCAGTGTTCATTTAAACTGGTGGCTGAATAAAATTCTTTCCTCAAGCTCCAACTAGTAACCCAATTAAGATTGGCTTTGGAGGTTATTAACCGGATTCTAGTTTCTATTTTTGTCACCTAATTAAACCTGATGCTCCAATACTCCAGGGAGACTCAGGCACTTCATGTGTTAATGTTTAAAAAATGCCTGTATTGGTATATTATACTAAAATGGCAGTGGCTACTTGATCAGTAACTTTAAAGATCAGCATGAGCTCCACTTAGGCTGTAATGCATCAGGAGAAGAGAGGAAGTGAGTGAAATGGCTCTGAAGAACTTTCTCCAAGTTTATTCCACCTGGTGCACTGAAGGTGCCATGGACCTAACAGAGGAAACAAAAATGGATGTATAATGACATTATGTGGACAAGAATGAAACACTAGATGATAAACTCAGGGAATTATGCCAGTTTATATCTTCTCCTTTTGGAAATGGAGAAATTGGCACCACTTACTTGAGACAAAATAATATGAGGCAGAATGTCCATATTCCACAGCTATTTTTCTATCATCTTCCTTGCTAAGTGAAAACAAGGAGAATTCCCTCTTTAGGGCTAATTCCCACCATGCTTGCTGAAACACGCTGGATTAGGCCTGTACCTAATTCTTACTGAAGAGAATTTTCCAATGATCAAGAGCTCAAACTATCCCTGCCAAAGGCTTATCAACTTCCTCTGCCAAAAACTTCACTATATGTGAAGTCCAAATATATTTGATTCACTGTATGTGAGGACCAAATGATTATATAAGGGGGTCTGATTTATTTAAAAAAAATCTGAATGTATACAGTTACAAAGGTTTTAAAGACACAAGTGACCAAAAAGAAGGATGAAAACTGCATTTCTGGTACTTCTTGAGGATTGCATTAGTTAGATGATTCTGAGTCTCCTTGAAAATATGCAGACTTACCCAACCCACATGTTGCAGAATGGAGTCGTGTAGATGTATGGTTTTTTCCTGTGGTTTTGGTCCAAGTACAGAATGTGACTTTGGAGATTTAGGGAAATACTTTATCTTTTATTCTTCACCATTCTTGGAAGAGGGAGGAGAAACTTACTCTATAAAGACAAATCAAGTCTATGAAGACCTGTTCATTGAGCTTGAAATCTTCATCTTCAAAGATTTCTCAATCTTTGATTCAGTAAGGATGGAGATTCAATTTCTTGCCATTGGGCCATTAGCTGCCTGTCCTGGAAAACGCTAATTAGGATTGGCCTTGCATACACCCAGGACTGATTATTGCCTGCCCAGACAGTAAACAGTTCTGCCTCCCCGTGAAAGAATTCTGAACAGTTTATGTGCAACCAAAAGTACTGATGTTTAAATGATCACAAAACCAGCTCTGAACATTTTTGTCTTGAGGCTTGGATAATTTCTTGTACTTTTTTGAAAAATGAAACCAAGCTGTCAAATAGCAGCTGAAGGAAGGCAAAACAAGCTCATTTTTATATAATTTTACTGTCTCCATGCAGATGGACACATACATTAAAAAAAAAAAGAAAGAAAAAAAAAAATCCCAGAGTCATCGCAAAGTTCACAATTGTATAACACTTCTCCTAGAGGATCTTTCAGTTACAATAAGGTACAATTAAGAAAGAACGTGACTAAAAGCCTGATTCTACCCTTTATGTTTCCATGACTCAATGGAAGAGATAAGGCTTGCCTTCGGAGAGATTCTGGGTCTGCATCTCAGGTAATTGAAGTCATTCAGCGTCATGGGAATAAACACACTATACTTGTTGCAGTTATCTCTGACTGTGTATACAACAAGTGTTTAAGTGAAACTATCAGTATAGTCCAAGACTGCATGAAGGAAAGGGAAGTGGGAAAACAATTGGCCCGATCAAGCCAGATGAATCTAGATGGTGAATATTTTGTGTTGGCCTCAAGACCTTCTCCTCTGTAACACCATCTGCTGGACAAGCATAGGAACCTTTGAGCAGGGCATAATTTATGTATTGTTTGTTTCCTTGTTTTCATTTTGGTCTATGCTATGTTTCCTTGTTTTCATTTTGGATCACTCTATTTGTATGTGTGTGAAAGGCAAGACAAAGAAATGGTTTTAAAAAAATTAAAAATGGTGCAGCAGCTTTAAAACATTCTTTTTTTACATGGTACTCAAAAGGCTAAGAAGTGTTTTAATGGAATATGCTTTTAATTCACAGTTTGGATGAGATTCATAGGCAGATGACTAATTTGCTATAAGCTCGTAATCTTTTCTTCACGTGGTCAGTACATTAGATTTATTCTGCCCTTTTGGATAAAGGTAGATGGCTCCTTATGCTTGCAATAACTAACTGCATTGCAGTAACTGCACTCAATTTAAGAGGTGCAGTGGTGTTGCAGTTGCGGCATCTTTTCCTTAAAGTGTGAAAGAGATGTCTTTGGACATGTGCTTTTCTTCCTGGTCCTACCTAACTTCACCAGGAATGTATAGGTGCCTCCTCAGAAAGCAAGTCTCCCCAAGGACTCCATGTCATCAAACCAGAAATCAATCAGAATTTCCCTACCCCCCTCCTCCTCTTCAGCATTTCCTACTTTTCTCCTTCTCTCTCTCTGACGAGCATTTCCTGGATATTCTGGAAGACTATGTGTTTCTATCCTCTCTCATCTGACTTGCTGACGCTACTGAGAAACATAAGACTATCTTTCATTTGCCAGCAGTGTAATCTGCAACACAAAAAAACACATGAACAAGAAATTGAGTCTATGACACAAATGTTCAGTTTTCTCATAGTCACTGAGCATTATTACTTTGTGCTACTACGCACTAATATCTCAGGCACAAAGCCTGTTTATGCAGCAAACATGTCCTTGCTTAAACTGAAGTCATCCATGAATCAGCAACTCTAAAATTCTGATTTCAGTTATTATCTAGCATACAGCCTGGTCAAGATTTGTAAATACTGGCATATGAATTTAAGAGCCTGAGCTGATATTTGACATGCAAGTCATCTGATATTCTCTTTCCTGGATTTCAGTAGACTAGAGATGAAACCACTTACTTCTTCAATCCAAATAATGTTTCTGACCTTTAAGTGTCTTCTTTTGTAAAACCTTGACTAGCAGCCTCAAAAGGGTGTGTAAAACAATGTTGCACACTTGGAATTTGAAGGTTTGTCTCATATTTAAGTAACTTTCAAACCTCCACAAAATCAAAACCGTTTTTCTTTTTCTTTTGTAAATAGGATGAGCTTGTGGAATGTGGGTTTGCTACAGCAAAATTTGCAGGTCTCAACACTCCGTGTTTATATCAACTCCTGAAAATTCATAAACATTCATAAGGTCAGAGGGCTCACTGCTAGCACAGCAGTGACTCCACTGAATTCATAAATAGGATAGCTATGATGTCCTCTCTATAGCATAAGAGTTCCAATACCATCTTTCTGAGTCACTGGGTAAACAGGACTTTGTAATTTCTTCAGTGGCACATAAATACACTGTAAAAAATGCAACAAAGCAGAAATTTTAAAAGAAAATTTTAAAAAAGCCCACAAACCTAGGTGTTTGTCCTTTTGTAAGTAAGCCGAAGGATAAATTCATAAGAAAAAAGCAGAAATATATTCTCTTTTCCTGTATGTTTTGGTCTTCTGCTACAGAAACGAGCCCATCTGGTGGACACCAGTATCAATGTTTAGGGGAAGAAAAGTGAGGCTTCTCAAAAACTCATTTTATATTCTGGCAGATCCATTTTAGCATCTCATCCTGAGATGCAGATAGATTAGAATAATGTCTGTATCAATATGGAGGTTAAGATGCTGAAAGAAAAATTTTTTTTATTATAAAGGACATTTCCTGAACTATCTAATTTAAAGAAGTTACCTGTTCCACAGAGCTAATACTGCCAAATAAATAAGAGCCCAAATTTAAATAAAAATTTAGTTCATGTTCCCAAATCAGAATCCACTTTTCTATCGTAAATGGGGAAATATTACTAAAATACATTCCTATTTGAAGATTCTTGGACTGCAGATATAACAGTTTTACACTTCATGTCCAAAGTGTGGATATTATGTATGTTTGGGGAGGATGGGACAAATCATGCCACAGATTCCTTCTGGTAGGAAGAAATAGCATTACTGAATTGGTTGTTTCCTTGATAATGTTCTAAATATTTGCAAATAACCGTACAGATTCTTCTACTGGTGAAGGAAACAACATGAGATGGCTTATTTCAGTCTCTTTCTCTCATTTAAATTCCTCTCTTACATTGCTTGCCTTATACTGTCTAACGGTTTATTCATCTCTCTCAGGTCTTTCTGTCTGCTTCCCACCACAGAGTTACACTAAACCAACAAACTTGTGAACACTTTTGCCTGATGCGTACCTTTGTTTCAGGTATATCAGGTAGTAGTAATATGCACCCCAAATAAGGGGTGCCAATTACATTGAGTGTTGGAGTTTGTCATGCCCCAAAAGAACAGGAGAATGCTTGCAGGTCAGAAGATTCTACAGCCTGGGTTTTCTATATGCCAGTATATTAAAAACAGAGCCCCTCCACCACCACCACCTCCTCTTCACTTTGTCCTTGAAACCTCACAGAGAGAGCTATTTCATAAAAAGCAATAGAGGTATTCTTCCAGTAACTGACAGCAGGCCTCCGTCACTTACTGAAAGGATCTGATACACTTCAGTCCTTAAGGTTATTCACTATATTTCCATTTTCTCATCCACTTACACTCTATCGCCCTACCTTGAGTGCTGTCATACACATTAGCGTGCTTATGAACACATGCGGGCACGCATGCATAGATACAGCTGGACTACTACTGTCAAACATTATCTTCCATTTTAGTTTCAGACTAAAAGTTTAGTTTGTGAGAA
Source organism: Apteryx mantelli (assembly GCF_036417845.1). Taxonomy (NCBI): domain Eukaryota; kingdom Metazoa; phylum Chordata; class Aves; order Apterygiformes; family Apterygidae; genus Apteryx; species Apteryx mantelli. The sequence goes on along the minus strand of NC_089990.1, from coordinate 9,620,506 downwards.
ATTGTCCTACATCCCAAGCACACTGAAGTGGCTACAGTCACCAAATTCATACTTGGACATCTCATCTTTCATAATCATTTTAATATTCAGTACTTCATTTGGTAATGTAGGAATGTATTCTAACTCATTGTGCATTACTCTGAATTACTCGATGTGAAAAAGATTTCACTAAAAAAGTCTACCTGAAAAATTTGAGAAACTTACCAATTAAAAAGTTCGAAAGGCAAACTTTAGATTGTCTACAAAACATATAATTATCAAGTGAGAGAGCTAATATAAGTACGATTGTTGGATAAGGTTGATGATTCCCAAAAGCCAACGACAATGAAAATAAAACAGGGCCAGGAATTAAGATGACCTGATTTTATTTCCCTTCTCCCACTGACTGGCTTTAATAACTTTTAAAGACAGTGTTGTTCTGCATGACAGCACCGATATTGCATCCTACTCTGATATGTGAGCCCTCCTCTGCATTTTTTTATGAAATATAGTGAAATTAAAATGACTGATAATGGAGTCTATAAAACACAGTTTGGCAATTACGAAGGTGAGACACTTGCTGGCATTAATTTTTGTTATATTAGGGGAAAGAAAAGAGTGAATTCCCCGATAACATTTACTGGCTAATCTAAGGTCTGGGTGTCCTTACTTTTTTTCAACCTCTTTTCAGGTGTTTAATGGAATGTGCATGGATAATTGAGTGCAGGATCAAGTCTTATTCCTGGAATGGCTTTAGGGCTACTAAAGTAAATTTTCTCAGTGCAGTAGCATGAAGAAAGCTTTAACTAAATGGAACATCTTGTACTGTGGTCAAAGAGACATGAAATGTAGAGCCATAATAGCCATTGCAGCCTTATTACCAAGGAATATGCCAACTGAAGCCAATAGGATTCTCATGCCAAAAACAAACAAACAAAACCCCCCCCATAATCAAATCCAGAAAAGGAAAATTGATTCCACTTTTTTAATCCATGAAACTGCATGCGGGACTAAAATGTGCTAAATCCAGTAGTGCCTGATCACTATAACTTTTTCCCAGTACATGCAATGTACTTACTGTATGATATCTGTTCTCTAGGAAATGAAGCATTGCTTACAGTTCTGTTGAAAGTGATAATCACTTGCTGCCAAACCAAAAGGAGAAGCCAGCCATTATTGTTCTCATATATAAGGGCAGTAACAGTTTTTTTGCAATGAAGGAAAATGTGCAGTCCAATTATTCGACTTCCTGTCAAAAAACTACATGTTACTATGTTTGTTTTCTGCTTTCCAGTCAATGTGCTTACAGCACTGTGTTTTCTAATCCTTCTGGTGCACAGGCTGACATTGCAGCACAATATAGTCTGTTACCTTCTGTCACATCTGCTTAGATCTAAAGTAACATGTATATACTAAGACACAACCTGATGAAACACAGCACATCAGCAACATAAAGCCATGCTCTTTCTTGGCCTTGGGGACAAGTGTAGAAACTGAAATTGTTATACAAAAGACACTAAAGGCAATAGTGTATTTGTTTATTCGATACATTGATTAAATGAGAACATTCCATTTTCAATAATAAAAAGCTGGTATTAGTTAATGAAAACATTCACTGAAATGTATAATTTCAACATATGTTATTTCTCATTGCCTATTTTGCAAATGTTAATGTGAAAACCGTAAATGAACAGAGGACCAATACAAGTCATTCCTACTACTTATTAGAAACCAATTCAAGATGTGATTAAACAATGTACAAGCCCTGTTCTGATCCTATTTATGAAGTGAATTTTATTCTGTAGAAATAGTTTTTCTGCAGAAAGATCATATACAGAAAGCATGTCATGACAGATTTATCAACAAATTCAATTGAACTAAAAGCTAGAATATTTGCACTGGCAAAATTGTACATGAGAAATTGTCTATTTGTCAATGTCTATTGATGATACAGCCTTCTGTTTCCATTTAAGATTTAAAAAGAAGAAAACATGAAACAGAATCTTTTGCACCATCAAAACACAGAAGAACATGACCCTTTTAAACTTAACCTGAGCTGAAGGCTCATAAGGATCTTACTAAAAAGAAAGCATAAGCTGTTTATTGCTGGTAGAAGCTAATAGATGGGTGTATTCAGGAAATGAAGTTACTTACTGCTCAACAGTCAAGCAAAGGGTCTTCTCTGCAACCACATAGCAGCCGTTGCATTAAATGATTCATCTCTCATTGCCTTTTCCAAGTTGAGAAAATGTTCAGGTATTACAAATTTCCTTTTCTCTGGTAGGCAATCAAGTTGGGGGAGACACAGCTCACAACCAATATTTATTAAAACAGCTGTTATTAATTAAGCTGGTATTAATACAATCAAACTGTTATTATTAATCACAGATAACTATTCATTCCTTGCAGCCACTTACCACTCAGGCAGCTCACAAATGCACACACATTCACGTGGAGTCACTCACGGTTACGTGGTTGGAGCAGCAGCTGAAAGGACAACTCCAGCTGTTTGCTCGGAAGCAGAGGGTCACAGTGACACGCCAGTGGCTTCTAGGTAGACGTACCTAGAAGACCCTCAAAGGTTCCTTTGTTTCATCAGGTGCATACATAATCCTGGAGTCTTTGTCTGAATACAGCAGCCACCACCTTCATGGACACGATCCAAGTGATACAACCTGTTGTTTATGCTACTGTGTACTGGTGGCCTCGGACAGATTCAGCAGACTCTTGGTGCTCTGAGTTTTATCAGTTTTTGCAGGTTCAGCAAGACCATCAGTCTCCAGAGCTTACCAGTACTTGGGAAGCTTTTGTACTTCTCAGCACATACTTCTCCCCATTTCAGCCTGCTGTTTGCTGGTAACTACCTCTCTGTCCACACACATAGCTACCTCTAGACCCCTAGACACAGCCTCTCACAGATGGGTCTTCTATGACAAAGGCTGGATTTTCAAAAGTGCGTGCCCAAAATGCTATGAAACACGTTCACTTATATTCCTGCGAGATTGTACACAAAGTATGGACATGCATATCCCTATTTGAATATCTAGACTATAGTGGTAGTGTTAATTTATGTTTATTTTCCATACCTGCCTGGATTAATAAATTTGCAGCCCAGTTTTGGCAAGGCACCTGAATTCATGTAATTTATTTATACTGAAAAGCCTGGTAAAATAAGAAAAAAGCTATAGTATTCTCATTTAAATTTATTTCTTAATTTTTAGATTCAAGAGTCAAAAGAAAACCCTAAGAATTTAACTACTGACCAGATCATTGATGCCTGAGGAATAAAAGACTCTCCTTTTCTACTGAGGTGCTGCTGGATCTTGGCTTGCTTATAGTAGTCATTAACTGAAGAACAAGAAGGGTGATTTTTCTGTTTGAGTATTGGCTGGTTCTTATTTTTTCCATGTTGTGTACAGGTTGCTGTCTGTTTGTTAAAAGACAAAAGGAAATCAATACTAGTGTTGAAAAGGAACCTTGTGTATTCCACTTTGCAAATGAAGTTCTTCCATGAGCGCCAAGAAAAGAAACAGTAATAAAATAAATATGACTGTTACACTTAATTACCAGAGTACACATAAAGGAATATTGCTTTTCCAAGTGCAGAGAACAGAATGATAAAAAGGTTTTTCATTCACTTTAGCAAAAAAAAATTCCTAAGGAAAATAAAAATGGACTGATAGGTACATTTGCATTCAGATATGTTTATGCCCTTTCATTTAATACTGATATGTTTTACATGATTGTTGATACAGTTGAAAATTAGAAGAGAAAAATAATTTCCCCATAATGAAATATTAAGAAAAAGGCATGCTTTTTATGTCATTTGTTGGCAAGAGTTGTTGCCTCACCTGTATAATCTTTTACGTCCTATTCTCTGAATATTTCAGTGCATCCATCTGGGCATTCTGAAAATGAAAAGACTTTAAACACTTTATAATCCTATTAGGAAAAGAATAGTGAGTCTGCAATCCTATGTTTTGGGGTTTTTTTCTTTAAACTACAAAAGAAGTAAAACATACATACATACATATATATATATATATATATATATATATATTTCCGTGACTGAATCTGAATTAAGATAATGATGAAAAAATAAATAAAGCTAACAAGCAGGGTATCAAGTCATTAGATTGAGCATAAAATAGATGTTTGATTCTCTACCATATTAATCCTTTTCTAAATTTCACAATGAATTTCTGACCAATGTCTAATCAGTTGCGCGAATGTTTTTTATACACTTTAATTGATACAACAATGCAGAAGGCTTAGGAAAAACTCTACAGTCTTTCCAGGTAAAAAGCAGAGCATATCATTCACCTGAGAAAAATTTATCTACTAAGAGTGGAATTAATGATGTCTAGTGATAGGCTTCTCTGGGATTCCCTTTCCATTTCACATACAATTTTTAAGTTGCTTGCCAAGACAGAGCTGCCCAGCACAATTAGACTTTCATGTACTAATGAAAGCAGGAAGATCTGTCAGCAAAAAAGACAAGCAAACCAATCCTAAATCATGTAACAGTTTGCTGAGAGGGGGAGATGGAAGGTATAGCTATGGATGGGTTGGGGAAACCAAAACCAGCTAGGTGGTCTTTCTTTCATTGACACCATTTCACAGGGTATGTGCAAAAGAGGAGGAAAGGAGGAAGGACACCAGCTATTAGCTGTTGATATTTGCTTGTTCTGTAGCTTTCACTTCACAGCTTCTGGTGTCTACTTTGTAAACACTTAGGTATTCTACGTGAAGCAAGAGTGCAAAATATGAGAGTAATAGGAGCTACTGTGACAGACTGTAAGAAGCTTTAAATTTCAGCTGTCTTTCCCTTTAAAGTCTTCTAGTCCTTCTTCTCCCCCAACCTGCTCTCCTTTAATATTAAATACTTTGATGGCTGATGCTAAATTCTTAGACATGAAGTGTGCAGAAGAAGAAAATGGTGTTAATAATTGCTGTGGATATTTAAATAAGGAATACTGGAATTTAGAATCCAGTTGGAGACCGGTGCTATGTAGATGGATGCAGACATACAGAGAGGTGTATGTGTGTCCATTTCATTAATTTCTGTCTTTGAAAAGCTAACACTAAAGAACCGTGGTCTCGGCTTAGAAACAATTACTTTTTTGTGGAGATTAACAAGGTTTGTCTATTAAAATCACTGGACACGAAATGGTATCTCTGGGCATATTTCAGTGTTTGGGTCCTGTTTAGGTAATGATTGTAAGAAGAAAAGATACTGATTTACAATTAGTTTTGCACAAAATAGCTATTCCTTCATTACTGTAAAACTAAAGCTTTTTGTTAGCACTTTTTAAATGTTCTAAAATCAGCACAAAAATAATTTTTCCAGCTCACTTTCAGTTCCAGCCAGCTCTGGAGGTTTCAGAGGTACTTTGATAACATGCCACCAATATACACTGAAAAATGAGAGAAAATGCTGATCCAGAAATCCTTTTAATTCAGGCAATTACAGAGGCACAGTTCTGAGCAAAGTAGTTTCTGTTTATACTCTACATGTTATGCAATTAAAAAAAATCAAAAGCTCTTCAGGACTGTGCTTATTTTTTAATGAAATCATTGTCGGCATCTAGTTACTAATAAGTAATTTTCAATAACTGATCCTCACAAGGAAGAAAGTTATTTCAGTTGCAGGCTGATAAAAAGATTATTAGGAAACCGCTCTCTGTGTGTGAGAATGTTTAAACAATCTTGAAGAACAGTACTTTGACATCATCCTCCTCAAACACATATAAACAAGTCTGTCTCATTACGCTTAAAGAAAATGAGGACATATATTGCAATGGGATGGATTCAGGAGTGTACCTTAGACTGATAATGGCTGGGAGATGCACACTAAAACCCAGCATCTTTTTGAAACTAACATCATGGCAAGATTTCGTCAGAACTTCTCTTAAGAGTTTTTGTGTAGCTACCCACTGCTGTCTTATCATATTTCCTAGGATTTTCTGTAGTAGCATATTGCACACTATGCAGTAGACTTACTGTGTAAAATACCAGCAAAAGAAGGTTAACATAATGACTCATTACAATTTAAATCTTATTATACAAAGCTTCATTCAAGTCAATATACATAGTACAGAACCGCAGGGGCACATTTTAGCCTGGTGTGAGAGGAATGAATCATGCAATTCTCATTATGGTTAATAGAAGAACCGTACCTATTGCCTTGTGTAAGCCACTGGAAGTGCACCTCACAATTCATATTCAAATCACATCGGAAAGTGGCTACTCCAGTAAACAGCCAAAGTAAAATTGTTACATTTCAAACCTTAAAGTTCATCTGATTCAAATTTTTTGGAAATGACATTGCATCATATTAATGACCTAATACAAATACAGAATTGGCAGTGATGATTACCCCTAATTGCCACAAAGATAAGTGGAGCTTTTCAGAAGCTTGCAAAGGGACATAAACACATTAATATGGATTGTGTCTTTGCTCTCTTCTCTTTATCTTTACTGACAGACTGCTATCTTTTCTTTTCCTAGACACTTATAAACATTGCTGTTCATGCAAAAATGGTTACTACTGAACCTGACTATTCCCTTATTGAATTTTAGGGGGTATATATACATATATATATATATATACATATTTCTGAATAAACTATCCTCAAAGAGCTTATATACTTATGGTTTTAGTTGCGTGTTTTACTGATGACTTGTTCCAGCTAATTAAAGGAAATCTCTAGGAAATCTCTTTCTTCTGATAAGTAGGTTGCACAAACAGCTTCAAGGAGAATGCATCCTTCTAGCCATAAAGCTGTACTTACAAACTGCCAAGTCTGATTGCATACTCTAGAGTAGTATGCTTATAACTTCTGCTTTATTTTGTTATTCTAGTTTCATGTACTGTTGAAAAGAGATATTCATTATTAATCATTTTTTACATAAATATATTGTAAAATATTTTTAATTATGGGCAATGCTACTGTGGATTATAATCATTCAAAGTTTTTGCTTGGAATATCTATATCAAAGAGGACTGAATTCTCAAAAAAGTGCATCCTATCTTTCTAGTTAACAAAAGCAAATCTTCTTTTAGTACTTCAAAGCAATTTAAGGATCTTGTTTATGTGAACCACAAGTTCCATCTGGTCCTCCCACCTTTTCCTTTTCCTAACTTTGGCATCATCAGGACAACATCCTAACTCAATTTAAATTCTGATACCTTTAAGGCATTACTTACAGAACTTTTCCTGCAAACTTAAAAAAAAAGAAAAGAAAATCATTCCTCCAAGTATCAGAGAGGTATTTTGAAAAACATATAAAGTTTCATCTGTTTTGAAAGCAGTCTGACTTACAAAAAAGATTTTATTAAAGATGAAAGCTATGAAGAGGATGTATTTGAGCTCATTTGGAAAAGAACCACAGCTCTTACTAAATCTGCAAATAGTAGAAAGGTGCAGGTTACAAGTACAGCACTGCTTCTGCAGGGTAGCAGCAGCATCAGGAATTCAGTTTCATTACTGAGATTTAGCAGAGAAGTACTAAAGCACACCTTATCCAAAGGGCTTGCAAAGGCACTTTCTAAAAGAGTAGGATTTCCATTGTGGCTGTGTTGTGAGCCTGGGAATAGTATTCATCAGCCATTATTGATTTAGGAGGAGGCAAGGCTGGACTGAGGAAGATTGATCTCAATTCTCCCTTGGCTAAAGTTAACTATTGAGGGATCTATTCATACCAAGATGAAGCACTGAAGGGTGACCTACAGTGATAGGAAACAGGTAGCTGTCTTTCTTCACTGTGTGTGAAAATTATGGCTTGTTGTTCTTGGGTTTCCCCCCACCCCCATTAACTTTTAGAACCATTATATTTCTAAGTCTCCTCTGATTTTGCTAGGGAATTCTTTAGAGGACTAGAGACTGGCAGTTTTCTCTGCTTCTTCAGATGATCTGGGAAAGGGAATAGGGGAGAAATGCTGTTTTCTTTCTATCCAAGCTACAGAGAAAAGCTGTCTTACAGGAATCTGGTTTAGCCATGCTTTCTTAGTCTGCCCTCCCTGTCCACAAAAGCCCCACTTGATTTCTGTGACCAGTATTGTCATCCTAGCTTTTCCTGCTTTTCCAGGGGAATCTGCAACTTGTCATTCTCTGAGACAGGACCCCAGGCTAGAAAGACCCAGGAGAAGTGTTTTTACATTCTACTTGCTGAGGTCCCTTGCCCAGACACCAGCAGTGTCTTGGACCTCTCAGCTCTGTAACCATGTAGGCCACATTTCATCTGCAGTTTTGTCCAATTTTCATTTTACATCTGCAACATCTTTCTGCAGATTTTACAAGTACACGCTTGCCTTACTGGCAGCCGCCCAAAATGCTTCTGCAAGGAGCATGTCTCTTCTCCTTTCTTTTTGCGTCCCTTCCTTTTTCTTCCCCATTTCTGTCACATCACAGATAACCTGATTGTCATGTGCCTTTATGGCCTTTTCTCCAGCTCGTCATTTCACATGAACTACTGATACATCAAGTGCCACAGCTAATTAGCTTCTGATCTCAGCCTTTTCAGCTATTTATTAGAGTTAGGGACAAACAGATTTGTTCTTTGCTGTTCTTCACACTGTAGAGGTCTTTCTTACAGAAAAGCATGCAAGGCCATTTCAGGATTTTCCCCATAAGTCTTTTTCAGGCAGAACTAAGCGCACTCTGCTTATATGCTGCTGACTCCATCTCTGTGGCTTCCACTTGGCTGAACAAGCACACAGAAGGAGAGTTTATCTGCCTGCAGAACAGAAACAGATGCACCCTTTGTCATTTTCCTGTGAGTACCACCTTGAGAGACTCCTTTGTTACTAGTCCGACAATAAACTTAGAAAAGGGGAGATCATGGGGGTACAGTGTCTACCCATTATGGGAATTAAGCTATTTACTGTCTTCAAGCAATAACCAGCTTTTTAGTGGCATGCAACTTGGGACATCTTTTTCTTTCTATGTGACTAGCACAATAGTTTCCCTGATTTGTGAGTAGGGTTCCTGTATGTTACAGTACAAATAGTAATAATAATAATTAATAAACACATTCAAAAGCAAGACCCAGGAATTAATTTGTCAGTTTTGTAATAATTTCATATAAATATCAAACCGATATTGTAATTTAGAATGTTACCATTAATACCAGTTTATTCAGACCTGTCAGTCCTGAAAGTAAAGGAATAAACACAAGATAAGCTTTTTATCTAAAGTGTGAAATTCAAAAATTCTTAGTATCTCAAGATTTCAAGATCTTTACTTGCTTACTTGATTTACTTTCTCTCAAGATCATTACTTGATTAAGTACTTTGATCTTAAAAAAACAAAAGAACCTAACAACTATTTAAATTCAGTTAAGCTCACTTACTTCTGCTCATTTGTAAACAGTTTATACACTGATTTAGCAAAAGAGCACAACAAAACCATTCATATTTTGAAACGATTTCCAAATTTGGCCCATGTGCAACAATAATTTGAATTCAAAAAAAACAAAGTAACTGAGGATTAAATAGGTAGAGCAGTTCCCGTTCTGCCAAAATAGCTCAATTCCTTCTCACTGCTTGCGTTTACAGACCCCAAAGGGCAGTGCCTTTGCAAGGTTAGCTGAGTATTTTGTGGTGAGATATTTTCAGAGTACGCCTAAAGCATCTTTGACTTGAGAGTTTGCTTTCAAACTTACTTTCCCCACTTACTGTGCTTTGCTTCACATGGCAGAGCACCAGCATCATCAGGTTACTGGGTGTTTAGTCACAGGGACAAGACTAGTGGAAATCTGAAGTGAAGTACCCTGAAGTGGGAACGTGTGGTGTGGTGTTCGGTCCTTGGCACCCAGCTTTCTGTCCCACAGACCCTGCCCTACAGCTCCTCCAGGCTCACCTGCTGGCGTTCCTCCCCTCAGGTGATGTACTTTGTCACTTCCATGGTAGCCTGTTTTGGTGACAGTCAGGTGGGACGCCTGTCTTCCAGTACCTGGTCTAATGTGTGTTCAATTATTTAATAATCAAAGATGCAATACTTGGAGCACCTAGTTCTTGGGCAGTCTTTTAAGAAATAAGAGATGGTAGGGTTCAAGTCTCCTAAAACAGGAGAGTTGTCATTTCAGACATTTTCAGATCTTTGCACACCCTTGGGCTTCTGAGAAAAAAGGAGGTCAATGACACATTCCTTTATTTCCTTATCTTTTCTCATGATGTCAGGGGAGATCTGACTTTTTTTTTTAAAAAAAAAAAAATATTTCAGGTTCCTTGTTCAATTCATTATTTACCCAGCCCCAATAATGAAAATAAGGAATTTTTGTTTGGCATTTAAGATGCTAGAGAAGTCTGCTAATCAACACTAATTTGCATGATAATATAATTTAGTCTTAACATCTTCAAGGAAGAAAACCTGTGTGAGGATAAAAAGAACTTACTTTAAATTACACAAAGCATGTTCTCTACTTAAAGCTCTGCCTGGAGAGTGAGAGGAGTAGAAGAAATAGCAGTTAAGTCAACAGGATTTATTTTGTTCTTTTGTGGCATTTTAGCTGTCTTTATATATGTCATATAGTTGGTGGTTCTTTCCTATTTTTTTGGGGTGGGTTTTTTTGCAATCTTATGTTTTCAGTTGTTATGTAGCTAAAATAGCACAAATTATATTGTCTCCCTTAGCACCTCATTACAAAATATGAAGGCTTGTAGCTACCATTTCTGGTTTCTTTATTAAAAAACATATGAGTGAATTAAACACTATAAACTTTTTTCTAAAAATTCTGACACTTCTTTCTACCCAACACATCACACTTGTTCTATTACTACAAGGGTAGATATTTTAGTACAAATAAGATAAAAAGGTAGTACATAGCAGGAACAAGAACGCCATAGCAAATTCTGAATTTTTCGATTAATGACACAGTTCTGTTTAAACCAATTCTTTCTCTAATAAACACTGCATGGCAATTTCTGGCATAAGACTGCTGAAAAGAGAGTTGATCTTTCCCTCCTATCGCATTTCAGGGTAAAAACCCCCTCAATCTGAATGTACACACAGAGTATCTCTTTATATTTGTTAATCATGAGAAGGAAGGTGATTCAGTGTTGCATAGATGTAGGGTTTCACATGTCTGTTTGCATGGGTTCCTGTGAACTGAGCAATTGCCCTTTTTATGATTAATTAGTCTAGGAAGGAAACATTAATAGTCAAGTTCTTCCTGAAACAAGACACAGATAACTTAAGTTCAGGCTGGGGGAAAGTAGTGAAATCCGGAACTGTAAAGGATCCAATATGTGACTGACATTTTCTCTTTTCAAAAAATTCTGTGTTGTGACCCAAAAAAGAGTTCTGGCTTTGGTGAGTTTTATTGCATTTTATAAACTTCTGATCTTTGCTGCTGAAACCACCAGACTACTTACTGTGTTCAAAATAAAGTGATTATCATAGTAAGTTCATCTTCAAATCATCCTGTATTTCCTTTATATTACCTTTACATTTATGAGTCGTAGCATATTGATTTCCCCCTTACATTGCACTGAGGTTGACTTTCTCTTAATAGACAAAATGACTATTTTCTTTCTATAAATCCTACTATGTGTATTTCGTTTCCTCTTTGAGCTGTAATCTGTGACTTACAATAGGCCACTGTTCAGTAAAATGGTGAGGTGCTAGTTCAGCCTAATATTGTTCAAATTAAAAAAAAAAAACGAACTGCCAGTCTATTGTTGCTAGTGCTTTTCTACTATGTGTTCTTCAAATTATCTTACTTCCCAATAAGTTGAACACTGTATTGTATTCATCTGAAAATTGTTCAGATAATTATCTCTTACAATGTTTGAACCTTTCACAATGTTCAGTGTTGGCTACTGTTCCCTGCTCCATACTGTGCTCTTCCAATTTATGATTCAACTTCTATAATGTTGGATATTACCCTGAATCGCACATCATACTGCATTCATTCCACTACTATCTTGGGTATAACGTACAGGACTGGATTGTCATTACAGCATCCTTCATCCAAATCCCTTTTTCTTCTAAAACTTTTTCAGTTCTCTAGGTGGGTACAGGTTTATGATCTCTGACCGGAAAAATGCAGTACCAGCTCTTTTTTACACAGTTAACGAGTGAACATGCTACATAACGTTTCTTACAATGTCATCAGAGCCCCACCAACTCATACCTCTCCCCTGGGTCTTCTTGCTTCTTAGCTTACCTGCTCCCTGTCAAAAGCTCTTCACATGTTTTTACCAGGGAAGGTATAAATTTGTCCATACCCATTTTTTTATTTAGCAATCAAGTGAGATTATTAGACCCCAGCCACTTTTACCTTTTCTACTTTTCTGTAGAAGGAAAAAAGAATTTCAGGCAGGATAGCTAATATTATCACACAATAGCTTCTGCTTTAAAAATAGGAATAATTTGAAACTGAACAAGATGTAGTTAAGTTACTATTATTTAAAACTATAAACTGTCTTCAAATTCAGTTCTATGTTCAGGCTATGATCCCAGTGAACCAAATTTGGGGCTCCTTTCAGCTAATGTGAAGTACATAATGATTAGCCAATGAATTAGAGAATTTGGCTCTTTTAAGGTGGTTACAAAGAGGAAAGAAAAACCCATTAATGTAACATATTTTGGGCTTGTTCTTTCTGAACATGCCAGCCATGAACAGCTCCATTCAGAAAAAAAGATCTCATTCACCATGTTCTTTAGTGCCAGATTTAATTGTCATACTGCACTGATCAAGGTGAGCATCTTGGTTTGCCTATGCTTTTTTATTTTTTGATAAAGGGATTAGACTTCACTTTTCTTCTGGAGAAAACCCATTATTCACTACTTGTAGCTCTCAACCTTTTGTCACCTTTGGTCTCCTTACAACTTTTACAGATCTATGCTGGAGAAATTTCTTCACCAACAGTGAAGACAAAGATGAGCATCCATTTTGGAAAAGAACTTTTCTAGTCCACTGAATAATGAATGTAAATGGAAAGTGAGGGAAGAAGAAAGGAACCTGTGTAGCATTCATATAAACAAGCAAGGTAAGAATTATTTGTTCCAAGAGATAGGAGAACGTTCAGCTCTTCCTAAACTAATGTTGAACATGACATATTACTTCTATGACTTTTTCAGAAAATGAGCACATTATGGCAACTTCGCATTAGCATTTATGAAAAGGGTACTACTTGTAGATCTCATTGGTTTTGGGTGTCTTTCTATCACTGCAGTGCAACTGAATTAGTATCTATAATATTCCTTTTTTTGTTTGTTTTTAAAAAGAATGCTGTGAAATGATAAACCTGTCTGGAATCTGCATAAATGTAACTATGAAGTGAGGATTACCAGCTCTCACATGAGTAAGAAGTATTGCTACTTTCACTAACATAGCAGGCATGACCTAACTTCATAATAGTTAGGAATATTTCTATCACTTAAACAAAATTGCATTTAACAATAGTATAATTTTCATTTCCTTTGATTAAATTAGATTTTAGCAAGATAGCCTCATGTCTTGTATATCAAACTCCAGAGAACCAATTGGCACTATCGTTGGTGGTAAAAGAACTTAAAATGTTATTATGGGCAGTTTATTATATGGAATGGTACTTGAAATTCATCTTATATTACTTTTAATCAGGGCCTAGTATTTTAGCAGGCCAATAAACCAATAAGTCAAGGAAACAAAAGATTAACTAAACATACTTTACAAGGAAGATTAAATGGCTGCATGCAGAGTAGCTGCTCAGTTGCTTCAGTTCTTAAATGGACTAAAGGTATGACCGCTATGTATCTCCTCTACTAAATGTTATTCCTTATAATGCTAAGTTCCAAGTTATTTCTTTGATGTTCTCCAAACAGTATTCTGCTCATTGCTGCACAAGACGTGAACTGCTGTTGTTTGACTACAGAAAAAGCTGTGCAGTAAAATTCCAACACCTTGGCTTCATTTAGAATCTTCCCTGTTCCTTTTCCTCTCTGCTTCCACCCCAGTGTATGTGTGAAGAGAAGCCTTTCACCCTAGAGAGCAGTCGTTATATTAGATGGAAGTACGGCACCTATTATTTGACAGCTATTTAATTTAACCTCAAGCGCATACCCATTTGCTAACAGATAAATTCAGTTAGTTAGCTTTTACGCATGGAGTTACAAAAACATGGTGAACAGTGGGTGAAGCAATATCATCACAAGGGAAAAAAAAGCCAGTCTAAGTTGAGCTGCCTGTCTACCTCTTTGACAGTGAGGCAGGAGGGAAGCACGGCTGCATCGTTGCACAGCCCACAGTTGAATGATGGCTGAACAGAGCTTTCAGGCCTTTTAATCTGTTCTTTGATCATCTCTGAAATAGATCAAGGCAAAGCCATTCCTTTCCTCTCTGAAAAAAGTACTTACTGACTTTTCAGTATTAAACGTAGCCTTTTATTCTACAGGGTATCTGAAAATTGGGCTCCGGAATATCACCTACTTACTCCAATTCACTCTGCTCAGTATAAAGGCCTGACCCTGGAACTGCTTGGACCCAGTCCTGTGGTACTTCATTGAAGAGCCTGAGTTACTGGGACATGTCCTTCCTGAACTAAGACTGATATGATCAATAAAAGAGCCATAGAGAAGGCGGAAGGGAACTAGTAAGAAAGAACTGAATTGTTTGTGTATCAATTTGCATGGCCTTTAAAACTAAACAGAGGAATTCTAACAAATGGTGCAAGTCATGGAAGTTGATATTATAAGAATCAATAGATATCTAGTAAGAAAAAGCAGTCATGACTGGAGTACATTTATCAAAGTGCTTGCACTCTCAAGAACAGGTAGTGCTGTAGTGTATGTTAAAGATGTTCTAGGACATAAAGATAAAGTAGCACAAGAAAACAATCCATTTAGGTCAAATCACTTTTGAAAAGTATGATAAATATCCTTTGAGAGACTATGGGGATTCCTTCTATACAGTCCCAAGGTTAGCTTAACTCATGACTTGGTGTCTCTATACTATTTACTAAAAAGAGGGATCAAAAAGCACCTGGAATTCTTTAACAGACTGGAGAAAATTGCTACTGGCAACAGTTAAGCCCGTATGTACTTTGTTAGGAAAGTTCACAGGTTTCTTCAATAAAGAATCAACAAACCCACAAGATAGGATGTTATTTGAGACATGAGTTTGGTGACTAATGAGAACACTAAAAAAGAGTGATAGAAAAATAACCTCCTCGTTGACAAAGGCAACCCAAGTTTGATCAGTTTAAATATAATGAAGAACAGAGAAAAGAGGATCTGTGGCAAAGATTTCCGATTTCAAAATAGCAACAGAAAAGGTAAGAAAATATTCTTCTAGTTTATTTTTGGTTTCTCTTCTTAGATTCACAGATTTAGTTCCTAAATTTCTTGAAACAATGCATTTGGAGAATGCAAAATGCTATGAAGCATATACTGATATAGAAGACCTGTTACTCTAATGGTTTCTCCAGTTCTTCCCACCATTTTATAATAATAACTGATCATTTCTAATATTCTTTTCACACATATGCCAAGGCAATCAGTTCTGTATCTGAAAAGCACTCCTATTGCACTACTGACTTCTAGACACAAAACCTGAAATAGCTTAAATTCATCAAGTTAACAGTAGCAGCATTGGCACAAAGCATAAATCCATATTTTGACATCCTGAAGACAGTGTTAAGTTTTCTGTTATCTTATTAAATTGTATCAGACTTGCCTTGCATAGAATACAACCAGACTTGATAAATGCTTGGCTTCAGCTATGCTCTCCCATTTATTTTCACACTGTCAGACTTAATCCATAACTGCTGTTCAAAGGCAGGGAGCAGGAGATGAGGGTGCATCTTGACTCAGCTGGTAGCTGGCTACTGGCAGCCAGAAAATACAACACTTTATTATTATTCAGACTGCATCTTGACATAATTTATTTTCCCTTTTAAAATCTATTCTCGAAGGAAAAACAATTTATAATCACATGATTTAATTAGTTTTTATTTTGTGTCAATTTTCTTAATCTCACAGACAAGAAATCATAGATCTCTATGACAAAAAAAAAAAAAAGAAGTGTCTGAAAAAGACATAGAGGATAAACACAAAATTCAGATTGCTGGAGTTAATATAAAAGCCTACTAATACACCTTTCAATCAAGGTGAACACAGTACAGATGTTACTGCTCCATTGCAGCAGATAGCTTAGAATCAGCTTGGATACTTTCAAGTGCTGGGGGTGGTCTCATTTCAGACATAGCTTCAGTACTGTCACGGTCTTTGGCTGGCACCATCTCCTTTTCGTATCTGCCATTCAATACTAGGGACAGGAACAAGAAAAATAGCAAGCACATTTTCCTGTGAGAAAGGCTGTATGTATTCCTCTCCCAGCAAAACTGTGTTTTCCTTTGTCAAAGGGCTCAAATGGAAACCAAATTTTGGATCCTAAGACTGGCTTAAAAAATTGCACCCAAATATATTTCCTCAGATGAGCTGCCATAAAGAAGTAAGTAAAACAGCCTAATGTGGATTTGGATGATCAGTTGTTCACATACAGAGTCATGCCCACAAATAACATTTCTGCTTGTAGTTTGAGTGTTTCTTTAATAATCAAGAGTGTTTCTGCACACCGGGTACTAGCTTACCTGGCCTGTACCCACAATCTGATCATATACAGTAAAAGTACACAGATTTTGTGCTTACAAGAAACACTGGGGTATGATTTCTTCATATTATAACCTTGTTTAAAAAAAAAAATCTCATGAAACTTTATTAATACCTCATGAAGGAAAGAGATTCTGCAAAATGCCATAAAGGTTAAAAAAAGTGACAACCTTTTAAAACCTTTTAAAGTGACAACCTTTTTATGCAATGTAACTACACAGATATTTAGTTGACTACAAGCATTTCTGTGTGCTTCTGATCTGGATGTTATCTTCCTTAGAAATCAATATTAGTATATGAATGTCAAATTGGTAACCTTGGCCTGGAGAAGACTGAGTGGAGACTAAAAGCAGGCTGCTTGCTCCAGCAGCACAGGGGCAGTCTTTTCGCAGAGAAGTGCAGAAGCAAATCAGAGGAACTAGACATGGGAGATCAACTGAGATCTGAGGGTTGCAGGAGGAGAGTACACAAAAAAGGGATTTTCCTGAAGCAGACAGGAAAATCTTTCTTTTCCTACAGCCCAGAAAAGAACAGGCAAGAACTCTGTTTCCTAGAGCTGCTTTGCATTAAAGCTTTTACCTCGTGTTGAAGTCTTCTAGGTAAGAGCCTTTCTTTCCTTTGAGGTCAAGTCAGCTCCCATGTGTGGCAATGAGGAGGGAGAAGGAAAGACTACTCCCTGCTACCTCAAGTGCCAAAGTCTAAGGTAGCATGATACTTGATGGTCATTCAAAAAAGATCCCCATAGTATGGATTGTAAAATGTGGAAAGTGGACCCCTTATTTCACAGGAGTTTATACATCGAGAGGCAGGGGAAGAGCCTTCCTAACAAAATGGAGAGCTTAGCACTGTAATAGACTGCCTGGTGCAACAATATAAAACCCTTCTCACAGGAGAGTATTAAGTTTAGATTAGACCCATATTTCCTAAACTCTTGGTAACTGAATCAGAAATACTGGCAGTAGCAGTTTTTTCCAAGATGTCCTCACCTTGAGCAGCAGTCCCATGGCTGAGCCTTTCACCGTACACAGCTCACACCTTGGCTCCCGTAGGCTACTTGCTCTGGCCAGGCACTTGAGCTTGACTGGCACCGCAATGCACACTTCGGTTGCCCTCATGACACGGTAGAGTGCCATGCACATGCTTTGAGGATGCCTGGATTAGCCGAATGTGTCAGAATGATGCAAGAGGCTAATCCTGCTTTTGATGGGTGGTGGGTGGACTAAACAAGCTCTTCATATTTCTTTCAGGCCTTATTTTCTTGCTCTATGATATTATACTGCAATACTTCATCCTAAAACAGAATTCCTTCAGCAGAAAGTACACATGGACACCCTTATGACATTTTTCTTCAACAAGAATCCTCTTCTTGAGCATGATTCTAGAAGATGGAAGAAGACAGGTATTGGATCCAATAGTTTCACTTTTTCGTAGAAAGCATACTGAATGGTAGCTGCTCCTCTGGCTGGGTGACAGAAACAGGAGTTTGCAAACAAGTCCAGTCTGATGAATAGGAAATAAGGTATGTTATGAGAATATTCAGTCAACTCTTGAATGATTCATGGGTAGGAAAACAAAAGAAGGTAGAATTTGTCAGTTTACTTCCGGATTATTTACATCAATTAATTGCTCTACTTCTAACCCTGCTAAGACTGTCAACATTGAATGTGGCATGTGTTGTATGTAAGTTTCAGACTCTAATTCTTTTAAAACATTGCTCAAAATAAGAGTAGTACCAATTCAGACAGGTTTAACACCTGAAAAATAATCCTGAGATATACATTTTACTTACTTATTATATCTTCACAGTAAGTAGAGGTGTGCTAGAAAGATCTTCACACTAAAGAGGCCTGGGAGAGGAAGAAAAACAAAGGGTAAAAGTTAAAAAAAAAACAAAAAACAAAAACAAATTGCCTGACAAAAGAAGAATTAATTTTATTATTATTATTAACATTGAGTAGCACAGAAACAAATTTGCATCGCAAACAGTTGTAAGTACTAAGATAGCATTGTTGGGATTTTATGTTCATATGTGATGATCTCTTACAAAAAGGTAAGACGCAGCAGGGTCTGGTGTTGCCAAGGCACCCCCTACCCTTGATCCACATGAAGCTCCTGTGGCAGCCTGGCTGTGGGCTCTGAATTCCACTTTTCCAGTGGCACTGCTAGACTCTCTATACATTATTTTGTGCTAACACTTCTATTTCCAAACCTTTGTATTAGAACTGTATAACTAGGTAATGAAATTTAACTCCATATTACTTGGCAAGTAGACCTGATGTTTGAAAGTGATTTTTTTTTTTTTTTTTTTAAGTGGAATTTCTATTTTCATAGAGTTTGCACTTGCAGCTGTCATCCAAGCTTTGTTTTGTTTGGAAACCTGACAGCTTTTATAGTCCTGTTGGTTCTAAGGACACCTTCTCTCCCTCTCCCCTTAAGTTGGGGATCTGAAAAGATCTGGTAAGGTTGTTTTTCAGTGTTTTGCACTGAATCTTGCATAGGCTGGGATAGCTTAGTACTTTGTCAGCTGTGACACCTATATTTACTCTTTTTATGTAACAGAAGATCAATGTCCCTATAATAACATTTTATCTTATTCTTACTTTTAACTTGTCTTGGAGCAAAAACACTCCATGGGAGGTGGGGAGGGGGGAACAGTGTCACTGTGGTTGTATCATAATTTTCCAGCTACTGTAGTGCAGAGGGAGGAAAGTTCTGACTAGCACATAGTATATTTCACTATTTCATCAGGTACATTTATTCATAGAGCTTGTTTATTACAAAGACTTGTTAAAAGCAAAAATAAAATAAGTGTTTCTGGATGCTCCTGTTCATCATTAAAAGCCATCTGAATTGCAAAGATGCCACTGTATCAAGCAACCGCTTTCTTTATCCCCTGGGCCTTTGAGAAAATCTTGTTACAACATCCGAATTGTTCCCTTGATTTGGGATGTAAAAAAAAAAAAAAGGGGGGGGGAGAAAAATGTTCCATTTTCTGGTTCCTTTGCAATTTAAATTAATCAAATAAAGTGTACTGTGCACATGTCCCCTCTAAACAGCTTCCTTCCTGCCAGCAAACTGCTAAAAGGTTGTCTCTTATTAGTCTATTATGCAGGTGTTGTTTAATCTGCACTAAATCGTCAGTGCTGTGTTTTGGGCCAATTTCCACAGGTTATTGAAGTATGCAAAATAATGTAAAGTGATTGTCGTAACACCTTGTTATCTTGTTACCATCTGCATTTTGGTGTGCTGGCACTGACAACTGTCACCCACTCACTAGAAGGCCAGTTGAAACAAAAACCCTTCTACAGGAACAAGGTCTAGCAGAAGCAGGTATTGCATCATTGCACTTCTTTGTTTGGCATGGTCTTTGTTTTCACTTTCTGCTTGTGGGGACCAGTCAGGAGAGTTACAGCTTTTAGCAGTACTGGTAAAACCCATGCCTGGATCAGACTTCTCCAGCAAAAATGCTAGGCATTCCTTACCTTCACTTAATGCACTGGGCCATGCTGCCACAAATTCTGAACATCTGTGAGCAATTCTGATCAGCTTAAATTATCCTGTCTATAACCAGTTGACAGTTTAGAATCTAAATACTCTGTGGGAAGAGGAATGCCATGGATGTTCCTATGAATTTGTTGTGCAAAAAGTTGAATGAGGAAACCAGAAGGTTTAAACCTATTTATGCAGACATAAAAACTAAAAGAGAATTTAAGGGACTGTTTTATTTAAAGAATATTGATTCACAGGAAACACAAGCTCTTTTTGCCTCTTCACTCTTAATTTTCATCAGTGCAGTTACAGAACTATTCTAAAAACTGAACCGATTGATAACCTCTGTTGCAAACCCACTTAAAAAGTTGGTGATGCACTAGAGAGATAGAGCAGAGGATAAAGGAGAGGCAGCACTAAGCTGTGAGCAGTGTAGCAATATGAAGATCTATCCCCTGCCTATTCTCATTTGTTGAGGTAGAATAGTGAAAGGAGTCCAAAACTAAGTATTCACATTCATTACCAGAGAAAAAGAGGAGAAAAAGAATTTTCCCTTCACTTCTTTTGATTTCAGGAGTGATTAGGTTCAGTTGTGTCTCTTAAATTGCTCAGTAAGTGTTCTATCTCTGTCATTTCTATAAAAAGGGTAATACATTTCATTGTAGCATTTTCACTTAGAAGAGATTGGAATCATATAGAAAAACCAGAAAGAGGGGGGCGAGGTAGTATTCTGAGGTCATCGGGGTGTTTTAAGAGCTGATTCATTGTCTTTCTAAAAGCGCTCTTTATCACCCTCTTCCTATCCTGTAAACAAGAGAACAGCCTCTCCTCAAAAACAGCATTAGTGGTCATTTTAGGATTTTTGGAGGACCTATTATCCTCTGCTACACTACTAAACACAATTCATCAGGACACTTTCCTGTAACATCAGACCGAGTTAAATCTTACTATAGAAACCAGTAGGCTGTCACACATGACAACTACTTTATTAACAGCACCATGCAAAGTACTACATAGCAAACAACAGCAAAAAAGTTTTCTGAAAGTAGTCGTTACTTGGCCTCAGCATGGCAGAATCAGAAACTCAGAAGTCTGCAGTAACAATTTTTCTTCAGAGCTTCCTGCTTGACTATGAAACCATTTGCATCCTGTCTGCAAGCTTATCGCTGTACCCCTACAATGAAAGGCACGAGCCAGGCTTGAAAAAGCCATGTGAGAGCCCAGATCCTACCCCTGTACACCTGCAGTCTTTCCTTGGCACTGCTACTGCCTGAACATAGAAAAGGAAATGTTGAGTTATTTCAATGTAATTGACTAACAACCTTCGCATGGTAAATTCTAGGAAGAAAAGGTGGGAAATAATTGAGGAATCAGCTAATACTAAAAACCCATATAGTTCCAGATGCTGTCTGTGTAAGATAGATGACTGACAAGATAATTACTCTTTCCTTCCTGTTCTCCCTACCTCGTTCGCAAGCTGTGTATATCCCTGCATCACATGACATGATTGTAGCAGATCTGCAGCATCTTACCTTCAACTGAGACTGCTTCCATCCCAGAATTCGAGTTAAAAGAAAAAATTATTAGGGTATAAAACATTATGTCCTGACTAAATATTCCCTATGTGACATCAGTCTGTGCTTCATTTTAGGAAAAAATGAAGAAATAGGGGAAAAAAAAATCATTAACTATGCAGTCTTGGAACAGAATTCCAAACTTGGAGTTTCTGAGTTGATAGGAGCAACAACTTTGAGTGCAAGTTAAAAAATTAATGGTACATGGTAAAATCCTATTCTTTTAATCATCCATGCACTGCAGCTTCAACTACTCCTGGGCATGTGCTGACCTCACATCTTCTCATGTAACTGAGTGAGTGATAAAAATACCAGCAGACCTTAACTCCATCAGAACAAAGGCCCACCCAGCCCCATGGCCTGTATCCATTTGTGGGCAATGAATAGCACACACTAACAGAGAAGAAAACAGGCCAAACATGAACTAATTATTCTCAGAGCCTCTGATACTTTGCAAATGAGACTTCCAAACCCAGAGGAGATGTTTTTGTATTTAATAACCTTCAACTGATTTCTTTTTCGTGAATTTGTTGGCACACACCAAACACGCAGACATTCACTTTGTCAGCTCAAACTCAGATTAGCTTGTCTTCTGCAAATGGTGCTTATGCATACACACTTGACATATTACTTTGATGCGTCTGTGAACACTGCATGAAGAAAGGATGGACCAAATGTTAGAAAAATCTATTTTAGGATTTCAAGTATGCAGTCTTTTTTATTAATATGTGCTGGGCATGTATTTTATATATGTAGGACAAATATTATTCACCAATCTCAGAGATAGAGTCAGAATTCCTCAATGTATTCCAAAGACAGATTTTTATCCTAGCTTTAGTCTTTGTGCTGGGAACACTGAATCTATTTGGTCACTCAAACTCTTCCTTCTTCTCTTAAAGCAGGCAGAGAGTGAAAGAACATTTTGACGCCAATACACATTCTAACATTATGTTGAGATGTGTTATAGGATAACAATGATACCCTGCTGAACCAGTTAGGGAAACATTATGAATATATCTGGCCCTATTCTGGAAAAAAACAAAAAAAATAGGGACTTCACTAGTGACATTAACTTGGAAGACTTGGAGGAAAATCTTACAAAGGGACAAGGAGCCATTTAATGCTACCGTGCAAAGTCTAGAAGAGCACAAAAAGTGTGTAATCTTAAAATAGATCAATAAGTGTTATCCTTTTTATTAGATTTCAGAAATCAGTATTATTGTGGGCATAAGGACAAGCTGTAAGCCAAAAGGCATGATTCCAATTAGCCTTCAGTGTTGCAAGTTAAGAGCTACTCCCAGAGTTCAGAAGAATTACATTTGATATAAATGAAATCAGAATCAAGCTCATGCATTTCAGTATTGTTGGTTCTAAAATTATACAATAGTGCCAATACTAAAATTTTGCAGTGTATTGTAAAGGCCAACAGATAAAATATTTGGAACTTCTCCTCATGAATATATTTAATTTGCTACTGCAAATGATTTCGATTACATTTTACAAAATACATAGCTGCTTCTCTTTTTGCGATTAAAGATTCCTAATAATACAGTCAAACCTTCTTAATCATTGTTCATTCTACCATAAAGTAAATCTTCCTGTGTTTGAAGAGAACCTAGTCATCTTAACAGCATCTGTTTTTGTTCCTTTTTACTTTATAAGATTAGAATACTTAATAACCTTTACCATATTTGGCTGCAGTGAAAGTATGAAGTAGAATAAAATTTGCACAGTGGATTATATGCCTGGGACAAAATTCAGTTCTGTAATTAGGTTTGGTTCTGTTGCTTACGTTTGCAGAAACAGTCAAAATTAATGGTTCTTCCTCCTTAAGATTCCCCTGCAGAGTAACAGGTGATAAAGCATGGTTCGAGCCAGGTCTATTATCTGAATATTTGCCAAAACCACTGATTTTTCTTTTTTCTTACTAAAAGCACTCTAATTTGGAGGCAAGTAAGTAGAAATACTCAGCAGCTAAATAGTCATCATTTCAATTAAGACACTAAAATAGCCCTGTAATGGGGATGTGTGCTTATCCTCATAATGACTCAAAGAAACTCCAGTAATGGACTTGGGTATTGAAAGTTCATGGTTGGAGTCACTGCACCTTTAGCATTCCAGTGCAAAGTGGCCTTGGGAAAGATCAGTGAAACTTTGAGGAAGACTTCCCAAAACCTCAAAAACTGAGTATGAAGTTCTTTATAATGCAAGCTTCATTTTCATTAAAAACAAAAAAGCAACGAAAAATATGTTCAGGAAATCAGGCAAGTTAATGAAGAAATGAATGAATCTGAATGTGTTGGTGTTCCTTGCTTTGCTACAGTGCTTTTAAATTGTGTCTAAATGGTTGGTCACAGATTTATTTATGTTTCCATGTAAAGAAAGAAAATATAATCATTTTCTATATGGGAAGCATTTTCCCTAATTATTTGGCTCCTCTTTCTGCCACATAAACACAGCAATTTGTACTCCTCTTCTTCAACTGCCTGCAATTAGCAGCTACATTGCAATAAACAGATTATGTTAATTAAAAACTCAAAACTATGTAAACAATGGGAAAGCTGACTAGCCACTTTCTATTTTTGCCAACTGGGAGGAACACGAGAGAAATTGGTACCAAGGTTAATTTTGCTGTTAATAATTCAAGTTATTTGCAACAAATAACAGCATTTAAAAATAGTTTTAAACAATTAGCTGTGTCTCTCCACACTAATTGAACCAGGTCCTACATGAGAATTTTTGCATCTATGTAAAGTAGACGCTGGATGAGTTCCCAAAATGCGAAAAGGTTTAAGGGAACAGATGTGCACGCATAACGTATTAAATAGTAATATTTAACACAAGTTCCCTTCCATGCCTGTGTCACTCTCTCAAAAAGGCAGGGCTAAGGATAAAAGTATAACTTAATTCTGCTTCTTTGGCAAAAATATGAATAAACTCTAGTATAAACATTACCCAGCAGATGTGAGTAAACAGTTAAGTTTTAGGATGCTGCTATAGTCTAATAGAAGATACAGTTTACGATGCTCCTGCAAGTTCTGTTTTTGTTTTTCTATTTCAAACTGGGATTGTTTAATGAAGGGGAGATGGGAGGAGGAAGCAAAAGTGGATTTTTTTCTGTTAGCTATTACAAATGTGCTTCCTCTTCTACATGGAGGAGACTTTCACTATCACACATAGTACTACCACAAAAAGAACTGCACACACAAAAAGACTTGAGTGTGTACGTACGTAAGATTTATTGACTACGGCTATGAACTTGCCATGGGCCAGACTTTGGGGGACAAGAAACAGAATGAAGGGACTATAACCCTCCTTCCACTTCAGAGGAAATACTCTGTCCAGGTCCATGGAGGAGACAGCAGGGTCATACTTCTTTCCTCAAGTTTGCACTACATTGCTGATTGACTACAAAGAGGAAACTATGAGTGTGAGGAATGGCCACTGCTTCAGATGAGGTGTGAAGAGACTGTTCCTATAGTGTTTTCCATTGGCTGTGTAGGAAAACAAAATAATAACAGGAATACCTAATGGCTCATTTAATCGGGGACTAGACTTTTGGAGTGACCAGCAGAAAATTACTAGTTCAATGTACTGTTTCAATTATGTCTTGATCCAAACTGCTTTATAGAATGGGAAGATTTTCAGAAGATGTGAAAGTTATTGATTGATAGCTATATTATTCACAGACCCTTAGGAAGCTACATAAAGTATATGCTAAATATATAGGAAAAGACAACAGGAGCATGTGACTCTTGAAGAGGACAGAGCTTTAGAGGAGTTGGCCACATCAGGACATTTTGCACCTACTTATCTTTCAGTCATTTACAGATAGTGGGAATAGTGCAGTGTTTCATATGTATTATGTTAGAAAAAAAAGTCTTCTGTTTTAAAGGCAACACTGATTTCCTCTTTGCTGCGCCCCCGCGGAGTTCACAGACTGTGGGAGGGCTACTCAAAATAAAAGTGCAGTTGATCATTTCTCTTTTCATCTTTCCACTATATTTCCACTATTTTCCTTTTGGAGGCATGAACTTTAAATGAGCTGCTGTACAAGCTTCTTGGGGTCGAAATAGAGGAAATCACATCCACCACAGAGACACGCACAGCAGAAATCCCAAATATGACCATTATGTTCAACTCAGCAGTCTTTTTTCCTGTTGGTAGGTTTTTGATACAAGCTTAGCATCAAGCCAGGCTGTCAAAACCAATGAAATCTATTTCTGTGACATTGAAAGAGCTCTTGATGAAAGTCAATCAGTGTAGAGAATGCCTTTTTAGAGTAGCTAAAATCAAGATGGGAAGAGTTGGGTTTTGACAGAATTGCTGCTTTTTCTCCATAGTTTCTAATAGCTCAAGAATATGTGCTAAGTAAACTGCTTTGTCCTACAAACACTACATACAGTGCTGGATGCTAACAGCTATGTTTTATCCTGACTATTTGCTGAGAGTCTTGTTTCTTAACAGAGTTAACCCTTTTGCTAGATCTTCTCTTTCAAAATTACTAGGAAGGGTTTAGATCTTGATGGGACTCTTTTCCTGGGTAACACAGAACAGCACTCAGGCTCCTGAGTAAAACAATTTTTAGCTTTCATACTGTACAGGAAAGAATATCAAAAAGGACAGGAAGAAAGACAAAAGAGAATAGCAGCTTGGGTACTGGATAATTTTTCCATATTTGAGCTTTTCTAGAATTCCTGATCAAATATGTGTTCCTCACAGTAATCTACTGTTATTAAGAAGTGCTAGACGTACTGCAGAATGCTCTCACCTGAACATGAACTATTTTTGATGCTTTATAGGCATTCTGGATTTATTGAATATGAGTATATATTCAATAAGAGCATTCAACACTCCTCTGCAGGGCTAGATCTGCTGCCCACTGATAACATTATACTCTTCAGCTATTTATCTGCTAAAGATATATCCAGAGCTATTAGCTGTTGTTCTGGGACATTCCAGACAGCTACAAGATACCCATACAATCCGCTTGGCTGTCCAAAAAAGGACAACCTTACCTACTCTGGGAGATTTTTTAACCACTATTTAAACTTTTTGCTTTTTAAAGAGTTCAAAGGAATCTTTGATTCCCATTGAAAAAAGGGCAGAGCATAAATAACCCAGCAATAAGTTGGCCTTTGCTGGTAATACAGGACATTAACTGTTCCTTTATATGGATTTGCCCAAGCTGGAAGCTAACTATGACTGTTTACAGATGATCACTTTACAAAAAAGTTCACTTCTACATCTCAATCCATTCCTCTCTAGAAGTGTCATGCAAATAAAATGCTAGCTTTTCCTCAGTCAGTTATTATAATAGTATGAAAAAGTGATTTAAATATTGACGTTGTCAATACAATCAAGTTCAGATGAGCTAAAAGTAAATCAAACAATCTTTTAATCTCAGGAAAATATTTTAAGGCTTTTCTTTTTATTCTGTGAAGCTCACTTTTAAGACCTTAGTTTATAACACAGTAGTGATTCATGTAATCACCATGAGAGAACTGCAAAAAGAATAAAACAATGGTTATCCACTTTTGTAACACTGAATCAGTTTTATGGTTTATTAACTCAAAAGCAATCTGTACTTCTTAAAAAAAGAGTACTGATTGTTACTCCATTTTTCAATAAAATAAACCTACCAGCAATTTTCTCATCCAATATAAATCAAATCAATACATCACTTTTAATATTGGCACTTTCCTTTGCTTCTTTTCCAGATGCGGCTGCTCGGTTTTATCCACTGTTAGTATGTGTTACATATTCCATTCAATCCAAAGAGTACTTTTTACAGTTCCTCTAACTTCTGATCTTTGAAGTGGAAGCCAGGACTCTCAGTTCAAAGCCTCTATTTCTACATGGGGAAAAATGGTTACTTCAAAATAGAATCTAAACTACCAACAAGCTCAGATACTAAATCAATATAATATGTGGGCAGAGCACAAGTTAAGTTATGCAACTTGTTTAGAAGGTTTTAACGCTGATACCATTAGGTCTACTCTATGCCAATGAATTACTAAGTTACACAGCAGTCATCAACAAAAGCAACAATAACCCTACTGTTAGTAAATTATTTCCTTTTTCTAGAACTGTAAATTTCTAGATATTCCTGAACAGTTTTTACTCTTCCATCCATTTCATTGGTATTTTCCCAGAAGTTTTTTTACTAAAACTTTTTAATAGGTAAGCTAATAAGACATGTTCCAGCTTTGAGATCATCATATTCAGATGTTGTTCAAAAGCTTAACTGATATAACTTTAGGATATGATTGTCTTGCAGCTTTATCAAAGATCTCCTATTGACTCAGGAGATCGTTCATTACGTTGCTGATATCTTTGAATAATTCTTCTACTTTTTCATACTATGAGAAAAGACAAGACAAAATCTGCTGAATAAAGCTGTAAAGGGAAGATGCCAAGGTAGCTCCCCCCACCCCCATGGAGTGAATTCAGCTGCCTGAGTTCAATGCCTTTATAAATGTAGCTTATTTCTCTACTACCTTTCCCAATAACTACATCATCTTTCCTTATTCTAAATTCTAACATGGATGAATTCCAATGCCACTGAGGCTACATCCTTTTATTATAAAGCCTTCTCCCTTTGCTGTTACCTGTGCTACCAGTTTCTAGATGGAGCTATCCCAAAGGTTTCACAGTCTTTCTACAGGTTTTAGCATTTTTAAATTATAATTTACTCTGAATAGCTATGTCACAGCATCAGTTGGGGCTACAGTCATAACAGTGTACTCCAGAACCTGACACTGAGTCCAGGACTCCCGGTCCCAGCTTTCCTCATGCTCAGTTAGGGATCACTCTTCAGCACAAGTCTCTTCCTCTCTAGTGGCTGGTTTATTTTTATTGCTAGGACTGTGCAAGAAGTCAGCTTTCTTACCAGAGAAGGAGGTGCTCCAAATCATGGGGGGAAAGCAAACAAGCAAATGAAAAAAACCCAACTCCTCACAAATACTGCTTTTGATGGACACAGAGAGAAGTGCTGTGTAGGCACCCTGATTCCAGAGACAGAATTTGAGTAGGTGCCTATGGCTTCGCTCCATCAGTGCTATCTGGAAGCTGAGCACAGGGCCCAAAGCAAGGCCAGTTCCAGGTGTCCACACTGATTTTCCCAGAGAGGAACTAAGCAGCCTAGGCAGACACATAGCTCTTCCTATGCTTAACACAAAATGAAGTATTTCAGTTTTTTTTTTTTTTTCTATTAGGGAAGGCAAAGTAGAGGACTTGTTTTGAGAAGCAGATCTCCTTCCACTTGTAGTTTAGGACGTACAATGTGCAGGTCCAATAAACTGCTCAGCTCTTCTATGAGTAATGGGACTTCTGAGCCAGGTCTCTTGTAGCTTTACCTAAAGAATATACATGTCTTTTATGTAATGTTTGTTTAGCCATTTATAATGACTTTAGTTGAAGTTTCAGTTTATAGACCTGTATATAAAACCAGATGATGGACCATGGGATATTATTGCCATTTTGTACAATGAATTTTATTTTCATTTACTTAAAAAAAAATGCATTGGGAATTATATAAAAGCTGCATTAAAATGCTGAGTTTCACAGTGAGGCACTTAGAGATAAAGTAACGCTATTCATACTTAGTTGTCTCTTCCTGCAGGTGAGCTATTTCTAAATTAAATTATTATATCCTGTTTTTCCCTTAGGTCTTCTGCCTCAGTGCCCAGAGTGCGAACCCTGCTCAGTTCAGCTGAAACCCCTATCAGCTGTCCTTGCTGCCCAGCCCACCAGATCTTGCTCGGACGGATTTCATACCAGAAATTCCTCAGGGATTGCAACATTTTCCCGTTTGTGAGAAAGACTGTTTTATTGTTAAGATATGGGGTGAAGTATGGCTGGCAGAGAATCATACAGTGATTGCTGTTATTCTTCCTCTCCCACTTCCTGCCCCTACAGAAGTGATAAACAAATTCAAAGAGAAGATCTGTGAAGCTAACCTTCAGAATGACAGCCCTGAGTGACCAGAATTCTGAGTTGACAAGGACATAAACTCTTGTAAGTGAAGTGTGTTATTGATTTATACGCAGCTACAGTGCAGAGATCAGGAGAAGTTCAAGGCTGTACACTGCTGCTAAATTCCTTTCAGATTAGGAAACAAAATGTAATTACTTTTATTGAGGTACACAAAATGAAAAATCTATTTTAGTATTTTGAATTTAAAATTGATCCTTTCCTTTGTGTAGCTTACCTCTTGAACTGGTGGAGGTTTTGGTCCATTATGTAAAGAACAGTTATATTCTAGAATAAATTAAACATGTTTTTAGTAAAACTGAACCACAGATGTTCTGTTATTGTGGACATTTTAAAATACATAAGATCATGAATCAAGAAGATGCATGAAAAAATATGATTGCTTAAAACATTGTTATTGATGTTAATACAGATGACCGAGGAGAGATTCACCCTCAGAGCAGTCATTTCTAATTGTCTTTTTGGTAATTCTCAGGCTGATTCCAAGGTTCTTTGCAGCCCTGGGAAGGTCTGAATGGTCTGATGCTTCATTTTTGCTACGTTCATTGGTATTAGTATTTTATCCACCACTTGCATTATCATCAGTGCTTAAAAAAAATACACAGCCTAAGAAGTATCCAGAAATGGATTAATTCCACATGATTTTCAAAATCTTAGGCCTTATCAGCGTGATACAAATAAGTCTTGTTTAGCCCTTTCCTTCCCCCCCAAGTATGATTCAGCTTTTCCTCTATTGTGGCAGACCTTTCAAAATGTGTTTGATCAGACATTCTTTCTGCTTGATGGTCTGTGCCAGTGATTGACAACAGTCCATTGTGAGCAAGCATTTAAGTAATGATGTACAGACTTGTTAGGGAACTGCTATGTCAAGAAGAGAAATGAACAATAAATTAGAATAAAATGGAATCGCATTTGAAACTTGGCTGGAGGATTTTGCATTTGTGAGGACAAAGGACATTTGACAATCTGAGTCATCTTGCAGCTTTGCCTGTAGCAACTGTCAAATTAGTTCTTAATACTACAGGGAAAGGGATTGAGTCACAGCATTGCTTAAAGTTAAGAGGCTCATCAGTAAATCACTGGCAATATTAACAATTATGAGCTACACATTAATACAGCAAAAATACTCAGAATATTATGCTTACAACAGAAAGTCAAGAGATGAACATAATTTTGCTTTCCGATTCCTGTGCCCACTCCCAGGAACCATCGCTTTAAATTGGGGAAGGTGGAGGAAAAAGGAGGGAATCAATTCAAGATTTTTCTAGATTACACGTCCTCAAAATGATATAGCAAGGTGGTACTAAATCAGGCACTAAATCTGGACTTAGCAAAGTGTAGAACTGAGGTGAGGAAGGGAAGGGCTTCCTCTCATATAAATTCAAGATTTACATGCATGGCTGTCATCCCTAAAATACGTCTAGCAGAACCTGAAGTGCTCTTCCCTCCTCACAGACACCACACACAGCTGTTGTGACTCCATCTCTCCTCTGCAATAGCTGGAAGATGTGACCTGGTGCTGCAGTGGGCTATGACTGATCCCAACGCGCAGGATCATGAGTTTTGATAGCGTGTCCATGCTGGGAATAAGGAAGCGCTGTGTAACATGGAACAGTTCCCATCCACTTTCAGAGAAATACCTAAGCTGTTTGTTAATTATAAGCCTTGTTAGAGAACACCATTTTGTTTCCAATTCCCTCACGCACTCACCATACTCTTAGAACATTATATAACTTTGGATTCCAGAGACATTTCAGTTGTTTTAGGGAGCACCATCTTTATGGTAGATTTGGGTCAGCCAGTACTCTAGTGCCATAAAAGCTCACGCACACTCCTTGAATTCAAACTACTTCAAAAAATATGGTGCATTTTCAGGCCAGCACTGACTTTCGTGGTCATTTCATACATCACTTTAGAGAGTGGCTATCAATGAAAAGAAAAGCACAACAGTGTTTTATTTTAAGACTGAAGATAAAACTTAACTTTCATATATGATGATGAGCATAATTTCATCTCTTTCAAAAATCTCTTTAGGTCTAGCTTGATATGCTGTATGATATTATAAGGAATCCATTGTGCTGGGCTCTATACCACTTTTCAAAGCCACAACTGCACAATTCTACCATTTTCTGGCATAAAAGGGGTCAGAGGGGAACAGAATTAGATATGTTGTGGGAATGGCCTGAGGTACAATTGCATTGACAACTCATAATGACACTATAGGGTATCTGCTTTCATAAGCTGCACAGGTCTTTCACAGAGCAGGTATTGTCCTTTTAAGTGCTTGCACGCTGTAATGAAGTCCCCTAACACTGACAAAAGAAGGATGATGAGTACATTCACCACCTGAGGTGTCTCTTATAAGTGAGGCCAGAGAAAGAAATTTCCTGAGTTCTGCAAACACTGCACTAATGAAACTTCAGTTGGGACTGATTGGTTAAATTCATTTAAAAAATAATAATAAATAACTCACAAACAAGCAGACAAATTAACCAATATACACAACTCCATAGATAGGAATTTTCTATGAAGTATTATTCCATGTTCCCCAACTCCTACAATGAGCAGAGGTGTCCTTCTATTCATCGTATTCTTTGCCTGGGACACAAAAATGTGATCACAGGATCTCAAATATCCCTCAACCATAATGAAGGCCACGTAGACTTTACAGCTATTCCCATTTGAAATTGGTAGGTCTAGATTTGTTGGAAACTCATTTCAGATTTATGAGAATTTGGGAGCAGACTTATTTATAGCCAGGCTGGAAGTACATTCAGTTCTTCAACAAGTTTTTCTATCAGTTGGATTATTAACTGAACCTGAAAATGTGATTCAACTCAGTTGGACAAGTTATAGTAAGAAAAGGATGATCTTTGGTAGATCTAGCTGAAAGCAGCAAACAAAATCCAGTTTACAGAATTTTGTAATAGATCTCTTTATATTTTGTGCTGTAATTAGTTTTTGACAAATGTACCCAAATTTTAGTCCTTTAGACATAATACTGAGAAGAAAGAAGTTGCTTGTCAGTTTAACACCACCAAATCTATAGTAAAATTTACAGAACATTTAAATAATAATTTGCAAGCTAACTTGTGCAATTAAATTTGCACAGGTCTACAGGATTGGTCCTACAGGCTTTCTGGAGTATAAAATTGCCAGTTATAAGAAGACCTCTGTTTGATGCTCTGATCTCACGGTGAGTTTCCAGGGCTGAGTGTTAGAATATTCATTTTGCATTACCATTTGCAAGTAAAAAGCATGAAAAACAAACTTCTTAAAATGGTCTGATATTCTGAATATCAGACACAAAAAATACACATTAACAGAAAATATGAAAAGAAATGAAGGAACAATATATACAATACCTTGTTAATTGTAGCAGTGTTGAATGTGTGAACCTTCCTCCTGACACAGGTTATTTTCTCCTAAGAGAAAATATGCTCAAGAAAGAACTGATCAGAGAGGAGAAAAGAGCTGAAGACTGAATGAACTTAAAAATCTCCTTTTGTCCCTTCTATAGGAAGCAAACAGTGAGCAAAGGCACTTGTTTTTTTATCATATCAACTTCCATTCTCCTAACCACCTATCTCCCATGTTTAGAAAAAGTTAATGCTCAGTCCAGAGTCAAGAACTTTCTCTTTCTAGCTCTCTATTCTGCAGAAAACTTAAAAACTTGGGTGGCACTGGTCACTGGTGGCTCAACCTGTAAGAGCTAACAAGAATCTAAAAAAGTCCAGGCATGGCGTAAACTAAAGAGTATCAGCAAGGTTGTTCAGACGAATCCCTAGGAAATGGGAAGCATGGATCTAATTTTCTTGACATCTTCCTTTTTATTTGTTTGCAAGTACAACATTCCCATGTTCTTTGAGTTTAATATGTGCATTAATAAGCAATGGTTCTTCTGCATCTAGAAGCAGGTTAAACACCCAAGAGAAACTCAATTATAAAAAAACAGAAAAAGATTAATTAAAATAATTTGTTTCGTTTGTACTAAGTGCCCTGAGGAAAGGAATCAAGCTTTATACACTAGCTTGATGTAGAGCTTTTCCTCTTTCTAGGGAAAATATCAATGAAAAGCATCCTAAGGGGCAGAAAAATGGAACATCTGAACTTAATGAAGGTTGACAATGACTATTATTGATGTCCTTATCACAGATGACAAGAGGTTTAGGAGACTGTTCTACCATATTGACACTGTACCAGTTCAAATGCTCTTTTTTTTTTTTTGAGCTGCTTCACAGGCAGTGTTTGAAAAACTTGATGTGCAGAATGACATTTGTCACCCTTTGTTCCCCAGATAAGAGTGTTATCTTCCTGTTAGTCATCTTTCAAACTGAATAACAGCTGCATTAGCACAAATTATTCTCTGTCCATCAATTTTAATTTCGAGATGAAAAACAAAGGTAAACTCCATGTGGAAGAAGAATGCTTCAAGAATACCTTCTCTCCTACCAGTCTTCTGCGCACACACTTTTACAAGAGTCTGAATTTGGATGTTAGAATATGAGATAAATGGGAAGTAGAGTTTAGAAATATTTCTATACTAACATGGTCCAAATCATAAAAAGTTATAAAATATTCTTTAAAAGATGTCATCAATTTATATTGTACAGCTTCAGTGAAACACTAAGAAGGAAAAAAAACCCTGAAAAAACAAAATCCTTTTATCTCCAAACTTCTAAAATGGGCATGGTATCCCCATGAGGCACAAGATGGCATCTAACAGGCAGCAGACTAGAATGAGCCCCCGCCCTGTGCACAGCGCTATCCAAACAAGGTACAGTAACCTGCCCATTTGTTAGGAACAGTCTGCTACATGCAAAAAATGCATTTCAGCACCAGACATTCAGATACCTTCAGTCAGTTTCCCAACATAACATCTTACATAAGATTTATTTTAAACCATTTTGAAATATTTCCAACTCTTTTCTAGGTTTTGAGCCTTTAAAATAATCAGAACACAATGTCAAGGTTTTCATCTACATCTAAATATGCTAGAAATGTGTTCTTAAAAAGGTAAAACCACGCAATTCCTGAACCTTAAATATAGAACAAGGCAAGGCTTATGGTAGGATTGTGAAACTGGGTAACTGGTATACTTGTGTATAGCATAAAATACTTGTAAGTCATTAGTAGCATCTGAAAGTATAATCTCCCCGGGCTCATTAGTATTAAAGTCTGGAAAGTGAGATTTTTATTAAATAAATCTGTCTTCCCATAAAGCAAATTCTAACTCAGCACTGCTTATAACAGGCAGATCCAAACATCTTTAGGATAAAGAGTTCTCTCTCATTCTATTTTCCATTTTAATTACAAACAGTTGGCCACAAAAGAAACAAGCTCTAGTTACCAAAAGAAATAAAACCTCACAGTAAAACAAGTATTAGCACAACAGAAATCTTAAGCATTAATATATATTTCTGATATATACCAACACTTAAACGTGCCTGTATAGAAGACCAGAATACTAGCGTGTATTTTATAAGAAAGCCTCATTAAGTTTAAATTATGCAGACCAGAAACTCTCTTTCTCATAAGACATTGCCAAAGTTAAATATAGGTACACCTCAGGTTGGATATCTTTGAAAATAATTTCTTTCCATGTAAAAAATTCTTTAGATCTTTTCTTTGAAATAGAGCAGGTCTCAAAATGTAGCAGAGAATCTTATGGCAGAGATATGACTTGAACAACAGCTGTAAAAACTTAACAACTCCTTTTATCCAAGCTGTGAGCCTTTAAAAAAAACCAAACTCAGTCATTTGTGCAGATTCAGAAGTTGTGTGTGCTAAGTTTCCAGAGTCCATTGGCACTAAGATGAATTATCCTAGCAATGCTCTGTTCCTGATGGCTGGGCTGGATCCAGAGATTTAGTTGGAAGAAAAAGATAAAAAAGAGTGGGATAAATGGGTAAAATACTTCCAGGGATACACAGGTATGTGTAGATCCATTAGGTAATCAAAATAAATATCTCTAATCAAAATAAATCCATCTTGTCTACAACAGGCCTTTCTGTTCTGTTCATTTTCAGAGAGCATTGTGGCTAAATATCCAAGGGAAGAAGCATCCTTCAAATGGAGTAGTACTCTTCATAAGGGAGGAAAAATGCAAGAACCAAAAAAAAAAGGGGGGGGTGGGGAACAACAGGCAACAGTGGGATGATAATGTTTAGTATTTTATATATCCCATCTCATATTCATGTTACTTCAAAGTTTTAATTGATCTTTGACTATAAGACTTGATATGATTTACAAAATTATGCTACACCTATTCCATTGTTTATTATTAAATTCATGACATGTGAGAAGGACTGCCTAATTCAGTATCTTACTAGAAGCTTATACTAAGTCTACAGCATGTTTAGGCAAGTAATGCAGAAAAACAATTGTCTGAAGAAGTCCTTTATTTCCACTAGAGCTTTGTAGAAATTGCAGTCAATGTGGAAGTAGCCAACAGTTATAAACTGTCAACATGCTGATAGGAAAGTAAACAATGTAAAAGTAAAGCCAGCATTAGAGTCTCACAGCATGGTATACTGCTGTAATGGTTTAAATCATAAGCCAAATGATTGTTATTATAGAGATAGTAAATGTCATGCTTACAGAAAAATTGTGCATGTTAAAAATGACTGCCATTAAAAAGATAAGTCTCACAGGGTGAAAGGGACCTCAAGCCAGTAAACAAACAAAATGCATTACAGCAAGAAAGCAGGACTGAAACGGGAAATCTTGTCTAATTACCAGATTCAGCTATCATTTATAGTATTCTTTACTACCAAGAGAAGGCTAGAAGAGAGACAGATACAAGAACAGTAGACTTTATTATTATTTTTTTTTAAGCAACAAAATTGCAGTTATAATTAAGAGCATGGCATCTAAAATATGCATATCTAAAAATAGATACACGGGGTCTTTGTAGGCAAGTCTTTGGTATTGGTAAGAAGAATTCTGTACATAAATTCCATTCTTATTTAAATGTTGTCAAAGCACAAGCAGAAAGGTAAGACCGACTCATGGAAACTTTGAGAACCATGTCCTTCCACTAGTAACATAAAAATGCAATCCTTAACACAGAAGAGGAAATCCTCACAAGCAGGCCATCTGTTACTACAACCAGATTAAAACAACAGAAAAGGAAATCTCTCTCAATACAGCAGTTACCAGGGAAATATTTTACCTTGTTATATGCACCCCTGGCCAGAAAAGAATTTAGTCCCCTTCAACTTGGAATCCTAGTGACAGCTGTACCGTAGTTGACACCGAAGGGCAACATGTTCAAGAATGCTTATGAGTCAAGATTCAGAGTTTTAAATCCAGAGAGGACCATGATTATGATCTCTAAGCACCTCCTGCACAACTTAAAACAATGGACTACCTCAGCCTACGACTGTTTACCCATGGAGTGGGTTTATCCACTGTAGTTGCAGATTGCTTCCAGCGTAAGTCTGTGGGGTGGGGGGGATTCTGTAAAAGATGTTCTATATTCTTAGGAGCAGAACTTTCTTTACTTTTAGTCATTTAAAAGACTCACTATATAGTGGCACCAAAATCCACTTGGAAACTAATATCTGAGAAAAATTTTCAGTATAGAGCATGAGTAGAAGGGTAAAAGTCGTCTTTCTAAGTTATTCTCAAGGCAATCACTTCATATCTCTTTTCATTATGCAGCATATTTTTCAGGTATTCATTCTGAATATATTTTAAAAAAGAAAACATTGAGCTCACTATATTTTAAGACTCATAAAATACTATTATGCATTTGAAGGATTTTATGCTCTAGGCCAGTAGTTCGTCATCTCTATTTCCCTGCTACATATGAAACTATATGAGGAAATCAGATTATCTCCCTCAAAGCCCTTCAGGAAAAAGTGGAATTAACGTGACAATTCAAGTTCATGGAGGAAGATACTTGTGCAAAGTGTGCATGACTTCTAAATTCATTTAGCATTGATTTTGCAATTAAGTTAGCTTATTCACTTCCTTAATGCTACTGTAGCAAACTTGAGAATGTCATAGGTAAATGAAGTAGTAATGCAGCAGGTTCAACTCATATGCATTGCCTTTTATCACCATACAGATAACTGCATTCTCCAGAAGCCTCCATTCAGACTCCTTTCCAAAACAGAGCCTATATAGAACAGCACAAAATTATGACATACCTAAAAGATAAAACATAGCTGGAACTTTACTATTTAAAGGGAAAATGGCAACTGCAGGAAAAGGAAAGGACAAACATAGCTGCTGCAGACTGCAGTCTGGGTAACAAGATTCACATATTTACCATAGTTCATTGTTACTGCTCTCTGGATGGTAAAATCTATAAAAATGATGGTATCTCAGGGCTGGCATACAATACAGTTAACAATGCTAATATTTTAATGCAATTTAATTTTTTCAGTTCAGCACATTGCTTAAGTATCCTTGGATAGCCATGTAATAGAAATAATCATGCTGACATGAATGAGGTATCAGTGGAAATGTGTGTATGGAAGCACCAGAAGAAGCAGCAGAGCAAGGTTTAAAAAGAATAGTCTATTTTGGAAACAGGAAAATGAGGAACCTGCAGCTTGTGTCAAAACCAGAAGTCCTGCACGCTGACAAGACCACAGCAGAGACCACGTGTCCCTGTCTTTCTGAAAGCAGGAGGAGAGCACGCAGGTTACAGCATGCCACATGTGCTGCTGCTTTTCCTGTTAGCCCAGGAGGAAAGCAGACATGTAGATGTCTTGATTTCAAACATGTATTTCAAACAGGAAAAAGACAAGAGGACAGCAGTCTTGCCTGTGATTTATGGGGACTGACACAGGCAAGACTGAAGCAAAGGCCCACCCCATAACAAGTGTGGACTCCAAAGGATATAAAAGCCGAAAAATGGCTGTTGCCAAGAAGAACATCAGAGACATGATGAGGACTCAGTAGTTGGTGTCTCTTGTCGCGCGACAGACCATTTGGGCTCACACGTCTGTACTTGTGAGTATGGTGGTGTGAGAGTTAGAGTGAATGCAAGCCATGAGACAATGAGTGAAAGCGAGTAAAATCAGCTTACTTACACAAGAATAAAAAGTAGAGCCATGAACTTTCAGTGTAAAAGAAGTGGGTGCAAGAGAGGAAGGGGGATTTATGTGTCTTTACTTCTTTAGCAAACACCAATAACCTTGGCTGAGAAAAATGTCCCTTCTTGAAAGATGGCATGAAACTACTTATTCAGGATAAACAGATAAAATGAAGACATATCAACTGATAGTTCTCATTAAACTTCATTTTCTTCTCCTTTGGTGGCCTTATGTTTATAGACATTGAATATAACATTCAATTTTGGGGAGAAAAGACATAGATACTCATGTGTAAGCCCCTGACACATTTAGCTAAAGCTCTTAGCTGAAAGCAAATCTCTATGCCTTTAAAGAGTTTCCAGAAATAAGCAGCAGCAGAATAAGTGCAGTAAGAAGAAAAAATCTGTCATAGAGCAATATAATCATGAACGTCAGTGAAAAAATTAGTGACATAACTTTGGAGATCATGGAAAGAAAGGAACATTTAGATTACTGCAGAAGCCAAAGAAGCCAGAGACAAGGGGCCCAAACAGTCAGGCTATGTATTGGTATAAATGGCAGATTTATACCGAACAGCCTGCTCCAGCTCAGGAACCCACCAGCCCAAGAGTCCAGTGCTGGGATTCATACACAACAGGGAGGTGAGCATTGAAAGCAGAGAGCATGGCCAGGGCTTGACACACTTTATTTCATGGCTCAGTGAGCCACTGACATTGCATTTAAAATCTGCTGTATTCTAATAATCTCCTGATTATAACAAATGTCAGCATAACTGAACTTTACAAATGTGACTCATTCATTAACTATTTAGCAGGGATTTAATCTGTACATTGGTTTTAAGATGAGAAGAGTCACCAAGAAATACTTTCATTCATTGTTCATTTTCCAAGTTCACACGTGATCCTTTTATTCATCGTTATTTCTATTGTTGCCCAAGGTATGATGTGATAGGAATAGTCATTGATCTAAAGATCCTCCAGTTTAAGAAAAAAAGACAATAATTACAAGGATGCAGACAAGAAAGCACAAGTCTGATGAGCATGGGATATGGATTCTTGCTCACCTCAGCCAGCAAGCATCAGTAAAACAGTGCCAAGTCAGAAGTGCTACAAACATGATGATACATGAAGGTCCAGCCTTCTCAGAGATATGAAAGAACCACACAAATGACAGTTGTCAAGGCAGAAGAATGTTGCAAAGCTATTGCCACAGCTGAGTCCTGAGATGATACAGTTGTCTGTGACTGGCCTTTCCTTAGGCAGCCCATGTAGAAAGAATCTGTAATACATGTGAGGGTCTAGAGAAAGGTCCAAGTCAAAGAGCAAGCCTTTAAGATAGGCAGAATGGTGGAGATCTTGGTCTGAAGAGCAGACTGCACTGCAAGCTACTTACTATTATTTATATGCACATCTTGACATGAAGGAGAGTCACAATGAACAAAACCTAAAGACCACGAATGCTACAATGACCACACTGAGTGACACACACTAACATCAGGTAAAGATAACCTCTTTAACAAAATATAAACTTCTGAAACTAGAGATGTGTTGCAAGACTGGAAGGCATCATCAGCACCTCTAGTGCAACCTGAAGCAGAACATAACTAGAGCATTTAAGATCATTTTTCCTTCAAGACTGGAGGCTTCCTATTCTTCCACTGAAGATGACTGCAGAAGAATCTAACTTCTTAACATAACTGAAGTTGAATTCCATTCAGCATCACAGATATGGAGTGTGCAAAATGGAAAGCTTTAAGGTGTCATGTTTTCTGCAACATAGTTGCATACAGAGAATCTCACCATAAGACACCAGTTTTAGTCTTTGAACTCAGAGAACTTGGAACTTAGTAATTTTTCTTCCTATTTAACACTTCAGATCAAACAATTAAATTTCTATTTTGCACTTACAAAGTACCTTTTAGCCACAGGAATTCCAAAACTACATTTCCTTCATCACTGAAATGAATCCTCCTTTGTGATAATGAGGGAGTAAAGAGTAAAGAGTGACACCAGAGAGCACTATTATGTTCAGTTACAACTAGATCTGGAATATAAATCTGTATATATGAGCACAGCAAGACACAGGGACTTTGGTATCCAGAAAGACTCAAGCCAGACAGATCAGTAAGAGTCGGCATATTTGGCACTTTGAATATCTAGACACAAACACCACAAATAGGACTGCTGTAAAAGTCCTCTTGAGAAACACAGGAGATTGTGCACCTGCAGCCTGGCCTCAGTTAACAGGGCACCGGATCAGCCCTGGCGAGGGAGTCTTTTTGTGCCGTGCAGAAGCTCTGGTGTCACATCAATTCTAAATGCCACCTATTGAACTTTCAACACATTTCTGAGCACTGGTGTTAGCTTAATCTTAACACAGCTCAGATCGGCTTAACTGCTCTGTACTAATAGGATCATAACACTGGAAACCGTGACCTTGCCCTCCCTAACCCCTGAAGCCTTCTCAGACTGTAACGGAGTCTTTGAAAGCCTGCAGCTAACATTACTAATTATAACTGCAATCTCCTGTGTTTAAAAGCAGTGAAACATTGTTTTTAGCCTGACTAAGGCAATGCTAGAAGTCGCAAGAAAAGGCCTTTCTTTTCTCAAGCCCCAAAACATTTTGATAAACACTGAAAGATAACCATCTTGGAATGATACAAGATGTCTTCTTATTAAGAGATTACATATGAAATCTCAAACAGAAAAGTATTAGCTTAATGTATCACTTTGTCTTATTAAAGCATTAGAAAAAGCCCAGAAATAACAATTATTGAGCCTGTTCATCATTGCCTCAATATGCAGTAACTGAAAACTATCCACTTAGGCTATCACAGAGATCACAGATACAATTTGATGATTTTCACCAAAAAAGTCCTCTCCCATGGAGATCTTTGTAATATGCTTTATATGCAGATGTACACAAAAAATAATACTACTAGTCAGCTTTAAGGCCAGCAAAAATTCTCATTCACAGTTGAAAAACAGTACAATTGTATGACTTTCAGTAGCTGTATCAGTAAAATATATAGGTCTTTCAGCCACAAACATGAAGCAACTTTTTGCTAGCTCAAACAAAGCAGCTTTTTGCTAGCTGCAGTCATGACCCAAATAATAAGAAAAATATAGTGCTTTCATATAGCAAAGACTCAGGAACACATATATAAACAACTGTCTTACACAAACCTTTCAACTTCCTAATCAAATTAAATATTTCAGCCATTTATCTGCCTTACCACATTCATTTCAGAAGTGTCAAGACCGCATATATAAATCTCTGCCTCCTAGACACCTAGTAAGGCAGAGCTGAGGGTTTATCCCCAAGCCCAGCAACTCATGGACCCTAGCACACTTCTGCTTGGTGAAGGTGTCCAGCACTCTTTGCAAGAAGCAAGTGCTACATGCATGGGCAACAACAGAGATTCTGTGACTCTCCCAAGAAATCTTTTAAAATTTAATTAAAAGAAAATTTGCTTTCTCTAGTAGACAGGGAGCTACTTGGAAGGCAAGGTGTATGTCCCCTCCTCCATTCAATATGTAGTGTGAAACATTGTTGTATTTATGGGAATGGGAATAAGAGTCTGAATTTCTCAGACATTGTACTTGAGTCATGTCTGCTCCCTACTCCCCCCTTCCCCATGTATCTTTTCTCCAGCAAAGATGTAATTATTTAATGCCAAGTGCAATAACATCAGGAGAGACCAAGAGCATTCTTCCATGGAATACTTCATAGCACGCTAATTAGGACTCTTCTGAGAGGTTTAACAATCCCTGTAGACAGAGGAGGGAACTGAGTCTGTTCTAATCCTGATGACTGT
This sequence comes from Apteryx mantelli, assembly GCF_036417845.1. NCBI lineage: Eukaryota > Metazoa > Chordata > Aves > Apterygiformes > Apterygidae > Apteryx > Apteryx mantelli. The sequence goes on along the minus strand of NC_089990.1, from coordinate 9,578,004 downwards.
CCTCATTTTTGTGCTATTGAGAAGGAGAGTAGGGAGCTTCTAGAGGCCACCTTTTCTGACAGACGTACTGCCCATGCCTCACTCCAGCTGCGGACAGGAGTCTTATTCAGTCCAAAAAATTGGTAAAGACCAAGACAAACCTCTGTGCCCAGCAGTTACTAGAGTTCAGGCAGATTACATGGCCTGCTGTTTAACGTGCAGGCTTGGGTCTAAGCGTATTGCCAGCTCTTCCTCCTGGAATAAGAAACTTATGCACCTACCTCAGAACTGTGCCTAGGTACACATCTGCGTGTGAGGCACCCTAATGCCGGCCTTCAATCCCTGGAGCTGGACGGAGCTCATGCAAGACGAAACGCGAAGGGAGCGAGCCGCAGGGGGAGTGCATTGTGGCACACGCTGTTGCTGTTTACTGCAGGGCACGCTGTTGAGAGGTGATGAAGACAGGCTGGAAGGTGAGCACAAGCACGGAGCAGCTCTCAGGAGGGATGCAGCCTGTAAACAGGCATGCTTTACTTTTCTTGTGGTGTTGAACCTCTGACCACATGATGGCCACAACATCAGACTCTGGCCAGTAAAAATGGGATTTTGCAGTGCATGAGACAAGTGTAAGCAAACTAGAGGATTATCACTGGTCTGAACATAAGTAAGCCTTCACATTACAAGAGCTTAAACACAAAAAGTCCAAAACAAGCAGTTTGTACCTCTGGATTCAAGGCTGCAGCTCTAAAGGCATGTGAAGCTTTAGGAGCTCAGGTGGCATGCACTGGTGTCCCAAACGGTCACATAAATCCCCTGTGAGCAGCCAGAGCAAGCACAGGCAGCATACAGGGCTGGGACCGAGGAGGTCCTTGGGGGGACCCAATAGGGTCTGAGGCTCCAGCGCATGTCTTCCCCGGACCTGCAGAGCACCCGCACAGCTGGCCAGGCTGCGGAGGAGCCACAGCGCTTTCAGAGCAGCAGCACACAGCTATGGATCATCTCAGCCAGGGACCTTGGCTTTCAGGATTTGCCAGGCTGGATTTTCTCATATGCAAAAGAGAATGAAATGTATTCTCAGCCATTTACTGATACAAACAGCCAAAGTAAATCAAATGTAAACTAAATATGCAGTTTATCAGCTTTGAGATGCAGGCCTGGATATATGCTTCTGACTGCAATGAAATGATATTACATACATATTTGTGCCATTAGTTATAGGTGACATAAAGAAAGGGCACATAAAGAATTGCCTAATGGTAATAAATGTTCAATTGCTTCCCTCATTATTATGGATCACTGATGTTTTTAATTTTTCCCCTTTTCTTTAGACTCTTCAGTTTTATCATTGAAAATTCAACAGTGACTAGTTATTATACAAAATACAGTTAATAGATCTCATTTAGTGAAAACACAGCTGTTATTTTAAGAGTTATTGTAATGGTTATTACAATAAACATATATATCTTCCCCCAAATTAAACTACTCTGACAAGAGCTTTTCATTACAAAGGAAAGTTTTAATATTCCTATTGGTCATGGTGTCCTATACAATTAATCTTTTATTTTTAACAATCTAAACCAGAGCAAATGTGAAGTTTTAATTATTTTTAAGTTGCTGTGTTTTATTTTTACCAATTAGTGGCTCATTTGAACCTCATCTCATGATACTTGATTAGCCCTCTTAAATCTACTAGAGGTTATACATTCTTCATTTATGTCATTCATTAATCATTGCTCAATAAATGCTGTCAGAAAGCTGTCGTCTTTGATGTCTCGTTGTTCACTGCATTCTTTCTTGTTGGTAGTTAATCAAATGCTCCCCTGCTGCGCTCAAAGCACAGTTTGATAGCAGTTTCTGAGGTGATCCAGCATTAAAACACAAAGCTCATTGTAAAGGTTCATTTTTTGTTATAGCAAGCTAAACTGAAAGCTTTCATTTTGCAGCCATTGCCTAATGGCACATTGTTGTCATGCCCTTATGACTGGGTAGCTAGAAAACAGTACTAAGTTCTGCTGTCTAACTGAAGCACACTGTAATGACTGACTAATTACCTGCAGCTCTGAAATGAACTGCAAAGTTTCCGCTGTCAATCGTAGTGAAATAATGTTGCTTTTTAAGATATTGGAATTTGAACAATTGTCAAAATGTATTAAAACTTCAGGGGGCAGTAAGTCAAATGAAAGCATCCAACAGAGAAAAATTTCTGTCCTGGGATAAAAACGAACATTTTCATTTCTCATGTTTGTTCAAGACAGATTTACTTTGAAAATATTCTGAAATAAATTCTGCAAAAGCAATAGTTAGTTAGCAGGCACACTGAAAACAAACAAAGTAACAACTCAGAAGACATTGAAAGAGATGGGACCAAGAATCATTACTGAAAATAAAAACAAATGCAAAAACAGACTACTGAAAACACTGTCTTTTTGTAGTAGGTTGACATCGCCATGCTTATTTGCTTAAAAAGAAATCACCAATGTTTGATGTCTCTACATAAAAATGATCTATGCTAATGATTTCCTCTCTTCCTTTTTGGAGATCTTATCACTGATCCACAGGCACCCCCAAACAACTGCAGCTGTACAGCTGAGGAAGCAGTAAAATGTAGCAAGAGATGTATCAAGTTAATATATATTACCATCATTTTTTACTCTTACGTGAATTTTATGTAATTATGTAAGACCAATATTGCAAATAAAAGTGAGAGGAGATAATAATGTTTGGGATATTGCAAATAACCCCCCCAAAATAATAAGATATTTATAAAAACCTTAGATAGTTTTCAGCTTGAATTCCAGGCCCAGAGATAAAAGTCAGAATCAGACCTGAAGGCTCAAGAAAATGACCCAAAGCACCATAATAATTCTAACTGAGGAACAGCTGAGATAAAGGAGTGGTTTTTACCTGTGTGAATCTAGCTATTTGGGAAATGGGAAAATAAAAAAACAATTTTTTTGCCTTATATCCACAAGGATAATTAGGAAAAATGTGCATGTCTGTGCTTATTGTTTTGTATACTATTTAAGTATTAATTTTGCTTGCTACCCTGAGACCTAGCCTGCTTTATAAACATAAAGATACATGGTTAGCATCCAAACTTTAGAACTGCTTAATTAGACTGGATCATTGAATTTCTTAATAATTCACTGGCATCAATGATACAGAGAAAGCACTTCTAGATGTAAGACTATTATATTACACAATAATTTTATAAATAATATATAAGAATCGGTATATTTAGCAAGTGATACAACAGTAGTCGTTAACACGCAGCTAAGACACTTAAGCCAGTTAAGAGCCTGTCCTTTTCTATTCCTGTTTCCTGGGTTCCTCGTCTGCAAAAAATCTAGTTATAGCCACTCATCAAATATAAGACAACCAAAATCTTGGGAAGGATAAAGAAGTATCCTGGAAACTCTCAGAATGTGGCAGAGGTAGATAAATGCTTTTTTTTTTTTTTTGATTAAAAAAAAATACTGTAATTGCATATTTTAAGCACACTTCTTATAATCCAGTGGTGATGCAGATGATTCAAAAACCATCTGTATCATTTTTGGATCTCTGTGCTGTGTCGTTTTGCTATAGTTTTCATGAAAAAAGTACATCTATAATTGCAGTAAGAGCTTGGTGTACTATTTACATTTAACTTACTCTTCGCTACCCACTACTCCCCATTTTCCCCTGGCTTGAGATGGAACGGAAAGTGATGTCTTAGCCTACAGGCACTTTCTTTAGATTTTTTTTCAAATGATCGAGGGACTAAAATATTTTCCTTTCTCTAGACACTAGCATTCCACCTGACTCAAATCCCTATGGCCCCAAGAACCATTTTCTTTTCTGTTCAAGTCTAATAAATAAAAGCTATAAATTAATATATAGTCAGTCTGTTCTCTCTTGTTATGATACACCTCTTGGTGTGCATTTTGATCTTAAGAAGAGCCATATAGAAAATCGAGAAAAAAATCTGAAGGCCGTAAATCCCTATTGTGCTAATAGAAGGCACTGACCTCTTCAAAATCCGGCAGCTAATTTGCTAAGGTTGCGAGGCAATACTACTATCTCTATATTTACCTGCAAGGCCACGAACAGTTCTCTTCCCGGCTGTATCTGAAGTTCACTGACCTGTTTAGCCTAGCTCTTCTGCTTACCTTGCTCAGCTTCTGTGTGTTGCTGTCAACTTAAGCTACTCTCAGACAGGTAAAACTAACAAATGTTTCAAGAAGAAAGAAGTGGCATCATGATCCTCATTCACAATAAGCTGTGTGATGGACTCCCGTTGAATGTTTCAGAGATAAAGTCAGTGGCAGACAGGGGCACTTGGAAAGATAAGGGACCCACTAACATGTTTTTCAGTGAGACCTAAGCTCAGCGGCCTGATTTGTTTTTCTGTCCCAGATGCCACGTTATTGGTGTCATATTGCTTTCAGTGCAGTTACTGAATGTTTGGCAGGAATACCAAAAATGACTCAGACTAAATCTCTGCTGTTGACTAGTGCATCAGGCTTCAGTAAGCCAACAAAAACTGCGTTATAATGAATTTGGACTCTTGTTCATTAAGGAGCATGATGGACCTTGCTACAGTTGCGAGAGGACAGACTGCTGATGGCCTTTACAAATATCTTATAACTCATAAATAATTATTCCAAGTGAAGTAAACTCCCACCTTGCCCACTGCAGAAAACCCAGAGAACATCAAAGGACAATGAGGCAACTAACTGCAACTAAAAGCAAGCAACTAACTGAAGAGGTTTGTTCTATTTTTTGCAAATGAGGCTACTATTTGAGAAAATTAATACACAGGCAGTTCCAACAGCAACTTTCCAATAGGTTTCCACCACAACGTTTGAATTCTAAGATTTGTGCATGCTGAGCCAAATTCAGGAAGACCTCTGCTCAACACCTGAACCATGAAAGCAAGAGGATTCTTTTCATTTAATCTAAAAGCGTGCTGACTCTAACAAGAATTTCTTTGCTGTTTGTTTTCAAGAAATATGATCCAATAGGGAGAAGGAACTTGACCTCGAATTCTATTATTTTCATCCAGCAAATATGAGTTCTCAGTTTAAAGTTCTCTATTCTCTTCTAACCAGTATGCTAAGTTATAATTATAAGGAGACTGAAAACCTTTTTGCTTTCTCAATTTAAAACTGTTCCTGACAGCTCCTTTTCAGGACTCTGGCTGACTCAGGATCTTGTCATAACCTGTAAGATGTGTTCGGTATCTTCATTGTCTCTTTTTTCTTGAGTTTTTTTTCTTTCTTTCATTATCCTTTTTTTCGTTGTCTTTTTAATTGTTCCTCTGTTATGTCTCCAGATTTCCCTATGGGCTTCCACAAGACTCTGTCCTTGGTTCCCAGACCCCTCTCTGCTTTATCTTCAACCATTTTCATTTTTAAATTTAATTATACTTATTAGCTGCTTTCTCTTCTTTAGACTGATTTTCTTCTCTTTTGCCTGTTTGACAATTTAATGACATGCACCTAGCTACGAGCTGCAGCTCAGCCTGATTTAAACAGAGCTCTTAATCCTTCACCAGAACTTTATTGCTGACCATCGGACACACCATCAACTTCTTGTCTGGCACTCACGGTCATAACATAGGGGGCAATTTTGACTTGGAGCACACCTATTCAGGCTACATCCTGTTAGTTCTTTCTGCATACTAATACCCCCTTTCCCTGCTACAGGGAGCAGTTGCCATCCATTCAGAAAGATAAACACATGCATGTGTCCTGCTCCTGGTCCTGACTCGTCTTGCCCCACTCTCAGACATTAAGAATGTTTCTCATCCCTTATTCATTACTGAAAAATTAAGTACCTTCAAATAACCAACAATACTATTTTTTTCCTAAGAAAACACCTATACATCCTTCTGAGATGCCACTCAGAGAAGGACTCCTTCTGAGGAGCTCCGAAGAGCTGCCGTGTCACTCTCCTCCTCTCCCCTGTGATTTGCTTTTCCTGATGGCCTACCTCTCAGGTGGCTAGTTTTCTGTACCACTACTTTTCATCATTATCACCTTGTTACGTTTTGTACTTCTCATCTGTTTAGCAGTACTTATCAGATGCCTCTTATCAACTAGTAAGGGAGAAGGGGAGAAGACTCTCCAGCTAGACATTCACACTACCTTCCTAACTTTAGTTTTCTACACACCAAGAAGTTTAGCCTCAAAATTCTCCTTTGAAGTTAGTAAATATTAGCTGCTTGTTACAAACAGGAAACTACAGAAATGATCACATCATCAAGAACACATTGTATTAAATGGAAAAGATCTTCTTAACCTTAATGGTATCTGGAAAGCATCTAACCTAGAAATACAGACTCTCTAAACACTCAGTGGAGAGTGAAAGTGCTTTCAGAAGGAAACTCTGATCTCCTAAATTAGGAGAAGTGCTGATTCAGACATGTTGAATCATGCTCAGGTATTGAATCAAAGTCGGGTATTGATGATTATCAATTTCTCCACAGAGTTCAGATGCGCCTGTACACAAAAGCACTTCCCCTCTCTTTTTATGTTGCTTCCTGTATGCATTTTCTGGTACTTAGGAAGAAAGCGCTTAAACTGATTATTAAATTGACACTAAATATGGTCAGGTAACAAGACATACAGTTTAATCTAGACATACACAAAATATTAGATTGATACTATGAAAAGATATAATATATAAATATACTATGTATGTAAAAATATAGCATACAAAAATGAAGCTATACATTGCATATGCATGTATATATGCATACAAACCTTATGTCAGGTATATGGACACACACTGGTTAAAAGTTACTGACACTTATAAAATGCCATATTAGCAGAAGAGTACTGTGCTAGAAATGACTTGTATTTTAGCAGCATAAGGGTTTTTTATCCATTCTTCATTCATCAACTACATTTCTAAGCTGAACAAAAAAATTTTATCTGTCATCTCAACTCAGAACTCAAGTGTACTATCTTCATAACATTTTTGATGAGAGGAAACATACCCACTGTCATCCTGGGAAAAGTGGCACAAAGTTACTTACCTAAAGTCATACTAGAAGTTGCTAGCTGAACTGAAAATTGAAGTCAAATATCTGTGCTTTTTCCATTAGATGATCGCTCTTACCATGGCAGGCAGCAGCAGCTCTGCAAGTTAAGAATGAGTAACATGAACAAGATTAGTGTTTATTTCATCCAACGCTGATATTCATGTTATCTTCATACTGGGGAAGCAATTTATAATTTTGCCATTAATTTGTCATTTTAGTTTCATGCATACTATTGTCTGTGCTGCTGAAATTCACATGGTCTGTAGCTTGACATGCTGGATCACGGTTCAGAAAGGACAGGGGAGGAGAAAGAAATGAATCACCGACTTAAAAATGGAATTTAGAATGAAAAAACACTGATGGAAGCTTCATCTAGAAGTGTTTTCAGGAGTTGCTGTGTAAAATATAGCACCTAGACTGCCAGAGATCTTACAAAAACAATCCTAATATTTGCATATAATATAAAATTAAATTTCTATTAGAAAAAAGGAAAAAGTTATTAATAAATGATGGGTTCATTTAATTCAAGATAATCCTGATAAGCAGAGCTAGAAAACTGAAATAGCATTAAATGACTCCTTTCTTGCCCTTCTCTGTCTGTAATCATATCTCACTATCATCACTGCAATTGGGATTTTCAGGTGAATTGTTCACGTGCTTTACAGAATGCTTCTTCAACACTCCTGCCTTTTCCTTTTTTCTTTTGAGAAGAATGTCTTCTCTAAAAGGAGAAAATGATCTTTTGATACTTCATTCAATTTTTTTTTAAGTATCGAAAATAATTTTATTACCACACTTTCCAAAGGGAATATACACATTGATTTTACTGAATTTGAAAAAGGGAATTTTATTTAGAAAAAAAATAATTACTGTCCTCTGTTAGCTACTATTATTTTCATAGCTATGAGATACCTTTGGACTATGCACAGACATGAAAATTCAGAATTATTTCCAGTCTTCTCACACGCAATAGAATTTAGGTGTGAAGAGATACTTGCTGAACTGACCGTGAATACTGTGTGAACCTGGGTACTGCATTTATATATATTCATAGACAGAAGACATTTTTAAGAGGAATAAAGAGGAATTAGGAGACTAACTTCGTGCTGAGCTCTGGTTTCCCATGACCAAGATCAGTCCATAAATCTCATGAACACTAACAGTGCAATTCAGATGCCCACACAAAGGTGTCTAGTGGCATTTTAGATATCGTAGGTATCCAGGACATCGGCACAGGGCCAACAGAGACCTCCGAGGACCTACAGGAGACCTGAGCCCTCCTGAAGCAGCAGCTGGACTTGATGTGAGCAGACACCTATGCTGGGCAGGCGGCCCCGTGCTCGTGCCCCAGCGTTTGCAGGCATGCCCCGTCCCCTGAGAGTCACCTTGATGGCTCACAGCAGCGGCTATCTAGCACGTGGATCCATGAGTGCTCTAAACCGCTAAGTGTCAAGTGCTGCCAAAAGGCCACCCTTTCCCTCCGGCCCCTCGTCTCCCCAGCACAAGTCGAGCTGGCACCCCTGGGGCACGTGTGACACTGTCCGGCGGCACCATCAGGATCAACTTTGCAGACCCATGCCGTGTCGTCTCCCCGAGACCAGAGATAAGAGACCCAGGATGCAACTTGGCCTCCTTCAGGCACGTGAGGGACCCCAAGCCCCTTGGTCTGTTCTGGGGCCCTGAGCATCGAGCAATCTTTTGCAATCAAAGTCTAAACATAATGGACAAGTTTCACTTAGATACACTGAGTTTCCCAAAGTAAACACGTTCAGCTGGAAAGTTTCTAAGCAGCTTACAAAGCAGCAAACTTCTTTCTATATTATACAGCACTGGCAATCAATTAAGAGTTTGTTACTCTTTATACATGACCAGACTTCAAGCAGGCTTGCAATCTCTTTCAGGGAGAAAAAAAGGCTTTATTGAATGAAGGAAATCACCGTTTTCTAAGTGTTCTGTATAATTGAATCATTAGACTTCAGGGTGTAATTAATGGCAAAATTCATCTAGATGAGACTAAAAGCAGGTAGGTTATAAAAGACTTCTTTATTAGTGTATTTTTCCTATTCAGTTCAACTAACTATCACATTAGTGTGGAGAACATGATATTTAAGTTAAGACAACAGCAGAGTTAAGCTCTCAGCAATTGTTAAGCTAGTTATTTCATGTGTGAGAAAAGAAAAGTTTCAGTGTAACCAAGAGACAGCTCTCATTTCTTCCATGATAATCTAAAGCTTGTTTTGGGGGCTTGCCCTCAGATTGAGTTACAATTAAAGAGGGGCTATTTCTTTTTCCACTTTTGAAGAAAAACAAGGAAATAGTCATTAAACTTACAGGTTCCAATAGTGCAAATTTTAGACTTCAGGATAGCCAGGTTTTCTTTAGGCCTGTATTTTGGCACTTGTCATTACAAAGAACGGAGGTTACCAGTGCACAGTGCATTTACTACGTCATTAGGTTATAGCTACACCTTATGGAATACCTTGCACTCAAAGGACATTAGAAACTGTTGTCTAGTTCTTAAGGCTCGCTAGAGCTAATACACAGGCAACGGTACCCGAGCCATCCCTGAGGTATATCGTCAATGCACTTAGTTGCACAATCAAGGATTCTTCCTTATCAGTTCATGAAATACAGTAAGATGCAAACAAGGACTAACCAGCCCTAATCAAGAAGAATGTTTCTGTAATTAAATGGGATTGTTTGTTAGCCCAAGAAATTAAAGAAAGTTCTTACAGCATAAACAATAACACAGTCTGGTTTATTGCCTCTATAGTAATTTTTTTCCTTCACAGTCTCATGATTTGCAATAACGTTTTGATTTTCGATTTAAATTGTTTGGATTTTGCTGCTTGTACTGCAGTACTTTTAAACTGTAATGAATGAAGATAACGTATTACCTTAATAGTTTACCATCACAATTATGTTGTGGTGGGGGGGGGGTTGCCTTTTTTTTTTTTTTTTTTTAATGTCAAGAGAATGTGTCTTTGATGACACTTTTGATCTGTTTTCTTCCCCTCCTTTCGTGTCTGTTCATCCAGTTTCAGCCCGGCCAGTACATTAGTGATATCTGAATGCTCTCTTTCGAAAAGACTCGAACAAAGTGAGTGGGAACGCAGAGCAGAATGTCAGGTGTAATGCCATTAGCACACTGCAAGTTGAACTGGTACCTTGCAATGAGCATTAATGAGGGTCAATATACAGCTTTCATTGTTAATAAGAGTAGGAAGAAGTAAATTAGGATACCTCTCATTTTGGCTTGATAGAAGTCAGCCACAGATCACTTCCGACACTTGCCTGTGTGAATGATATGCCATGCTAGACAAGGCAAGGCTTAACTGTGACCATGTAAGTGCATCATGCAAGTGCCCCCGTGCTGTCAAAGGGCACCTTGTGTATTTTTCCTCCTTCATACGATGTGTGAAAAGCTTTGCATCCCAGTCCCTGAAACTATGTTCATTGTTCATGACATCCTAAGCGTCCCTTCACAAGCACATTCCAAAACCAGATTTGCCGTGCATGCAGTCAACACTCTGAAATACCACGGATGGTTGCATCAAGTCTCAGTGGCTCCTGGTGGCTGGCCACATCCATCATCTTTGTACTCTACCAGTAAAATCTACAAAAGGTTAACATTACCCAACGGTTGTTTATATGAATGCTCAGCAGATCCAGGTATATATGCAACCTGATTTTTTGTGTAGTAAGAATTGTGACATTGAGCAACCTGACTATGTGAGACCAGAGGCTCACCACTACCAAGGTGTCTAGCTTTTTGAAAACTTTGCTCCACTACAATACAGCAAGCATAAAACATTGTAGAGGATAGAAGTTAAAACCAAAATTATTTTTAAACTTAAAACTGGTAAGGAAAAAAAAAGTAAGCAGTCAGAACAATTAGTAGAGCTCTTTGAAAAAAATTCAAAACACAAACTCAGAAACACTTTATATGCTAGGATTACTTTCCCCCCACAGCTGACAGTTTGCCTTTTTTGTCAGCCATGATGCAGTTCCTGTAACCTAGGCAATGCTATTACCTATCAAAATGGATCCCATGCCGTTGCATTTTGAACTGTGCTTTGTACCTAGCAGCAGACAGGCCTTCTCACACAGGCTTAATGGGATTTAGATACCTGGAGTTCAGTTCTGCCACGCAGCTTTACACAAGATGAGTCCCAAGCTCTTACACTCAGTGCATTGCTTTTGAACATTTACTTCAAAGAGGTAGAAAGGTGTGTTCAGTAAACTTAAAACACAAAGGAGACAGAAGATATGTGAGTGTGCGGCTGTCTCATGTTAGGCAGTTGCCTTGTAGAGAGGTACTTGTGGTGGGATGCAGCAAGGTGTCAGATTGTACAAAAAGTTTTGCGTATGCTAATTTCAATAGTTCAGGCTCAGGTTTGCTGTTCTAAAACCAGGTAATTTGCATCCTGCAATTTCCCCTTCAAATTCCAACTTCAAAGAAACTGCAATTGCCCATTGTTTCATTAAGAAAACATATCAATGAAAATTGCAATAAAAAAACCCAAACAAGTTAAGGAGTCTCTGAATGGTACTGTTATCCAGATAAGAACTAAACATAAGTACAGAAAGAGTTTCAGAGCAGGATACAGAAATTACAGTACAAGAAAGTCAACTCTTCTTTGTTAACCTTATGTGATTTGAGAGCAAGCAGTGTCTGTGAGGAAAAAAACTGCACAAAAAAATTAATAGGGATAATCAGCTGATGTTTGTACCATCTCTGGATCATTTATGTACAACTGTTTTCCTTCAGGATGGAAAGAAAGGGGAAGAAAAGAAAAAGTGCATTCTTCCCGAGAACACTGAATATTGTGACAATGCCCAGAGCAAGCAAAGCTGCACTTTGTGCATAAAATATGCACAAGTTGCATTTTGCAGAAGCTTGCCATCTACTGTGGAGTGGCATAGCTAAACAGAAAAACCATGTCATCGTGTCACAGTGGTCATGACAATTCCAGGCCTCTCCAAAAGGTTATCGTGTCGGATGGTCACCAGGTGCTGCAAAGCACAAGAGCTGCTGGACCACAAACAAAGAACTGGAGAAAGCAGCCCAATTGCCCAAGTGCTGATCACAATTTAGGACTAATGAAATCAAACAGCCATTGACCACTTCTACCCTATGTTAGCCTGCAGGAAGCAAATCAAATCTCTTGTACCAAAGCATGTCTTCATGCTGTAGGAAGTGCTTTAATTTGTTTTAAAAATTCAATGAGATTCTAATTACTTGTATCACAATACCTGTGGAATGAACTATATATATGAGAAAGGAAAGTTTAGGCAAGAAGTTACCCCCTTAAATATATTTATATATATACATTACACTCCTAAAGCAGAACGCTAAGAATCGTAATGTTTGGAACTCCATATTACATGATGATTAAATTTTCATAATGAAAGAATTTGATGGAAACCATGACTGGAAACAGAACTGCTTGGGAAAACACAGCTGTTGTTTCATTCCCCTCTCTGCTATATCAAGCAGTCGGCCCTAGATTAGAACCGGTGGCAAGCAGGCATTATACTTGCCTGAAGAAACATCCCTGTTCCCATTACACTGAGCAAGTGTTCTGCCTATCTGCTCTTTGCACCGTTGTAACACTGCCACATTTCAGTCCACAGCCAACAAAGCAGAGTGCTGAGCTTTCTAAATAGGTTTTAAAACAATTTTCTTTCATCCAATGTAGGAAATACTGAAAGTACCAAAAATGTTAATAGGCCCCAAGACAGAAGGGGAAAAGAGCTTTGGAACTTGGAAAAGAGTAATATAAAACCTTTCAGACACTGTATCTAATCATACATGTAAGCCTAGTCATCCTGAGTCTCATTTGGAAAGCATTGTTTTCTTCTAAAGGGTTCAGATTAAAGCTGCAAAGGATTTGCAAATGCATGTTCTGTAGCAAGCAAAGTCAGAAGTCAAGCAAGAGCCTAATTAAAGTCAATGAAGAAATTAACAAATGAAAACTAGAGAGTAAAGACAGAACATAAAAGAAACGGAGAACAAAAATCATGGTGGTTAGGATTTTTAATTGCCTTGTGTATTTTCCCCATAATGAGTCACCAATCTACTGTTAAAGAACAGATAAGCCCCACAGAAATGGATGAAACCATGTATGTATCACATTTCATGCAATTTGGGGTTCACACCTCCCTATCAGAAGCTGAAAGCAAATGTTATACAAAGCAGCCATGAAGACAAAGTAGCTGAGGTCCTGCAGGAATTCCCTCGTGGCCACTCGGAGGGAAACCCCGAAGAGTCATTTAGGGTGCACTTGCTCTGTGGACAAACCTGACCCTCTCTGCATTGTCCAACTCTTCTTCAGCTATCACACCTGTTCCTATAGCAGTAACATCAGACAAAATAGATGGCTCCGAATCCTTTCTTGCAATGGTTTTAGTGTCCTTCCTAAAAGGACACCAAGGCATCGCCTATTGCGGAGGCAAAAAGGATTTACAGACTGCCTGGTCTTAGATTCTGCACTGGGAGGCAGACTATGCTTTGCGGGCACAGGGATCAGCCTGGAAATTAGAGCATTTGGGGAGAAATCTTGTCAGGAACAGGCTAAACAGAACTTTATAGTTCAGGTTTCCCTAATGCTCAGTATATCTTAATGTAGTCAAGGAGGGATGATCTCCAAAAGGTTAACTGGCCTTGCTACAAAAGTCAAGTTTGGATATGAAGGCTGGATCAATGTGAAAAAATCAGTTTTGATGGCTATTTTGGAATGAATCAACTGGACCAGGAGGAATGGCAGTATGACAGAAAGTCACACGGGTCACCAGTACATCATGAGTTATTACCTCTTGTGCTCTGTGTGTTGGCACTTTGACGATGCTGGATGTGAGACTCCATAAATACGTCTAGAGGGATTTTAGAAAAAGAATCCTTGCAGCTGCCTCTTGCTCTTCTAGTAATTTTTGAACTTGTTTATCACATCCAGCTCTCTACACTTTAGTTTTTTTGTAATGTTTTCACATTTTTGCCCCTTAAATACAACAAAAAATGCTCACAAAACTATAACCACTTCATACTATTTCAGTGCTGAAATACGTTGTAAAAGATTGACTGTGAAATTGGCACCTCTACAGCTATGGATATTTACACCTTACAAAATGACACATTTGAATCATATGTTCTGACAAAGAGAACAATTTATTTTCAGTCACCATTGCGTAATCAGGAAATTTCCCAAAAGGAAAGATGAAATAAAAGCAAAAACTATGTCTAAATGTTCTAATCTGAAAAGTCCTCATGCAATACAAAGCTGAGTCTGATACAAAGAGCTCTATGCCAATGTCTCCACTGATGACTTGGCTTTGAAAGTATGGTTTGGCTTATCTGCTGCTGGTTAACTTCATATACCATTTGACCAATCTGTTGGTGAAGTTCACACAAGCATTAATAAAAAATAAAAATAATTAATGAGGTATGGGTGAACTCCAAGGAAAAAACATCCGCCGTCAGTCCAAACCTTGATCTTACTGCTATAGGTGCCATATTTAGCTTTTGAATTATTGATGTGGGGAGAACTTGCAGGATAATTATGAAATGGGTTATTGAATAAGTTTTCCTTTGCATGCCTTGAGTTTTATGATTATATTGCTGCAGATACAGTCATATATTTAATAAAATTAAAAATATGATTAGTTGATAAGCAAATAGACAACTAAAGGATAACATAGTGCCCTAAGTGTTATAAATTAAAATACACAAGCTAAATCTTCACATTAACACTAACTACAGCAAGGATGAGTCTGAAAGCAAGGAATCTCAGCAGTCACCCGAAGACAGGTTGAGCATCAGACTCATTAATAAAATAACCATTTGGGTACTATTTCTTCATAGCTCATACATGACATGTTAAATAAAGGTCTGCCTTGACAGATGGTCTGTAGTCTTGTCTCTCGTAAAACTGATAGGGTCATATCTCAGCCCTTAAGTAGAAGAAACACTACATTATTCTCTTATACCACTTTTTCAAAAAAAAAAAATCTTCTCTCACCTCTCCATGCATAGGAAGGGTATTGACCTGTCCTTCAATAGTATAGACTTGTCTAGTACCAGTACTTACATTCTCATTCTGGGTTCTGAATTACATATAGGTCTTTTCAAGCAAATCACAACACAAAACATGACAGTTCTCCTTTCAGCAACAATAATATTAATTCCAAAAAGCCAAGAGTATCATTATGGAATTCTTTAAAGTTGCAAATTTCAAACTGAACTTTCTAATAATGAGTAGAATTTTCTGCACATAGGTCTAGTTACACTTGCTGTTGAACTCTTGTGAAATTATCTAACACTTTAATACATCAATTTATCACTCTTTAAATTAACAGGAAGTGACACTGTGATCTCCCTGCAAGGTGGCAGAAAAATATTCAAGGTCTTGCAAGACCTCTTCCCAGTGGAGAAGAAATCAATTACATAGAATCTGGGTATACATTAAACATAACTTGATTTAGATTCACACATAAGCTGTACCTCAAGCATGAGAGGACTAGAAGTGGTAGTATTCAAAACAACCTTTTAAAAGCATCAAAGAACAA
Source organism: Apteryx mantelli (assembly GCF_036417845.1). NCBI lineage: Eukaryota > Metazoa > Chordata > Aves > Apterygiformes > Apterygidae > Apteryx > Apteryx mantelli. Next base: position 9,562,433 of record NC_089990.1, on the reverse strand, counting down.
AACACAGCTTTCAGGCAATGACTCTGCTTCAACTATCCAAGTACTCAGTTAGGACCAGAGTTTCTTGCACAACCCTGAGAATGTTACATAAGAAAACTGACAACAGCATTTTGCACATCTTATAGAAACACCCCATTTATTCACAGGCTTAAAAGAGCCTGAACCATTCATCTAGGCAGCTTGTTATGCAGCTTAATTTAGAAGTAACTGGAACCATATAAGTGCAAAGTACAGGCTGCATTATGTCCTTGTATAATTTGCCATGTCTGAACCATCAGCATTACACAGATTTTGGGTTGGAATCTGCACTGCTTTCCCATACAGCAAGTATATTCATTAAATTACAAGTCTATATGCTCTTCCTCAATTTTCTTTCATTCAGACACACTCTCAAAACAAAACAGATAGCACAGTTCTATTTTAAATATTCTTTCTGCTAAATTTTAGCCTCCTACAGCTTAATATTACATGCACAAAGAATACACAAAAGGGAGTAATAAACTTACAAAGGCAGAGTCAGTGGAAATCTGCAGATGCAGATTTCTCATTCTCAAACAGAGCGAATGTGATTGTTCCTCTTCATGAATTACAAGTGAAACACAGATTAAGTTTGCTATAAATCTCAGTGAACTCATTTATATGGTTATATTGTTGCATATAAGAGTGATAATTCATGTGACAATTGTAGAAATTATATGAACATTCAGCACCGATTTTTACCAAACTTTCCTTATGTAGCTATAACATCAATTTACAATTTTCCATTTAGTCAGCATAATTTTTAAACTGCTGAGTTAATGATAAATGAGGCTGTTTAGTGCCACATAAGGAGATTATGGCAAAACTGTTGGTCAAAGGACTATCCTTATAGACAAGTCTTTATAGGTTAGTATTGCTAACTGTGTTAGCTTTTCAGTATTCCTGCTGCTTGATAACAAAGAAAATACAAACTGACTGGCAAAACAGACAGACTTTTCTACTGTGCACTTCCTACCTAAAGCTTTTGCTCTGCAAACTGATTTTAAAATTATCACTCACTTTTAAATATGAAATGGCCAAATAACCAATAAGTCTAGCAAGCATAAAACTACATCAATAGCACATACTTCTTTTTTCACAAAAAGAAAGCCAAATTCTATCTATCAGTAATAGATATTTTGCCATTTAGCTCTGAGTCATTTTTGGAGGTGATCCCACATTTTGAGCAATACATTTCTTCTTGCTCTATGCAATTTGTTCAGTATATTTACTGACTAAAAAGAAAGCATTAGGCCATAAGGCACTGTTATTAAAATATAAAGCCATTGGAATAACAGACATCATACTGAAGGGGAGGAAAACAACCTATCACCCCAGTCATCACACTGAATGCAATATAAGCCAGCCTTTGGCATTTATTCATCTTAGTGAGACATTGTTATTGAGTAGGTTCACACATTGTATTTCATATAAAATACAATATGCAGCAGCAACGAACAGCTTGGCTGGATATTGAATATTGCCCTAGTGATACAGACAAGAAACGTCACCTTGACGCTGGAGCTGGAACAGATTTGGGTTGCTATCTAAGAAATAAATTACTGTGCTACAAGAACTGTTCTGTGTATTGTGAGTTAGCGGGAGTGAATAAACTGAATGAGTTCTTAAGGCCAGAGATGTCCCTAAAGTATAAAGGACTACCGGGCTTTTATGACTATATCGCTGGTGAGCAGGACAAGCTCACACGGTGAAGAAAAGTAGTGTGTGAGACACATTGATAAACTCTCAGCAAGAAGCCTTAGCATCAATCTATCAGGATTCTAGCAGAAATCATCAGGGACACTGCTGCAAAGAAGAACTTACCAAACACGTGCATGTCCTTTTCTTACAAGGAAAATGTATATCCTATCCTGTAGAAATCAAAAAAAAAAAAAAAAAAAAAAAAAAAAAAAAGATAGCAGTGTTGGAGTGACATATAAAATGCCCAAAGAAGAGAATTTAGGATGTCTGAAGTGCAATGTGTTACAGTTAGCCAAGTTCAGTGAGTTGCCCTAAGTAACAGTGATCAGGGACATAAGTGCATTCATTCTAATGACACTGAGTTTCCGTGATGCGTCCTTTATAATAACCAGGCTTTTTATACAAATATTACATGGTGAAGTGTATGGTAGGGGTTTTTCTGTAAGATAATGTTTTTATTCTTAACATGTATATGGCTTCCTTTGAACGGGTTTCTCAGATAAACGCCCTCTTACTTAGAACTTTGTTTCCATCACTGTTCTATTACCTCTCCTCTTGAATAGACCAGGACCTATTTCTGCTCTCCTCAGAAATGATTACTCAAAAAGCACAGCAGTTTTAGGGAAAAAGGAAAAAAAAGAAAAAAAGGAACCCCCAAACCAGCAGTAACAGCATTCAGCCCTTATCCTTACTCTTTGGGTCACGCAGTTTTAAAGAACTAGTACATCCTGTGGTATCTCATTAAGTGTTATCAAAACTTCATTTTTTTCAGGAAAGTGATACAAGGTATTTTAACAGAGTTGAGGCGTGCCCTGAAGCTGAAGTGGGTGCCTCAGCATGAGTTCACAGCACTGAGGACATAAAGAGGATTAGACACAGTTCTGGACATTTTTAGAAGCTGCTGTAACTGATACCAGTCCTCATGGACCAGTCGTGGGAAGGCTACCATGCACGTGCCTGATAAATTTGAAAGTTTTATGGTCTTATAAGTGAAGGGTCTGATAACACCATCTTCATTCACACCGAATGTTATTTGGGAGGACTTCTATCTATCCCTCTCAGAAAAAGGGTTTCGAGGAGGCTAGCAGGACAGTTAGCTTTGCTTCCCAGCTTTGCCGCCTCGGGCGCGCGCGTGTGGGCAGCTTGCGAGCGCCCGTCGGAGAGTCAGCGCGAACAAGCCGGACCCCTGGGCCCGCTGCCACGTGTGCGGGAGCGCCCGCGCACCCTGGCTCAGGCGCACAGCCGCGGCCTGAATGGCAACCTGCCCCCGGCAGGGTGGCGCGCTCCCCGGCACAGCCAGCGGAAACCCGAACAGCGGCGGTACCTTGCCCTGAGCACAGCCATGCCTTTCCAGCAGGGCAGCGCTCCGACTTCTACACTACGTTTAACATGCTGCAGATAACGTTTTCCCTATCGTGCCTGTGAGAACCTGAGGGACCAGAGAGAAGAGAATGAGAGAAAACGACAAACAAAGGCTGCTGAATATGACTAAATAGAGAAGTTGGGTTTCCGAAACACAGAGGATAATAATCAGGCAGATGAGGAAAGAGAAACCAGAAAGTTGATTGTTTTTTTTTTTTTGAGTTGAAATGGAAACACTTTCTAGAAATGCTATAAGAATTTCCTACCACCACCACCACCACCACTTTCTTATTCCACTTCCATTTGCCTCAATGCAACAGCAAGAATCAGACTCCGGGCTTACTCTTCTCCAGTACATACCTTCTGCAACTTCTTTTTGCTCCTGCTCTGGAATATTCCAACATCTTGAGAGTTGTAAAAAATACTGAGAAGCAAAGTTAAAGACTTTTTTCCCCCATTTTTTAATTATGGAGTTGGAATGGCAGAAATAAATATAACTCCCCAAAATCCAAAACTTACAAGCTTGTTTCAATTAAAAAAATAGCTACAGTTTATCCTAAAATTTTTACATCTTCTAAGACAAATAAAAAGGCTATTACTAACCGAAAACAACTTCTGAATTATTTTTTTCTCTAAAATACTATTTAAAAGTAATTATTATTTGTGGAAGTGGTTAAAGGAAAAAAAACACAAGCCTTGGGTTTGTAAATGACATGCATATTGGGACAGGACCTTGGAATTTCAAAAATTCAGTGCAGAAATGAGGTCAGATAACAAATATTCATTACAGCAGGTGACCTTTTACTTCACTGCCGAGGCTTTGTGAGCATTAATTCAAGTTCTTAGAAGGCAAAGGTATGATAGAGAGCATTAAATTCTGGTTATGATTCAGAAGCTTCTGATGGCTTTGGAATGGTGTCCTATGATACATAAGCTATACTGTATTTGTCATTGGTGCAGATTAAGGATGAAAAATGTAACGCCATTGAAGTCAATGGAAAAGTTCCACGGCCCTCAGTGGAAATAGGATTTACAGGGAAAATTCATAAACTGCTTAAGACACAAGATGAAATTCCAAGTCTCCCTGGAGTTTTAGGTTTATATTAAAAAACACAACCACTAAAATCTGTTCAAAGGAGACCATGACTGAAATAGTAGCAGCATTAGGTAAGCCATTACATGAACCAACAGAGGAACTTCAAAAAGCTTTATTACTTGAATAAACATGATTCCAGGTAATCCTCTCACCTGTTCAATTCTCCTAAGTGTCATACAATCCCCTTTGGCTTTCCTGAATGGCCACAAATCTGATACAGTAAATACTAAGTGCTTCAAATACTGTCTTCAAGTCAGATGCTGACCAGAATTCAGGCAGAGGAACCGCTGGCATGCAGAAGCAGTATTGTGGACCCTCTTCTGTTTTTAATATTTTCACAGAGTTAGGATCCAGGAACTAAAGAAACATGCACCCTTTTTCTCTGTCAGCGTTCTCTATTTCCCCATTCTTTCTCTTTTCTAAGTTGTCTTTGACAAATAAACGCTAGTTATGTTCAACACACAGTGGCGTTTCTTGAACAGCACCCAGGGCATTAGCTTTGTACATCCCACTTCCCCAGATATATGAAGCCACCACTGACTACCTCAGACTTCGAGAAAAGAGCTCAGAAAAATTTAAAGGAGAGGCACCAAGACCTGAAGTGCCCTTAGAGAGGCAGCACCATTATAACAAGTCTTCTTAAAGAGAACAACTGTCTCTTAAAGGACCAACTTATCTTGCCAGTGCATAAAGCTTTTTTATTTCCACTCGGTTGTAGTGCATGAAAAGAAATCTGGAATAGAATAATAGAGCAATTAGCAGAATACAGTGTGGACTGGCACTAAATGAAAACAGACCCTGGATATGGATACTGCAAAACATAAATACTGCAGAATATTCTGCAATAAATAGGTATATTGTGTCATGGAGGTACTTCCTCCTTCTCCCTGAGCCTGAATTACGAATAGTTCACAACAGCCTTGTCATAACTTCTCAGAACATGCTCATGCAGAAACACTTGGCTTTACAAAACCACAGCTCTCTGCACCTCAGACTCTGCAGAGCACTGCACATGCCCTCCCCTACCCCATCCCTGCTCCTCCTCCCTGGCCCAGCCAGCTGCTGCACCCGAGATACCTGAAATTAGCCCCAGCTGGGTCATGGCTTGATTAGCAGCAATTGCCTGGGAGTGATTCACTCTTTAAAAGATCAAGTTTTTCTTAAACCAGGCTTTTCTTAAATGAAAATCTGGTGTTCCTCATCAAATAAACCATCTCTTCAGTTGTGATAAAGGCCTATCAACTTTTCTGCTTAAAGAAAAACTAAGGAGACAAATTCGGTATTCAAGCACAGAAAGAGGAGGGGTGTAATTCACCCTGCTGTTACACAACATATGCGTGCACACACACTGCAGGCTGAGTTTAACGCATTGCTGCATTAACTAGGCAAATGCCTAGGGTCTGACCATTGCATAATAATGTATCTATCGAGGAACTGATGTGGTCCCCTTAGTCATAGTAGCCATGTACAAGACAATTGTGAGGGGTTTTTTTACCAAACCATATTTCCCTCCCTTTTTTTCCCCCTTTGCATTTCTGCTATTTCTCAGTTGAAGAACTACCATAAGTTTTCTTCTCCAAAATACTAGGTAGAGGAGTCCAGTTCCTTCCCTTGGCAGCCTTGGGAGCCTACCCTCCTCACATCTGCTCCTCTGGGACACTACACAGAGCACTGAACAGATTAGATGAACAGATACTCAACTCGGGACCTGAATTCAGGTCAGGTACTAGGTGAATATAAACTAGTGTAGCTTGGGCAAACTCAACCAAATAGACACTTAACAACAGAAATAAATGTAGAAAATTCTCAAAAAAAGAAAAAAATAAAGAAGCATTATTTTCACATTCATTTTGGTTTCAGAACTGTTTTGTCTAATTTTATGGTTCCAATTCAATGAGGCTTTTAGACATAGCTACCAGCCCACTTAAAAATTACTGTATCACGTCTTTACATCAATTATAAATAAACTTACAGAGTCAACAGAGATGACAGGAGACACTGCTCAATATACTGCAATTTACTAGTTTTATTATAAATACTAAATACTGCTGTGCTTTTAAAATGTAACTTGCAGTACTGTTTTTAGCTCTGAGCAGCAGTATTTTTCTGCACCTACTAAAGTGCCTTGAAATAAATGTATACCTCTATCTTCATGCAAAAAAACCCAAATGATTATTTACAGTAATTATAGAGAGAACACACTGACAACCACATGACTGTATTAGGCAATGATTTTTACAATCTTTTTGCTTCTGTCATTTGCAAATAACTTTCCATGATTCTTCACATAGCTTGTTATTCAAGCCTTTTCCAGAGGAACTATCATACTCATAAATTATTTAGTGATAACTATATATTAAACATGTTTCACCCCACTTCATACTACAGCCATAATCACATTTTTATCTAGCAATAATAAGTAACTCAACCCTTCTTTGACAACCAGAATGAATCTCATTGAGATTTTTAATGAACTAAAGGTTGGGTGAAACTAGAAGGGGAGCTGAAACTGCATAAAATACATCCAGAATCTATAAAGACAGAGAATTGTAATAGCATCTCTTCTTTCCGTGTTTCACTTTTGAGCTGTACAGATCAATCATGTACCTCAGCTGATTCAAAACCAAAAGGAGGAAAAGCAAAAAGAATAAGGTTAATATGTAAGATCAAGCTTCTGCTGCATTTTTTAACTATTTACCAGATTTGTCTTGAATCAGGCTACATTTAAAGCTTAGATCTGGAGGAAAAAAAAGTCATATTCCTAGGGGGCACACAGAACCCAATAACTTTCTTCTTCATGCTTAATAATCTTGTATGTGAGGGACCAATCTAATTTGTGGAAACGAATTGTACCTCAGGGATATGTTATTTCAACCAAAACGGAATATATTATTCATTTTAAAAAGTAGCAATAAAGATTATATAAGATGTAATTCATTATTTTTCTAAATGTTCCATGATTCCACTGGGAAGTGAGACTTAAATAGCTTACAGGAAGCCTACCTTAATTAGGTTGCTTTTCAAATCAAATATAATATAATTTTAACATAAAAATGTCACTCAAGGGAAGTATTCCATTTGCAATGATGATTAATGAAGTTTAAAGGGAAAAAAATGGGCAGATCCATGGGTAATATAATACGTGAAGGAATGTGAGAGACGGAATGATGCACACGTAAATGGACATGTACGAATATGCAAGTAGCTATGAGCTATAGAATATGCAAGTAGCTATGAGCTATATACAGATATCCATCGCATATACATGCATGCCTACACACACGCACAGGAAAAGGCAATTTGTTACCAGAGCAGCTATGGTCAGTTGTTTTTTTGTCCTCCATCAGAATTGTTTTGCATTTTTGTTAACTCATTTAGCCACTAGAAGCTCAGAATAATTTATCGTGCAGATTTATTTAAAGCTTAGTACTTATATTTACATTTGTAAGAATCACATTTTCAGTGTTACAATGAAAAAAGAAGAACCTTAAAATATTTCTTAGAGATTTGCAAACAGTTCATTGTCAGACACTGAAGTTATAACTGAGGTACTTTGCCTCAGTGGTGCTATTAAAATATTGATGTGTATGCCACAGAAATAGTCATTGCCTTTTCTGTGTATGGAGAAATGCTTCAGTTTCTCAGATCCCAGAGTGTAGTAATCTACATAAATATTGACTTTTAATGAGGGCTGTGGTCAATGATTTAATTTGTGGACTGCAATTCCACTGTAATTTAAGAAGCAACCATAAAAGCTGAAATTTAGGAGCTTTAATTCTCAGTGTATCCCGTTCTAAAGACACTTAATGCTAAGTATTATAAGCCTTCAAATAGCCTTAAATGAAGTACTTGAGTTCCACTATTACCATGCACTTGCAGCACTGCTGGATACCCATCCCCAATGGAAGTTTCTGCAATCAGACAGCATCTTCTCAGATTCGAAACTTCTGGCCTTTTCTGCATCTCAGTTAACCTAATGGAAAAAATTCCCTGGAAAGATTTAGAGATTCATGGATTTACACATCCCAGGTACCTGTGGTCCTTGGCTGAAAGATGCCATGTATGACCCACTTACAATTCTTTTTCCCTATCAGGCAAGAATCTTGTGGAAATTAAGAGGTATTTTGACCAGATAATGAGTGAAGGAAGCAAAAGATATGATTTTATAGCCATCATTATTTCCTATCCTATTTTCCTATCATCATTTCTGTCAAACAGTGTAAACACTTGTGAGTCAAATCAAATACAGAATATAATACTCTGTGATAAGACCACATCTCCTATCCAAGAGACCAGTCCATCCCATATGCTTGGTTCACACTTAAACTTATCAGACCAATACATTTTATTAGTTACAATCTGTCCATCAGATGCAATTTTCCAGTAAGCAAAAGTCGTATTTCCTCCAGTAAAATGAGGTATAAAAAATGATTAAAGGCTGCAAACTATATTTTTACTCATAAGTGGCAATGGTGTTTTCGAATTATGATCTCACATATGACTCAGATATTGTAATATATAATGTTAAGAAGTACATTACTAAATCTGTGAAAAAATGTTGGTTTTTAGTTTTTGGCTTGGTGAGAGACTAAAATTCTGGGTCAATCTTTTTCTAGTTTGCTTAGAACAAACAACAGATGTTGTTTAATTCAACTGAAACTTTGCTTTTAGCTATATATCTGCTATTTAATTTCAGGCAATTTTATAGATGAAATATCATTTCAAAATAAAAAGACAAGAAGGTGTTTATTAATATTTTAGATATTTTCAAGTTGCCCTAGACATTTCACCCAGCTGCAGATACTTTGGTTTCATCACCCACTGAAGATGATTGCTACTCACTACCAATGCATGAAAGATTTCAAATGACAATCTTACTACATTCTGGAAAAGAGAAAGTAATCAGCAATTCTGAAACCTTGAGAAACTTAGAAATAACTGGGTCTCTCTTATTAATGAACAAAAAACAATTAATCGGTTCCAGGTAGCAATTTGTAAAGCAAATAGGTATTGTGATGGATTGTCATGCACAAAGCATCATGTACCCAAATACTGATTACTTGCTTTATAGTATAATGCTCTCAATGTGGATTACTATGCAGATTTAAAACAAATTACATCCTTTGTTATGATTATTATTTGATATACTCAGTGGTATCTGACATATGCCAATCTTTTTTTTAATATTGTCTTATTATTTCTCGATCACATCTTCTCCGAGTCTATTTTTAGCCTTCTCTAAACTATTTGCCAAACATTCCTTTGGAAACCTTATGGGTTTTTTTATGACTCCTATGGAAAACATCAAAGTGCTTAAGGACCATAGCATTTTGGACACATGCCAGACATCCCACAGTAATGTCCCTGCCATCCTACCCAAGCAGGGCTTTCAGCATGTATGAACAATCCATTTCTGTGCAGCAGAAGAGCTGGGAAAAGGAACAGGCTCTCCAAGCCCGTCATGAGTTCACATACCATTTGGATCCACACGTATTCAACAGTCATCTCTGGGGCACTGATGGACTTTATGACCTGAAGGGAAAAACAGGCCTTGATACCAACACAGACACTTGTACAGCCATCTGACCTCTTGTGTTAATAATAGGAAACTAGTCCGGTAGTGACTGAAGGAAAGGTATTGCTCCTTTACACACTGAGGATGATGTACTCTGTGCTAAGGTGAATACAGCTCCCAAATGAAGTCATGGCCTTACAGTGAAACGCCTTTTGCCACCTTACCCATCATGACTGCTAGCTATTCCAGGTCTGCAGGTCCACCCTGTCCTTACTGCTCGCGCTTCCTCTCTGTGCCACAAGTTTCTTCAGGATCAGTTCAGGCACCTCCTAAGTTTTCCCCACACAGCTCTTAGCTCCATGTCTTCTCCTAGCAAAACTCTGCTTTGCCCCAGCTGCGCAGCACCCATCATTTCTCAACCCCCCCAATGTCCTAGACCCAGCTCCTCCTGAACTGGCAATTACTCTCTTATAGGTTTCCTTCTCCTGGCTCCACGAACTGCCTGCCAGTCGGCCCTGGCGGGGTGCAACCCGGGTGCGGGGCTGTGCGCAGGCACGAGGCACATGGACCTTTGGCTGGTGGTCACAGTGGCATGCGTGAGCCTCCCTTCCCATGGACCCCTGCCGCGCTGAGGGCTCAGGGGGAGAAGGCTGCCGGATAACTGGGGCCGCCCTCTCCCTGAGGGATGACCAAGACATTGTACAAACGAGATTACACAAATGTGCAAGCAAATCGCTGTCTGGGCATGTCTTCCAGCAGTCCCAAACCTCCTACTGCCTTCTGCTGCGCAAGTTCTCCCTGCTCAGTAAGGTCACACCGGCTGTATCGGCTGCATCCAAGACAGCCTCGAGGGCCTCACAAGGGGTTGAGAGGGGGGTAAATCAATAAAGCAATTTGCAAAGCTCTCTTAGTCCTGAATATCTCTTTGCTATGATGAGGATTGTAGGGGACTCGGTAATCTCCTCCAGTTCTCTGTTCTTATTCTTAACCAGCGAATGCTTGTTTTTCCCAAGGTGGCTTACTAATGACACCAATATTTAAAACTAGATATGGAGCTCTGTAATTTCTGTGTTCAAATGAATCAGCTGGGATTCAACTATGGTCACTACAGCTTAGATAAGTATACAAGTCTCTTAGGAATAGTGAGGGGAAAAAAAAGGAATTTCTGGAAAAATATTTTTGAAAGGAAAGAAGAAATTTCAGTTGTAGGTTTTATTTTCCTATGATTTTACAGCCTGCTCTTTGATTTTCTGTGCAAAAAACAGTCTGCCTGTCTTATCTGTAAAAGAAGATAAGGGCACATCACATCACAGTATTCTGAACCAACTCTTAGCCTTAGACTCTGCTATAAGGTCTCATTATTCCCAGAGGATATAGATAGAAATGTCTGTCTCAGGGCTACAATTTTTTTTTCTTGAAATTATATGACAAGTCTTTAAGCGAAGTTATTTGTCCATTATGCTACAATATGTCTAGAAGAAGTATCCATCATGAGTGAGGAAAAATCATTCATTTTCAGACCTGTCAGTCTGAGGAGACAAAATAGGTAGCCATCTAGGCATGGAAAAATACAGGCAGCTCATCCTCCATTAAAGTTTAGCACCGTCAAGGGACCCCTGACATCCAGTAAGTTAGTTCTTCCTTCCCAGCAGTTACTTTTACTTTCTTAACAGGAAGTTCAAGCTAAGAGTTGGAGTACAGCTATTTTAACTCCGATAGCAGGAGATGGCTGAGAAAATGGAAAAGCTCAAGTGCATACTCAACCTATACTTTCCCTATGCCTGAAAACAAGCAGTTAACTGAAGGAGTTATACACAGTTTGCACATTGTTTGTGGTACCCCAGTGACAATTAAACAGTGAATGCTCCATATACAAAAATACAGAATATAGGCTAATGAAATGGTATTGTGCAGGTGCAGCAAAATCATAAGTTTCTGGAACAAACAGAGATTTGTCATATAATGTGATGGCAGTGTTAACCGCTTCTCTGACATGTATTAGCAGGAGATGCCTTACGTCATATTTCAGCAGCTCATAGAAACTACAGCCTATCCACCACTAATAAGAAGAAAACTATCATGGCAAAGGCTACATTAACTCATTCTGTAATACAGATCTTTGTATACATCCTTAGATCAGACTACTTAATTAAAACATTATTTTAGTATTTCAGAATAAAAATATGATAGAACTCTCCAGTTTTTAATGAGAAATCTAGTTGCATGGGTTAAGGATTAGAAGTTGTGTTAGCACTAGTTAATGGTTAAACCTCCCGCCCCCACACAGCTTTATGCAACAAAAGGCAAATTATTCTCTGGGATATTAAGCATCTTTACCTTCTGAGACATTTATTTCTATAGATGATTCTGACCTTGCTGAAAGTGGGATCTGAACATTAGACTTCCACAAATCTCCCTCTAATGCCACTTGGAAATCTATCTCAAAGAGCTCCAAATGAAAGCTGTAACAGGACAATATGCCAAAGGAGCATTCAAAACCACACAGGTTGCATAATTTTATCTCACAGTAAGCTTCCTCTCAGAACATTGGCATTTTTCACTGTTCGTTTATAGCTCATCCCAAATCTAACAACAAGATATGAAACAAATACTCAAAATCCTTTCAATCCTAACCCTCATGGCTGCTTCTCTTCTATAATTTCTCATCCAGTAGCACAAGACTACAGTCCTTACAGTGGCCTTCCCTATCCATGGTGGTTCACTTCCACAGTATAAATATTTTATAATAAAGCCCAAAATAAATAAAGGTATGTGCCTTCACTACCCAAACCTGAGGTTGAGTCTTCCAACTGATAGCAGCAGATACACACCACTTTGTGCCTCATTTATTAGGGGGACCAAATAATTCCCACCAAACAGTAGACTGCAATTCATACATGGTATTTCTTTAATTTAGCATATCCCTACAGTAATGGAAGTTAAAAAAGGAGAAGGCTTTCATTTAAGCATCTTTAACACAAAAAAGCATGTATATCAAAACAACCTGCATGTGTAATTGTATTTTGATTATATCATAGTTTATCTATTAGAAATATTGTGTCTGAATATAGATATTGTACAAAATTTGGCATAACTGTTTTGTTCTTAAATGTTTCTAAGAGAAAAATACAGTAAATAAAGGAAGTATTTATGAGTAATGATGATCCTAAACAAACCCATTTTCATTTTCCCATTTAATAACTACAGAGCTACTATAAGTTATGTTACGTATGCACCCAAAATTACGTGGCAATTGCTAATATAATGATATGGCTGTGGTAACTGTAATTCCTGAAGAGCGAATCAGATAATCTAAATTAAAAATGCTATGTATCACCTGTCTGTAACCAAGCATTAAGTAAATCACTTTTCAGTTAGAAAAAAATTGTTATTAGACTTTTAAATCACAGTAATTCAGTTCACCTAATTTCAGCCACCTGAAAGTAAGGAGTACAGACTAATTCTATAATTTCAGTTCATTCCATCTTCAATTACTAGAATATAACTAATTTCTTCCTAAAAGAGGTTTACTGAATTGTCCTCTGGAGAACCCATTTACTGACTACAGATTATTCCCAAATTAGTTGGGTAGACTATGCACCTCACTGAAACCTAGTTGCTCTGTGAACAAACATTTACAGAGAGGCTTTCAGACATTTGAACTCGGTCACCTGTACACCATACATCCTTCTATATCCCTTGACTTCCCTCTAACAAACAGTAATTTCAATTATTCAGAAATTCTGAATCCTCAGAAAACCCTCCAAAACACACTAACAGGTAAGAAAGAGAAAACGCCTGGTGGACCATCAATGCCCAATGCCTCTCCAATGGCAGGAAATCGGTTGAGTGAGATATACTGATGATGAGCTCCACCCCACACTGACGAAGAAAGGAATCATCTCAAATTTGGAAAATCAGCCTTGTGTTGCAAAGCTTAAGGAGCTTAATATATTTGTCTTACCAAAGGCAAAGCTGAAGAAAGGTTTCCTCTACCCTGAGCAGCAGGGAGAAGTCTATTAGTGAAGTCGAGCAGCAATTCTAACTAATACCTCCCTGTACCATCCAGAGCTTATCACCTTGTCTTCATTTGGAAAAAAACCCTGATTCTTCAAGAGGGAAAAAAAACCCAACAACATATGGTAAAGCAAAACTCTTATGGAAGAGGAAACAAATGTATGAGATTTACTAATAAACATCACATAATTGTAAAACTCAGTGTTATGGGAGTATTTAGGGCAAAAAAAAGGTGTCACCAAATGCCCCAGAAAGGTACAATAGACCTCTACAAAAATTTAGCATGATTCCTAAGTGTCTACAGGCTGAAGATTTCCTCTGAAAAGCTGAATTAAATCATACACATCTTAGAAAGCTGTTCCATCTCACATCAAAGACTCTGAATGTTAAGAAGTTACATCTTTGCATCGTCTGTAAGACTATTTAGGAAATGACTTTCTCTAACCTTAGTCACCAGCCTTTGGATAGAAAGATCTTAGAGCCTTGCACTATTAAAATACATCTATGCAAAAATACTTCCAAAGAGAGAGCAAGTCCTCTCTCAATTTCCTCTTTGATAAGACAACACTTTGCAACATAAGGCTTAATTTTCCAAATTCAGGATATGTTTTTTGAGTTTCCTTTATTCCCACTTGATTATTTTAATATTCTTCTTGAACTGTGATAGTTTTAGCAGAGGCAGGTACAAAAGAAAAATCATTTTATTACCTAGCTTTTCTACCCTCCTTTCTGTTCTTCCAAAGATTGTATAAAGACATGAGGGTTTTTTTAGCTTGCTCATTTTTGGGTGCGATTCTTGAATTAACCCTGAAATGAACTATCATTAGTATATCTACTCATAATGATCATTAAAAACTTCTTTAACTTACTGCTTTCCTACACAAGAGCTCCAACTTTGCAAGCACAGCGTGCGGTCCTCGTTTTGAAATGCATATCATTATGCACACCACTATTCAATTGTGACCATTTAACTAAGTGCTCCAGGTCATTCTTAAGACCAGATGTACTGGAGGAAAGGACGAAGAGATTAATGGAGTTGTAACTTCTGGCCTGAGGGAAGATGGGCTGATGCAGTGAATATGATCCATCTGCATGGCTGCTACTGAGCAGCTGCTTCAAGCGGGTCATCAGCTGGATCCATATCTGCTCCGCAATAGTATCCCATCCTTCTCATCACTTCTTACCCCAGAAATCTTGTATCACTCGCAAACTTCACTGAAAATTCGGTATATGACTCCACATATCCTGCACATATCTCCAGCAAACATTAATTGCTCAGGATCTTCAGCAGTAGCAGCCCAAATCTCTTATCTTTTCCCATTAGCAACTTAAATTTGTCTTCTATGAGGGAATCACTTTTTAAGTCAATCTAAAATATATCCTATTATTCCATCTAATGAGAGCTTTCAATCAAAATATAATCTCTGGATAAATCCAGATATTATGATACAGATTGTCTTTCTCGACCAGGTCTCCAATCCTGTCAAAACAGACAAAGAAACCAGAAAGGAGGTTTGAAAAGACACTTTCCACAATACCAGACAAGTAATGTAATAATTAGCATTGTAATAATTAGTCTTATTTAAAATCCCAACTTAAACAACTTAGTCGTTCCTTTATTTTACCTAGAATCAATATAAAATTATGTGATATATAATTCCTGGGTCATGACTTCCACCATATTCATTATTGGGGCAATTTTATATTTTTATATAGGGTGTCACCCTTATTTTCTTGTTAATATTAATACTTGTGGTCCAAAAGTACACAGCTCTAGGACCTAGACCTCTAGGGCTCTAGGATTTAAGTCTTCCAGGCTAGATGATTACACACTGTACACTTTTACTAAATGCTGCTCCTCATCCTCCCCAAGTAGAGGTGGTAACATTTCTATTTCACAAGGGCTGGAAACAGCTGCTTTATTCCAAATCCAGGAAGAGCTGGTCTTCACACAAGTTTTACAATGCTATTTTTAACCCAAACTCCAATTATTTGAAAAACTCTCCTTTTTACTCTATGAGCTATTGATATTCCTGTTTTGTTGCCCCCTTATTAATTGCATGTGTCTTTTAAATAGTAACTTGTATTTACTAACTTTTTTGTATATTTATATCCCTTATCCTGTTCTTTATCGCTGCTCTCCTGTCTCCTTTTGACCTAGATGACTGCCTTGCACAGTTTAATTTAATCCAGAGAGCAATGCAGGGGATAAAACATATCTGCTAACTTTTAATAATTTCCAATCTGTATAGTTTACAATATAGTTAATATTATCTATCTTTATACCAACTGGTGCAGACATTCCTACTGCTTCTGAAAAACAGGATTACTATTAATTTGGTAATATGCTTTATATATCAGGCAGCCCTTAGTGGCCTGATTGGCACGCAATCGATATAACTTTGCTCACACTGCCCAGTTAGGTGGCTAACCAGACTTGGGCTCCTCCACGTGGGTGAAATGATATTATACCACATATGGCTAGATAACCACAGGACTTGCTTTACAGGATCTGTAGATTTGCTTGATCTTACTGTAGTTACTTGCTTAAATACAAATAAAATTAAACACAATATTAATTATTGATAACTATTAATAGTTAATTATTATTAATTATTCAGTATTATTACAAACATTAAGTACAAACAATATTTGACTTCAGTTTTTATTTAAATCTTTAAAATGGCTTAGCTAATAAAATAACAGTGATTAGACATGTTGGAAAGATTGATTTTTATGGGAAAAAATAAATCAGTTCCCTTTAAATAATAAGCCAGTATGCTTTGAAAATAAATAAAACTGAAGATAAAAACACTAGAAAAAATGGATGTTTTGCCAGTGGTGAACCAGCCTCTTAAAAAGAAAAATCACTAGGTTAGGACCTGTCTATTAATCTGCTTTCTATTCCCAGCTGTGCAGGATATAGCTACATATGAGTGGAGTGAAGGGCTGTAAGAGCATTTCAGCACTCCGAGTTCCCAAACTCCCTCTCCTCTCTTCTTTTCAGCTGCAGTTTCTAGCGAAGGTTCATGTTCTCAGCTCACGCTGCTTCCTGGTCCGTGTTCTCCTGTTTTTAAATGGTACTAGAGAGAATAAATGGAGAGCAGAACAGGATCCAAGGGCAGGACTGGAGTGAGCAGGCTGCAAGATCCTTGAGGGAAGAGAAGCTTCACAATTGTTAAATTGTTTTTCTCTGTACAACAGAAGAGATAAGACTTGGTTTTATCCGAATGCTCTCTAGACCAATTGTTTTTCCTCTCACTGTCCTTACAATACCTTTGCACTGCTTTGAAGTCAGGCACTTCAAGAGTTTTAGGAACTTTCCACGACTGAAGACAGGTATGGCTTTGGGGAAACTACAAAATATTATTCAAGGGCAGAATTTAACCTTCGTGATTGTGCCATGTTGTTATGGTAAGCTTTATGGAGCACTGGTCTTTCCAGTAAATCCAAGGTTGGATTACACACCAGGTAACTTACTAATCAAGCTCATATAACTTCGTGTGGTACTGAAAACTTTTCCATAAAACTGCAGGAAAAATAATGACTAGGTACGTGTAAAAAGGCTTGAACTTCTTTAATGCAAGCAATATACTTTCAATCATATTTCACTGTAAAGCTTTGCACCAGAAATCATGACATCTTCAGGTATGCTCAGGCAAAATGACTACCCCAAAACACAAGAAGGTAAGTAAGTTGTGCATGATGTTCAGTTTGTGCACATCTATCATCTCCTCTTTTATTCACTTTAAGATATGGCTATTTTCATAAGCCCTACAGCATAAAAGAATGATAGGTGACATAATTATGTCTGATTTTTTTTTATTTTTCTTGGGATGAGGAAAAAAGTAGAAAAGATATAACAGGGAAGTTCTTTTTATATGGAAACTAGAGCACAAATACAGAAAATCTCATCTTCAGTCAAGGATTCCCATACTATAGAAGTACTCTGAAATTCCAATCTTTAAAAATCAGAAAGGGTATCGGTCATCTCTAACTCTTGTTTGTATTTAACTTGAATGCTTTTTCTGTCTTTCTAATACTTAAAGATGTATAAGTTTTATTAGAGTCGCTTTTGAAAGTACTTGAATTTAAACACAAAGTCTCTTAACAATAATTATCTGATACAATGTGTGAATGATAAATACAGTGATACTACTTGATACTCTCTTTACCTTGTTACTCTAGAAGCTATTTCAGTATGATATAAGCATTGAAATCAATTAATCATACAGTAATGTTTAAGTAACAGCTTCTTATATATAAGAAGGCAAAAAGAACCTCCTCCTCAAAGATTACTTTGCTCAGTGTTAATTGTCCTCCAGACTGATGTGCAACATAGCAATATCCAAATTCATTTTAACTTTACTGCCTACAGGTAACACTCAGTGTGTAGCAGGCTTAAACTCAGAAAAGGTGCTTTTACTATGAGTGTTGTAACCCTGACTTGGCAAGAAAAGAATCCATTTTTATTACTTGCCTAACACTTCTTGTTTCTTTAAGCTTTACAGATTACAGAAATATTTGAATAACATAATTTGCAACCTTCACCCTTAAAGTTATCCATAATGCTCTATTGAATTTCTGTTTGATTAAGTTGGAAGGTGTCCATTCTGAGCACAGCGTGGGTGACAAAGAAATGTTACAATTTACTAAACTCAGTAATTTGACATATTCCTGAAAGAACAAAAAGGTACAAGCTTTTCAACTGACAAAAACTGTATTTTGGTTCAGATGGGAGAAGACAAACAAGGTATAGAAAAATAGAAGGGTAGAACATGACATTGATGGAGGAAAAATAACAGGTCTACTCAGGCATAGCAGGTATAGCAACCCATCACTATGATATTGCAAATTTATTTGAAATGAAGTAATGGAGAATTATGAAGAAGCCACCATTATTGAAGGAAACGCTTGGCTAAGTTATTAGCTATCATTAACAAGGTTAGGACTTGGTAAGAGATGCACAGAATTAAATCTATATGTAGAAACACTCCAGTATTGATATAAAGAGAATAAGGTTCTATCATGAGGTATGGGACAAAACATTTTTCTTTCTGTGCTACAAGTTTCTTAAAACACATTTAGGAAGTAAGTGCAACTAAAACATAATCAATAAGTATAAATCCAGTAAGAGAATGATAGGCAGCATTACAGGCAAAATGCATGTGGGCATAGTTGAAATTAATTAATTCTCAATAACTCTTGAAGGTATTTGCAGCCCAAACATTCTGTTAACACACTCTCCACTTCATTAGGGCTTTTCTCTGGCTCCTGAATACATACTCAATATGGCCTTCAAGAAAAATCTTTGCTTGGGGTTAGGTAAGAACTGTTGGAGAAGCACTATCGCAGCCTTATTCCCCAAATTAAATAACAGGAGCATGGTGGGAATGTATTGCTCTGGCTAGTTAGAGCGTAAGTCAGAGGCTGCAGTCTTTGAGGATGCTTTATTACCAGAGGCCATAATGGCATCTGAAACGCATCAAAAATGGAAGCAAAAAAGTGGTTTTGAGCCATCTTTTTGCTGTCAGTTGAAGAACAGACTGGATGAGCATGGTCCTGGAGTACTCACGGTTTTCTCCAGAAATGTGTACTCTGCACTCTGTGCTCGCTGTGTACTCTCCTAAGTCTATTTCTGCATTCTTTGCTCGTCCAGTCGGTACACGAAAGGGCTGAAAGCTGCCTTGTTTCTCCAGAGTTTTCATCAGAGCTGTTCCCTTTAAAGCTCTCAGAATGAGGCCTTGATGGATGGAGACTTGAGAAAAAGCCAAAAGGCATTTACAAGGAAATGGTCTATGGAACGAGAGTGCCCAGGCCTAGGGTAAATGAAAGAGTACGGAGGTTTTGACAACTGCAAGGGAAGCAAAAGGGAGAAAACTCAAAAAGCTATAAAAGTGAATCCTCAGGCAGCTGCTTTTTTTTATTTTGTTTTACAATTCTTCCAAAGAACTAGACTGGCAGAAAGCAGTCAGGGGCTCCTGGTAGGCTAAAGGTTAAGAAATAAACCTCTGCCCTTTACTGGGAGTTTTTCTCCCTATCTTTCCCTGTATGCTGATTACAAATGCTGAAAATCTAGATCAAGCCTATCTGAATGCTCTGTCAAGCTGAAATTTTTTTCACTGTATCCTCTGTATATGCTAATTTCCCTGCTGCTGTGTCTGCCTTAAAGGTTTACATTAAAAGCCTAACGGTCCTACCTGTAGGATTAAACTTTATTAAACTAGCTATTAAAATGAAGTCTTATAAAAATTAAAGAAAAAAATCATATGAAATTCAGCAACTGTGCACATGTATAACACTGAAGGCAACTTGCAAATCCATTTCAAATATTTGCTTAAATAAAGTGACAAATACAATTTAACACAGCGCACAAATATATCTATTTGGCATTGCTGCATTTCTTGTTGAGAGTATTTAAACTTTGGAAATTCATATTCTATTTAATTCAAATTTTCTAAAAGTACAATGAAACTGAAATAACATTCAAGTTACTAATTATAAAAAGCACTGCCACCAGTCCTCACCAGGAGACTGTACTCTCCTATCCTCAACCTAGCTCCAGAATTACTTCTATTGTGTCAATTTTACTGACATTCATAAACTGTTTCAAGACAGATAAATTGTATTTTACAGATTATTCACTGCTTAGCAAGAATACATTTGTCTCCTTTCAAGCCTTCGTGGAGCTGTAGACGATACTTGCATAGTCTTCCACTCACCTAACTAAAGTGCCCAAGCTACAAAGCCAGTCACCAGCTATATAACCAAAAGCAGGAGAAGGATGCTTTCTGAAGGAGTCCGATTCAAAGCACCTACGTTACATGCTTACTCTGAATTGCCCTCTAGAGAAATTCACCTCCCTCTTCATGAATTTCATAGGAGGCTTAAGGAGATTAGTTCTCCGTTTAGGCACCAAGAGCTCTTGAAGTTAGATGGTGCGAGTACGCCTTTACGTACCAAATAGGCTGAACTAAACACATTGAACCACACTTTCTCTTCATCTACAGATGTGGACTTAATGAGCTGAAATAATATTTCCAGTATTCAAATTAAATGAAGTCACTATGACTTTTGTCATAAAATGGCAGTCTAAATTTAAAAAAAAAGAAAAGAAAAAAGTGACATTTCCAGTCCTTTTAAACTGTTATCTACTTTGTTAAGACTGGCAAAAGTGTGGAAAGCATTTTGACTATTGAAGCTCTCGCTATTTTCCATATACATTGCCAGCAGCAGTTATAGCATTCCTGATTATATTTAACCCAAACTTACTTGTTAATCAGAATAAGGGCATTTACCCTCTGGAAAGAATATGAAAACAAGTAAGCAAACACTTAAATAAAACAGATGTACAGGAAGCAGATCACACTGCACTACTTAGCTTGCTCTGGGTGACAGAGCAAATATTAACCTGCACTGTGGTTGAGTGATTTTTGACCAGAACAGTATCAACACCACGCAGTTCTGTTTTCCTCACTCACCGCCTGTCAGTTCCCACGGAAATTTGCTGTATTTCAGGTGCTGTCTCTGGTTTCCTTGACATAAGTCAATGATTTGTGTCCCATTCAATTTAGTTCATGTGAAAATACTCATAGCTCCTTGCCATATGTCAGGGGATGATAATTGCATTGATCCACCTTGCAGTGGGCTCAGGAAGGGCACTGTTCTGATAACTGCGTAACCAGAGGCTACTGCTTGTTAGAATTAGTAAATTTGACTGTCTGACTGGTTTGATTCCAATCAGACCTGACAGAGTGATGCATAAAATAGGGAGTGTTAAATGTGCCAATAAGTGAATTACTTTTCAGATTATGTTGCCAGTAGAGATATTGATGAGTGTGCTTTGCAAGCTCAATATGTTTGCTACATTCTCTTTTCCATTGAATGGATGAATGTATTTTGATAAAGTAAAGAAGAAATTTAAGTCTTCATCCCTAGACTATACAAAAACAAGCATTGTTTTAAAGAGCACAGTACATTTTTCTAACACAACAACTTTCACTCTTCTGCTTTAAAGTTCTCATCAGGAAAGAGCCCAGAACGAGCAGACCTATCCTCATGACAATGGAAATTCAAAATACAACATTAGGAGACAGATTCAAGACAAAGTAGCTGGAAATACTGCCAGCCTAGGATCATTTTTGGTGTGTAGCTTATGGCTAGCTGATGCCTGCACCACTGCCCTGTTCTATTTAAAAAAATATTTTTTTTTTCTGACTTATTTAAACCACCAATTTCTCTGGCTAATGCCCTGAAAGTATTTAATAAAAAACCCAAAATAAACAAATTGTAAAGATGCCAGCAGGTGATTAAACTGTCAGTGTTCAGTTTGTGCATTTACCATTTCAGTGTGCTTATACTGAAGTCTGCTAATTTGATCAGTAAGGACTTTTCATGATTCTCATCTTCCTTGTGTCTGACTGCATTGAAAACATTAGTGAAGTTAGTTTCTTAATATCCCTTTTAAGCACAGTAGCTCTGAGTCTGGGCAAAATTAGGCGTACAGTGAGAGATTAATGGCTTCACTTTGAAGCTCTCTCTTAGCACCCACAGCTCCAAAGAGCATGTATAGAAGATGCATATATTTGGCACCTGGTAAAGAATATTGCCAGGAGGATCATGCTTCCACTGTGACTTACCGCATGCAAAAAAACATCCATTAGCATTTATAGGACTTATGTGGGTTTCTACGAGGAGAACTCCCCTATGCTTACTCCCTTGAGTTGTGGACAAATTTGGTGTTCTACATAGAAAATATTGCAAGAATCAAATATTAGCATTAATCCTAATCATTGCTGTATAGCCAAATTTTGCTAGCCTTTGTTGCTTTGCTGAACAGAGACTCAAGGAAATAGCATCAACAGTTTAAGGGGATTGTTTTGAAAGAAAAATGCTATTTAATGATAGCAGAAGTATGTGTTGTGAAGGGAAGCTATCCACAGTCATCTAAGACTTGTAAATAATAATTAAAAGCCAAACACATGAGACTAATCCTCACCCATTTGTAAATGTATTTAAAAAGAAGCCATGCTTAATATGTAACTTTATACTCCAACAAACAAAATAAATGAGTCTGTAGACATAAAATCAAATAAAAATATATTAAACGTCATTTAAAGTAAATTTTAACCTCTGTATTAAAGTCACAGTTTGATATACTTATTTCACTTTTTAGTGCTCAGTCAATGAGACCGGGGGAAACAAAAGTATATTCTTAGCTACGTTGTTCAACAGTGGGCATCCCATGTACATGTATCCTGTTGCCTGCACGGGGAAAAGTTAGGTTCCAGGACTGCAAGAAAACCAGCAATACCCATTTGTTGCATTTGTCATTGGACTAGCATTTTCAATAAATACCACATGCGTGAAAGAACAAGATGCAATTTTTGAATGTTGGAAAACATGGTCATTAATTAATACATTAAGACTGCTTGGCATCATTCCCATCTTTGGGAAAACAGTGAGTGAATCAGCACATAGTCAGTGGCAGGACATTAAATTTCTAAGAGAAGAAAATTAGGATAACCATAGCTCCTAAGGTTTCTTAATTCATCAGCACAGCAGGATGAGCTTGAATAGAAACTGCTGAACACATGTTGAAACAATGAGGCCTGTGTAAAAAGCCTCAGTATTTGCTGACCTCCAGATGATATTTGCAAGTTTTGTCTAAAAATCAAAGGCAAGTTTTCAGGTGGGGCCTGACCTAACATTTACTGAAATCAGGAGGAAATTTCCAATTTTAAGTTCCTCCAGTACACAGTCATAAATTACAAAACTTAAACAATCACTTATGGTGAATCAGGTGCTGATTTTTTGGCTACTGCTGTAATCAATTACACAAAAAATTAATATAAAAAAATTAGCATGTATCTAATGAAAAGAATGCAATAACTTGCCTAGAAGGCACAGTTGGTTGACCCACAGATTTCAGATTATGAGTGAAAAGCTTTAAAGCAGCTAAGATTTGTTTTTTAAAAAACTGAAATACCTATTGACATTTTATCTACAATTGACAAAATCATACTTGTACTCAAACAGAAGAGCAAAAATATTCCTAGCACCCTCCTTTGAACTATATTATTAGTCATGTTTTCCTACTGAATTTTTTAAACTGGTTTCTCTAAACAATGCTTTACAGAGAGGATATCAGATGGAAAGATCTCCTTAAAAAGCTTCATTTTTATTTACCATAATAGCAAGAAAGAGAATGTGTGATCCAAAATAACAGCAACAATAGAAAGGCCAAAAAATGTATGGGGAGGGGGAAGAAAACAAAAACAAAAGAACGTGGGAACAGGGCTGCCTGGTGGCTGGTTAAACCAGGTCTACTGAAGTGTTGCATTAATGCGCGGTTATATATTCTGATGATGCCTCATAGAAAATTTTCAAAAAGCTTCTGCTTATGGACAGTTCTGCTGGTAAAGCAGAAGATATTGCACAGTAGGCACACATGCTTTGTTGTAGGATTTTTGGACTTGATTCTGAATTCAGTAATAATAAAAATACATAAAGATCGCACTAAAATTAAGGTAGTTAAGCTTCATTTAATTTAGTACTTTGCTTTTTACATAAAGTCACAGCCCTTGCTGAGTAATAAGCAGGCCTCAGAAAATTATAGTAAGGATATACTTAGGACAATCTTTTGGCTATGCTCTGTTTTGAGCAATTTTAACAATGTTATACATCCACAGTATTAAATGCTGTATATTTGGGGTCCCAATCAACACTTGAGTCATTGTGTTATTCAAGTGATTGAATAATTATGCACATATATCCAACGAAGGCTTACTTGTTGAGTATTTGGCTGGCATGAACAGTAATCCTGTCCAAATGGTATCTAAAGAATTGCATCCAATATAGAGCTGTCTGTTAATGGCTTTGGAACATGGCTCTTAAAATGGCCAGTATAGTCAGTTCAGGAATGCAAAAGGTAGCCTTCTCTTGGACCAAGTAGGCGAGACAAAGAGCCTGTTAATCTATCGGACCAAGAAAAGAAATAAGACCAAGAAATCCTTACGTTCAGTCTATTCTGATTTTCTTTGTATCTTTATCCACAACATTTGACCTTGGTGCATTAATTTTCCCTCTCTAAGACGAGAGCTATTACCAGCCTATTCAACAGGCAGAGTTTATGAGCTCAGCTGGTCCCATAAAAGGTTTTAACTGCTTAAACTTCTATTAAGAGAGAAAAGCGAAAATATAGAATGTGGGATGCAAAAGCTGACCAACTGTTAAAAATGCAGGCTGTGGCATGCAGTACTTTGCAGCTACTGTCCTACAATAACCATTTCTGCTTCAAAATAGCAAATCATTCCCAGGAGACAGGCACAGAGTCCATAAACAGCAGCTTGAATCCATTAAGTTGTCTTTCTAAATGAAAATTGTTTCTGCCTTTAGATGTCTAAAAAGAACTACAGTAGTTTCTGTAAGCAGAATAAAATGTGAACCCTACACAGAAATAATGGTAGCTGTTATTATATAGCATATTTTATATATGGAATCTGGAGGGTTCCAGCTTTAGAGAATAAAAATACATATAAAACAAATCCCCCCAAGAAAGAAAAGAGTTAGCTGGGGTAATCTCAAGGAGTAAGATTGCTCCTGTACCAAGGCTGGTTTTCAAAGTTTTGACCAAACACTGAAAATACATCAATGCCAGTCTTGAATCTTAAAGACCTGCTATTTATTGCATATAACTGAATGTCTCCTCTACTACTTCATGAGAAAAATCTGTGCATGAATACACAGCAGCTTCAAGGTACTGCTCTGAATACATTTGCTCATTCCTGCATATATTTATATATGAAAGCGCACTCTATAAAGAAAGAAGTCCATGCAAAGGAAAAATCCCAGCCGCAACAAGGCAAAATAACAAAAATCTGTACGAGGTCATAAAATTGGAATAAATTCTGACTCCCCGACACTATCAGCCAAACACGCTACCCAGCAATCCACAGCGAAACACCACAAACCACAATCTCGTGAAGGCCATGTTCTTACATTGGACCTGCAGCATCATCTCTGATATTCTTGAATCTCAATATAAAAAGTATTTCCACCTTCACACTCCCTCCCCCTGCCCCAGCCAAAGGTCTCTCCTTTGTACGTACCATCTTCCTCTATCTTGCTACCTCTCCAAATAACCTGAAGAATGGTACTCTTCAACATCTGAAATTACATTCAGAGAAACAAGTAAAAGATGTATTCAGATCTTCCTCAATGCTGCTGCTGTGATAGCATGCATAAAATCGTGGTACACTTTGTGCAAATGCATCGCATATAACAAATAGAGGAGGTGTTGCCAGCACCTTCTCTCAGCACGCTGCTCTCATGTGGCACTGCTCAGGTGCAAAAGATGCCATGTGGATGAGAACTGCTGGACTTAGGAAGGACTCACATGGTCACCACTTTGCTGGGAGCAGAAGGAAGCCTAAATCTATGCAGTTAGTGGTGGGGGCTTTGATGCAAATAGGGCATTGTTTTTTGAGCACTAGAATTAGTTTTTCTGAGAAGTTTTTCTCTGGAAATGCCCCTGAGTTTGTGCTGGTGTTCTTATGACTGTGTTTACTTACTGCCTGTTCATATTTTTTAGAAATTGAGGACAGGAGTGCTTTAAAAGGTCTTCATTCCCAGTGAGGCATTGATATTATAAGACTTCAGGCTGTGCTTCTAGGGATTTTTTTTCTTTTTTTTCTTTTTTTACTCAGAGAGCAGGGTCTAAATCTCCCTGTATTATGAGACATGTGGCACAACTGACCTGAGAAGGAAAGAAATGCTTTTATTATTTTGGATACAAAGTGCTAGGGAGGTATGAAGTATCATGACACTCTGATTCACATTATTTTCTGAGGATCAAGCTGGGATAATCTGGGGAGCTTGTATGTAACTTATGAATTGCAGCTTGATTTGATAACTCTCTACATCCTTGTTTTTCCTGTGCTGTTACTGTATGCTGCTTTCACAAGTGACTGTGGGATGGACTGGAGGAGAGCAGTCTCTAAAAATTTATTGAAGTCAGACAGCCAGAACCCAAATGCAATTGCTCTCACCAGGGAAGTGCAATAATTCAAAAGTATGGAGTCCTTACTAATGCTTCTCCTGTGTTTTTTGTTTTTGTTACCCTCTGAATCTTGCATCTCTTTCCAGAGGGGAAAGAATGGGAATGACCCTACTCCGCATATTTTGGTGACAGAAAGAGCTACAGAGTGGGAAGGACTCTGAACTCACCATGCTTAAGCTCCCAAGGGTGAGATTTAAGAGTACATCCTTGGGTTTAGCTAGCTTCCTACTCTCTGTGTGGAAATTGCCACTCTGAGATTTGTAATCTTCCCATGCATTGTGAGAAGCTGAAAGCAGTTTGGATGCCACTCTGAAAGCCAAGCAGTAAAAGCTGAGGATCTGCAGGCCTGGCAGTGAGCCAGCACGCTCATTGATCTCAGTGCGCTTTCAGGCTAAGATAGCAATGAGCTTCAGGAGTGAAAGTCTGAGCACATGAGGGTTTCCAACCAGAGTCAAAGGATAACAAAAAATGAAGATGGCAAATAGCAGAGTTACTGGGGTGAATTTTTCTTACATCAGAGTATCTCTTACGTGCTCTAAAATAAAGTTATTTTAAAACTTTAGTCTGTGTATACTTTCCTAACTATCAGCTGCCGCTGAAGAACTAAACTATACATAGGGCAGAAAAGGGTGTGTTTAGCATTTGGATATCCTGTTAATGCTGGCACTAGTCACTGAGTATTGGCAACTCATCTTTAAGGGGGGTGGTCCTAGAACAGTCACCCAAAATATGCTTAAAAGCGAGAGTCAGAGTCCATTCAGACCCATTTAAATTAAAAGCACAGACAACCAAGGAGTCAGATGAATGTCCAGTACGAGAAACTTAACCAGCGCTCTGAGAAAATCATTGGATGACAACAGGTAAGTATACCTTTATTCTTTGTATTCGTGCTTCTTTGAGCTTTTATTCTCTCATCTAAGCATTCAATGCTTCTTGAATCGCTATTAATTTATCACAAAATCATATTTCTTTAAAATCTTTTCTAAAGTTATATCAGAAAGGTATCCCATTGAAACCAGATTGTTTTGGGGTTGTTTTTATCAGAAAAAAAAATCCTTTTTAAACAGGTACGTTGATGATTTCACTTGTAAATTAGAATATAAAAAATTATGGAGTGCAATTATAGAAAAAAGAGATACACCTAATCAGAATAACCGTAAGAGAGGAGAACCAGATTGTCCTTTATCCATTCCTCCAATTTACTTTGTTGAAGTCAAGGAAACCTGAACACTGTAATGAAATGATGAATCAGACCTAGTGCCTTTCTCCATTGCAAATTTAATGTTACGGAAAATGACATTAAAGTATAATATCCATACTTTAGGGCTTACCAGAAAATGACTCATGATAAACAGAGTGCATTTTTTGAAATGGCATTAAAAAATAAATTTAACTTCTCTCTCAGACTCCTTCAATATTTCAGGGTATAATTTAAGAACACATCCTTCATTGCTTTCAATAATTCTTTCTGGGGAGTGGAAATTCAGAACTTTAATAGTAACTTTCACATTCATGCATAAAGTTATGAAGGAAACTTTAAGTAAAAATGAGTATTTCTGAATACAGAAATAAGGTAGCATAAGGAAAGACATGTTTTCCTTTCTTAAATTACCTTTGAGTAAGGCAATTTAAGTGACATGAAGGATATTTTAGCTTTAAGAAACTGAATTTAATTTACAAAGTATTAACTGCGTCAGTCTTTCTTTGTTATAAATGACCATTTAAGTGCATATTGAAAACATTTTTATTGGCTTAAACCTGTGCAAGTTCTTTCAGAGAATTTACTAAATCAAAGAAAAAGAATTATTATTAGACTTATAACAATGAATGCAACTGGGAGGACCGACTGTGAGACATCAGTTTGCCTTGGATATGCCAACTGGCAACTAAAGAGCAATCAAATTTTCTTAAACAACAACAAAAAATCCTCAACAACAAACAAAAAACAACTTGGCTTAAAGTTCCTCAGTTAAGGTATTCTTCCTGAATGTTTGAGGCTGACATCTTCCGTTTTATGGCGAGATCTCCTCTTTTATGAGACTTAATTAAATGAAGCAATAAAAACTTCTACTTTCCCAAAGTTACAGAACCAAGTATTTTATTTTGCACTTGCCACCTTCAAAATACGTTTCTCCAAGATTTAGAGAGTTTAGTTCTTTTATTAAGCCTCTGCCATGATTTAAAAGGAAAAGAGTTGGACGAACTATTCGATATACATCCACAGAAAAAATACTCTGAAATCAATATACATTAATGTCAGCCAAATAGTAGTTATGATTTTCTTTCTGCCATCATTAATGTCTATTTCAGAAATATTTTAAGCTTGAATTTTTTATTTCCTTTTCTTCTTTTAAATTTCAAGTTTATTAACCTTGAAAATGAAATCCCCTTCAGCACTGTATAGTCACAGATCGGTTGGCTCATTCAGGTGAAGTGCTGGAGCAGTGGGAATGGAAAGCAATCAGTGCAAAAAGTTGCAGAGGTCCTTCCATCACTCCGCTGCCAAAAGCCACTGTCCTACACAATGCGCTGAAGAAGCATCTGCAGCTGATGAGAGGATCAGATCTCTTCCTACAGAGGCAAAGAGGGAAACCTTTACGACGACAGCACAAACCATGCAGAGGCATGGGTGACAGAAGCATCTCTGCAGGTTACTCTTCTCTTTGTCCCTTCCTCCTGCCCATTGCCCGACACTACCCCAAGAGTGGAGTCTGAATGGTGTGTTCACCCTTGGTATTGTGCCCACATAAGCTACACAGATTTTAAAAAGGGAACACACAGCAAGAAAAGAAATTTCCATGAAAATATATTGCAACAACTGAAGTCATACTTGGAACCATTTCTCATTTTAGTTCTTAAAATCAAAAAGTGTCTCTAGACTACACTGTTCTAACTAAAATTATTATTGGTCCAAGACACATCATTATAAATGCATGAATTGAACATAGGGAGCTATCCTCAAGCTCAGTGGCTTCAGTACTTTGCAGTTACTCTTAACTTTGATGTTTAAAGCATCATCCCTTTCACTGGAGATCCAGTACCGACTGATCTGGCAAGCAATGCCACCTGCAGCTTCTCTCGCCGTTCTGTAGCCCTAGCAAGTATCCAGCTGAACTAACAGAACTCCTGTTTCTACTTTTCTTGATCTATACGCAATTCTTCTGGGCTTATTTCTCTTTATTTCCGTAAGCATTCCATATGTCATTCTATAAAGAGAAAACACATCCCTCCTGGACTCGAGTGTAAGGTAATAAAGCATAACTTGCCCCTTGCTAGTATTAGAGGGTTTCCTTTTGTGATTCTCACTCTCGCCAATACCATGCAGGCTCGGTGCCACAAAAGGGAAGATGCAAGAAGCAAGCGCTGCTGCAGATCGCCTAAGAGCAGCCCAGCAATCGCTTGGACTCTGTGCCCTGGGAACATAACAGCACTATTGCCACCACGCTCCCCCAGAGAAAGACCCATTTGGCTGGTATGAAATATGTGCCTGACTGGATAGGGTGCTGAAATAACATGTTTTTTAACATCCAAAGCTGCCTGCTGGTAGTTAGAGAAAGCCCACATTGTTGCTTTATGCAAACTTGCCATCCTCAGAGTCATTGCCTGAAATGTAGAGTGAATTTTCCTTAATTATAAATCTGTATAATGCACCTTTGACAATGTACGTTTTGTCAGCACTGGAAATGAT
The DNA here is from genome assembly GCF_036417845.1 of Apteryx mantelli. Taxonomy (NCBI): domain Eukaryota; kingdom Metazoa; phylum Chordata; class Aves; order Apterygiformes; family Apterygidae; genus Apteryx; species Apteryx mantelli. The sequence goes on along the minus strand of NC_089990.1, from coordinate 9,531,976 downwards.
TTCAGATGAAACTGAAAAAACTGTGATAGTGCTTTCCGTTCCTTCAGGAACATAAGAAATGCAATCAAACACTGAATAATTTTTGGTTTCATTTCATTCTGTTCCCCATTCTAGGTTTACAATGTCTGCAAATCTGTCTTTGAATCCTTAAAAGAAGCTTTGCTATCACCTGGCTCCTATTATTAGAATTTTCTGAAACCAGTCCTTACCCTGCCATGGACACTTTCAAAAATTCCTCTATTTTTTTTTCACATAATCTTAATTAATTGGAAAATACTTTTCCAAGTGGTATTAACTCCCTCGATAATGTGGAGATGTCAAACAGCACTCAGATACTGAAATATACTGAATAATGTAGCTAACATATTCATTTATTTGATTGCAGATATGAGGCAGGACACAAATCTTTAAATTCTGCCTAAATTTTTTGATTAGTGTATGAAAGTAGACTGTAAATATAAGTGCTTAGTACATTTCCTATAAGGAATAGCCCTTTTTAGTTACCTAATTCATACGCTGATCAGATCATTATTTTATTTCAGTGCAAAAATCACAGAGACGCTAATCAAAAGTATTTTGTTAATAATAAAATAGAAGACAAAAGCCACTGGAATGATAATACAGTTAAAGAGTTCTGTGAAAAATGTAATACTATTTAGAAAGAAGTCAAATGTTTGATGTATTTTTTTTAAACACCTTTCTTGATTTCAGTCAATATTAATCTCTAATTGATGAAATAAATGCTACTGGTGTTTCTCTTTGAAATGAATGGACACGAAATGCTCAAAAGGAATCCGTTACAGGCTTCACATGTGGCCACATCAGAAACCTTAAGAAGTTAAACATCATCAGAGTGAGAGCATTAATACTGGCCTGAAGTAGAAGCATTGATCTTCTGAGACTGAAATGAAGAGCAAGTATCAAACAAAATTATGCCAAAATTATTTCCTTTTTGAAAGATATGATTATTTAATAAAATGAGAATATTCTGTGAGACTTGATTGGGAAATCCTTCTTAATTATAAATTATATGTATTACAATACTCTAAACACTAAGATTTTGTTATAGAAATATCATGATGTCTGTCAAAAAATAAAAAATAAATCTTTATTCTTCTAGATGGTAGCGACAACCTACAAATACAGAAAGTGAGGCACAGTATTTAAGATTTCTGTTGTCTGAGGTGACTGTTGAGTGTAGATGCTCAATACGAGAAAGTTTGTATAACCTTAGTTTTTTAAAGTTCCGAAAACCAAAAGGTTTCTTTAATCAAGCCTATTCGCTATTCAGTCTCTGAAAATGAATCCTAAGAGTTTTGCTCACATTTGCTAACAGACTCGGTCAAAGAGTTGTGAAATCCCATTTCACAGTACAGTCAGGTCTTTCTGAACCCCTGCACCAAAAAGCCACGCTTTAAAATGTTATAGGCTCCTTTGAGAGCAGTTAGCAGAGGTTGCCTTGGAAAGCCACAGCGGCAGAGCGCTGTAAAGCCTTACAAAGAGGGGTGCCCACGCTGCAGGGATACAGCCAGAGAGGCAAAATTATAGAAATGTAGTTTTCTATTACAGCCACGGACAAACAAGGTGTCAAACCAATTGCAATACAGCATTTTGAAGCTAGAAACAGCACAGAACTGGCTTGCCGCCATTTTTAGTCACCACTTATCTGAATCTAGTCACACCAATTAGGTAACACTTCTGCAACAGCAAGATTGATAGTGCGTCACCTCTTTTCTGACACTTTTTTTTTCTTTAAAAACTTAACCTCATTCTCTTTGCTCCTAATTTTCTGATTTACTTCATCCCAGGCAAAACCCTGGACTTTGTTTGCTACTTATGTCAGGACCACTGGACAATTAACGAAGGGCGTGATGTTCTTAACAGAATCACAGGGCAATTATCCTAGAACGTCCTCCTCCTTGTTCTGTGTCTTGTGTTTTTATAATAGTATACGCTAGTCAGTACCGTAATTGCTTTTCTTTAATGGGACCTCTTTCACAAAGACTTAAAGAGGATCCATTAAACAAAATTGTTCCAGTTGCATGAGAATAGTCACATGCAAATATTTTTCTTTCTTTCTTTCTTTCTTTTTCCTGTTTTTCCCTTGACAGAGAGATCAGAAATTGGCGAAAGCAGGATAATTCCTCAGATTCTCAAGTGGCTTGAGGGCTGTGAATTTTTCCAGCCCCTATTCTGAGCGAGCCTCTTGTCTGCTTTAGTTGGCCAGTTGTTCAGCAACCCTTCCAGCAGGCAGGCACCGCTCCTCTAGCAGCCCCTTCCCCGCACCGCTCTCCCTAGGAATCAGACCGCTGCTCTCTCAGTGAGCCTCTATCAGTCTGAAACTTTCGATTTCAGCTTCTTTATAGACTCTCCATTCTCTTGACTTCCATATATATCACACCTTCAGAAAACTTTCATTTTACTTTGTTTTTGTTTTACTTCCTAACATAGATACAAAAAGGAGGACAACAATATTAAACAGATTTTGACAAGGCATTTCATTGTTTCTGAGTGGGAAGTAACTTATGGAAAAATAGATTTCACATTCCTTGCAGTTCCATATGCCAAAGAGGGATGTACACGAAGGCTTTGCAGAAAAATGTGTGAACTTTCAGCTGAATCATACCCTTTTAAAACAGGAATCAACACTCACTCCAAAAAAACAAAAAAATCCCTCAGTATTATGAAATTATGAATCATTTAGAGTTAGAGCTTTCATACAGCAGTCAATAATGCTATTTATTAGAGGTTGTTGTAGACCTATAGCAAACCAGCCTCGTCTAGATGGGCCGGGGACACCTTGATTAAATACTCAGAGTAAACTCATGAAGGACTATTAGGCTGAATACTTTTTAACAACAAATACCTTTATGGTAACCTCAGACTTCATAGTTTCTTGAGGATAATGATTTAGTCCAAACCAGTTTTCTTTATTCTACTATGGTATACAAGTCTGTTGAATGGCATACAGAATATCCTCCAGTGAAGCAACTGGTTTCCATGGATACCACTAAGATTATACTTCAGAATATTTTTTTCTTATGATACAAAGCTTATAGGAGCTCTATTTGTCTTATTAGGAGAAAATACTGTCTTCAGTATTCCTGAAGGTGTCCAATATTCAGACAAAGGAAAAGCAAAAGTAGTTTTCAAAGACAAGAAGTATTCAAAGGCAAGCAGTCTCATGAGAACTGTTGGTCTTTTAGTTAAAGATCACTAAAAAAAGTTACATACTTATAGTAACATCTGTAATAAAAATTTTTAATCTGAACATTGACAGAGAGGATGTGTGCAATTGTAATTATTCTTTTAAAACTATAATACGGATTTAAATGCATTCCGTCAAGTGTTTAAAGTATTTTTCTCTATCAATATCTTGTCAAAAATCCAGAACAATATTCTACATGATAGATGTATTTTTCTTGACTATGGTCAACATTGACAGGTTGACTATGAAAGTGTACAAAACAAACAAACAAGCAGGCAAAAAATTGAGGGAGGAACAAAAACTAAACCAGTGTATTTCTTTTCCTACATAAAGCTGATATTCAAATTCTTTAAGGTCTTTAATGCAAGAGCCAAGTCAACAAACGTTTTAACCAGAACATCCTGGAGTATAAAATTTCTATATGCGAGACTTAATTAAAAATAGGATTTAAAAAAGATTAGTTAACAATGAATGATTTTTATACTGAATACAAGAAATCATACAAGAAATCATACATTTTTCCATTCTGTCTTTAAATAATTAGGTGTCCCAGCCAAACTTTTGTCATTAATTTGTAGTACATAGTACCTCATATTTCTGCATTTCATCATTATTCTGAGATAGAAATATTTCTTCAGATACAAGTCTAACTATGATCTTTCAATAATTCAGTTACCATGGTTTCACTTACTAAGATCTCTCCTTCATTAACTGCCTTTCAGTGACCTCTGTTTTTATCGAAATTGTTAAAACCATTGGCCTTGGCCCCATAAAGAGTAATATATATTCTAGTGACGTCATATGCAATTTCCCACAGGTTTCTGAATTCTAACAGCAGACTCCAGAATTTTACATAGGTCGCAGAAGAAATTCTGGGTTTTTTTGGTTTCCAGTGAGTCACGGGAAAACTAGGCTTCAACTCAATGTGCAAAAAAAAATCCTACTTGAAATATTTAATTTAAGTATTGAGGCAGAAACTTTTGGCTTTGCAAAAGTTCACATCCTCCTATTATAGTTTTTTATTACTGCTTTATTCTAATGAAATTGATTTACATTCAAAGCTTACTATCACTAATAGCTCCCCTACATGTTTAAAGAACAAGTATCGTATTTCTGACCATTTTGTATTTGTTCAACATGACTGCAGCCTTAAAGTATTTTGGTGATTTTATCTATGGAAGCAAATTTCTCGAGTTTGCCTTTTTCTCTGGTTTAATCCCTCCTCAGACTCTCCCAAACATCCATTCAATTTACCGTAGCTAGTTCAGCTAGCATGACAAAATTCCTTTTTGCCGCTTTCTTGCGTATTGTTTGCTGATTAACAAAGGAGACGGCACCGTAAGACTACCTATCTGTTGAAGGCTGTCATATTTCTTGATCATTCCTCAGTTCTTATTCCAGACAATGTCATGATAAATTCTGTAGTGATCAAATTTCTGTTCTTTCATTAAGGCTCCCTTATCTATATAAGCATTTCATGCTCTATCTTTCACAATGCCTAGAGGTTTAGAGTAGTTTTATGTAATTTTTGCTACTTCTATTTTGATCTTGATCCCAGCTGGTTCTTTGACAGTTAGCCAGAGGCTCAGGAATTTTGTTTTGTTTTGTTTTGCTTTGTTTTTTAACTTCAAGCACAACTTTCTCTTATGCTTCCTGCACTGAATACTGACAAACTGAAAGGAAGGGACAAGGGAAACACGAGGCAAGACCACACGGGTCTGTAAAACCTACTGCAGAGAAGTGGGCTGCTGCACAGCTGCCAGGACAAGGCCAAAGAATACAAATAAACCAAACTTGGGGACATCTGTCTGGTGGGCTCGATAGTTGTTTTGTTCATCTATGTTCATACGACTTTGAACTACATTTAAAAAAAATCATGCGCACATTTTGGTAAACACTTAGCAGAGGCTCACTTGTATTTTAGGAAAGTTGTTTTCTCTTTAATAGACCATGTACTTTCTTTATACTTTTACTTGTCTACCATATGAAAATATATACATATTCATCATTACCATGTATTTCTTCCTGTGAAAAAAGTCAGTGAAGAAAATATGTTCATTATCATGGAATACTGACAGTTGATAAACTACAACTACATTTGATGAACCAAAAGTGTAACACTTTACCATATCTTACAGTATTAGTATTTAAACTGAGTAATAAAAAAACTTACTTTTGAATTATACTTACTAGAATTAAAACAGATTTTCACATATCATTCCCATACTTGTAGTCAGTCACTCTGTACTCAGAATTCTAAGAAATGTTTAATTCATTGGTGTTGGCAATATGAAATATAACCTTAGATTATTAACTTAACCTTCACGGTTTTGATGCATTTCATTTGAATTTTTACATTGTTATCTTATTAAACCATACTGTAGTTAAAAGCACCTAAGCTTAGAAATTATGCCAAATGAAGTTTATTACAACATAGCACTGCTCAAATTTTAGTATTACCATTTCATTCGGTTTTATATCATTTCTATACCAAAGACTTTTTTGTGCTTCAAATTAAAAAATTCACAAAAGGAATTTCTTTCAGGACAGTAATTTTTTTTTTTCTTCAACACAGTTGAAGTTTTTAATTCCACAATTTTAGTTTACATTATTTAATAAAGAAATTCCCATTTAAAAGTATTTTAATTTTAAAGGATGTAAATGCTTTCTTTCCAGATGAAATGTTATTAAAATGGCCATGTTCCCACAGAAAGTTTAGAACTCACCAAAACTACTTTTTCTCACAAATAGCACTTCCAAAAATATTTTGGGACTACTTCAAGCTATCAAGTTTCTGGTACAAATAGTTGCAAGAAATATACTTAATTCATAACTAAAGGTAAGTGAATTCTAATTTTATTTAAAGTTACAGAATGTTAAAATAAATTCTTTTTCTGAAGTCAACATAAGAAGGACATACACTTGTGAAATAACCTACTGAATTCAAATAAATATTTGGGGATTTTTCCCCCTGATAATTTCCATCTCTAATAGGCAGCTTTATCATCATCACTATGAAATAAAATTCAGACTGCTACTGAGTAGTCCTGCCTTCTGAAAATAAAAAATGTTCTACTTTATTTTCCCATCAACTCCAATAGTCTGAAAACTATTAACAAGTCCTAAGTTATTAATAGAATTAGAGAAGCCCATTTGCTAGAAATTTTTGTCCCTGCACTTAGACAATCTAAATTGTTCCTCATGGCCACTATAAAACAGTTACTGCCCACTCCTCCCCTCATCACTAATATTTTCTATATTATTATTTCTATATTAATTCAGCTCTATGTCCCATAGGACCCTTCATTTTAGTCATAGCACCTCACATAGTCACTGTTTACCAGTCTGCATGCCAGGGGCACTGCGTTAGTAACAACAGAATTTGTCACGCTTTTCTCAGTAGAGTATTAATCTGAGTCAGTCCCGTGTCCCTCCCCTCCCCCCCCCCGACACTAGTTCTCATGAAATTTGTAGGAACATAATTATCTCTGGGACTTCCATCCCTTTTTCAAATCTGGTTGCAATTGGCCAACATGTTCAACATTTACTGAAGGGCGTTAAGGAGACCAGACAGAGAGCACGATCACACAGATACGATTTCCTTAGGACACAAAGCTAAAATAACTGTGTAACAAATGGTTGAAGGGAACTGTCTCATGAATGTACCAATTATATCACATTCAAGTGATTTTTTTTTGCATGTATTATCATAAATACACTGCTTTACCCTTTGCGAAATCTCATTTAACCACATTCATTTTAAAAGAATGATTTCTGCCTGAGTTTTGATTTTGTGGAGCACTGAAGGGAAAATGTTCTCTTATCTTCAAATGTTATTAACTGGAAATAAGTGTAACCTATGCTTTGAGGTCCTTATTGCAATTTAGATAGACAATTAGATATACAATACCAAAAACAAAGAGAGAACTTGCTAGTAGAGATTTTTCTCCTGGTGCCCCAGGTGACTACAGCAGACTTCCTTCTGTGCTCAACTGATTAAAAGCTATAATATCCTTCAAACCCGCTTTAGAAAGCTATTTATAATTGCAGTTTCAAGTAATACAACTTTTTAAAAATTAGCTTATGAGATTTATATAGGACTGTCCTTTTTATAGGAGGATAGGTGATTGTGTCATTATTTGTGATAGTTATTCTACTTTTTCAATGTTGAAAACTTGCAGCAGAGTAAACCAAAGTCTTTTTTCACATAACAGCACTTGTGAAGAAGAATTTCAATCCTGGAGACTTCCAGTACCTTCAGTAGTAGTACTATGATATACCTCACTATAACTAACAAAAAATTATGTTTCTATGCTATCAAAAATCTATCCTTCAGGACAGTGCTAAAAACAAAACGCTTTATGCTGTGAAGTTATGTTAAAAAAACTTCTGTTTAGTTGTTCAAAAAAGAGAGACAAAAGAAGACAAAAGACTATTGTCACTTTCCTTGCATCCAGATGTTGTGAACAACTATGCTCATGAAGTTTTTACAAATCGACTTTCTACAAGGAGCTTTAATGACCTGGTCACATGGGACCCATGAAAAAGTTTGATGTAGCCTGTGATGTTTTTTGCAATAGCTTGCATGGTGTAAGATGGGAAATGGTACTGAACATGAACAAGTACATCTCTGAGGGATAAATGATATCCAAAATTAGAGGTATATAGCCATATAAAACTTAATTCTAAGTTTCTCGAGTATCATGCATTTATAATTATTGGCACAAATGTTGTTTTGTTTTCCATTTAGGAAATATTGAGAAGAAGGAGCAAGACTGGAGTAAGGGACAGAATAAAGAATTTTGCACCCTCCTCCTGCAAAAACGGAAAGGAAAAGTCATAAATGCAAATTCATTTGCTTTTCCCTAATTTGTAACTGCATTGTTCATTCATGGATAGATTTAATGGACTGAAATATACTGTCCAAGGTCTACAGGATCCACTCTTAGATTATTACCTAACTTCTCACTCACATATGTGCATCTATGTCTACAATTCTGGGATGTTTTGAGAGCATATAATCTTGGCAAAATGATATTTTCATAATCACTAGAAATCTACATAATTTCCTTTTGTTAAATGACTACTTCAGCACATAGTATGCCATAGGCGACTCATTGTTCACCTTTGATAATTAGCTTTTGTTTAACAGTGTTGCTGTGTGTTTTTGTTGGAGCTGTATCTGGGCAGAAGACCTTGGTGTGATGTGAGGGGATGACCCTGCAGAATGCCCTTGCTTAACTACAGCCCCAGAGTCAGGATGCTAATTGGCTACAGAGAGTAATGTATACAGATTAATGGAAACAGTTTCCTCTGTTAACTGAAAAATTTATGTGGTAATTAAACCTAATTTAAGAGAATAAACATCAACAGTTTCAGTAAAATAACATTTTTTCAAGAGACTAAACACATTAAGAAATACCTAAAGGTCAATTTATGTAAGAATAATGTGTTATCTTCACCAGTTTATCACCAGGTTGTCACAAGACAACTCAGAACACATTTATCTTTTCCAAAACAAAACATTTGGGAGACACAATAACCAGTTCTTGGAAGATAAAGATGAAAACAACCAGGCCATAGTAACAGTAGAAAAAGTGCATTTTTTCAGAAATCCCAGATTTCTGGAAAGTTACAGAGAAACTGGTATGCCCCCAAAATTAAGAAATCTTAGATAATCAGAAAAACAGATTGCTTTATTCTATGGAAGTAGATGTTTCACTGCAGTCTTTCTTGTCTGAGAGCACTGACTTCTTTTTTCACAAAAAATTATTTCTGTGTCATCTTATTAAGTTTTCCTAGCAAATTTCAGATTCAAACCTAAAGAACTGATTAAAATACAGAAAATACTGTCCTCACCTCATAGATCTTGGTCATCCAGTGTCACCACGATCTAGTGAAAGTGTCCCACTCAACCTCTGTCTGCCTACACAATATCTGTCCTTCTTCAATTGTAAATACAGCAAATTACACATTGAGCAAAATGAAAAGCATATTTGTTTTAATTAAATTTTACTTTGGAACTTATGTGATTGGTCATTAGAACTTGACTTTGAAGTATGGATAAATTATATTCTCAATTTTTTTAAAAGATGCGATCAATGGGTAAACCAATATCCATATAAAATGTTTCTATATAGATTTCAGTTAGAAAAGTAATTCCAAGCATCTTCCATTAACAGAGCACAGGTTGTGTACTAAGGTCATTTCAGTCAGCAGAATGCAGTGTTCTAGACTGTAAAACCAGAAGTCCTTTCAGTATATTTCAATTAAGCCACACAAAGCAGTACCAGAATGAAACTCATTGTTCACAAAAGAGTCAGTAGGGTAACCTACACTAGCAAAACCCTTTAGTTAGGTTGGATTTCAAAGTGACAAAGTACCACAGATAAAATTTATCTATCTTATACTGTACTCTGAACACTGTATGGCCTGCATAACATCTGACTGAAGTTATTTAGCTATGAAAAATACCATTATTTGATATGGCATAAAAGCTTATAATCCATTTTTTATTATAGAATTTTTAACTAATTGAGCTTATTAACTAGATGCTATATTTAATTTTTTAAAAAGTCCCCTTTAACCATTTTAAAAAACATGATCTGACTAACTGACGAAGAGAAAAATAGACATTAATGATCTTGTTGAAGGTGTGTTCAAACCACCAACCTATGGAATGTTATAAAATAAACAAGAACATATTCACTTAACACATGAGTGAAAAGCTTATCCTAATGTCAGAGAAATTCTTGCAGATATCAAACCAACTTTCCGATTAACTTCAAAGTGCTTCACAGGAGGATCGTTGACTTTCTGTTTGACCTTTGAAGCAATTTAACTCCCCTTTTCTTCTCAGTCCTCACCTCCTCCTCATCTTTCTATTTTGAGGAGAATAATGAAACAGAAAAAATATCTTCTCTAAGGACAGCGGATGAAGACTTGAAGCTCCTTGCATTTCACTTGAGTCAAATTCTGGAAGAGGATTATAGATCTGGTCAAGAGGGAAATGTTGGGAAAGACTATCAAGCCTGTCCAAGTACCACATTAAAAGACTCTTTTACTCCACTTTGCTCTGCTAATCCTTTCAGCCATTGTTGATTTTACGCATAATTTCCAAACAGAATCACAGAATCACAGAATCACTGAGGTTGGAAGGGACCTCTGGAGATCATCTAGTCCAACCCCCCTGCTCAAGCAGGGTCACCTAGAGCACATTGCACAGGATTGCATCCAGGCGGCTTTTGAATATTTCCAGAGAAGGAGACTCCACCACCTCTCGGGGCAACCTGTTCCAGTGCTCTGTCACCCTCACAGTGAAAAAGTTTTTCCTCATGTTAAGATGGAAGTGTCTGTGTTTCAGTTTGTGCCCATTGCCTCGCGTCCTGTCGCTCGGCACCACTGAAAAGAGTCTGGCCCCATCCTCTCGACACCCTCCCTTCAGATACTTGTACACATTGATAAGATCTCCTCTCAGCCTTCTCTTCTCCAGGCTAAACAGGCCCAGCTCTCTCAGCCTTTCCTCATAAGAGAGATGCTCCAGTCCCCTAATCATCTTTGTGGCCCTTCTCTGGACTTGCTCCAGTAGTGCCACATCCCTCTTGTACTGGGGAGCCCAGAACTGGACGCAGTACTCCAGATGGGGCCTCACCAGGGCTGAGTAGAGGGGCAGGATCACCTCCCTCGACCTGCTGGCAACACTCTTTCTGATGCAGCCCAGGATACCATTGGCCTTCTTGGCCACAAGGGCACATTGCTGCCTCATACTTAACTTGGTGTCCACCAGCACTCCCAGGTCCTTCTCAGCAGAGCTGCTTTCCAGCAGGTCAACCCCCAACCTGTACTGCTGCATGGGGTTATTCCTCCCCAGGTGCAGGACCCTGCACTTCCCTTTGTTGAATTTCATGAGGTTCCTCTCCGCCCACCTCTCCAGCCTGTCCAGGTCTCTTTGAATGGCAGCACAGCCCTCTGGCGTATCGGCCACTCCTCCCAGTTTTGTATCATCAGCAAACTTGCTGAGTGTGCACTCTGTGCCTTCATCCAGGTCATTGATGAAGAAGTTGAACAAGACTGGACCCAGTACTGACCCCTGGGGGACACCGCTAGCTACAGGCCTCCAACTAGACTCTGTGCCACTGATCACAACTCTCTGAGCTCTGCCATTCAGCCAGTTCTCAATCCACCTCACTGTCCACTCATCTAACCCACACTTCCTGAGCTTGTCTATGAGGATGCTATGGGAGACAGTGTCAAAAGCCTTGCTGAAGTCTAGGTAGACAACATCCACTGCTCTCCCCTCATCTACCCAGCCAGTCATTCCATCATAGAAGGCTATCAGATTGGTTAGGCATGATTTCCCCTTGGTGAAGCCATGCTGACTACTCCTGATCACCTTCTTTTCCTCCACATGCATAGAGATGGCTTCCAGGATGAGCTGCTCCATCACCTTTCCAGGGATGGAGGTGAGGCTGACTGGCCTGTAGTTCCCTGGGTCCTTCTTCTTGCCCTTTTTGAAGACTGGGGTGACATTGGCTTTCTTCCAGTCCTCGGGCACCTCTCCTGTTCTCCATGACCTTTCAAAGATGATGGAGAGTGGCTTAGCAATAACATCCGCCAGCTCCCTCAGCACTCGTGGGTGCATCCCATCAGGGCCCATGGATTTGTGGGTGTCAAGTTTGCTTAAATGATCTCTAACCCACTCCTCCTCCACCAAGGGAAAGTCTTCCTCTCTCCAGACTTTCTCTCTTGCCTCCAGGGTCTGGGGTTCCTGAGGGCTGGCCTGACCAGTAAAGACTGAAGCAAAGAAGGCATTCAGTAACTCTGCCTTCTCTGCATCCTTCGTCACCAGGGCACCCACTCCATCCAGCAAAGGGCCCACATTTTCCCTAGTCTTCCTCTTGCTGCTGATGTATTTGAAGAAGCCCTTCTTGTTGTCCTTGACATCTCTAGCCAGATTTAATTCCAAACAGGCCTTAGCCTTCCTCGTCGCATCCCTGCATACTCTGACAACATTCCTATATTCCTCCCAAGTGGCCTGTCCCCCTTTCCACTTTCTGTATACTTCCTTCTTCTGGTTGAGTTTTGCCAGGAGCTCCTTGCTCATCCATGCAGGTCTCCTACCTCCTTTGCTTGACTTCCTACTCATAGGGATGCACCACTCTTGAGCCTGGAGGAAGTGATGTTTGAATATTAACCAACTCTCTTGAACACTCCTTCCTTCTAGGGCCCTCACCCATGGGATTCCTCCAAGTAGGTCCCTGAAGAGGACAAAGTTTGCTCTCCTGAAGTCCAGGGTTGCGATCCTACTTGGTGCCCTGCTGCCTCCTCGCAGGATCCTGAACTCCACCATCTCATGGTCACTGCAGCCAAGGCAGCCCCCAACCTTCACATCTTCCACCAGTCCTTCTTTGTTTGTTAGTACGAGGTCCAGCAGCACACCTCTCCTTGTTGGCTCCTCCACCACCTGGGTCAAGAAGTTGTCACCAATGCTCTGCAGGAATCTCCAGGACTGTTTGTGCCTAGCTGTGTTGTCTTTCCAGCAGATATCGGGGTGGTTGAAGTCCCCCATGAGAACCAGGGCCTGGGATTGTGAGGCTACTTCCAGCTGTCTGTAGAAGGCCTCATCCACTTCCTCATCCTGATCAGGTGGCCTGTAGTAAACACCCACAACAGTGTCACCTCTATTAGCCTGCCCTTTGATCCTTACCCATAAGCTCTCGACTCGCTCTTCATCCACCCCTAGGCACAGCTCAACACATTCCAGTTGCTCTCTCACATAAAGAGCAACTCCACCACCTCGCTTTCCTGGCCTGTCTTTCCTAAAAAGCACGTAGCCATCCAGGACAGCACTCCAGTCATGCGAGCTATCCCACCATGTCTCTGTAATGGCAATGAGATCATGGCCCTGCGACCACACACAGATCTCTAGTTCTTCCTGTTTGTTCCCCATGCTGCGTGCATTGGTGTACAGGCATTTCAGAGAGGTGATCGAGCATGCAGGTTTCCCAGGAGGGATACAAGAGGGTCCTCCATAGCCACATCCCATGCGCACTTCCCTGGCTACATTCACCTGCTGGAGGCATCCTGACTTGAGCAGTCTTTTGCCAACTACCCTGTCACTATAACTCTCCCCTTCCCCCATCTTTCCTAGTTTAAAGCCCTCCTTACCAGGTTGGCCAACCTGTTGGCAAAGACCCGCGTGCCCCGCCTCGTGAGGTGGATCCCATCTCTCGCCATCAGTTGTCGATCTTCAAACAGGGTCCCATGGTCGTAGAAACCAAAACCCTGTTGCCAACACCAGCGGCGCAGCCAGTCGTTAACCTGGAAAGTCCGTCTCCTCCTCCTCTCATCCATCCCCCTCACTGGCAGGATTGAGGAGAAGATGACCTGGGCTCCCAGACCCTTGACCACCATCCCCAGAGCTCTGAAACCATGACAGGCTTTAAATTGAAATGCTAATATGAATTTGACAAATTGTACAAAGTTTTCATAATATCCAAATAGTCTTCTACAAATCATCAAAGAGTTTTTGGCAGATATTGTGGCAATTGCAATTTTCCTACCAGACTATAAGCAAATATGATTGACAATACTTTGATTTTCAATGATATCATCCGGTCTTCTAGGCAACCAGGAATACTATATTCTCACCTAACAATGGTGCACCAGTATCTGAAGAAAATCTGAATTTGATTATACAGATTTAATTCTTAACTTGACAATATGCTTTATGAAGTTTGCAGGAAAAGGAAAAAAAAAATTCTCTACTGAATTGGTCCTTTTCACTTCAGTGTATTCCTGTAATCTTAAATTATAACTGTAAAATACAACCTTTTTTTATTACTTAAACATTAATAATAAGCCCAAAGGGTAAATTTTTCATAAAGGCATAATTCATCTATTTTAAAAGCAACAAAATCAAAAATCAAAACATTGATAAGCTGATAAAACAGTGGCCAACAATAAAACATTTCCATTTATTACTAGGCAATCTTCAGAAAGAAAGTCACGGGAATTTTCAAAATAGATATGTGTATGTTATTAAGCTATTTATCTTCCTATCCAACCCAGTCAGCCCATTTTAAAGAATATTTTGCACAAAAAAAGCTCTCTCTTTGTTAAAGAAGCTTGCCCTGTTCTGCTTTTCCCTAGGTATTCACTTTGGCCACTGTCAGAGGTAGGATGCTCAGCTGGATGGACCTTTGTTTGGTCTGACTGCTTCTCTATTCACTCATTCAGAACCAATGGTGAGGCTTTTATTTCTTTTATAAATGTATATGTTAACAGGAGAGTAAACTTCATTCAAATAATAGATAATATTTCTTTAATATTCCTCTACCAGCACATGGAAATAATCCAGAGGCTAGGAAGGCAGTTCATAATGTCTCTAGATGCTCTGTTCTCTTTATTCTCTCCTCTACTCTACTCCCTGCATCCACAGTAACATCCAGAGGGATGTAAAGGTGGCCAACAGGTCCTATTCCCAGAAACTTTCCTCCCTGCTGCCCCACAGGGAAGCTGCAGGCTTACTGTCTGCAAGTTCATGGCGCAGTGGCTATGCCCTTCAGCACGACACACAGACACCTCTTAGAGGGTCTAAGGAAGCTGACAAGCTCCACAGTCTCATACAGGACCATTGCAGCTCCAAGAATTGCCCAGAAGTGGTAGTGAATAAGGATGGTTCTTACAAAGTTACTTTCTACCTGCCATGCTTGTGCTGTGCTTCAGAGCTACAGCACTGAGTCTCACCAGCTAAATACTCAAAATCAGAAAACATGATGTTTCTTTATCCTGACACATTAGCTCATATTTCCAGTTTACTGATATAATTCCCTTTATTTCCAGCTAAAGTAAATGTTGGCAAAAATAAATGTCTCAAAGGAAGACACAGACTAAGTGAAATATACATCCTCAATTTAATGGCGGTGTAAGTGCTTTCATGCTAGGCAGGGAAGGTCAATGTCTTTAACATTTTCCTACATGCACAACAGAAATAAATAATGTTCTAGTTAAATCTAGCTAGTCTCAATTCCTAGAAATTCTTGTATCTAATTGTAGAATATTTTATCATCTAATAGTGAAATTTTATGGAGTACAAAAGCATTATCTTTAATCATCATGCCAGATACACTTTAGAGATGTTCATTGCAAGACCATAAATCTATAAAAAAATTTTCTTACCCAAGAATATTTCTAGAGTGTGTGACTCCTTATAGCTAAGAAAATGTAATTTAGTTTTAAAGAGAAACAGCAGTGATTACATTACCATCAAACAGCACTTATGATTATTTTAGAAAGCAACCTTTGGCAGAATTTATTGTGAAGGTATTGGGTTTTCTTCTTACAAATCTTACCTTTCTAACACATTTATTTGTTGATTGAAATTATGCAAGAAAAAAAAGTCAGTAACAGTAATTCCACACAAATATGTCCAAAATATCTAAAAATACAAAGATATATATCGTAAATATTAAGTAAGCGGGTTTCAGTTTAGTTAGCTTTCAATGACAGTCAACATTTATTTAAGATAGAATATCTCATACTCCCTTTCTACACTACTGCTATTGTAGGTCTCATTCAGCCTTTGAGTCACACATAATTTCTTTTGATTACAAGAACTCCTTTGTACAGAATCAGATTTTTCAGCAAGAGCAGAGATGGGGAATACATTCACCTATTCATATTGCTAGGCAGACACATACATCCCCATACAATTTTGTAGAAAGGACAACTTCTGTCTTCAATGTCTGGATTTCCACTGCTCATCAACAAGTAAAAAGTAGTTGGGCAAAACATTCACAGATCCTGTCCCTTTCCTAGAAGGCAGCTTTTATGCAGAACTTAAAAACGCCATGCCAACAAACCTGTAAGCTGTTCCATTACTTAATAAACTATTTCAATATTATCATAATTACCATCAACTGAGATAGATTGCAGTGGGCACGCAGTTCCTGTCCCTGAAATTCGGTAGTCTTTAAAAACAAATAAAGAAAGAAACCCCCAAAACACTGCTGAAGGAATAAACAGCATTTTACCATTATCTTACCAGCAAGATGTCATTTTTCATCCAAGAGATCTGCTGAAGTAAAAAAACTTAGATAATATTGTCAAACAGTCTTAGCTAGTTGCTACCTATGATTTTGCATGTGTGTGTGTGACAATTTTAGAATAGTATAAACTCTCTAAGATGAAAAGAAAATATAAATAAAAGGTATGGGTACTTTGTACTAATTCAAGTGCTCTTCAAATTCCATTTGTCTGTCACAGGTAACATTAAGACTATTTTTCTAAAACATCTCAGTTTATGAACCCCAGATTTATTGCTTCTGTTTCCCACCTACACCCAGTTTTAAGCCAGGGTAATCACACAGATACCATGTCAGACAATGTTATTAGAACAAAAGAATTCCTACACAGATCAAACTTGACAAAGATGTAGATAGGCTCTTCAGGAAAGAGTGGGCTGGAAGGGGAGGAGGAGGGGTTGTGCTCTGTGCAGAGCAGTGGCTGGGATGCACAAAGCTTCATTTTGGGGCAGCTGATGGGCCAGGTGACAGCTTGTGGGAAGGATCAGGGACCAACACAGGTGTTAGTGTGGTAGGCATCTGCTACAGACCAGCTGCTCAAGAAGAGGAAGTAGATGAAGCCTTTTTAGAAGTTAGTCAGCCTTTCCTCTGTCCCCACAAAGATTATGGAGCAAATCCTCCTAGAAGCCTTTCTAAGGCTAGATCATGCCTGACCAACCTGACTGCCATCTATGAGAAGATGGCAGGCTCTGTGGGCAAGAAGAGAGCAGTTTATGTTGCATAATTTGATTTTAGCAAGGCCTTTAACACTTTCTCACACAGTATCTTTCTAGCCAAATTGGTAAAATACAGACTGAGTAAGGGGATGATAGGGTGGATAGAAAATTGGCTGGACTGTGAGGTAGGCTTGAAAAGTTATGTACAAAGTCCAGCTGGTGGCTAATAACTAGTGTCATCCCTCAGGGATCAATACTGGGGCCAGTAGAGGTAAATGTCTTAATTTAAAAACCTGGAGTATGGGACAGATTGCACACTCTGCAAATTTGCAGATAATACCAAAGTGGGGCGAGCGGTCGATAGGCTGCAAGGGCTACTATTCAGGGAGACCTTGACAGGCTGGAGAAATGGGCTGACAGAAACCCCATGAAGTCCAGCAAAAGCAAGGGCACAGTGCTGCACCTGGAACAGAATAACCCCCCACAGCAGCACTAGCTGGGGCCAGGGGGTTAAAAAGCAGCTTTGCAGGGAAGTACCTCAGGGTCCCAGCGGACAAGTCGAACATGAGACAGCCACATGACTTTGTGGCAGACATGGCCAAATACATCCTGGGCTGTCTTACTGTAGCCAGCAAGTTGAGGAAGTGTATGAAGTATGTTCAGCCTTCAGATGAGAAGATGAAGGGGAGATCTGATTGCTGTCTACGCCTACATGGTGGGAGGGTAGAGAGAAGACAAAGCCAGACTCTTCTTGGAGGTGCATGGTGGTAGGGCAAGAGGCAACAAACACAAGCTTCCACATCAGAAAATTCCAAGTAGGTGTGAGGAAAGCTCTTCTCACCAAGAGGGAGGTCCAACACTGGGACCAGGCCTAGGGAGGCTGAGGAAGCTCTCTCATTACCCATACGTGTGTGCACTAGGAACTAGCACCCATGAGCAGAATGCCATCAGTAAACCGCAGTGACAGATGTAAAGGTGTTATAAGGAGGCGTGGAGGGAAAAGGGAGGGAGAAAACGGTGTATGTCACCAGTTCGTAATAAGTACCAGAAGAGAATCCTAGAAAAGGCAAGACTGCAGTTTCACAAAATATTTGACAGAAAATATTCCCATAAATGCAGAGAAAAGCAATGCAGAAAATTAACACCAATCCCTCTGTCCTAGGTTCATAACAGCCAAGTAACATCAGATCATCCAAGTACCCATTTAACTACTTGGCACAGAAATGCACATGATGACTGAGGAATAGGAATTGTTTCACAGAAGGGGGTGCTGCTGAACTCCAAGGATACTACTGGTGGTAGGGCAGAAAAAAGAAACCCCTAAGAGATTAGTATGCTTCGACCTTTCATTGTTTTTCAGGTATATGAACAAGAAAGTAGCCTGAGAGTTAAGGAACAAAGTCAATTCCAAAACTACTGAATAATACAAAAAAGCCTGGTCAAAAATTGGTCAGTATTCAAAAATAAAAAGCAAAGTTGTACAGTTTATGCCACAGGGGTTTTTTGCTAGTCAGTTTAGTGCAAAAAATGCTTTCAGTAAGCTGAAATTTTTCTGAGTGATATTTGCATGCACCTGTATGCCCAGATATTACAGGGCTTCCATGAAAAACTATTTCTGAGTTTTAAAATATACTAATTTTTCAAAGGTGTTGAACACAAAACAGTATTATGGGAGAAATTAGGTACTTAGGGCATGAACCATAAAAATAACTGTTGGAATTCCAAATTACATATTTATACAGCAAGAGCACATCAGACTGAATATAACTGCAAATTAGTTAGATATTATAACTGCAGGAACATATTTATACCTTATAATTTAGAAGTAAATTATAACTTTAAAGAACTGTACTGTTTTATCTGTAACATTTTAAGAACATTACTGGTTTATGTACAGTCTGGCTACATCCTTAATTTCATCAGGGTATCTGTATTTTTAGCAATCACTCCTGTGGCACAGCTTTTTATTTGGGATAGCTATAGAAGAGTATAAACTGTGACTGTTAAAATTTGGGGCACTTGGTGTTAAAAAACATTTGGCAGATTGCATTCACTGCAGTAATAACAAAGAAGGATAATAATTAAGGAGGAAAGAACATACTTATGTCTGAAAATGAGTGAATGGAGCACAAAAAGGAAAGGAGAAAATAATAGTAGATGAGACACTTCATCTTCATATAGAGCTAGTAAATGAAAAAAAAAAGAAATAAATTAATGAGGAAAAAAAACCACAAATCAGGGCCAAGCAGAGCCAATAGATAAAAAAAGATGCTACTATTAGAGGAGTATTATAAGAGATTTTTTTCCCATAACTCAGGGAAGTTTAATAGCTAGCAGAGTGGAAGCATTTCAGAAAGATGAGCTTGGGACTATTGTCAGCAGCATGATTAAAAGCTTCATGTCCATATAGTAGCCAGCATATTTTACATAATAGGGTTCAGCATCTACTTCCATTATAGTGAAAGTCAGTCTTCCATAAATGCATTCAAATTACTACCTGAGTTATCCATGTATTTTCTTAAGCTATTTAGTACTGCACTTCTGGTGAAAAAAACTCAGTACAAAAGGGAAAGTTTTAAACTTACTAGCCTCTTTGGATGAACAGACAAGAGTATGCCATTCAAAGCTACAGAAAATTGCTTATTTTGGATGACATTAAAAACTTCCAAACACTTGAGGGTTTAGTCTATGCTTCATCTCTCTACTATATAGTACTATAATGACAAATATGGTTCATAATGTAACAAGTTATAAAAAAGATTTTACCTTATTTACAGAACATAAAAGCTGTAACTCTTCAGCAACCACTGCAAAGAAAATGTCCCATATTTCATTATAAATGGCTTAGCTTTATTCAGTAGCTATTTTTAAGGAAAGCGGTAATCCTTACAGAGATATAAAGTCACTTATGATGTTTAGGGACAAGGCATAACCTTAAACTAAAACACGAGATATGCAGTAAACAGATCCTTCTAGCTGTTGATTCAAGAAACAAGCATGCGAATGCCTGCATGCACAAATGGTGGTGGTTTTCAAGGAAAAAAACCCAAATGTATCAATTTAACAACGGGGGATCTGGCTTATAAACAGAACATTAGAAATGACACCTGTGGCCAGATGCTTTAAAATATATATACATACAGAACTCTAATTTATTGCTCAAAGAAGTATCAAGAGAGTGACATGGCATGTGATTAAAACCTAGGAGAGTTGAGGATATAAATGAAGTAAGAATTTGCTTTAGTATCAGTTGTGGTTTAGCTATTTGTGTAATTTACTCTATGTAGATATTATCTTATCTGGAATTTGTGCTCCCATGATATGCAGAAAAATGTTATTTAGAATGTGAACTTCTGAAATCCAAGACTTCTTAATTTTTGAATGAAAAAAATGAGACAAAATAGCGTTAAAACAATAGATCAGATCCTTGCTATGAAGGAAGTCAGTACTGTACTAAAAAGAAACCAAAGAAGAAAAGACAGAATTTCCTTAGAAGAGTCTCATCATTTTATAAAGAAAGTTGAAATGATCACTGTGCATAGCATTAACAGGTCCATCTGGGAAAAAGAGATCCCATTTAGCAAAAGCAGAGAGGCTGAAGAAAAAAGAAAGAGGAGATTGGGTATGAAATCCAACTACTTTGAAGTCAATGGGAATTTTTCCATTGATTTCACTGGGTCAGGATTTCACTTGAACTGGATGCAGACTGTGTTTTGTGATATCCATATTGAATTAAGGTTTCTTATTTCAAAAGCTGTATTTAAGTCATCCCCATGTAAAACTAATGTAGTAGAGAAGGGAATAAAGTCCATTATTTTATTAATGAGAGAAAATTAAAAGATTAAAGCTAAAACCTTATGCTTAAAATAATTAAGCACGTACATCAAGGAAAGAATACACCTTTCAGCATTTACATCCTATATCTATTTGATTTTTCTTTTACTTTTCCCCCCCGTACAGTCTTCTGCCTTCCTGCTTCACTTCTTATATAGCTTTAATGGCTTAACTGCAAATTCCAGTGGGAAAAGTATACTGACACAAGCATACTCCCATTACTGAATAATCAAGCCCTTTAAGCTGCACTGTTCAAGTTTTGGCTGAAGTTTATTTATATGCTGTATTTAACAAACATTTTTCCGTAAGATGAAAACAGTTTCAGATGCTTATTTTGTTAGTAATAACATAAATTCAGCTGGACAAAAAACAAATAAGAAAATGTCAAGTTTCCGTGAGCTGGCATTTGATATATACAAATAACATTAAAACTGCCATTTTCTACAATTCTGAACAAGCAATAGAAAGCATATGTTATTAATAATATCATAAGCAATGTATGTTTACAAAGGGAAAAAAACAGATCCCTAATTGGGACCTCTCTCATGCACTACATTTAAAAGTTGCTATGGTAAGAATGATAAACCTCTTGCTTTTAGATAGGTTATCTTGACTGGTCGAAAGATGCATTTCCCTTGTCCAAAACTGCACCTATCTTGCCAACCAGTAACTTTCACAGAAACCATAACCAATTAAAACTGAGAACAAAAGAAAGAAAAATAAAATTTTATATACTATAGAAAAGTTTATCTCCTTTTTAATTAAAATTACTTCTGGAAACTAATGTTAAAAATGTGTATTCATTCCACACACGTATATAATGGAATCAGCAGTGCTGTTTAATCAGATGCTGGAGATTTAAGTTGGAAATAATGAATATTAGGTTGGGAAAGTATTCAAATATTCTTTACCTGCTTCTTTCCTACAGTTTGTTAAATGTATTTTTAATGCAAATATATCAGTGTGCTTTCCTCTCGGCTGTCCTTGATGAAGACAGTCTTACAAGGGTGAAATGCTGGCCTCTCCTGCTTCTTCCCTGCTGTGCAAAGAGAACAGTTTAGTTGTAACTATCATATTATGAATGATGCCTACCTAAAAGTGGCAGGTCTGTGTCTTACAGATCACTTGCTTTTAATTTAAAAATATTTTTGGTTACAAAATATAGCAGTTCAGAAAACTATTGTATATATAGCTGAAAAAATAGAAGCTGAGTATTTATGAGGTTCTACAGAAATATTCCCTCAGAAGAACTACTTGTTTGCAGACAGAGACTGTCTTCCTGAGTTACAGAAGGTATCCTCTTGCTTTTAATGGCAACAGTGTCAAAATTTTTTATTGTGTAAAGTATTAATTACTAATTAATACTTTAATACTGTAAAGGTTAGACCTAGCAGTCCACTAATGTCATGTAAATATTTGCTTTCAAAAATTAAAGTTATAAAAAGATTTTTCCAACAGTGAATTAGTTACTGACTTTAAACTCAAAGGCAATAAAAATGGTCTTAACTTTAATTTTTGCCTTTTGAATGTATACAATTAAAATGAGGTAAGTTATTTACTATTAACATATAAAGATGAATGATATTTAGAAAATAAAACATACAGGTTATTCTTCAACCAGTTTTCCAAGCTATTACCATCCCTCACTCCTAAACCAGGTCTTTCCACTTTCCTTGAGACTTAAGCATGCTCTCTTTTAAATAAAATGATTATTCAGTAGCAAACCAATGCACTCACACATACCACAGGGTGCACCACATCATATGCAAATTGTTTTGGAAAAAAATTATGTGTCCAAGGACCAGGTATTTTAAAAGGTATTTAAGCTCCTAACTCTTAGCTGCTTACATAACTGTAGGTGTATGGCCCGTGAAGACACTCGTTCTCAGGTATCATTTAAAATCCAGATCCTGAAAGATGCTACCTCACTTTGGCTTATGTCCATAGAAAACATCTCATTGAAAATAAAGGGAAATTCAGCTAGCTTTGGGGACTGCAAAATTTGCCTTTTTTAATTCTGATTAAAAAATGAAAGTTCTAAAGTTTATTTTTCTTCTCAAAGATGTTTTCTTTCAAGTGTCCTTGTGAAAAAGATGGCTCTTTTTTAATGTTTCCAGAGGCATATGTTGCTCATTCAGCCTTTAACCAAGTTCAGCTTAATGCTCCAAATGGTAACTCTCTGGTACCTTCCAGAAATCAGAAAAACAATACACACAACAGGAATTAAGGCAACAGTCACTTTCTACTAAAGGTTACACTGAATTGTACAGTCACAAATATGTTTCAAAGAGTCTCTTAAGACCAGGAACGCGTATAGTATATGTAGTCAGTGTCCTCATGTCACCGAAGACATTTACAATCTGAAAGCTATTTTATCTAGATATAATAATTTTAGGGTTCAACAAATAAATGAATTAAATGAGTGAATTAATTGTAAACACTTGTTTGCAATCAATTCAACAGAAAAACTGCAATTGTTCCAACCATACATTTTGAGATTTCTCTCAGAATTTCCGTATTTAGAATACATTATAACATATACATGGTTCTCAGCTTCCGTCTGTTAAGACAGCTGTATTTCTTGAAGGATAATTATACACATGCAGTAAGAAAATCTAATGATATATCAATACTGAGACTTATGGTCAATCTTGATAGTCACCCTTGTCTTGCTCAAGTCATAGGAGCCACATATGCATCTTATTGTGAAGTTTCTCATATCGTATTTCTTAGCCCTCTATCTTGACTCTGTTTCTTGGATTGCTCCTAACTGTGGGCAACAGACCCACGACAGAGAAGTGGGAAAAGAAGGAAGAAGAAATGATGTTGTATTCAGGATCCCTAGCAAATCATTTACCCCCTACTATACTAAGGGAATGGGCCTGCACACAGCCTCCAAGTACATTCTTATGTCCACCGGAGCTGGAGGCCTCAAGCTAAATTGTTGCTGGGGAATCAAGCTACAAACTGTTGGCATTCTGGCTTCCAGAATTACTTTAAGCATCAGCTTAAACACACAATAAAGTTTATTTATTGACTGAGCAATTGTTATTTACAAATATATTAGAGATAGCAACCACTGGGGAAAAGAAAAGCTGTTAAAGCTCTAGGATAGTGTTGTCACATCAGCATTAAAGTAGCAAAGACTAAATTTAGACTACAAACAAGAAATTGGTTTATAACTCCCAGAAGGGTGAGATTCTGAAGCAGCCTTTGCTGGGTAAGGGGAGATGGAAGAGCAGGGACACATGACGGAGGAAAGAAGACCTTCATTTGAAAATGAAGCTTGATAAGGTTAAAGAATCAGAACCCACGGCATAGTTGTCTGCACTAGCAAGCAACCAGACGCAGCACAGAAAGGCCTTCCTGAGCCTGTATTCCCAATAAGATTAAAGAGATTGTCGAAATCACTTCAAGCCTAGTGAAGCACTGTCTGGTGGGACTTTAATTTAAATGGATGTGCACGCTTAAGAAAAGGTAGATGATGGTTGGGAAGAGTCTGCAAATGAGGGCAGGTTTGTCTATAAATGGGTTAACAAGTAAACTTTGCAGCTTGGCTGAAAATGAAACAACCCCCAGGTTGTACTGCAAATTCAATGAACACCACCAACAACTCTGTCTCTGCAGAAAAGGCTGTACGTGTACAGACTGGAAAGAAAAACGAGTGTCATGAAGGTAATCCCTGTACCAATTCATCAGGTGATTTGGTTGCTTGCTTTGGTTTGTCATCTTTTATATTTTGTGCTACTCTAGCTGTATGCCTTAAGCTGTTCTGTAAACACTGCTCCTCTTAAAGAGCAGGGCGTGAATGATGTAGCATTTGTGCCTTAACAGCACTGTTGTGTTTTTAAACCATTCCAGAGCTCTTGTATAATATTAGGCTTCTAACGCAGTCTGCTCACTCTGCTTCAGATATATCAATAATGTATTTTCTAATTAAATTAATTAAAAGCAACTTCTGTTATTACAGCGAAAGGGTAAGGCAAATCCACAAAAAGAAGAATGGCTGACTTCTTTACAAATATAAAAGGACAATAATGGAGAAATTAATATAATCACAAAAAAATTAATTCTTCACTAGAGGAAAATTACGAAGAGTTCTCCCATTTCAAAACATTGAAGGTCACAGCTAATTGTCACAAATTATAATTTGTCTTAATTGCAATGTAGGAGAAAAAAAAATCCTTAAAATAAATGAGTGGCTGTTGTTTTCTTTCATGTAGAGGAAAAGCAGGTTGTGGGTTTCCTAGCGCAAAGATTAAATGCTCACTGATTACACACAGAACGAGCCGGTTGTGCAACGCTGTCCTCTTCACCAGGTATCTGACACCAGCTCCTTGGGATCAGAGCAGCTCCAGAATACCACGGGGCACAACATCAGAAGGGCCTGGTCGGCGTGCATGGAGAGCTGGTTTATGCCACAGGTTACCATAGCAACATGCTCCAATTTACATAGTGAATAGCTGCCTAAGTTAATGTCACTCAATCTGAGCATTTACTCCCAGCCCAAGATTTCAGCTTGTTCGTGGGAGGCAGGCAGAACTCCTATGCAGAAGTGCGAGACTGAAATACACAGGCAGAGCTGCTAAAGGACTCGGTCCTTACACAAGGAGTCTCTCTTTGCAGTTTGTTTCTTAAGCCTATTCCCTGCCCTTAGTTGCTAGCTTCAAATCTAGCTTGCCCAAATGAAGTCAGTCCCTTTTCTGTGAACTTAACCTGCACAAATAAATACAAACTTAACTTCCTCTCTTTTCCTCCTAATCTGCGTAAAAAATCCTCAATTTTTTGCATGGTGTTTGAGAATAAAAGTCAGATTCCTTCACATGTGCCTTGGGTCTTTTTCTGTCCTTTCTTGATTACTTAATTTAGGCTGATAATGCAACTTCAGAGTTTCACATCTAATACACATTTTACTCTAAATGTTTTGCCGTGATAACTGTTAAAGTCTGGACTAGGAGCCAGACACCATCTCCCCCAGGTTTGGATTACCATTGGGTTTAGTCTTAATCAAGAACTACTAATGAGTAACATGCATTAATCCCACTTATGTACTTTTGTAATCATAGATGCACCTACACATATTTATAAAGATAAATTTCAGCGTGTGAAGGAGCTATGGAAGTAGGGCTAATCAATTTTGCAAACACACGATAAAGTACCAATGATTAGGTAGAAGTTCTTCCAAATCTGGGCATTGTTGCAGATTGCACCCAAAGCACAAGTCAACATCATGGTATTGCAGAAGGCAAATATCATATTGGGATGCATAACCAGGAGTTAATACTCACAAGCG
Organism: Apteryx mantelli; assembly: GCF_036417845.1. Taxonomy (NCBI): domain Eukaryota; kingdom Metazoa; phylum Chordata; class Aves; order Apterygiformes; family Apterygidae; genus Apteryx; species Apteryx mantelli. The sequence continues at coordinate 9,505,900 of NC_089990.1, read as the reverse complement.
ATATGCAGTGCTCCTTATTTACTCAGCACGGCTGGAATTTCGGTTTCAACAGGAGTTTCAGACATTGTGTTCCAAGAAATATGTGAAGGAGAGCAATGAGGCAGATGGGAGGTCAAGAGAAACATCATGTACAGGCATACCTCATTTTATTGTGCTTCGCTTTATTGCACTTCACAGATATTGTGTTTTTTACAACTTGAAGGTTTGTGGCAACCCTGCATTGAGCAAGTCTATCAGCACCATTTTTCCCAACAGCATGTGCTTGCTTCGTGTCTCTGTGTCACATTTTGGTAATTCTCACAATATTTCAAACTTTTTCATTATTATTATATCTGTTATGGTGATCTGTGATCAGTGATCTTTGATGTTACTATTGTAATTGTTCTGGGGCGCCACGAACCATGCCCATATAAGATGGCAAACTTAATCGATAAATGTTGTGTGTGTCCTGACTGCTCCACCGACCGGCCGTTCCCTGTCTTTCTACCTCTCCTCGGGCCTCCCTATTCCCTGAGACACAACAATATTGAAATTAGGGCAATTAATAACCCTACAGTGGCCTCTAAGTGTTCGAGTGAAAGGAAGAGTCGCACATCTCTCACTTTAAATCAGAAGCTAGAAATGATGAAGCTTAGTGAGGAAGGCATGTCAAAAGCCAAGACAGGCTGAAAGCTGGGCCTCTTGTGCCAAACAGTTAGCCAAGCTGTGAATGCAAAGGAAAAGTTCTTGAAGGAAATTCAAAAAGTGCTACTCCAGTGAACGCACAAATGATAAGAAAGCAAAACAGCCTTATTGCTGCTGATATGCAGAAAGTTTTAGTGGTCTGGATAGAAGATCAAACCAGCCACAACATTTCCTTAAGCCAAAGCCTAATCCAGAGCAAGGCCCTAACTCTCTTCAATTCTGTGAAGGCTGAGAGAGGTGAGGAAGCTGCAGAAGAAAAGTTTGAAGCTAGCAGAAGTTGGTTCGTGAGGTTTAAGGAAAGAAGCCATCTCCATAGCATAAAAGTGCAAGGTGAAGCAGCAAGTGCTGATGTAGAAACTGCAGCAAGTTATCCAGAAGATCTAGCTAAGATAATTGATGAAGGTGGCTACACTAAACAGCAGATTTTCAGTGTAGACGAAACAGCCTTACATTGGAAGAAGATGCCATCTAGGACTTTCATAGCTAGAGAGGAGAGGTCAATGCCTGGCTTCAAAGCTTCAAAGGACAGGCTGACTCTCTTGTTAGGGGCTAATGCAGCTGGTGACTTTCAGTTGAAGCCAATGCTCATTTACCATGCTGAAAATCCTAGGGCCCTTAAGAATTATGCTAAATCTACTCTGCCAGTGCTCTATAAATGGAACAACAAAGCCTGGATGACAGCACATCTGTTTACAACATGGTTTACTGAATATTTTAAGCCCACTGTTGAGACCTACTGCTCAGAAAAAAAGATTCCTTTCAAAATGTTACTGCTCATTGACAATGCACCTGGTCACCCAAGAGCTCTGATGGAGATGTACAACAAGATGAATGTGAATTTCATGCCTGCTAACACAACATCCATTCTGCAGCCCATGGATCAAGGAGTCATTTTGACTTTCAAGTCTTATCATTGAAGAAATACATTTCGTAAGGCTGTAGCTGCCATAGATAGTGATTCCTCTGATGGATCTGGGCAAAGTAAATTGAAAACCTTCTGGAAAGGATTCACCATTCTAGATGCCATTAAGAACATTTGTGATTCATGGGAGGAGGTCAAAATATCAACATTCACAGGAGTTTGGAAGAAGTTGATTCCAACCCTCATGGATGACTTTGAGGGGTTCAAGACTTCAGTGGAAGAAGTAACTGCAGAGGTGGTGGAAATAGCAAGAGAACTAGAATTAGAAGTGAAGCCTGAAGATGTGACCAAATTGCTGCAATCTCATGATAAAATTTTAACGGATGAGGAGTTGCTTCTTATGGATGAGCAGAGAAAGTGGTTTCTTGAGATGCAATCTGCTCCTGGTGAAGATGCTGCAAACATTGTGGAAATGACAACAAAGGATTTAGAATATTACATAAACTTAGCTGATAAAGCAGCGGCAGGGTTTGAGAGGATTGACTCCAATTTTGAAAGAAGTTCTATTGTGGGTAAAATGCTATCAAACAGCATCGCATGCTACAGAGAAATCCTTCGTGAAAGGAAGAGTCAATCGATGCGGCAAACTTCATTGCTGTCTTATTTTAAGAAATTGCCACAGCCACCCCAACCTTCAGCAACCACCACCTTGATCAGTCAGCAGTCATCAACATCGAGGCCAGACCCTCCATCATCAAAAGATTACAACTCGCTGAAGGCTCAGATGATGCTTAGCATTTTTTAGCAATCAAGTATTTTTTAAATTAAGGTATGCACATTGTTTTTTCAGACATAATGCTATTGTGCACTTAATAGACTACAGTATAGTGTAAACATAACTTTTACATGCACTGAGAAACCAAAAATTTGTTGTGACTCGCTTTATTGTGATTTCGCTTTGTTGCAGTGGTCTGGAACCGAAACCGCAATATCTCTGAGGTATGCCTGTACTAGAAAAGACAGAGTTAGGTACTATTTAGCTGAAAGGAAAGCCTGAGCTCTTTAAGGATTAAGAAGCTCTTGAAAAGAGGAAAGAAATAATCTAGTTTTCATGTCTGCCAGTTTAAATAGCAGTGAGAAAACTTCAGGTTCAACCTGGAAAGGAATGGGAAATCTTTCCCACAGCAACAGTGAAGCCCCAGACTATCGAAGCCTGGAGCTACTACAAGATCTCCGTCAGGGGAGACCTGTAGGAATATGTTAGACAAACTTTTGCCAGGAACAGCAGAGTACAGTTAATCCTGCCCAAGGAACAGGCAACAGATACTTATGCTGAAGTTCTCTCAAGCTGAGTACTTCATATTTTGTACACTGAAAATTGAATATGCTACTGATAGGGAAAGTGAAGATTTTTCTCCCAAGAGGCTTATTTATTATTATTATGTTTTTAAACTCAAGTAAGCACTGGGACAGTCATAAATAACTTTCACCTCATCGTACCACAAGGGACCTAAATATTCTTTAAGTGAGGAGAGGAGAATCAAGGGTCCAAAGGGAAAAGTCTGAAAACTAATTTACATGAGATAATTATTCCCTTAGAGTGTGAAATGAGTATTGACATTTCCTCTTCTAAAACTTCTCACATTATTTTGAATTATCTTTACTCAGAATTATATTGAATTATATTATATTGACTATATTAATTTATTGCCATTCAAAGATAATTTGTTGATCAGTCACACAAATAATAAGTACGTATATTCTTAATCTGAGCTCTTTCACTCATTATGCAGGCAAATAGCCTGGTCTTTCGTACAGCACAGCTTTTCAGACTGTAAGTCTTAAACATAATAATGACAATTATAGCAATTTAACTTTATCTGCTGCTGCTTTTACGTTAAGCTTTACAAACATCTTTTTGAGGAACAATCAACAGAAGCAGGACTTAAGTCACTGATAGGATCCAACAACTGAAGGGAAGATTTTTCACTTCTGAGCTAAGAGAAAGTTCTAAACTGGTAATATTCTTACTCCTCTGTGCTCAAAGATCTGAAAAGGTTCTCCACTCAATTACATTTACAGGAAACTCTCCTTTAGCTGAAGTGATTTTTTCTAAACTTCTAAACGTGGTTCTAACATGACCCTGGATTCTTCTCTAGTCAATAATTGCCCTCTAACGCATTCATTTAGAAAAGTAACTATATTAAATGTATAAAAAATGTTGGAAAATTTCTTTCTCTACAGAGGCATAAAAAGAAAGTTTCTTTTTGTCTTTGAGTTCAGAAATATCCAGATATTGGCTTAGGACCACATCCTTGGTATGTGCAATTTTTGTGAGGAATTCTGCAATATCAGCTGGAGTACAGAAAAAATAGAAGAGAGAAAATATGTGATCTAGTTACAGAACTGGGAAATACTGCTATTCACCACCACCTTCATCCGTGAATTTCAGAACATATGATAATTGCAAGATTTAGAACCAAGATTTTGAATCAGTCAATCTTTCCTTCTGTCTTACTTTTGTCCTTTTTGGCAGGAGTATTCCCTCCCCCCCCCTTTTTTTGACAAAGTATTCTGAAAACAACAGTGTCCATGGAATAAATAAAAATACTGAAGTTATTTTAAAACTAACTTCTATGCAAAGAATTTGTAATCTCAGAAGAAAATACCAAAGGGAGATCTTGCTGTTATCCCTATTTTTCAAATAAAAAACTTCAGACAAAGGCTGGAAAAATGATTTACCCAAGTGGAAGAAGAAGAATCTAGATTTCTGAAAACTTAACCAGTGGCAATTTAAATAGGACATACTTTCTTCTTCTAACTCCAGGTATGCAATTTCTACTATTTAATTACTGCAGTGCAATAAAGAAGAAAATATCTTGTTTCCTAGTCTTAGTATTCTAAAAACTTCTGGTAAATGAATAACTCTCATCTGATATACAAGGTATTGAAAGAATTAGTACTTTGCTTAGGCTTCCTTAAATCTCTTTACTTCTCTTAGTAAATAATGTATCTGAATGTGAGTGCATGTGAGTACACACAAAATACAGCTTTTTTTCCAAAGAAAAAGAGGGCATTTAAAGAGTCACTGCAAGATCATACTGTACTGTTATGACCAAATCGTACTGTTATTCACAGATCCCTGTTCTGCATTAGACCTCTGGAAAAGGAATGTGGTCTTCTCTTTTTAGTTTTCTTCTAATAAATACTTTATGTATAGCTTGAAGGTTCATGGGCAGGAGACTATCCAGTGCCTAGTCTCTTGGAAGTCTGATTAAATAATAACTAACTCAACCAAAGACCCTAAAGGATACTGAAAATATATGCAATATATATATACTGGAAACCATAATATTTAACAGAATACAGCTCTCCTTTCAGTACTACTGGAACAAACATGCAATGTTTCAGTGATGGAAACAGGTATTACTGAGACAAAAAGCTATCTATCTTTGAGAAGCTTTGTTGCAAGAAGAAAAGGCTGAAATGGCTGTGGCTTAATACAAGCAAACTTAATAAGATTCAAATTGTTACATGTCATGAAAAGAAGAAAAGATTTCTAAATTGTACGCTTTTTCCAGAGCACAGGTACAATTCCTGGTATATCAATAGCCTGAGGGCACAACATATTGAATGACTTATTAAAGTTTCATGATACAGCTTTATTTCCTAACAACACTGTGGGAATCTATTGTCTTCCATTATAGGAAGCAACACTACACAAAAGTGCTTACAATTCTCAAATTGCAAAATTTAATTTTCAAATTGAATGAAGTATAATGAGCTTCATGAACTCCTTATTCTTCACACCCAGGCTTAGTTACGAACATAACATAGCAAAACAGATTAGAACAAGCAAACCAGGTGTTTTAAAGAATTCTGATTTAGTGAAAGACCATCTTTCTCTTGACCAACGAGAATTCAAGGGAGTCTTTCAAAGAACAAAGCAGGATCAGGCTAATAGCCTATTTTCCCCTTTAATCTCAGAAAAACAATGAAATGATATGCTCTTTGCTGAACATGGGTGAAGGAACACTCACCATATTGTAATCTATTATATCTCATATAAAAGCAGCTCACTGTTGAGATGTGCATCTATTTCTCATCTGTTTGCACAGGGCTATGATTCTACTGTAAAACTGCTGCTCTTGTATGAGGATATCATGGTGGCAAGGGGAAATGGCTCAAGGAAAAATTAGCCAAATGAAAACCAGAGGTGCCAATCAAATTACAGGAAAATTCTTATAATGGTAGATAAACTCTGAAAAATTACCATGTCTGAGCTTTTGGGCCCAATTTTAGAAGAAGCAAGACTGATGGAGCAGATCAGTTTTACTGCACACACCAAAAACTTCAGCTCTGCTTCTGCGTGAATCTCACTGACAGGAAATTTTGAAACCTGATCACTTCCATGGATCCAGTCCAACAGAACCAAAATAAGGACCACAGTACCTTCCCGTAAACTACTGTGAAGGCTACATCTGCTTAAACTAACCAAATCAACCAACCAACCAACCAATACCCTGAATGTGGTGTAAAAGGAGAGAGAACTGAAAATTTTCAGTTTTATTCATTTTTCTATATTAGTGACTTCAGAAGATATTCCATCACAAATGGTTAAATCTATTTTGAATTATTTTTCCTCACTTTTTGATCAGTTTTATCAGCAGACATTTACCCAGGAAGAAAAACCCAATCCTCTAAGGTAATTTAGCCTTGACCTTCTTCCTCACAAAAAGACTAAAAAACCTGAAGACCTGTAACTGAAAAGTTAGGTTTTATCAGAAAATAAATCAGAATAATTACCTATTTTTATAGAGAAAATTCAAAGCACCTAAATAAGACTGGGTAGAAATACAAAAGCAACTTAAAAGCTGCCCAGGTGTGTCCTTGCTTGCAGGCTGGTTGTAGTCAATTATGTTGCTTCCTGAATAATAGTAAAATCTTAGCAATCCCTGCTGATCTAGGAAGGTTATTTAGAAGTCTTTGAGGCCTGGAAATCTCTTCCCTCCTCTGCTTAGTCTAAAGATAGTCTGTGAGTGCCCAGCTTGTTGCGATGACCCCGGCTCTCTCTTCTGCCTGGCATAAGCTCCCCAGAGGATGCTCAGTGTTTGCCCAGGCAAGGCAGTCTCCCCTCTCTCCAGACAGCGTCACCTTGCCTGATCACTACTTTAAAAAGGAAATAACATGCAAATTTACAACAAAGAGCTCAAACAAATGTTGTCTGTCACACTGCAACTTGACTGATTCACACGCACAAAAAATAGACCAGGAACGCTATTTACAGTGGGGCTTGGGATCTGTTTTCACAAATTAATTGTAATTTCTTCAAAGTGTTATTAAAAACACAAGATAAGTTTGAATAAAATTTGATAAATTTCAATAACTGTCTTTCCTGTGACATTCCAACACATAATTGAGGAAAAACCCAAGAGAGGCAAGAGTTTACTTCTCCCATGATAGGCATTTCCTTCTGGTTATGCAGTGACAGCTGGAGAGTGAGCCTTAATTTTTTTAGAAGCGGATTTAATTGCTTTAGAGAGTCAGTTTAACATATCACTTCAGAAATGCCCCAAAGCTACAAGTAAACCCATTGTTAGCCAAAGAGCTTCTTATTTGTAAGCTTCTTAGTTTAGGGCAATGGATACCAAATCATATTACCAATATCTTACTGAGTATCCCACAAGTGGCCCCCAAATCCATCCCTGTTGCAACATTTTCAATTAAAAGTTGGATGATAAGGATCCATGATAGTCTGAGAACTCTTGATGGTAGATAATGGGCTATAATCCAATAAATTTGGGAAACAGTGGTTTAAAGGTTATACTAGCAACATGGATAATCCATCAAGTCTAAACAGTTCTAAGGAAATATATTGTTTAAAATATGGTAATGAATTTTAAAGAAGTGGTAAAAATCCTTTTCTAGAAAAGATAATGATTCTCAGCTGGAAAGTAGTTTATCTTAAATGAAACAAATATAGTTTATAATTAACAGTGATTTACCTTCGCTGAGAATACAAAAAATGTTAAGCTTTTTCAGTTGTAAAAACTTTTCTAATTATCCAAATATCACGGTTGTATGTTTCCTATTACATGCAGTTCTTGGATAAATGTGGGCTAGATATTTTATACCAGCAGGTAAGGTATCTCTAGAGACAGCTATATCTTCTGGAGGCATACCATGAATTTCCAAACAAAAAAAAAAGAAATAATTATTGTATATTTAAGGAAAATAACATAAGGGAACAATGGCTTTGGATAGGGAAAAATTATGCTGTATTTTATGCTGATAAGTATAAAAATTATAGGGTATACATAAATTTCTTGTATTTCTTATAATTCTTATGTCTTGATGACTGCTTTCCACTAGTTTTGTAAAGCTATTCTTTATTTTGCCTTTTTTGTCTGTCTGTCCAAAGTGGTAGGACACAACTATTAATTCATTAGTAACACAGTTCAAGAATAAGATGTGTATGTACATGTCTAATCTGTCAGTATAGACCTACTGTTTCTGAGATATGTGATTCAATCACTATTCAATGACGGCTTGTCTTCAGCCAATACTATTAAATGATGACCAATAGTAGTTCTTGTAATGACCCATAGTATTAAATATTCATTAACCAGTAAATAGACCCTATCTTATAGGCTGAATTTATTCATAATTATTTCCTCCTTCTTTTTTGTAAATCGGCAAAAAGGATGCTAGAATGGAGAGGACAGGCTCAATATGGTGAAATCATACTTTAAAAATACATCAGTGGCATTCCAGAGAAACAAGAAAATGAAAGGCAAAAAGAACGACAACCACTAAAATATATAAACAAGACTGGTGGAGTACAGTTATAGTTCTCAAAAGATGCAGTTACTGGATCTGGAATGAGAGAGCTTATCCAAAGAAAATAGCAAAGAAACCCCATACCCAAACACTAGAATATCTAACAGTAGTAATATACGAAGAGAACTTACTAAAAGGATAAACAAAATAAAGAAATCAGAATAGTTCTAATATAGAAAAATTAAAATATTTTGTGCAGAGCAACAAGTGCAGTTTTGCAGACGCTTCTCTAGCTTTTGGAAATGCTTCTCACAGATGAGGATTTGACCAGATACGCTTTCCATCTGGCAAAAATTCTGTTCAAGAAAGGATTTTGTACAAATCTGTTTCTACTTGTTTAGAGGTTTCTAAGTGTTTTTCTGTGACTATTGAATGAAGTTACTGGGCAGAATAGGGAGTTCACTAATTTTAAATCATTATATCTCATACACATACACTACTCATAAAGAGGATATACGCACCAGAATGCCTGAATTTGAACAGTAATAGTCTATTATGGAAAATGTGTCTAAACTAGCTGGTAAAGTCAATGCACAGCCTACTGAGGTAAGTCACCATGAGATTAACGGAAGGTAAATCCACAGAAATGCAGCAGACAAATTTAGGATGTAAAAAGTATCATTTAACAGCAAGAAAGTGAGAGGGGCAGTACTTTAATAAAGTAATTGGGAGACGTTACATCACATGTCAAATAGCAGCAAATAGGAATGTCAAATAGGAATAAAGTTTTTCATATGATATTTATCTTGTATCTCAAATCCAATAACTTCCTATAGAACTTCGTGCTAAATCCCATAGTATTTAACTTGTATATCCAACCTAGACACTCCAGGAAGTTTCCCTGCAGAGGTGACACTGATCTCAGTAATCAGATCTGATTGACTTCTGGCCTGAAGATCACGCAACAGGCTGACAATCGCACTTGCTGAACGACACGACAGGTGACAGCTTCATTTGAGAATGATCAAAACAGTGACATGTACGTCCTGCCTACCGAGAGAACAGAGACCTGCACAGCTCTAACTCTTGCAAATACAGTATATTAGGGACATGTAAACCTGGACACAAAAACATCTAACTAAATGTTTTCCAGCAAAACACTACATTGCGTATCAATGTCATCTTGCTCAATGACAGAGATAACCAAGCTAACCGCGCTGTCGGGTACTCAGAGTCGGCAACACCTGAAACTTGAGTCTTGTGTTTGTCAGCAAAACCTTGTAGATGGACCTCCTCAACTCACCTGCAGCAAACCTAGCAATATGGTGACTCCTATATTCCAGCTTGCCATACCAGTAAAGTCATACTGACATCCTTGACAGTCACGAGAAGTTTCTCATTATCAGTCTTACCATTTTCCCTCCTTTCTGACCTTTAAAGTTACAACCATCTTACATTACATAGTGAAGTTATAACATCAGTAAGAGCAAGCAAGAGGAATAAGAAAGCTCCCACAGTATTAGGTTAAAGCGTATAGACAGTGGTGGCTGAAATTCCAACACCTCCAAATAAAAATAGCCTAAAAATATATTTAAAGGACGTATGAACAATTCTGCTGAGGTGTGCAGTGTGATATTTAGGCTCATTTATTAATTTGTATTTTGCATGAGGGAATTTAGTAACTAGCTGTGAAATAAAACTGCATTGAAATGTTACATTTGCTAGATACAGGCAGTCTCTTTATAGCTATTTATAGAGAACATAATTTTAATAATCTCATTTGTCTTTAACTCAGTATGGTGTGTCCTTATGTCTCTTCTATAGGAGAATGTCATTCAGACTCTGAATTTTTTGTAATGAACTTGCACGTTTCTATGTTCCTATGTTCTGGGCCAGCAGGAGCTATACTTGATTACAGCTCTGTAGGACTCAATGTACAGATACTGTTTGCTGTATTCATTAGAGTTCAGTAAAATGAACTACTAAAATCTTAAATCTAGGAAATCAAGGTCACCTTGCTATGGTTAAAACAATGGAAAACACACGGTAAATGCAGCATGTAATGAAGTCATATGATGATACTTTCATTTTCTTACAGGCATGAAGGACTTTCTGCACTACATTTAGCTGTCATTCTACCAAAATTCAAGCACTGCAAGCAGATTAGTGATCACAATTGCTTCAATACTTTTCTATCTGCTATATAGGATTATGCTACTCCCCTTTCCCACAGCATGGGCAAAGAGAATATTACTAGTACAGTAACAGTTAAATTTACTAACCAGATATTACAGAAAAAGTACAAAAATATCTCACAGGATAACCGATGAATACCTTATGTCTAGGAGAAATTTTGTTGTAATTTTACCTTTTAGTACCAGGCTGATCTCCAATGGTTAACTTTTCTAATACAATTGAGCATAATTTCAAATATATAAAATAGGAATTAAAGAATAAAAATCCATTGATTCATAAACACACACTCTATGTAAAATCCAAACAAAACCAGCTCATCTGTTGTGGTTTTCTTTTTCTTTGCTAAGCCTACGCTTGTATTTGCTGTAGTCTATTCTTTTTAGTTTCTTTTCATATGGAAGTCTTTCCATGACCACAATTGCTTCTGTCTCCATGTCTGGACTCTGTCTGATAAACAGATTGTATTGTAATTCCTATTTCATCTATCTCTTGCATGATATGTGTTAATAGATCAGCAGCGAAACTATTGCGAGCCACCTACCATCTGAACATGTATAAGCCACCATCATTTGTCTTGCCTTATTGGCACTTGAACAGTAAACATTAAAATAAAAAAAAATCACAGGGCCTAGACAGTTTGAACAAAATTCATAATCTACTTTGATCGGATTCGCAGAAACACATGACTGTAGTTTAAAAGTAGTATAGCAACAGTTTAATAAACAGTAGACCATGCTGGCTAACATGCTTCAAACAGAACAAAAGCTGTCAAATCTAAACTGATAGCTTGGTATGAAGTGAACTGAAAGAGCCATCAAAGCTTGTTCAAAGACAATTTACAGATTTGCTATTTATTCTGAGATATACGTTTGGCAATATCAATCTCTCACTTAATGTGTTGAGTTGCAAATACCAGATTTGCAGTCACTGATTTAATTTTTTTTTTTTAAAGAGATTTCATTGCGGCAAGAAATTGTTTTAATGATTCTGGCCAGCCAGCCGCAGTATGCTATTCATATGGATGGTTATGAATTGTAATCCATAAGGCATCCAGCACTGCAGCAACTGTTGTACAATACAATGTTTAATTTCTTAGCAGGTGTGACCTTATTACAGCAGACATGTATCAGATACTGAATAACAAAATGCAAAACCAACAGTTAATCTCCCATTTAGAATTTAGAAGCTTCTTTGATAAATTACTAGCTTTATATTTTGTCTTTTTCCAGCATTCAGTAAGAGAAAGCACGGTCCTGTGTAATCCATGGTTCAAGCGGATTTTGCCAGTGGCACGTCATGCCCTGCCTGGGTTACCCTATGCTGTTCGCTGCCTCCCCGCTCCAGACGCGGAGGCCACTTGCATGCCAACAGCGGTAGCAGGTAATTGGCATTGCAATTGAAGGGGTCAGAGAACACCATTTGTTAATTTGGTCTCAGTTTAGATGGCAACACGTGAATAAAAATCATGGATAAAACCTTTTGTACCAGAAGAGACTGGTCATTCTTGTAAATGTTCAACAGGAGTTTGCATGACAAACACTGAAAACCAGTTTTCCTGTGAAGGCCGTGATCCTGAGTATTACTTAGCAAGTTCTTGAGCAAAATATATCCACCATTTTAACTTTATTTTCACCCTGTACAATACCTATTTCAGAGCAATGTTAAAAAGCTGTAGCATATTGGCTGAAGAACAGAAGCTCTCTAAAAGCTTTCCAATTAGAAAGTTAAAGTAGCATTAAAAAAAATCAAGTGCAGTGTGGAAGGGCCATACCTTTGTCCGTATTTACCTACACCCACAACTGCTCGGATAAATAAAAAAGGTGATGGAGGAAATGGGCGTAACACAAATAAACACTTCCAGATTTTTGCCATTCCTTTCAACTCTATACAAGAAAACATGGCAATGGTTAGGAAGGAGTTCCCAGATGCTGGATGACAAAATAGACTCTAGGTGAAACATGGTACCAGCGTAATTTAGAGGCATTATGGATACTTTCAGTGGAGCTGAAAAACTAATTTAATATTTAGACCTTAAATACAAAGTTGTTGATACTTCCAAATTTTATTGCATGTTTATCTGAACTGAAATGTACTAATTACATAGGGATTTGAACGGTGGCTTCAAGCTGCACTTCTAAATCCTGTTAAACCGCAATGTAAAGCTGCGCTTATACTTAAAGACCAAATACAAAAAGCAGGTGTCTGGATTCTTTGTTCATTTTTCAATTTCTAAATAAGCTGCTCATAAATGTTGAGCATCTATGAAGAAAAATAAGATCTATTGAACAGCCTTGGAATAATAAAGCAATAACTTTCTATATCCTATTTCTTAACTAAATATTACTTGCCAGAGTAGTCCTGGCAAATCCCATGTTTTTATCAGCGTTAGCTGTAATTTGGACACATCAAAGGAACTTATTTAATGAAAACTCTATTGGGATCTGTCAAATCAGCTGCCAAATTATGTCAGCATGTCATTAAAACATAATCTTTGTGTCTTTTTGGACATCTTGGGCAGATATCTGAAAATTAAATTAGGTCTGAGATTATGGACCTAGTACTTTAAATCCCATTCACAGGGCTAACTCTGAGAGTTCACCATCACAAAAGTCATCATTTTAAAGAAAACCTTTCAAAATACTGAATTGTCAACTGTTGGGTTTTTTTTTTTTTAATGCCTTAAATATAAAGAAATAGCAGAAGAAGCTGGGAACTTCAAGTTAGTTGCTATATGAATAAACTGTGTATTCCTTAGTGATGAATTCTTTTCATCCTTATGGAAAAAGACTTCAGTTGGGAGACTTTACTGGGAGGTCTCCCAGCTGAAACATGTATGAGCTGCATAGATTGGAAGACTCAGCTGGTGCAAAGGTGTGAGCACATGAGCAAATTATCACTAAGTTAGCTCAGGCAGCCGTTTCCTTTTTCCTCATGATAAATGTTAAGTAACAGCGCTCCACGAATGGTTACTGCGTCAAGGTAAGGTTTTCCAAGTGGCTACGATCAGACACCAGTAACACCTCTCACACCCTCCGCCAGCGCAGAGCCTAGGCTTGAGAGTGGGTGGATGTGTAATGGCACCATGGCTACTTAAGCCACTGAGAAATCAGCATTTGATGGATTGCAGAACCTTTCACATGACACAGAAGTGAGTGCAATTGCATTCACTCAAGCTCTAAGCATTTGGAAGCAGGTATTTTTGCTTCAGGTAAACCATTTTTTTTTCTTTCTTTTTTAAATCTCCTTATAAGCTGGTTATGATTGAATGCATAAGGCCCCCTAGGAAAAGACATCACTTTTGAGTTACAGAGGTACTTATCAAAATTGTCAGTATTAAGGTTCTGTCCATGGTATAACAATTTTCCTGAGGAAAGGAGTATATCTGAATATTCAGCTAATTTTATTAAATCAGTTCTCTTAGGCCATGTTCACATCCTTTGGGCTGTTTGATTTTCATGAGCATTTGAGTGACTAACTTATTGGCATGCACATTTGTGCAAAGTTAATTTCAAAGTACTATGCACCAGTATTTGCAGAAGGAAAGTAAAATCCACACACGAAAGCATTTGTGCTGGAAGGGCTTACTGCTGTGGGACTTATCTGATTTACCACAAAATCCCAACCTCTAGCAGTCAGTAGCTGCTGAACTACTCATGATCTCTGGAGTTCAAAATTATTTCAGATAACTTGATTTTATAAACTACTAACATTTGTAAAGAAAAAAAAATCTGATCATAAACAACAACCAGGAAAAGACACTAAGTTTTTAAAGTGAACATAATAACCACTTAGCCCCACTGAATTTAAGGAATTATAATCTCAGCAGACACATTGTTCAGGGAGAATCATATATGCAGAAGTCTGCTGGTCGAAGATTTTGGTTTTTTTTTTAGCATGGGAACAAGATAAATCCAGTGTGTGTTCCAATGTCAGCTTTACATGCCTTTTATTCTTCCTTTCTATCCAAATCACCCCCCTTAAAAACAGATTTATCTTTCCTCTCCAGAAAAGTGAAATAACATGTGCTAGCTATAGAAAATATTGGTTTATTCCAAGTATTGAGTGAATCATCAGTCCACTCCTTCATTAAACTTTTTCTAGGTAAGAAAATGCAAATTCATATACATTTTTTTCCATTTTAAAGTACACATTCTAGTTGTGTTACTCATCTACTGTCTATATAAAGGAAAAATTAAAACATTAATCTATGCAATCATCTTATAAGGAAAGTAATGACAGTTTCACACAAAATTCACTGTCTAATGCTGTAATCACGCTTTCAAGAACTTCTCATAAAACCACATTGAGGTGAGGAAGGAATAGGTCCTCAATAAGGCTCCATACAGGGCTTTGCTATAATCTCTGAACTACAGTTGCTAAACTAGACTGAAGAGAGATCTTTGCTCATATTTCCCCTTCAGAAAAATGCTTAGATTCTACCAGTTGTGGACATTAAATAAGTCAGGAAATAAGCAAAAATTAAAAAAAAAAAAAGAGAGAGAGAGAGTGTTATATGGCTCAAAACAAGGTTTTCGCCAGGCTTCAAATTTCTAAGTGAAGATGATTCTACTTTGCTTATCTCCACAGTATTTCTTGGAAGGAAAATAAACAGCATATAAATAAACAGTTCTGCTGCCTTGCTTTTCTATGATCAACAGAAAAGCTGAGTTGAGAAGATAGAATATCACCTACTGGGGAGAACAGTCTTATTTTCAGTTTTTAAAAAGATAATAAAATAGTCACATAAGAAATGAACATTTCTTATGCATTACTTGAAATGGAATTATCCTGCCAAATATTACAGATATGAACACTTATTGCTCAGGTGCAAAGGCACATTGTTATTACCGTTCCTATTGAAAATGAAAGACTGAAAAAGTTCAGAAAAGAATTAGGCTTTCCTCTCTTCAAAATCTGCATGGGAAAAAAGCGGTAGGGAGATCCCTGTATTTGGCTTCTCACGAATCAAGGAGGGATATGAAGCAGAGACTGGGAAAGTAACCCGGACAGCTCGTTAGAAGAACGCCTCCAGCACTGCTGTGCTGCTCTGCCTCTGTAAAACCTTGCCCTCGCGCACAGCAAGGGCCTCAGAAAGCAGCATGTCAGTGGGATTATTGGGTAGGCAGAAACCTCGCCTGGGGAGAACCGTACCCTTTTTCTTCTTTTTAGAATACAGTGTGCCGGGGTTACAAAAAATAGACCTGAAGAAAGAAGAGATGCTAACCTGCAAAAATGTGAGAGAAAATACAAGGTGCTCTGGGAACCAGCACAAAACATAAAATGAGTAAAAGATTTCTTATTCATATATACGAACATGTCTACATTTCACTTTTCGCACACGACTATTCCAATTTTTTTCTGTACTCCTGCTTAGCAGGCAGACAGTCTCTGGGGAGCTTCCCTCCAGGAGCTTATAAGGGACATTCGAAGTTTTCTGACCTCTCCACTTCTCTGCTTCAGGGTCTTGCATCACCCTCACCGCATCTTTAGTTGAGGACTAGGGGCTGTCAGTCAGAGCTGGCTGATACCACTCCACCAGCAGCAGTAACACAGAATACGAACTAACAAACCTTTAGCTTGCAGGCCTAACACGGACATCAGGGTAAAGCCTTAAAGACTGTTTCCCACACAACATGGCAGCCCATATCAAACTGTTCTTTCAGGCTCAGATTTTCCTTCTGATTTTTGTATTTAAATGCAATAAATTACCAAAGAATTATCGATTTGTGGAGGTTTAATAGGAACAGATGACAATATCTTTCAGGCCAAAACTGACATATATTTAAGACAAAAAACAATCTGCATTCTGATACACTTCAAATACTTAATTTGTGATCATTTAAATTTGGCTGGCTTTATCTGTTAGTATGCCCACATAAATGCCCATCTATGATAAAGCCAGTGTACTATTTATAATAACTTTCAGCTACAGTTAAGGTCAAACAGTTCATCATTAAAGGAATAGATGGGGAAAGGGAGTTGGAGGGAGACAGATAATTAGCTCTTCTCCCCCTCCTATTCTGTCCTCCACTTTGCCTCTTTTCCCTTGGATCTCCTTGTCCTGTGCCTCTCCCTGACAGAAGCCTCACCACAGGAGTGCTCCTGACATGGCAGGGAAAGACGCTCCAGGACTGAATGTGTTCACATCAGGGTCAGGCCCCTTCTACTATTATGAGCATTTTTAACAGATGCTTATAATATTTTAATAGTATTTCCCATGAATACAAAATTTTCCATATTTTTCTTTGCAAAAAAAGTGTTTGGATTAAAAGTAAGATTTCGTTATTTCTAAATTTGTCAAAATGAAAAAGAAGTCCATTAAATTTATTTGTATTATATACAAAATTAACTATCTTTTAGCTGATACCCACATTGTAAGAAAAGTCTTGCCTTGAACCATGGACTTTGGCCTCATAGGTGAATTAATCCATTGCTGTTGCATCTAGGATCAGGCAGATGGTAGCTGAAGATGGTAGTTAACTTGCCAAATAGATATGTGCCAAAATTTGGAGTTCAGTGTCCCCCCTCCATTCTGGCTGCTTATGCTTTAAGGCATCATATAGATGCCTAAAGAACTGAGAAAAGGTTAGCAGGTTAGATGCAGATCTCAGCCCCCTCACCCCGCCCACTCCTAAAAAAGAAAACCAAACCTGCAGGCATCAGAACCTGCAAGGTAGGGTTTGAACCTAGAAACCAGGCACAAACAGTTACATGCCACAGCTTTTCCTCACTGTAACTGTTCCCCTCCAATGAAGTGAGCTGCGATTACTCATCAGCCTTCTGCAGGATCTCTGGGTCAGGAGGCTGGAGGAGAACAGCAAATGATACTTGATGAAAACTTGGAGACAGTGGATGTTGTATAAGGCTACAGTTGATATCTATTGACATATTGGCGTTTGGAAGCTTTGCAAAGATGAGGCCATACCTGGCCCTTGAGCCCATGGCAACATCAATGGATGTTCTGCAAAGATTCCTGCCTTTAGCATTGTCATCCTTTATCTTAGTAAACATCAAAATCTGAGCACAAAAGACAGAAAATGAGCTATCGATTTTCCAGTATTGTCTTAACCTGCAGCTTAATTGAAGGTCAGTATATGTATTCCTGTCAAAGACAGACTTTTGCTATTCATTGTGGGTGTCTGACATAAAACTCTCCTCAAGAGGGAGAGCACAGATATTCTTCAGGCAGTGCACAAAAGGATAATATGCAATCCAGCACTTTCAAACATTCTCTAAGGAAAATTGAGGCATGGAGAAGACAAACTGCAAAGTAATTGGTTTAGATGTCAAAAGCTTTACAGAAGGGGGGGGGAAGAGGGAGAGAGACAGAGAGAGAGAGAGAGGGAGAGAGACAGAGAGATGAATGTGTGTTTGCCATTATAAGACAACAAATAAATTGTCTCTTTAAAGAAAGTGGATGACTGCCTCTCTCCCTCTGTGTCGTTCTTTCCCTTACTGAAGGATGTACAACCGCAAACTCTCCTTTTCCTAACACTGTAAAATAGTAGCTTTTGTGTACAGAGGTAGCTTGCTTTATTAGAAGGCAAATGTAGTATGACAGTAAAACGGAAGTTGTCAGATAATACACAGGAAAGAAAACACGTATCTTTCTCTTATTTTCTGTTCTTGCTCTTACTTTGTTATCCTTCATCATGCCCCCCTCATGAAGGATTACATTTTGTCATTTCAGACCTACCACTCAAGAAAGAAGTTGTAAATACTGTTTCTCAAAGAAAGAGTATACCCTTCTATTCCCAAGACCTTCAAAATCATTTATGAAGCTTGCACCCTTCTCTCATTAACCTGCTTGGGGTCTCTTCCTCCTCTGCATTAAATGAATGCATCTTCTTCCTATATAGGTGAATCAACAAGATCAAACACTCCCCTTCTTCCTCCCTAATGGTTGAAGACCTGGCGCAGTGAACAAAGGAAAGAGATCTATTACGTTTATTTAGCTTGACATTGCAGTGAAACTCTTCAGAAGGTGACAGTCAACCTCAAATGTTTTGGGGAAATCAGGCAGTCATGTAAAAACCCTTCATTTCTGTAAATATTAGACATTTCAAATGAGTTCCAGTCTGCTGTCCAAGGATGACTGCATGATCATGAGGATATTGAGCAAATTCAACATCAGGTCATTCAGATTCAATCTACAGGATTTTTGGAAGAGCACAAGAACACATGGCTTTTAACTGTGGATTACTAAAGTGGATGAAGTAACTGTATTCATTTGATCCAGAATAAATGCATGCAACCATATACAATGCTGGTAGCTAGTAACTGTTCATATTTGAACTCTCAAACCTTTTGCATTAGTGTTTAAAAAAAATCATAAGGTTGAGACAAACAGGTAAAAATAAACATCACTGTAGCCCCTGAGCAACATTTCAAAACTTTAGTATTCTAAAAGTGTTTGCCAGGGAAAATGAGTGCTCAAGTTCTGGAGGGACAAAAGAATTCATACTTTTTAGAAGCACTAAATGTCTTCAGACAACACTAAGCTATGGCCATACAGACCCAAAATAAAAGGCAGAGATGTTTTATTCAACAAGCATGAATTTGTTTTTCATATCATAACACTTTATTAAAGTCACACTTTTCATTTGACAACTAACCATCTTTGGACCTTGCCTTGCTCAGCTCTTTGAATAAAGATTGAATGGATGGCACTGTACATATTTCATAACCCAGTTATCATATTCAGTCCATCATTGCAGATTCTGATACCAAATTCTTGCTATCATTTACAATAGCTAGCATACTTTTTTGAATGCTTATGAACTAATGAATCTATTCCTGAATGTTAAAAATGTATGGGCTGATATTGCATAAGAAGGGCTCCAGGAATGTGGATCTGTATCCAAACTAAACCGTCAGAGCCAGCTCTATGGCATACAGCAGGATTCAGGGGTTTCTAGCACATAATCTTGTGCTCAGACTATTGCCATAAAGCATGCACAATGATGTGGAACAGCACAAAAGCAACAGTAGCAGGTGTATGAGATTGGAGCATTACTCACAAATGGCAAAACTTATGAGTACAAATGGCAAAACTTATGAGTCAGCTCTGGTGAGCATCCCAAATGAGGGCTAATATTTTGTATGACACCTTCGTGCACTCCTTCGTACTACAAGGAAACATTTTATGACCGTTTGATATAACTTAAATATCTTGACATTCTGTACCTAAAAATCCAAGAGACAAAATTACCATAAATCAGTAGACGAATACAAGGGAGCAAGAAAAGTCTCAAGAGAACCTTCTAAGTGCTAACAAAAAGAACTTCAGCTGTATGGAAATATCAGAAAAGGAGAAGGCTCCCTTCTGTAACTCATGGAATCAGGAAGACTTATTAGCCAACAGGGGGATGCAGCCAAGGAAAAGTGAAATACTACTCTAAGATGTAGACACAGAGATGTCTTAAGTATAGATAGGGAAATATTAATACCACTGTAAAATATGTTAGAATGAAGTTGGTCTGGACCAGGATGATCAGGAAAAGAGCTGTCAAATGAAAGAGGACCAGAAATTCTTGACTTGTTCATCCCAGAACGATAGAGGCTTCACAGATGGAGGGCTGCTTTCTATAAGTTTGGGAGGGGGGGTAAATACTGGAGAAGTAAATACCAAAAGAATTAATATGTTGCAACAAGAGCAAAAAGATATAAACCAGCAATGTGTAAGTCCATTAGACATCAGAAGGCCCCCAAGCAGTAGGAGAGGGTGTTCTTCAGTAACCTAGCCATAGTTTTATTTATTTAGTGAATAGGATTCTTGGAGCATATTTATAATTTTTCCTAGTTTAGACCTTCAAATGATTCTTTCTAGTCACAATGCTCTTATGACCAAAATCCTCTAAAATGACAAAACGGGGGTGATAGTGTGTGTGTGGGGGGGGGGGGGGGAACAATTATCAAAGGCCAACTGTCAATGTTTTAAAAGAAACTGCAAGTAAAGCAAAATGCTTTGTTTCTTACAAAGTTTGAAAAATAGCTTGAGAGTCTAAAAAGCTTAACAGTCACTTTGAAGGAAGAAGAAAATATTTGGAAAAAGCTCCAGGTAATCATTTTGATAGTGATGCAATAAAAAAAAAATCTTTTGCACATTATTGAATTAATTGTGTATGTGCAGTATGTGCAAGACAGAGAATTAAGAGAACCTAACGTGCTCCCAGCTTTCTTTGAAAATCTCAGAAGTCTTATTAGGATGAGAAAAGGTGTTGCTGAACAGAGAGGACTGAAGCCATCCTGAAATTCTTAAAATTTTGCCATTTTTGCCTCTACATAAAGATGTAGAGGGAAAAGAAAAGCACCTATCTGCTTGTGGGGAAGGGGAGAATGAAGAATATTTTTACTAGGAAAGGTAAGCTTTATGCAATTCAGACTAACATGAATCTCTTCACCTGTAGCAATTCCATCAACTGTATTTCTCCTATCTTAATGATTATTTATTTCTTTTTCAGTCTTGTTTGATAGTTATTCTATGGCACACTTGCCACATACTATTTTTGAAAATAAAAAACAAAATCAAACAAAAAATTCTTTGAATGTGTTTTTCCACTTGTTGCCCTAAACAGCATATCTACTGCTTTTATAATTACCACATTTATTCATTTAGTAGGTTATTTATGAGCTCTACTAGAGATGTTAACTTTTCAATACTAAGGTCTAAATCCTGCTGCCAGGAAAAGGTAATAAACTACTCTATCAGAACTCATTCATTTGTCTCTTGTTTTTCCCATTTATTTGCTTTTGTTCTTCTTGTAAGGTAGCTGCCCTTACTGGACATGACATTCTGGCCTGTTTCTTAATGCTTCCTTTATCCAGAGGAGGGGAAGAGGTCTAGCTTACTTTTGCCTTAGTTTACCTTACTTTTAACTGAATGTGGTACTCAAGTGAGCATTCCTTGGTGAAATAAAGATTGTTAAAACTTCTTGTTCCATGGTCAAGGCAATGAACACTGAATTTCTTAAGAGCCATAGAATTGTTTCAGAGAGACAAGTGAGAAAGAAGGGAAAGGAGGGACTTTGGATAACATAGTCAAGAAGCTGACCATGGTCTGTGATTTTACCAGAAGTCTTCTGGTAAAATTGGTCATTTGAATTACAGAAAGAAAAGACGGTGTTTTTTCTACAAAAGCCATTTTGCTTCATTGGTAATCACGGCAAATAGACTAACATCCTCTCAAAAAGTTCATTTCCCTTTGCACAGTTTATGTTAGTCTCCACAAAACTACTAGAATCAAGCAAAAGGGCAGTTACTTTAAAATCCCATGCCTGAGTCAAAGCATTAAAAGCACTCACCCTTACAAGGGATTGAAGGCCAGTTTCACATGATACTGAACTAGATGATAATGGGCTGTCTTAGCAAAATCTTCAGGAAAGAGCATCGTACTTAATTACATATTTAATTATTCCATTGCAGAACGTGTGTCAAAAATGGTATATACTGTACCTGAAATCCATAAGACCCATAGTTTCAGGAGACAAAACTGAGCCATGGAAAAAGTCCAGTCTTAAGTAGCAGCTTATGCAGAGTACTGTGGCATGGAGAAAACAGCATTTCAGAAGGGAGGGCACAGATGATGTAAAAAACATTACAAAACAGTTAGAAAAAGTATTCATGCTTCCTAAATGATTGCATGTGGTCTGAATTATTCCTGTAGCTATGAGGACTCTGAATCATAGACCACAGCAAATCACAGCCGACTGCTGTAAAAAAAGTTCAACTAGTACTAAAGAAACAAAGCCAAGTGAGAGTAAAAACCTTCCTAAATGCCTGAACACCTTCACAGCCAAAGGAAGGTGAAATTCTACATGACACAGTCAACCGGTACTGATTCCTTGCATAAAAGCAATGCAATATGGATATAAATAGAATACCTTATCTCATGATACTATCCTCATGGAAGATTCATTCTGTTGGGATTTCTTGTTGCTTCTTTCGAAAACACATTCTTTTCCTCTAGTCCAAACTGTGTATTGTGATTACTATAGAGGACAGTATATACTGGAACTGCAGCAAGAAGGTTGCTGCACATCATTCTAGTTGTGTTTATAGCTCATCCCCACCTCTATATTTTGGATCTATTACAATGTATACAGCATTGCAGTGAGATTCTGTTGGGAGGCTTACGTCACATACAAATTGCCTATACTTTCTTTCTAGACTCACAACTCTTTTTACAGTAATTCATTTGTCTGAATTTTTGTAATTACCACTGTTTTTCTGCTATTCAGAAAGCCCTCCTGCCTCATTTTTATTACATTATGTAAATTAAGGACTGAATGTCCACATCTCAGATCAAGACCTCTGTTATTAAATTCAGAATAAATACTTCATATATTTTGAAGGAAGATTAAAGAACACAACATTGACTTGTAAACTAGAGAACAAAACTCAGCAGCTTAAAAACATATTTATCATTTCAAGTAAAATGCATCTGAGATGTAGAAAGCAGGCTGTTTGCCATGGGTTGGACTTTAATATATAAACATACACATTCTCATATAAAGGCTCAAATTCCATTTTTCACTGTAAGCTGCAGAACAACAACCACACCAGAATGCAATCAGTGACTAGAGAATATGATCTAATGAAGAACCAGAAAAGCAACTTGATTTTTTCTCCTACCAAAGTTTATGAAATCATTCTGTTCCAGCAATATAAAAATTCTGCTGATATGCCATACCTTCACAGTGGGAGTTTGTTTTTTCTTTTTAATTACTAGGAAACTGAAAAAGACTTGACTTCCCAAGAGAAAAAGGAGTTGAAATTCAGCCAGCTATGAATGATCCTACAAAGACAGTACAAGTTACATTTCTATAACACGATCAAAAGACTAAAAGAAATGACAGGAAATGCACTGAATTTAAACGTTCCCATTTCCTGTTTTAGGAACTGATACAAAGTCACAGATGCTATATTTTGCCTCCAAGTATCTCTGGAAGAGGTTATTAATGATATGATTTTAAATTTTCTCATCTTTATCTATACGTGTTTTTCTAGTTAATCTTTTTAATTACATTTATACAAGATAATTTTTACTTTTTCTTTTTTCTTTTTTCTTTTTTTTAACTTTAAAAAATTTTCAGGTTCCACTCAGGAATTATTTATTTTCTGCTCCATCACTCCTCTTTTACCCTCCCTTTATTACCTCCTAACTTCATACAACTTTGTTTCTACCACATATTTTTCAGTTCAGGTTTTCTGCTCAGGCTCTCTGTTCAACTGTTCCAGAGTAATTTCTGCAGCATGCCTTTCAACATGGACTTGATTTTGCCTGGTTGTATTTAATAGCTATGTTATTAACAACTAACTATGAATGCTGGATTTGAGAAATAAATCCTGGCCTGACAAATTTAGGAAGGGATTTCTCAAATCTTGAGCTGTTGGGTTTGGCCACACATAACGGACTGGTCTCCCTTTGCTGCTATACCAATAGCAGAGTCAGACAAGCTGAATGAAGGGAATGGTGAATGTTACATAACACATAATCCTTTTCAGAACAATTTTAAGTACATAGTTATTTAAATGAGACAATTTTCACATATGTGGAAAGATTTTTTCAAGCCCAAAATAAAAAAATTTATCCTGCCTGAACTGCATGAAGAAGACTCTTAACAAAACAAAAATGTATGTTTTGTAGTGTTCTGTAAAGAGAAAAGTTACTCATAATTGTAAATAAATTTGAATTTGAATGAACTGCTGTCCAGAATAAAAATAATTTATTGCCCCTAACTCTACTAGCATTCTCCAAGGGGGAAAAAAAATTATTTTACAGGCTCATGCCTTTAAACATTTATTATAGAAAATATCAAGAATATTCTCGTACAGGGGTGTACTTAACTCCCTTTGGTTTTGGTGCCTGTTTTCTGGGTTTAAGGGATAAAACTTGGCATTAATAGTTCTAAAAGGAAAAAAGAATAACTCTTTACTTCAAGAGAGAATTGGTGAGAAATCAAACAACAGAGCTTTCATCCTAGCTCGTATGTGCAAAGCTTTGGACTTTTCATCATCTGTGGGTTTTTCAGAGCAAGTTCACCAGTAACCTTCCATACAATCTCTGTCTCTCCCACTAAGCCCTCACAATCTCCTGTTGCACAAACAGGAGAGAAAATCCTTCTGGGTTCGTTCAGCAGATTCTCTGCGCTTTTTAGCTCTTCCCAAGGGATATCTGTGTATCTGATAGCTATTCTCTCTTCTGCTCTGTTCGTTAAAGTCTGTGTCATATGAATATCATCTATTTCACTTTATTACCCAAGGGTAGTTCCTTATTTCTATACTAAGCTGTTCTGAGAGATTTTGGCATAAAATTCTGCTATAGGTTTTGTAAACAAATGTAAAAATGATTCTTGGTCTCAGACCAAGAGTTGGTATTGCCAACGAATATGTTACATCCAGAAAGCATATAAAGCGTTGGATGAACTTCAAATATCAAAGAATTCAGTATAGATAAATTCCTCTGAGTTCAAAAGCGTATACATTTTGGAGGAGCCAAGGCACAGACCAAAAATAACAATAACAAAACAGTCATCTATGTTCAGTGTTGCATCCTCATTTAAGGATTTTTCCTCAGCTCTTCTTTTCTCACAAATTGTTTCCATTCTGAAAAACCTTTTCAGCCTGTTTTGGTTAACTGCTGAAGTAGACTTTTTATTTAACTTGGAGAGAAATTTTTTTTGACAAATTTCCTTTGACAAAATTTGGATAATTCTATCAAACCAATCAGCTTAGTTATGTTTCATGCACTACTGAAACTCTGGAAGAAAAAAAATTGCTTATGAAATGTCTAATCCAGAAGAAACCTTAATAAGACACTATAGCACATTAAACTGTAACTTGGCTCAGGCTTTCCTAGGAACACAACAGGTGACAGCTAGTGAGATGCAATATTGGCAACGATTTTTTTCTCCCTCTTGAAATGAGAAACACTAAAGAAAACACAGGAGAACTTCCCTTGAAATTTCACAAATTTCTTATGAAAGATTTCCAGTGATGAGTGGGTTTGCTGGTACAGATGCTCAATGAAATCATTTCTTTTTCATGATATTTTAGCTAAAGAAAGGAAGGAAAGATAAGATGGTGGGTGAAAAAAAAATCCTCAGAAGTTCACTGACTGTTTCATTTCTGTTTTATTTCAAAGATTTGGGAATCCAGGAAGGAAGTTTTTGTACATTAAATGTAGTTCAATTTTGTGATACCTATTGCACAATGCACAAAATCACAAGGCCTCATACTATACAGCTGGCTTATATTTTTCCCTTTATTCTGTCGATTATTCCTGAAGAATTACAAACCAAACAATCTCCCAATCTATGTGGAAAAAAAAAATTTTCTTTTTAACTTTCTTGTGCAATTCAAATTAGCCAGGGAAGTGTGCATGGGATGTGGGTATGGAGGATCCTCTTTTACCCCTCCTGGGAAATCTGCATGCTCGATCACCTCTCTGAAATGCCTGTACACCAATGCACACAGCATGGGGAACAAACAGGAAGAACCAGAGATGTGTGTGCGGTCACAGGGCCATGATCTCATTGCCATTACAGAGACATGGTGGGATAGCTCGCATGACTGGAGTGCTGTCCTGGATGGCTACGTGCTTTTTAGGAAAGACAGGCCAGAAAGCGAGGTGGTGGAGTTGCTCTTTATGTGAGAGAGCAACTGGAATGTATGGAGCTGTGCCTAGGGGTGGCTGAAGAGCGAGTCAAGAGCTTATGGGTAAGGATTAAAGGGCAAGCTAGCATGGGTGACACTGTTGTGGGTGTTTACTACAGGCCACCTGATCAGGATGAGGAAGTCAATGAGGCCTTCTACAGACAGCTGGAAGTAGCCTCACGATCCCAGGCCCTGGTTCTCATGGGGGACTTCAACCACCCCGATATCTGCTGGAAAGACAACACAGCTAGGCACAAACAGTCCTGGAGGTTCCTGCAGAGCATTGGTGACAACTTCTTGACACAGGTGGTGGAAGAGCCAGCAAGGAGAGGTGTGCTGCTGGACCTCGTACTAACAAACAAAGAAGGACTGGTTGAAGATGTGACGATCGGGGGCAGCCTTGGCTGCAGTGACCATGAGATGGTGGAGTTCAGGATCCTGCGAGAAGGCAGCAGGGCACTAAGTAGGATCACAACCCTGGACTTCAGGAGAGCAAACTTTGGCCTCTTCAGGGACATTCTTGGAGGAATCCCATGGGTGAGGGCCCTAGAAGGAAGGGGCGTTCAAGAGAGCTGGTTAATACTCAAACATCACCTTCTCCAGGCTCAAGAGCGGTGCATCCCTATGAGTAGGAAGTCAAGCAAAGGAGGTAGGAGACCTGCATGGATGAGCAAGGAGCTCCTGGCAAAACTCAACCAGAAGAAGGAAGTCTACAGAAAGTGGAAAGGGGGACAGGCCACTTGGGAGGAATATAGGAACGTTGTCAGAGTATGCAGGGATGCAACGAGGAAGGCTAAGGCCCGTTTGGAATTAAATCTGGCGAGGGATGTCAAGGACAAGAAGAAGGGCTTCTTCAAATACATCAGTAGCAAAAGGAAGACTAGGGAAAATGTGGGCCCGCTGCTGAATGGGGTGGGTACCCTGGTGATGAAGGATACAGAGAAGGCAGAGTTACTGAATGCCTTCTTTGCTTCAGTCTTTACTGCTCGGGCCAGCCCTCAGGAATCCCAGACCCTGGAGGCAAGAGAGAAAGTCTAGAGAAAGGAAGACTTTCCCTTGGTCGAGGATGATTGGGTTAGAGATCATTTAAGCAAACTTGACACCCACAAATCCATGAGCCCTGATGGGATGCACCCACGAGTGCTGAGGGAGCTGGCAGATGTCATTGCTAAGCCACTCTCCATCATCTTTGAAAGGTCATGGAGAACAGGAGAGGTGCCCGAGGACTGGAAGAAAGCCAATGTCACCCCAGTCTTCAAAAAGGGCAAGAAGGAGGACCCAGGAAACTACAGGCCAGTCAGCCTCACCTCCATCCCTGGAAAGGTGATGGAGCAGCTCATCCTGGAGGCCATCTCCAAGCATGTGGAGGAAAAGAAGGTGATCAGGAGTAGTCAGCATGGCTTCACCAAGGGGAAATCATGCCTAACCAATCTGATAGCCTTCTATGATGGAATGACTGCCTGGGTAGATGAGGGGAGAGCAGTGGATGTTGCCTATCTTGATTTCAGCAAGGCTTTTGACAGTGTCTCCCATAACATCCTCATAGACAAGCTCAGGAAGTGTGGGTTAGATGAGTGGACAGTGAGGTGGATTGAGAACTGGCTGAATGGCAGAGCTCAGAGGGTTGTGATCAGTGGCACAGAGTCTAGTTGAAGGCCTGCAGCTAGCGGTGTCCCCCAGGGGTCAGTACTGGGTCCAGTCTTGTTCAACTTCTTCATCAATGACCTGGATGAAGGCACAGAGTGCACCCTCAGCAAGTTTGCTGATGATACCAAACTGGGAGGAGTGGCTGATACACCAGAGGGCTGTGCTGCCATTCAGAGAGACCTGGACAGGCTGGAGAGGTGGGCAGAGAGGAACCTCATGAAATTCAACAAAGGCAAGTGCAGGGTCCTGCACCTGGGGAGGAACAACCCCCTGCACCAGAACAGGTTGGGGGTTGAGCTGCTGGAAAGCAGCTCTGCCGAGAAGGACCTGGGAGTGCTGGTGGACACCAAGTTAACCATGAGGCAGCGACGTGCCCTTGTGGCCAAGAAGGCCAATGGTATCCTGGGCTGCATCAGGAAGAGTGTTGCCAGCAGGTCGAGGGAGGTGATTCTCCCCCTCTCCTCAGCCCTGGTGAGGCCCCATCTGGAGTACTGCGTCCAGTTCTGGGCTCCCCAGTACAAGAGGGATGTGGCACTACTGGAGCAAGTCCAGCGAAGGGCCACAAAGATGATTAGGGGACTGGAGCATCTCTCTTATGAGGAAAGACTGAGAGAGCTGGGCCTGTTTAGCTTGGAGAAGAGAAGGCTGAGAGGAGATCTTATCAACATGTACAAGTATCTGAAGGGAGGGTGTCGAGAGGATGGGACCAGTCTCTTTTCAGTGGTGCCGAGCGACAGGACGCGAGGCAACGGGCACAAACTGAAACACAGACACTTCCATCTGAACATGAGGAAAAACTTTTTCACTGTGAGGGTGACAGAACACTGGAACAGGTTGCCCAGAGAGGTTGTGGAGTCTCCTTCTCCGGAGATATTCAAAACGCGCCTGGATGCAATCCTGTGCAATGTGCTCTAGGTGACCCTGCTTGAGCAGGGGGGTTGGACTAGATGATCTCCAGAGGTCCCTTCTAACCTCAGCGATTCTGTGATTCTGTGAAAATAACCTTTCTATAAAGATTAAGCTTTTCTTTTATCTTCACTGTATCTCAGGTTCTTGTTCCCTAGTCCTTTACTTCAGAATAGAGATCAAAGCTATGGTTATGTTTTATGATGTTACTGAAGTTAAAACATTTAAAACACATCTCCATAGGTAAGTTACACCAGCACTCATCACGGGTGAACATTTTAGTTAAAAACCCTGTTTTGTCTTTTTTTTTTTTTTTAAAAAACCAATGCTCAGTGCTTTCTTTACAGTTTATTGCCTAATTGCAAGTGCTTTCAATCCTTCATATCCAGTCTAAAAAAAAAAAAAAAAAAAAAAAAAAAATTACTTTGAGCCTATCCAACAGCAGAAGTAAATGCTTTTGCTCCCTCAGCCTCTATTGCATCTTGATAGTTGCTTTTACCATTTTGCTGTACAGGCATTACAAAGTGATGATCATCAACACTCATTTTCTGCCTGGGGTTTGAATTTTTATTAATAAAGCATAAAGTAGAGGAAGTTCCAGCCTGTTGAAACCTGGCTATTCAGACAGTTTGCCTTACAGGTTTGCTTAGTTCACACTAAAAATCCTTTTTCAGAAAGGCAATTCCAAGTGATACTTAGGTGGGCAAGAGCCATATGTCTGGTTATCAGCTGCTCCACCTTGCCCTTTCTATACATAGTCGTATGCGACCTCCAAAGTGTGCTGCTTTTTTAAGGCATGGTCAAGTTTACTCCTTATACATAATTTTTACAGAACAAAAACCAGTCACCCCACTTGCAGAGATTCTCTGAGCCGAAATGCTTCCAATGCCAGCTGAGGGGTATCAGCAATTGGGATTTGAGAGGGAGAGGATGCACGTAAGTATAACTAATGTTTAGGGGTCAACACCTATCCATGACTCTACCTTCATACTGTAGTGTGATGCCAGTGCTCCCTTACTCCTATACATAGTTTATTAAAAACCCTTTTCCTGCATGAAAAGCTTTCTCAAATTCACCTCTATGGCCCTTGAAGTCATACATTAATCACAGCAGAAAATATCAGGAAAACATATCACCAGTGTTATTGGCACTTGTCTGACATTCATCTCTAAAAGAACAGTAACCCTTTTACACAATAGCATTATCTCAAAGCATGAAAACAAACCTTAAACAGATAAAAACAGAAAAGAACTCTGTTATTCGCAGTTGATACTGTCTCTGTTCAACATGCCCAGGGAAGGCAACTGTCCAGTACTCAACCTCACAGCTGTATGACTACTATTACGGATAAAAGCCATATATAAGAAGAGATTCAGTGTAAACAATTCACTGAATGTCTCTATTTTTAGTATTGACTTACCTCTAAAATGTTATAGCTAAATGTTTACCACACCAATAATTTAACAGATAAATAAAATAATATAAAATTGAGAATTATAAATAAAACACATAAAATTTGACTTTGTTACTTTACAGTTATTGGACAAATTCTAAAACATATGTTCTTTTTTTGGTTTTATTTAATCTTTGCTTTTCATTGAGGAAAAGCCATTAATGAAATCAAAAGTTTCCCAAGTGCGATAATCACAATCATCTGTAGCTATGAAGAATATAGTTACAACTTCCTGACAGTACTTGCAATTTAGAGCACACACAGGATTGACTGACACTCCCCAGACTTTTGGCAGCCATCAGACATTCCCTAGCTCCCGCACAACCGCGGCCGCCGCGTTCAGAGCGGCAGCCTTCCTGGAAGTCGGATGGATCCCTGCCCAGGCGCTCCCTCGGCTGACTCACTGACAGAGGAAGTGGAGGAGGAAAAGTACATCTATTTTTCTGCAAGAGGGGGATGTGGCCTGGTCCCGGTTATTATTCATATCTGCCTATTGCCTGTAAGGGAGAAAGGAATAGCTGTTTGGGGTTACGTGTTTTACCCAGCGTGCGGTGGCAGAGGGAGGAAGGCAGCAAGGGCGCTGGCAGCTCAGGCGGCAGGCCTGCTCGTGGCGAGCTTGCGCTGTGCTGTGTCACACAGCTCACCTGCTCTCAGACTGGCTCTTATCCTGCCTCCGACTCCTGTGTTCCCTTCCACAGTCTCCCTTGAAGCTCCTTGGCAGCTCACAACATGAGATATCAAAGTTACTGAGGAGAAAAAAAAAAAACCCTCTCCCCCTCAGAAGCCAGCTGTTAATTCCTCCTCCTCCAACATTTCTGAGTTCACTACACAGGAAATCGGGAAAGCAAAATTAATTCCGATATATAACAGCACATATACTGCCTACAGTTGCAAGTCTGCCCCCATATCTGAAGCAGCCTAACTCTCCCATCAAGCACAGGGAAGACATCCAAGGAGAGCTAGCTCTTAAGTATGCTCTCAAGCCATCTGTGAACATTTTAAAGCGCGTTCCAAAGCACGCAGGAGACTATGGCACCTTTTGAAGTATAAGTGAAATGCATGGCACGTGGCTAGAGCCAAATAAACTCGTTTGTAGGGAGGTTAGTAGTAACACACACAGTTCTTGCAACATTATTTTTCATTCCAAAGCTGAGACCGGTGAGTATTAGCCTACATAACTCTACACTTACAAATGATTATTTTGCTCCATTTATAGCCTCCTGTAGAAAGGCAAATCTCTATGGGCTTTCTTAGAAACAAAGACAGCAGGGTCCAAGATGATGCTGAAACTTTCCCCTTCCAATCCTCCATGTAAGGAAATGAAACGATGCCATTTGGAATCAAAGAAAAAAAAAAAAGACATTATTAAACATACTCCTAAGACTACAAACTTCTGTCAGAACAAATATGTTTTCTTTCAACAATGCCAAATTGATTTCTTTAAATAAAGGTTTATTTTAAAGGAGGTCCTGTTTTGTTCATTGTGAGTAAACTTACAGTAACAGCCTGTCTTTTGTAGTTAATTGCTGCTTGTCTCCTTGGATATCATCATTTGCATAATTGTGATTCTTTTCAATAAAAAGGCATTATATAATCTTGGAGAAGCAAACATCATAAAATTTAAATTTACATGAAATTAAAGGAATAAGTGTGCCATGGTAACAGAGCTATTAACTTCCACCAAAGAATAAAGTCTTTAATATTATAAAGTCACCGTATTTATAGAAAATCACTCAGACTATTCTGCTTCTAAAATGTCATGCAAAATTAAAACATCAGACCATACTTTGAAGCAACATTACTGAAATAAATATTAATGTCAGCTTTAAGTGTTTGTAATAAGGGACATAAGGTTCTCTTGAGGTTGATCTCACATTTCTGAATTGGAAAATTCTTATGCCTTCCAAGAGTAAAATAAGCAGTTGGATAGAAAGCTTTACTTCTACAATTTATTAGTAAGAGCAAATTGCTACATATGTCATTATAAATTTTATACACCTTACAGAAGACATATTTGTATAATCCACTGTTGCGCAGATGAATTGCAAGAAGTTGCAGCGACCTAGAGATTCCAAGATAATAGTGGATTTTTTTCCCAGCATGGTGACTGGACTATTTACACCTACATCTTTTTGTATGGATTAATTAACTGTATTTGTTCTTATTGCTGCTAACATTTGAAATTGGTGAGAGCTCAAAGAGCAGGCTAATCTAATTAAGAAAGTGCTTTGTAAACTAAAGAACAAAATCTAATTGGTTCAAAGGCCTGACACTAAATTGCTATCAACTTAAATTTTCTAACATTAAGTACCAGAAAAATTTAAAGAATTCTTTCACAAAATATTGTGGCACATTTAATATTCTAAGAATTTAAATTAGGCGAAACATCATCTTAAAAACAAAAAAACAACCACACATACCTCCCACTTCACTTCACACCACCTTCCCACCAAGTTTGTACTTCCTGTCAAGTCGGCTGTGTTTTTGCTGCCTTGAGAGAATTTATTCCTGTTAAATCTCATGCGTGTACACGACCTCAAATCACTGAGGATGGAGAAGACAGCTCTGGAACGTACCATGGTGCTCAGCGCAGCCCCTGCTGCTCTGGAAAAGGCAGCCTCAAAAGTTACAGTGAGATGGTGAAGACACAATTCAAAGTACAAAAAACCTGATAAGCCTCAGCTCTTGCAGCACCTGAAACCTCTTTGAGGTGCAACAAATCTGCTGCTCCAGACTGATAAGAAGTACTTTTCCCTTAAATGTTATAGGGTTAAACAGGCATGACAGAAAAATAAAGCAAACCAAATGTCATCATGCCCTGAGGATGAATGAATATGACCCTATGGTGTCTTAGCACACCATAAAGCTCCTCAGCTTGGCATAACGAGCAACAAGAACTTTTCCTAGAAAAAAAACTATTGGCTGCATATCAAGTAGTCTTTACCTTTTGGAATATCTTTTAGTTAAAGACTGCTCAGAAAGAGAGGCAAAATCAGCTGGCCTGTGTCCCCACCCTCGGCCCTCAGAAGAGGGCAGCTGTATTTTAATAAGTCGTTTCATCAGGAGGGAGAGTTGGTTTCCCCATGCAACAAACGATTTAACCTAGCAGCTCAGATTGTCCCTGCCTACCCTACACTGCAGCGTCTGCTATGAGCATTTGGCAAGCTATGAACTGATGTTCCCAGCAATGTACACAATTTTGTCACTGTTCAGTGTACATATTGAAAAAGATAACCAGAACAATATAAATAACGGTATTTATTTTGGGCATGGATCTTGGCTGAGTTGGCCGTGAATATAGACAATGCAGGCAATCAGCCTGCATTTGCTTTGTTTTTGCCATTCTGCTTCTCATTCCAGCCAAACACGTTAAATGTTCCTGCTTAAAAATAAGAACCTAGGGAAGAATAGTAACTAAAGATTGTGGGAGGATCCTTTCATCATTCATTTAGGGCAATAAATGATTTTTTAACTGCAAAAAGTTGGAAGACTTCCTCAGAAAAAGAAACATTTTTGCAAACTGTACTAACGTGAAAGAAATAAACCAAATTCTACAAATACCCTATCTTCAGCTAAGAGCG
Source organism: Apteryx mantelli (assembly GCF_036417845.1). Lineage (NCBI taxonomy): Eukaryota > Metazoa > Chordata > Aves > Apterygiformes > Apterygidae > Apteryx > Apteryx mantelli. Next base: position 9,472,134 of record NC_089990.1, on the reverse strand, counting down.
TGATATGACAAAACAACTAGAAACAGTTCCTCAGTGAGATGAAAATTCATATTTAACAAAATAAAATAAGAAGGAAACATCAGGTATGCATACCTTGAGATTTTGCCTTAAGAAACAAAAACGTTTATGAGCTTGAAAGAATAACTTCTATAGATTAAAAAAAAATGGCTAACAAATTATTCATTACATTGTGCTGGACCTTTGAAAGGCAATGTGACTTGCATTGATGAGATAATAATACACAGCGTGTTGGCGATGCTCGATGAAAGCTAACTGTCACGGATATATGTTCTGGAGCTGTCCAAAGGCAGCTTGCGAGCTATCCTTTTGTTCAGAAAAGTGGTATAGAGGAGATTCTATGCAAATCTTGTGGTGTAAGTACTTAAATACGCACAATACATATCCTGTGACTTAAAAAAAGAAAGGGGGTGAGGTTCTGTTTCAATTTACCGATGTTACAATTACTCTATAATGGGAATGCTTAAAAAAAAAAAAAAAAAAAAAAAAGCTTCATTTTTAAAAGCTTTAGGATGTTGTATGTGCATACCTCAACTAAAATGCTTTTTTTCTTCATAACTAGAAAGAAAAAAACCCTCATGATTCCAAACTCATTTGCAGTGTTATTCCTAGCTTTATCTCCAAACCTGAGAGGGAGCAAAAACAAACAAGCAAACAGGCACTAGGGGCCAACCAAGCAAACAGGAACGTGTCCGGTGGCGAAGCAGAGCTACTTCTCTACAGGCCAGTGGCACCAGCTGCGCCGGCGCTGCAGAAGGGACAAAACAGGCAGGCTGGCAGTCACCAATATGGAGCAATTCTCCTAGAAGTGGAAGGACCAGAAGTACTTAGAGAAAGTTGCATCGACACATACAGTTGTGCGCAACACCCTGTGTTCAACAGGAATGGCTGCAGCTTTCCCAGCGATATCGCAGTGAAGTTAACATTTTGGACTACTACACCAGAAGCAGTAATCGTGATGACAAAGCCATGGAGAGAGAGAGATCTCCCTGAGAAGCCGACTGCTCTTTTCCTACCCAGATTTTCTCTAACACAACTGTTCTGGATAGACTGTGTCTTCCTTCTGAGTACAGGTTGTTGACATTAAAACAGCTATGACAGTCCAGTAACATTCTGGGGACAGCTGCTTTTCGTTTGTCCTTTCTGTCTGGACTGATTTTGTCCATCGCCATGTACACCTCTGCACCTAATGTAACACAGACGGATGCGCTTCGCAAACGGGGGCCTGCTAAGAGTCACTGCCAGCCCAACGCGTGGGCGAGAAAGCATCACTCGCGGGCTGTGACCCTCCACAGACTGGCTTGGACTAGCAGCTGCAGCACAGAAACAGTCGTTAAAACACACTGGCACAACCAGGTGTCTTCCAAAGACCCATCCCAAAGTATCTGTGCAAAATAACTTCAGAGACTGCACCGCTATAACTTTCAGAGGACTTATTCAAAAGTTTTAATAAAATAAGAGAACAAAAATACAAATGCTAGTTCTAGCTATATTCCTCTCACTGCTGCTGCTGCTTTGGTTGAGGAAGGTCAGCATTTTTTAAAAGATGACACCTGCACAATCTGTAAAGAGAACGAGCCTTCCAGGTCCCTTCTCTCAGGACAACCTAAGATGAGAAATTATAGTATGTCACCCGAACACCACCAAATTCACTATCCAAGAAAAACAGCCACCAAGGGCTGCATTAGAAAGACAGGGAGTGGAAAACAAAGAGAGAGAACAGAACAGCTCCAAATACACAAATTATTTAGTGGAGTTTTCTGTGAAAGTTGGCAGTTATGTTTCAGGTGATAGAGTGCTCAGTTTTGACATAATGCCTGCTATCAGAGTAAAACGTGAAAAAAATGTTTTCATGTCACAAATGCAGAAAAAACCAGCGTGGCTGGAAGAATAAGTTTCTTTTCCTTGTGAGAAGGGAACCATTTTCCCTTAGCTGAAGAAAGAATGCAGATTTTAGAAGGTCCTCCTGAGTACTTGAACACACTCTGAAACAATACGCTTGTTTTAGGAACTATAATTTCCCTTTACCTTTCATTTTAATTGGTTTTTCATTTAAACATTTTTTTGGGGAAAAGTTCTGATTAAGATTTATACCAAAATACAGTTTAAAAAAAGGAAGTTTTAAAGTTACAAGAACCATCTTGTCACAATTTTAAATAGAAATTTATTGAATATTCAACCCAGACTGGACTCTGTCACCAATTACTGTTGGCAACCCAAATTAGAGTTACTAGAGTTAAAATATAAGCTTCCATGCATTTCGCTGTATGCTACTCTACACTATATACCATTATGGACTATCCACCCTACAAGAAACTGCTTGAAGGAATTATTTCAACACATTTCTCCTAGAAAAACAGCTGTATAGTTGGTATCAAGTATGTGTTAACTAGGAGTGCAGAATCGACAAAACTTCTGTTATTGCAGCCTCAGGAACACTCATTCACTGGATCATGTTTCTTCTTACAAGCAAATTTTTATACAGAAATATGTAAAACAAAACAAAACAAAAACAAACTGGACCACTTGCCTGGAAGTTTAAACATCCATGGTATACGACCATGCTTTAGTCTTGACATGATGTGAATCACATGTTTCACTTCTGTAAAATATTAGCTGTATATTACACCCAGTGTGTGATTTTAAATTTTAATAAAAGAATAAGAATCGATGTAGAATGTTCAAATGCGCAACAAGCCCATTATTACATGCAGTCACTATAGACTGCATAGCAGCTGTATATTTTCCAGACCTCTAACAAGTTAAATACAAGTTATTGCTGCCACCAGCAGGACATTTCTCAATATATTTGATCTTAATGTTTCTCAAAATTTGCTTTTCTATACAGACTTCTATATGCTTGCATTCAGATATAATGATACTTCTGATGAGATATGAAATTCAAATCAACATTGAAAAAGCTGTACAGCAAATAATTCCATGTTCTCTAATAAACCTGAGAAGCGCATTACTTTTTCTCCTCAAGAAAATAGTTTACAGAATGCAGCTTAATGTCATAGGTGCAAGTCAAATGCTAAATGCTGAAAAAAACAAAATCTCCATCCAAACAACGTAGAGAAAGTAAAGAGAGCGTGTAAAACAGACAAAGGGTTCAGTCTGAGGAGTACCATAAAAAGTAGCAATGACACTATTTGAATTTTTCACAGTAGTGACAGAGTTTATACGCAGAGAATGTAATCATGATACAACCATATTCAGCAGAACTTTTAAGCTCACTGAAAAGAAATCAGTGAAATTTGGGATGGGAAGGGCTGCTGATGGGGATAAGGGGCCCTCCAGCTGATCTGACCTTCCTCTGCATGTATGTTTGCTCATCACGCGAGGGGAGCAGAGGAAGAAAATGAACTATCTCTGTGGGACTTCATCCGGTAGACAGAGGGATGCTTTACAAGTCCCAAACCTTGTAGATGGGTACAGAAGATGGCTGAGGAGGTGCCCAACAAGGCCGCACTGTGCAGAGCCCACGAGAAAAGAACAGCATTGCATTACAGCTGCCATGATATACTGATAAGTATCAGTGCTTGCCAAATCATAGCAAAATTATTGTCTGTAAGAACAAAGCTTTGTCAGGACTAGCAGATTTATAAACAAATCAATTCTAATCTGCTGAAAGGTCATCTTTCCATTAAGACTGAATAGGAATGTGATTAAATTACATGGTTGGCTACAGACATCTACAACAGGGCACCCAATAGGGGGAAGGTTAGGAGCTGAGTTGCAACAAAAAAATACAGAATGAAACTCCATGGCTTTTCTCATGAAACACTCACATGAAGCAGGTAAGCCACATTTCAGGGAGGCCGAGTTTGAAGCGTATCTAGGTGATGGTTAAAGGGAGCTGACTAAAGAAACACAATAGTGACAGTTCACTCTATTCTGAAACAATATGCGTTTCTCTCTTCCTCTACAAATCAGGTCCAGCTTCTGAAACTGCAGCAGCAAGATTTGACTGTGGTGCCTCACCCACCACTGGTTTTCTGCCCTGCAAATTTTGCTTCTTGAAGAGGTTTTATGAATCTCTGTTTTAAAACAAGGGTACTAGTTACAAAATCTACAAGCTAGATACAGAAACAAGGATGTGTATCCAGCTCTATGGACAAAGGAGAGGAGGAGGAAGGGGACAGAACAGAAACTTTGTCCTCAGCACCAACAAGCCTCACAAAAAGGTTATGCCCTACCTAGAAGGATACATTATGAAGGGATGCAATTAGCATCCGGATTACTCAGTTCACTCTTCATGTCTCCAGAAAGTCAGACATGAGCAGGTCCAGTGTAAATCAGCTTTTTTTGTTTAGCTGATGGCTAAACTGCAGCAGCTGCTAGAGGATTTTTAAGCTGCAGACTGCATGTAGAGGCTGCTGCAGTACATTGCCCATATTGTATGCTAGCTTGATTCCAGCATTCCCTTTGAAGAAGGTAAAAAAGCACTTTGCAAATGACTGTGAAAAATGATTCTTCTCCACTTCTGCCCTCTGAATATGTTTTAAAACTACCTTTCTTTTTCTAACCCTAAAGACAAAGAAGCAGATATTAAAAATACTAGAATTAAACATAACTTAGGCTATTTTGTTATTTTTATTTTGTTTTTCTAATGTTTGCTTTAAACCTGTCATTAAATACTTCAGCTTAATTAGCTTATACTGGCACCTATTGGTGAAAAATAATACTTGCATGCTCCATTATCAATTATTGCTTGCTCTTTAATCAGGAACACCAATGCTGTTTATAGTAATTACTGGTTTGCACCCTTCCCACTTCATTAGGAGAGTGTTTTCCACTAACTGTTCTAATTGCCCTATAGTAAATTGGTTTTGAGAATAACAAGTCAGGGGGAAAACCTGTTCTAATCATGTAAGAGTTAATTTTTCTCCTCTTAAAAAAAGTGTTTAAAAAAGTTTCTTAACTGATTTATGCTTGTACTCAGAATATCTGCAGAGTACACTCAATCAGCATGATGGGCCAGAAATCAGCTGACAAAAACTCAGATTTTAAATGGAAGCATAGGATATCTCACCTAAATCTTACAAAAAAAAACTATAAACAGTCAATGCACCAAATATAACTAACAATTATTCTTTCAAATGCAATTAACTATAATAATAATGTTAAAAAATTGAGACTAAGTAAAAATAATACTATTTATGAATAAAATTGCAAAATTTGACTGATTTTGGATATACTTTTCTATTTTTTTCCCTGTTTGATTATGGATCTTATTATTTACTCTGTAGGGTGAAAACTTAGCTCCTCAAAGGCAATTTATTTAGCCTATCAATCAGAAGCCTATTGGTGTCATGAAACAAAAATGATTTGAAGGATCTCTGCAACTGTGCTTTGAATGTAGGTCTCCCTGCACCAAAAGCATATCACCTCCAGCTTTGTGTCCTAATTTGGATATTCTTTTTCTCCAATCAGGCTTAACAATATTTGTGCTTATTAAGAACTATATAAATTTTGAATCCAAGTACTTTTCAGTTTTGCAATGGCTGTCTTCTGTCATTTCTAGAGACCATTCTTTCAAGAAACCCAAATTTCAGCCACTATGAAGATTATGGCTCAATAATTCAGTTGCTTAACTGTAGTGTCTTGTGCCATTTTACATGCTATAGGATAGCTCACCTCGCCTCCAGCTGCTGCTCTGGAAGAGCACTGGTGTCCCATACATCCTGTGTCATACTGGCAAGGTCCCATGCAGCTGTCTTGAATGCATAGAATATCTAAAAATGGCTTTAGCTCTCCATATTTAGGCAACTGAATTTTTCATTCCCTATTCAGAACAGATTCACAGACACAGTTGCTTGTTCTGTCAGCTTATACTTTCAGTAAGCCACAAAAATAGGTAACATACACAAAGAAACTGATGCAAAACCTGGAAGTTTCATGGAGTGCATTCTGTAACTGCTCAGTTATTTGCCCCTTTCCCACTGTTTATTCTTTAAAATGTATTGTTCAATCAGCTCATGAATCCACTGGCTAACTTGCACACTCCAACAAATACTATTTTTATAGTGAATTTAGTTAATTTTCAGCCATTGACTGTAGCCATTATACAGAATGCTGGGATAAAAGGAGTAGCAAAGCCAAAAAAAATCTGAAAAGCATGAAATACTTTGTTTGAATAATACTGGCCAGCTCTAGTCATAAAAGAAGCGTAGAGAAGGAACACAGTGTCTACGAGACATTTTGACCGTATCTTCTTTCACTTCTGGCTCTGTAAAGATGCCCTAAGCACACATCTTTATGCTATTGTGGTTGTGATTTCATTTCACATCATAAGCTGCTATCAACACAGCCCTGTCATTGCAATTTGTCACACACAGTAGCGTGAGCATTCTCTATCTCACTGAAATTTTTATCTCGCCAGTCACAATCACAGACTGCTAGTTTAAAGCAGAGCTCTCAGACATTATGAGAAGATGAAATCACAAAAGATAACATTAATAGACATTGCCACCACCATAGAGACAAATACTGTAGCTTTTCTGGAGCTTATAAAATCAAAGCTAATATGGTATAATAGCCAAGCTTTCACAGATATATATATGTATGAGAGGGAAAAGAGAATCCTCTTACAACACTTTCCTGAAATCCTCATGCAACTTAGGCAATGCTGTTTGTACTAAGCACACAATTTGCTTTTATTCTTTATCATTTTTAAATGTCTCCCCTCTTCCCCCCTTCCTCCTGGCAGTTGTGATTTCAGGGGAGAAGCTTTGTTCCTTTCTCAGGCCTTAAGTTTGTAACAGCATGTTTTCATTGTTAGACTGATTTGCTCTGATCATGCCCCATTGTACTCTGCCCTGCAAGAAGCCCCAGCCTTAAACCAAAGGTTTATAATTAACTGAGGTATGGATAAATAACAGTGATTGCCCTGACCCATAATATATGAAGAATTCTTAAGAACAAGGATCTTCTGCATTTTGCCCCTGTAAATTTCTTGCCATACTTTGGCTAGTGTGCTCACATTTGATTTTGAGATCAAACTGAAAAACAATCAGCTGAAGTGTTTTATTCAGACTTACTGAACCAAAAATCAGCAATTCATGCCATTAGGAAAACTGCAACTGCAAGAGTGTCTAATTTCTTCTCATTTCAAGTTAAAAGATAATTACTGAAGATGGATTAACACTTCCTAATCATCCAAAAATTTTCAACACCTTTGTTAGAGAGGTCACTTCTGATGACAGTTATATTAAAGTAAAGGACTAAACCTTCAGAAATATTTAAGCATCTACTTCCCGTTAGTTCCCATCAATTATTTTTCTGGAATTGATGGAAGCACCGATACGACACAGATAAATACATACATAAAAAGCCGAACATCATGTATTGACTGAGCATTTTTTGAATGAGACATTCTGCATCTTGAAAAGCCATCTGAATTTTGAAAAATTATGCTATATACTACTCATTTTACAAAACTTGGGTTTTAGAAAAAGAATTCTATGAATATATCCCTGTGCACCCAGTGCTGAACAAAATGTACATTCCAGTAAGAAATGAATACAAATAATAGGAGAAAAAGGGAACAGAGATAAAACATATTAGCAAAAAATGATTGCAGAGCTACTGGAATGTGTTCCAAACACACAGGAGTTGTCGTCTAATTCAGTGAATGGCAAATGATAAAAGATGTCAAAGACATTTATTGAAAAATAAAACATACAAAGATAATATAGATATAGTCATATTCTAAGAGCTTCTTTTACAGCAGTGAAATGTAAAATATACAGGATAGGCTTCAAGATTAACAGAAGTCCCTTCTCAAGCCTTGAAAGGTGCTAACTCGCTCAAATAAGAGGAGGAGCAGATCCTAAAGGCTTTTTTACCTACAGATAGTTCACAACATTTTTTGTTTTGGATAGATAACAAGCACTGTACTTGGTGCAGCAAAGGTTCAAAGACCAAGTAGGGGAAAAAAAATAACTAAAGATGTTCCTTTAATTCTACTAAAAATATTAAACTCTGGGTGCGGGTAGTTTAGTTTGTGTGGTTCTGGTGATTCAGACCAGTCCCGATACTGTCACCTAGATCATAACAACTGATGGTATTTTCAATTTTCCTCTATCTTTAGCTAGACAGCTCTTTAGAACAGTGAGCACCCTAAAACATGCTAAAGTAAGTCCTTTCCTTAGTTAAACATGTTGCACTTACTGGGATATATAATTAAAGACGGACAACATGTAACTGCTAAGTGGTACCAAATCCAGAAGCAATCACGAACGGTTTGTCTTGTTTCTAATGCTGCTCTATTGACATTTTAGTTCCAAATCCTTCATTAAAAGGTGTTCAAAGAATATTTTAATTTTATTTCAAGTCAAGCAGCTTACTCTTCAAATGGTAAATTACGCTTCAAAGCAGAAGACAGCCAACTTGGTATTCTCTTGTTCTCGTCTTTTTTATTTTCACTGTAGAAAGTAAGAATATGTTTAAAAAAAGATATTGTCGGGAAAAAAATTCCAGACTTGAAGCAACAACTAAAATGCCCTTCCATGAAAAACCCTCCAGATTCCTCTGGTGTCTTCTGGGAGAAGTACACTGGCAACCTGTGAAAGGGTAAAGGGGGGGGGGGAACAGTACTTTTTTCCCCCCTCTCTTGAACAAAGTAAAATGCTTTAACAGGCTGTAAAGAATTGGAGGGAGAAGCGGAAAAAAAGCAAAAAAACAAGAACAAGTAGATTAGATAATAAATGGTAAGAGAGAAGGAGAAACTTTCTGTCCAACCAGTTCAGAAAAAGGAATAGAAATCAAATGGAAACTCAAGTCTATTGACAATGTGTGGGAATCTTACCAAGCAAAGAAAATCTTTTCCTAATCTGCTTATTTGATGAGGTCTCCTTTTAGTTACACAGTCACATTAAAAAAACAAAAAACAAAAAACAAAAAAACCCACTAAGAACAAAAAAACTATGACAAACATATTGGGGGGAAAAAAAAAACAGCTTAAAAAAATTCTGCTTCGTGCTGTGTTGTACCTGTACTTGTGCTATGCGATACTGAAATAGCAATAAAGACAGGAGACCATTTTACTGATTAAGGCAGTGGCTTTCTGCGGTCATTTCAGGTACAGTTAACTGTATCATGAAAAGATGCTATGATTTCTTTCTCCTCCCCATTTGGGTTCCTATGTTCACATGTACCTGCTAAGAACAACCAGCATTTAGAGTGGAAGTTCACAAAAACAAAGTGTTTTCATTTCTTTGGATAAGTGACAGTTCAAAAGATACCATATCTATGCCTACTAACACTTGATGAAGTACTTCAAAAAAAGTTTAAAACACAATCACTTGATTTGCCACAGTCTGAAGCTTCCTATTAAAGTATTCTTCACAGAGGTATCAAATTAGCTGCAGAGCTTCTAAAGGTTTGGAACCTTTTTGCTACTGTGACATTTTGTATGTTACGTAGCTACATTTATTCCAGCTTTTGTTTTTTTATCGTTGTTCGCACTGTAAAATCAGAGGCTTACCTTTGACTTTAGTAATAAATAAATAAATAAATAGATAGATAGATAGATATTAGGATGACTCAAGAAAAATTTTTTGGTTCTGATATCCAAGTTTGATTTTCTGTAAAAAGGTGTTGCTTCTGAATAAAAAATAGTGACCTGGTCATAAACACAGGTTTTTAACATACTTTCAGTTGTTGCACGTAAGAACACAATCCCACTCTTATTAACTAGGGTTACAGAAATGTGTTTCATACTGATAACTCCACCTTTACAAATCTAAAAGACAATTTTAGACATCAGACAATTTTAAAAGTACTGCTGGGAAAGACAATTACGGATGTATAAAATTAACATTAATGTTAATAACCTCTATCATTTCGCTTTATTTCCTCTCCTCCCCCTGACAAAGTTACAGGGATTCTTAAAAATGGAAACCAAGTAGGTTTCCTAGGGAGTACCTAATGTCATTAATTTCTAAATGAGAAATAGGTGCCCTCCTCTAGACTTGGCAAATACAAATGAGATTTCTTGGCATGTGGAGACACTGTTTAGTTAGATTAACTGCTACGGAATTTGAGATCATAAGGATAATCAATTTGAGGCCTGGGCTATAAGAAATTTGGACGCTGAACCCTCTATGCAGTTAAAAAACAAAAAAGGAAAGCTAGCAAGTTTCCATTTCCGTGTTTGGAGAACAACCATCAATCCAGGGAACTAGTCCACATATACTTCCTTTAGGGACAAAATTGAGACATTCCTGAGAAATTCCCCTTAATGCACTGCAGTTCCCCTTTATTTGTTTGTGTGTGTGTGTGTGTGTGTGTGTGTGTGTATACACATACATATACATACTATATATTATATACAGACTGTATATATAGTGTGTATATATACACTATATATTTATATATAAATCAAATAATGAAAAAAATAATACAGGTATAGAATACAGCTCCTATTAAAAAATGTCAGTGGAAGTGCCTACTTTTGGATGAGAGGAAATGATTATTTTATTCCAGACTATCTGTAGGCCACAAACTCTGGAGTGGGTAAGATTTCAAAATGTCAGTCTGTAAGGAATGCAAGTGACCCAAATTTGTCTGTGGAAACTATTCAAGATTAAATATTAAACTGTTAAAGATAAAAGGTCTAATGAAGGGGGAGATGTTTTGAAGAATAAGTACATATTTTCACATATTGTTTACATTTACAGAAGTAAAACTTCAACAAAAAAAATAAATATTTTCTTAAAACAGTGATGTAGCAAACATTTAATGTTGTGTCTTAGGGTTTCTCTTTAATTTTCTTATGTTTACCACGAGGGTGGTGAAGCACTGGAACAGGCTGCTCAGAGAGGCTGTAGAGTCTCCGTCTTTGGCACTACTGAAATCCTGACTCGACAAGGTGCTAAGCAACCTGCTCTAGCTGACCTTGCTTTGAGCAGGGGCGTTCAACTAGATGTTCACCGGAGTTCCCTTCCAGCCCCAACCGTAGAAATGAAAAACACACGTGATGGCAGCAATGATGCACATAGCATATGTTCATTCATACATTAAATTGAACATGCCATCGTTATAAGTAAATTGAAAATGGAATGTTCATTTTCATATCAAGTATTTTAAATAAATACTACCCATCAGAATTACACAAATACTTAAGTTTCTTTCAGTCTGTACTGTATTTCAGCCTCAGTGCAGGACATCTGATGCAGCAGCTGCTGACTAAACATGGAAAACCTGTGTAAGTTGTTAACACATACGTCAGTTATCTAAAACAGCTTTCACCACTAAATGTTACACTAGCAAGAAACACAGTAGGTCAAAATCTACTTGGAGCAATGGCGGTGTCATAGAAGTGTCATCAACTTCAAGCAAGACTCCTTCTGTTAACAGTGCTTATCTTTAAAAAATAAAGTAAGAGGATGATGTGGACTGAGGAAGCAATTACACAAATGCATGGAATAAAAATTCATCAGATTCCACCATTCATCATCACATTTCAGCACTCATTAAGTACAAGGAAGGCACCAGAACAGAGGTCTGAGAGTCAGTGTGAGAATATGCAGGGAAAGGATCGTTAAATACTTGCCCTGATTCCCTAGGGCTCCCACATATGGGCAGGAGCTGGCATAGGCCCAGCTGTATTATAAACCATTATGGCCATTCCTAGATAATAAAGATGATGATGGGGCCTTCAGCAAACTTAAAGCAACTCCTGGCATCTGACAGCCATTTTTGACATTTGATAATAAATCTTCAGCCTAAGATGTGAGTTTCTGTTTACCTGCTTCCCAAAAGCTAACCCATAATTATCTCTTTCACTAATTCCATCAGAAACATTTTGTCCGTTTGTAACAGATTTTTCCTGAAGTTTGGGAGAAAAAGATGTAATTGTAAATAGTGACTTATCAATATCTATGTTTCCCCCAATTTGAAAAATCTGTGATGCAGACAGTCCTGTTCTTAAACCTCAGAACTATCCCCAAACATGCTTATTTTAGGTGCAGGGCTTTCTGGACAGAGTGCATAGGACAGTATGTTTCTCCCGCACAAAAGCAGGTAGTGGGGAACATCTTAATGACTCCATGGCCTTCACATGCTATTGTAATGACAATAGCATCTTCCCTCAATCACCGTAACAGACCACATAATGTATGAAGGTGCAGAGGCCTGAAGCAAGTGGTTTGCAGCTAACTGCTCTGACAGTTTCCCAGCAGTGTTTCCATGCTCCCATGGGCCAAAAGCCGTGAAGCTTTTAGCTTCTTCCCTTTAGGAACATTATATGACTAAGGGGAGCAAGTCTGAAGGATTCCCACCAACATTAATGCCTCCTGAGACAGCTGGAAGATAAACACACGCACAGTGCAAGTCCCTGATATGATTTTAACTACTTGTTTTAGAATGAGCTTGGACAAGGAAGCATGCTGATCTTTCTCTCTTCCATTATCCTCGCTTCCTGGGTCTCAAATGCAAAGGAAAGCAGGGCTCTAAGGCACGTGAGCTGTTCTGCAGTTAATGAGCTTGTAGACCTGGAGGAAAACTAACCCATTCAAACCAAGCAACCGAAGAGGTTTCTTTTCCATTGTATCAGTTAACTGTAACAAAAAAGGTACGTAAACTTGGTAATGCAACCTCATCCTGCCAATGGATATGCTGGTAGCAGAACTTTTAAAATCTTTGGTATATTAATAAAGTTGCTGAAAAATTAAACACTGGTAACTCCTTATATTTTTTATTAGCAATTTTCCCATTGTCTCCTGCATTACAGAAAATGGTTTCACCTACTTCATACTTATTCTGGAACTGATATAGAACAACTCAATGTGAATCAGACAAAAAACTGAACAAAAACTTTGTCTCCCCAATTTATCTACTTATTTATTGCCTACTATTAAGGAAGTTACAATTTAAAAGTTCTCCTTTTGCCCTGAAAATCACAGCAGTAAAACAGTTGGCAATCAATTTCATGAACAACTCAAATTTTTGCTCTTAGATGTGATAAAAACCAGTCTTAACTCGTTCAAAGAGTCTTCTAGCACAACTCCCACACAATGCTGGCAGAGAGACAAATCCTAGAAAAAGCCAGTGCAATAAATGACCTCAATATGCTTTCAAAATCCAGAATATTAATGTTAATAAGTTAATGTAAATTTGTATAATACTGACCAAAAACTTGCATCCCTTGCATCACCTTACTGGTAAAAAAGTGCACAAGTATCCTACAGGATACTATACTAATACATAAATCAAAACTATTTCAGGTTGTGTTTTTATGATTTTTAAAGTCTTCAGGAAAGTGTTACCTTAGCTATAAGAAGCAAAATAGTTCTGTAAGTAAATGGAAACAATCCAGAATGTCAAATAAGTGGAAATAAAGCTGAAGTAAAAACACAATAAAGCAAAATATTTCCACTTACTTTAAAATGCCATATAAGCTAGACATGAAGTTTGGGAGTACAGAAAACTAGTGGGGAAAAAAGTTCCTTTCAAGACTGAAGTATTATAAATAATACAGTTTTTTTGTGTGTTTTCCAGTTAAAGAAAAAAATTAATATTTAAAAAGCACTGAAGATTCAGGCAAGCTCTGGAAATTGGGTCTCTTAATAGTTTGTAGACATATTTTCTTTGCATAAATTAGGTCTTTCTGCACTGGTCTGGTTTCAGATTTGAAGAAACAGTTAAATTTCACCTGGCTTTGCACTACCGATATCTTGGATAATGCACAATCCTAACACTGCCTATAGAAAGACAAAGCAAATTACCAGTTCTCAAAAACTGTCTGCAAAACTTTTGAAATCTGAAAACACAAAAACTTTATAGAGTCTGTGACAAAAACTGCCATTAAACATATTGTAACTAACTTGCCATGACAGTTTTTGCATGACTTGTACAATGAGGAGATACATTTTCTTCTGTAATAATTGCACTAGTTTGACAACAAATCCATTGGGCTTCACACACTTAAAGCATTGTATGGGGTCAAAGTGCTCCATAAACATAGCACCTGCCAATTACCTCTTCCTAAATACCTAAAGAATACAGATAAAAATCTCAGAGACATTATCCCAGTTTACACCGCAGTCAGGGTAGTCGTCTATTGACAGTCTTTGGCTGGCTCACTGCCATACTGCCATATCCATGAAGTGTGTGGCTATTTGGGGAGGCAAGGGGAGCCCTGACTAACTCCAGGAGAGGAGAGGTGCAACCCTGGACTCCAAGGCTTCCTAGTGCCTGTTTGCAACACGTTCCAGGAAGGGGCCTGCCCTTATTCAGCTACTAGAAATCATGAAATCTCTTTTATTTCTGGAAGTTAGCTATACTCTGGTTTCTCCTTACAAATGTGATCACAATTGAATAGATAAAGCAGCAGAGTGTGAAAGAGATGCCTCTCTGCTGACGAAGTAAGCTTTGGAGATCTGAAATCGCAGCTACGCAAAAGAAGCTTGCACTTAAGAAAGCAACACATCAGTGCTAGTGCAATAAGCATGGTGTTATGCTATACCTGTGGCAACAAACAATATTGTCCATCTGGGTGGGTGGATGGCTCAGATGCGCTTAGGTACTTGATAAATGCATCCTCCAATCTGTAACTCCAAAGAGCATAATAACCACATGTCATTTGGATTTTGTGTAACTTAATAAAATCCTGGAGACTTCCTTAGAAATAAGTTGGTTAAACTGTATTACTTTAATACAAGCTTAGGAAAAAAAAAATTTCTGGTTGAAAAGTTAGATCAAAATATCTGAACTGTCCAAAGGTGGTGTCTGGAGAAACACTTCAGTTCTTTACAAGTCTCCAGGGATGCTTCTGTTTGCAGTAACAACAGCAGAACAAGCAAATTTCATTTATTTGCAGTATGCATCCTCACAGGTGAACCTAGCATCTTAGAAACATGCAAAAAAATAGGTTCTTGCTAGTACAGCCTAAGGACAGAAACAAAACAGAGAAAAATCAAGCTGAAGAGCAGATGGCACTGAATAAGATTGCAGCAGAAAAAATAAATAAAATATGAAAGACAATAAAATTAACATTTAAAAAACAAACCAGCATACTTCTACAATATGTATGGTTCTATAATTATACTATAGCTCTGCTTCTGCTGGCTTTCTAAGTTTCTAGTACATAAAAGGCATACAGATGTATCTTCAAGATAAGTCAACTAGAAGCCAACTTCTGCACCAGAAAAAAAAAAAAGGGCTCTCTGCTCCAGCCACATCTAATTAGCTTGACCAGCAAAGTCTTTTAACATAACTGCTGACCTATTCACCTGCTGTACCTTTCACGGAGAATATCAAATACACAATTTCACTTTGTCAGAGAAAAGTTTGTTCTTTTCTTTGCAAAATGGAAAAACCATCAGATATTTTGAGGCAACTCTAGAACCTCATGAAAGTTACTTTGGGACCCCCTCCTCTCTATTAACATTATTCTTCTGTTGGTTTTATTATCATAAAAATAATAAGCCCATGTTTACTGAAATTATAATTATATGGAGTTTGACTAAACAGCAAGAATAAAGAGGGCTACACTTGCCTCTTGTGGATGAGTATATATATCATGTAATAACAACAAAAATGGGAAATAAAAAGTTACTGTAGACAGAAAAACATTTTAACACAAACTTAACTTTAGTCTGGTGATTAGAGTGCTCTGAAGTGATTAAAAGTTAAGTATATGCTCAGTATTTTACTCACACAGTCAATCCTGCAACAAATAAATTGAGTCTTGTATTAGTACATGGAATTTGTCCACAAAGCATGATACAGGGCTATAGCTAGGGGAAGCAGGCAATAAATATAGTTAAGGAGACAGGAAGAGGAAGTGAGATGAAGGAAAGCAACCATAACCAAAGTGCACTGGGAAGCCAAAAGCCAGAGATGAGATCGCTTTATTCACCTGGTAGAGCGATAAGCACCAGGCAGACTCAGAGGTAAGCCCTCAGCTGGTCAGGACAGTAAGGCCAACCCTCAGGAAGCTGCTGCTGGGAAATACCAGCCGAAGGACAGGCCCTGACAGCCCTCCGCCCCTCACATGTGGTTTGTAGCCAGCTTACTGCAACCTGGGCTGGCAATCTGAAAGGCCCCATTATTTTTGTGTCCTATCCAAAATTCTTCGGCTATGACTTACATTAAAGCTTTGATGCTGTTTTAAGATATCTGGCTGAGCTTAGCCAGGTAAATTTTGGGTTTGCTGTAGGCATCACTCAGTGAAATAATTCTAATTTGGGTAACGTAGGAAGTCAGACTATGTGACCACAGATTGTTTCTTCTAGCCTTAAATTTTTTAAATATTAAGTACATCATAAAAAACATTGCTTTCCAAACTGACAGACAAAAGAAGAACTGCTAGCAAACAACACATCTTACTTTAGTATTTCAAAGACTGGCACCACGAACTAAACAAAGCACTGTATACACTGAAAGCTACTGATAAATGATAATAAAATTGCAACACAAACAGCAGAGTTTATTTTACCACTTGTAGAATGAAGCCTACCAATAACAAAAAAGATTTAAGCACCTAAACCTGTCTTGGGGCCTAGAGGCACTTTCAAACAACAAAAAGAACAGCTGTAAGAACAGGGAAAATGAGCCTAAAGGAGATTAGAAACAGTCTTTTCCTAGACTTCACCAATCTCCCTCAGTCATCCATTCAGTCATCCAAACTGTACCATGCAGGTACAGGCTACATCGCCTCATGTAATGCACAAAACAGAAAACAACTTTCACAGACTGCTTATGTCATTACAAACATTTAGTTAGTAACACATTAAAATATATGACTGGAAGTTCAAGATCAGTTCAGGTAAGCATACAGAAATTGAAATGCTCTGCAAAATCTTATTCAGTTCTCCAAAATGTGCACAAGCCAGAAGGAAGCCTAACAAGAACAAATCATAGTACATCTTATTAAAGTCCTAGGCAGAAAGCAGAAAGTTATTCATGAGTACATTTTAAATAATTCAGATGCTGTTTTAATATGGACATTAGTTAATCATTCCCGAATACATACACATAGATCCCCTTTCAGCCTCTCCTCCCAAATAAAAGAAAACCACAGATAAAACAAGATATTTCTTGAGCAAGTAATTACTTTTGGTCATTTCATGCAGAATGTAAGAATGAGGTCAGGTGACTGATTCATAAATTCTAATGTACAAGTTTACTTGCCCCAAAAGCGAGAGATTTTCAGGCCAGAAGAATGCTGGAGCAAAAGAGCAGGTGGATTATTTAATGATCTGTGAAATTTCTCACCATAGAATGATGAATGAGTACATGGCTTCCAGGAGAGACTGGACAAGCTCATAGAAAAAATTCACTGAAGATTTCACAAAATCCACCTCCTCCACCACCTGATGTTCCTCAGCCTCTTGGAAGGTATCTGGGGCCAAGTTCCACTACATGCCTTATTTATGAATACAGAAAAGCATGATGAACAATAACTTAGATGAGGGGAAACAAAGTTGTTACTGTAAGGCAAGTACCTATGCAAGCAAATTCATCAGTGCAAACACACATGGAAAGACTTGGCTCACGAGAGCTAGCGGTGACTCCATTACACTGGGAGCTGGCCAAAGAAGCGAGGAAAGGTAGGACAGGAAGAAAGGGAGTTGCAGAATGACACTGACTGGACGATTCCAGCCTCACACAATGTATTCTTGAGAGCAGGCTCCTAAAGGAACCAAATCAATCTGTCACCTAAAATATAAATTATAATTTTCAGAATAGCTTGAGAAGTCCAAAACCCACGTCCTGCTCCCCAAATATTTTGTTTTACATGTGGTATTTGCAAATTTGGGGGGGGGGGAGAAAGGCAATTTCTGTCTCAGCTGAAAATACATAACAGTTCTGGAAAATCTGCTTTCATGAGAACTAGGCACTCTACTGTGATTTCATAGCGCACACAGATTCTGGGTCTTTAACTGTTTTTCTTTTCCCTCACTTCTAATAACTTATGGTTCAAGAATATATACCGATATATGGATGTAATTTATAGTATACTGGAATTATTGGAATGAAAACTGGGTAGCAACTAAAAGCCTAACTGTTAGCCAATTTATTCAGTTTTCATATAGAGTCCCTGTTCTAAAAACCTATCTTCATGTTTAGCTTTATATAACTATTCCTACTAGATCCATGGGAGTAGCATGAATATAGCGAGGTGAATTTATAGAACTGCTGAGTATGATTGCTCAAACTATGTCTTTGATTAGAGAGTTAAATGAAATTAATATGATCATTTCCTATATGTGAAATACTGCTCACAGAAGTATTAATATTTATTTCTTGACTAAATAGAAACTAATTAGTGCAAAAATCTGTTTTAAATTCTTTTCTTCAAATCAGTACATTTAATTGTTTTGAACTTGGTATGCAATTTCTTGATTTTCATTGTCAGCTATGCACTACTTTTGCATAAAACTGTCTTATTGTTAAAGACTGCAGGTATTTTTTAATTCCTCAGTCACTCTGGTACTTTTAAAATTTAATCATCCTTTCCATCATTTAGGATAGTTGATTGGCCCATGAATTCAATCAGAATGTTTATTAAGCGTATCTGTGAAAAACAAGGGTTCTCATTAAGGGGAGCTGGTCAGGCTTTCACATTGACAGCTGGCATCCAGTTAGGTCACCAGAGGTTCTGGATGAACACTGATTAAAGAAATGTGCTACAAACTAACTTGTTGTTTTGACCTTGATTCAGTTGTTTATTGTTTAGATCTTAGGGTATCTTTATATTGCTCTCTGAATTGCAACATCCGAATACCAGAGTAATACAGAGAAATGACCTAGTTTTAACATTGAAAGCAGCTAACTAGGGCAGTACAGAGCTCAGTACATCCTTAGTTAACTTTTTTGGGCCACATTACTCCCAAAATTGAGCTTTAAAGTATCATGTAGGTCCTGTTTTCCCATGGAAACTTTCTTTTCACAAAAGGACAAATGGTCAATTGAACGCAATCACATTATGCTCATTTTATTATGTTGGCTTCCGAACAGATCCTCAGTAGGTGAAGGATTCAATGCAGTATTGAAGTGCTCAACATCTCCAGCTTACCAAGTAGAAGTCTGTATTATATTATTCTTTGTATGCAACCATTTTTTGAGACTTGAAGGGCAGAAAGGTTAAAGAGCAGGAGGAAAGGTCAATTCAGATAAGTAAAAGTCCATATTTCATAGAATTACTGTTTTACTTATCACTTTCCTTGAGATTTGACAGGCATACGAGTGATTAGGTTATCACCTTCAAATAGATTTATAGGCTCTGGGGAATTTTTATTCAACTTACCCTTGGGGATGTCTTGATATAATGTCTTTATGCTGGCAGTTGTGATTTTTAAAGGTCTCAGAGAATAATGAAAAAAGACATAAGTAGCAAATATTTTTGGATTCATTAAATATTCTGGTAGCAATTACTTAACACTATCTTAAATGGGTTGATTTGCATTACTCATTGCTTTCAAATGTAGAATACTACTATTTAAAAATAGTTTTAGGATCGTAAATGAAAATCAGCACTTCCACTTTGGTTAACATTGGTATTTTGGCTTTTTTCATTAGTAATCTTGTTTGACCCACCATTAATCAATTTTAAGGGTTTCCTTCACATTAACTGGGCATTGAAGCAAATACAGCAATGGTTCTAAGCTTATCATATAGAGGAAAAAAGCGTGCATACTCTGTGTTACATTACAGCCACCAAAAATTTAAATAGGGAATTAGATCTTATCCATACAAAAGCTCACACCCTTCATTAGAACCAAATAAAGCAAAGGCACTGCCTTGCTCTCGTAATCGAGATACGTGATTATGTGATATCGTAAATCCATGGATTTACTTAGCAGCTGATTTCTCAAAATATTTTCAATCTGTTATTGACAGAACTGTAATCTTCATTATAAGTTCTTACAAAAAGTGGTCTTGCCAAGTTTGCCACAAAAAGATATTCCCACCTCTACCAAAGAAAAGAGCATGGGATAAGACACCGTTGTATGCGAAATGAAAAACACAGAATTGCTGCTACAAGGAGTGACCAGAAGCAACAGTAAGACCACAGACTGACAGCTGCCCCTTCAGTAGTAAGACTCTCCTCTGGCTGGTCTATGGACTGTTTATGTTATTTCATCTTTCTGGCTTTAAAGGTTATTTTTTGGTAAAATCAGCAAATAGTTCATAGTTGCATGAAAGGGCTAGCATAATACCTGGTCAACCACTATCAGTCGCATTTCAAAAGCACAGACTTCACTGCTGTCTAGGTGACCGACCCTTCTGGTAAGGAGTCTCTCCGATCAAACTTCATTTTTCTTTTTCAGTTTCACTGGATCAATGTACAACACCTATGCACAAAAATGAATGAGACCCTTCCTATATTTTGTTGTAAACACCCATCAAATACTTGTGTGGTTAGCACAAACATCTCAATATTATGGCAACTGTTCAGAAGCAGGAAAAAGAACGCTTTCCCCCAGGAAGAAGCTTATCCAACTTGCTGTTTCTTCAGCTTCAGACAGCAGCTACCTACTCAGGGGTTTGGGGGAGGGGAGGGCGAGGGGGGAAGAGAACTGTCATTGTTCCTCTCACCCATTTGAGACAAAAACATTGACCGTCAGCTAGTTTCTGACAATTGGCTGTTATTAAACTCCAACTTGCTAGGGCCAGCTGTGCCTAATTTGAGTCACTGGTGCAAAAATAACCAGTCAGCAGGAATTGAGGCAATTATGGGTAATTCTGTTGTAGAGCAGTCCTGCATCAGAATCCCAGGATTAACTTTAGGCTGGCTCTCCAAGGTGATTGAATGATGAACACAAGGCTTCAGTAAAATCAGGAGAAGCTGAAATCAGCTTTTATATGAGCTGATTTTGAAAGGCTGTAACCTGTATTTTAACTTGCTTACAGGCAGATTTTTGAAATTGTTTCAGTGCCTGAAGATGCACAGAGGAACCAACTAATATTTTAAAAGGGGTATTTCTTTTACTGTTAGATATCCAGCCCCCTTGTCCATATGTTAGCCATAATCACTTTGCAATCCAATCAATCTCTGAATATGTTTAGCAATTTCTACACCTTGCCTCATATCCCCTCTGCTAGATTGCAAATACATTCTTTTTTTTTTTAACTTAATTTTAACAAAAGTCTTCCTTCTTCCTATGCAAAAAGCACATAGGACTATCTTTGTATGGATGGCTACAAAATGCATACAGTAAACAAATTTAGAGTAGGGAAGTGTTTTCCTACACAGTCAGCCTTAAGTTCTGTTTCTATATAGAAAAATGAAATAAGTGGAAATAAAATTTTAAGTGACCATAGCATTTTGGCATAAGACTCAGGAAAAATTCTACAACTTCATAGTGCAAGATATAGTTTATTTTAACCTTTCAATATGAAAACAGAAAGTGGATTTGCCCTATCACCGAAATGGCTTCCTTAAAAAAATCATGTATGGAAAAATGAACCCAGCACATATTTTAAATTTGATAGAGTCCTGTCATTAATAACACTATTAGCCAGACCTACATAAAACATCTATAGCTTTGTTTTAAAGATCACATCTTATCCTCAGCCTTTCTGACTCTGATGTGTCATTGTAACAGAGAAAACTATTAATAGAGAAGAATTTATAATATCTTAATTGTATGCGAGAATTACTACAACTTCCCAGAATACATTGTATGTGACAGACAAAAATATCAGCTATACTGACACTGTTTCCTTAAGTCAGCTTCTATTGAAACAAAGCATAGGCTCCCTACCTCTAACAAGGTATAATTTAGGACATCAAGCCTCTATTCAAGTTAATAAGTAGATCCATGTCCCTTCAATTATTTATTCCTCTGGCAGACAATTCCATTAACCCCCTCCTGTGCAATAATTTGTTCTGCCACATGTTAGAAAAATTATTTTCCAGCTGCTCAGTAATACTGCTGCAATGAATTGAAAGTATTTCCTGGTAGACAGCTGATACTCAACAGAGAGGTGAACAGTGACATCTGATACACAGAGGGTAATGTAACAGTAAATAGCACAAGACAAATGTTAAGTTCCTCCAGCATGATGTTTGTGGACTGACAGCAAGAAGAAACACAAAAATACTTATGAATTATTCACTCAGCTCAGGAAATAAATCAAAGCTTTTGCTGGTAGATAGGTGAGACCCAAGAAGGAAGTGAACATCAACACCTGTTACACAGAAGTTAACTTAGTAGTAAGTAGTACAATACAAACACGGTTAACTTCACCCACTGTGATGTTTGTGGACCTACAATGACAAGACATGTAATGTAATAATGAATTATTCACGCAGTTTAGGTAAACAAGAAACCATTTCATTTTCTGTGCCCGAGAGGAATGCCTGGTGAGTCGATACAAACAAACACATTATGACAGCACCCGGGGCTTATACGCTTTATTTTATTGGAGGCTCTACGACCCAGAAAGCTACACACCTAGTGGAGTCATTTTGCAAAAGGTTTTACAGCTAAACCAAATCTCCACAGCAGCTACAAGTTTCTGAATGGGTGTCCAGCAGCAAATAATTCTAGTTCGAGAGTGGTGCGTAACAGCAAAAGAAGAGCTCCTACACGGCTTTGTTGGAAAAGTCTATATCGGGCAGACGAGTAGCTGCCAACCAGGTCTAGGATGAGACGAGTGCTGCTGACAGTTACAGACACCTGCATTTCAGCGAGCAGCAGGCAGAGGAGAGAAAGCATATAAAAAAGAAAAAATCCAGCCACCAAGAGCAGCTGGTTTGATGTACAGAAGAAAAGAAATGGCATGCTTTGCAAATGCTAATGTATGTGACAGGAAACGATCAACCTCATTTCTCAACAGAAAATGTAAAATTCCAAGCTTAAATGGTTTACCAAAAATTACACAATAAGTCACTACTGAATTCTAAAACTAATCCCAGACGTAATCCCCAGACCACAGCAAGTCCCCAGGGCCTTAGTTACGGACTTATTTTTCACTGAAATTGCACTCTCCCTTGTTTCTCTTGTATTAATAGACACTGTGGCTCAACACCCTTTCCATTTCCTACGTGGTATCTCATAAGCGGCAGGTGGCGGTGAGGGAGGAGGCAGCGCCACCCTCGGCGCGCCCAGGCCTCGCCTCGCCTCGCCGCGCACGCCCAACCGCCACCAACCGCCGCGGCGCCCCCGGCCTCCCCCCACAGTGCCACCTGGGCAAAAGCGTTTTCTGGGGGAGAACGACGTCTCCGAGAGAGTGTTCAAACCGAGCCAAAATAACACTTGTGACTCATTAACTGCGACGTGCTTAACTCGCCTTGAAACTAGATGCTTCCACAGGGGAGCGGGCGGCCGGGCACCCGTGGTGGGGCCGGTGCGGTGAGGGTCCCGCTGGCGAGGTGCAAGGCCGGGCTCGCCGAGAGGCGGCTGCGGGCGGCAGGGAGACCCCGAGGCGCCTGGCGGCCCCGTCCCACTGCTGCGCTGCTGGCGGGGCCCCATCCACCATTTTAGGTGGTGCTGGATCATGCCTTGCGCTGAAGTGGCTCTCAGTCACCTTGAGAAACTATGTCCCAAACACTGTTTTTAAGGTTTTTATATCACCTATTTATTTGTTTATAAAGCTGCAGGTAGAGCAGCAGGTAGAGAGGTGATTTTCTGGATCATTCTTAAATTGTGGATGCCATAAAGAATTTCAGATGTCCCAGTCCGATGATACTTATGCAGTAATGAAACTGCAGCTGAAGGATGAGTTGATACATCCACATCTCTGCATTTAACAGAAAAAAACCATTTTATTCTAGATTTCAGGATGCAGCTGGTCAACAGAAAAAGAAAATAGATGAAAGTACTCTGTCAGTACATTGGAAGACATGAAATATCGCTTATGCGCTTATCAGCCACACTGAGAAAGACACTTGGGAATGATCGGACAAGGAGATTGGGATGAAAAGCCAGTTTGTGGAAGTACAGGGACTGAGACTGAAAAAAAGCAAAGTGAGACTAGGAAATAACCTCTGGCTAGGTGAAGAGAATGAAACAGAGGGAGACATGAAAGTAGGGAAAAGCAGCACCTATGAAATGGCCCATGGGAAGGGGACACACAATTTAATCATTTTTTTTCACCCTTCAGGAGGTATTATATATATATGAATGTTCTTAAAGCACTCAGGATTTACAAATATTGTATAAAAGCTGGATGGAAATTAATTCTATTTTAGTAGTATGATTTGACTTATATATCGTAACTCAGGACAAGAAATGGAATAAAAAGGAGCATTATGTGAGCACTGCCCATCTCATGTTAAAAGGAGGTGTAGTCCTATGGAAATAACATGATCATAGTTTTAAAGGCCACATTATAATTCATGTTAATAACAGACCAGTTAAGAGTGAGCAGACAACATTAATTCAGGAAATCCTAAGCTCTGGATTAAATTTTTATTTACTGTTTTGTTTGCAATATTATCTGTATGTCTTAACAATGAGCAATAATCAGAAGAGTAGCTAGACTAGAAAAAGTAGCAAAATAATAAATCAAATAAAAAAAGATAAGCCCTGTAAGTAGTGGTTATGAACCTTCAGTTTCATGATAAGAATATAAATGGAAAGTTGTAAATATTTTTTCTTGTCATTTAAAAAAACTAAGTTAGAACAAGCCAGTAGAAAGGTGATTGATGAAGTATGGTGGTATGAGCAATATTCTGGAAATGTCTCAACAGAGAACCTATAAATTTGAGTTCACACATTCCTGCGTTTCAGACCGCAGTTCCATGGAGCAATGTCTTCCATATGACCTTCCTGTGTCATGCCTGCTTTATGCATTGTGTCCATCTTAATGCAGGCACTTACACTGGCGTTTTTAGGAAATCAACAGGGAGGGGTGAACAAGGGGCCTGGCAAAGGTTACCCCAAACCTTCAAATGAATTGACTGGCTAGAATCCAGTCAGTAGTAAAGAAATTAAATACACTTTCAAAATCAGTGGGTCACATTATAAGAAGAGAAGAAGGCTTGTTATTAATGCTGCAAAGTTGATATTCATGCCTTCCTTTAGATCCACACACCCTAGATACACACTCCAGACCAGCCTGTAGAGCTCAGCAGTTAGCAAAACCTCAGATGCACTGGCTCAGAACTTACCTGACTTGGGAAGTTAGCCAAGGGACAGAAGAGTCATAACTGGGAAAAGGAGCTTGGTGGTCAGGGAGACCTTCAAAAATATTTTATTTTTCCTTTCTATCTGACAATGGTGTCCAAAAAAAACAAGAATGATTTCTAATAGCCATTAGTTGAGATCCAAATGGATATGGAATCTTATTTCACCACCATTATAATAGAAAGATTTCAACAAGACAGAATTGATAAATGAGAATTAATTACAGATGAAATGTAGAGAATAAATTCCTAATCGGCAAGCCAAATGTTTGTAATAACGCTTTCATGGTATTAATTGTCTCACGAGACCAGTGACAGAAAACAGCAAAGCAGCAAGAGCTATCTCTGCAAGTATACAGATAGTTTTTCCAGAGACAGGAACATCCAAGAAATTGATTGTGCCTAACCCAAATCATGAATACATAAACAACTGGTAACCTGGAGATAACTGGACAATAAATAACAAATAGCGAATAATGGACACTAAGTAAATAAAGCAGATTATATTACAATACACTGAATTTATTTGCCATATGAGCAACAAATCTTCCAATATGCAAGAGCTGGCAATTTGAGAGATTAACAAAACTTCTGTAAGTTTAAATTTGCTGTGATAAGACTATTTTGAAAGCAGTAACTGTTTAGCATACTTAAATCATTCAATAATTAAGTGATTTAAGAGAAAAGGGCTTCCTCCCACTTCTGCTGTGGCAGCAAACTGTTAAAAAAATATACCCTTGTTAGGCCTCACTGTCAAGGAAATAGTAGTGATGCATAAGGCTATACAAATATACACAAACTTTGATATCAGTCACTTCAATCTTAATTTTGTTGATATAACTGTAAAAAATCATTCTTCAAGAATAGGAGTGTGGAACAGGTGTTCATGACTATTATTGTATTACATTAAAATCTATTCTCTTGCCAATTTTCTTTTTAAAAGAAGTTTTTTGGAAAGACATTCAGAACAGGTTTCTTTTCAAGGCAGCATATATTCGGAACTCTGCTATCTGGTACATTTACAATACACATAATACAAAGTCCATTTACTTCTAATTTTAAATGGAGATTTGCCATAGTAATAGATTAGATCTGAACTTGTTTTTAATTACCTGTATAGTTTGTCATATTAAATAAGGTTACCTTCCATCACGTTACTTATGTGGCACAAAACAAACGAATATAAGCTGGCATAACAAGAAATACACTTAAAATACTTTGCAAACTATTTCATTTTAGTGGTACAAATCTTCCCCTAGGATGGCAATTTTAACTTCGATTATGGTTTCAGCTATTAAGATCCAACTTACGGTATGAAAGTAGCTTCTAGTGAAAAAAAAGTGGGACATCTCAGGAGCGCTGAGTTTTGAATCAAAGAACATTTTCTGAGATCTTATTAAAAGAAGCAGCAATTGGGAGAAAAAGTATGCTTTTTAAACACTGCTTCTGATGTCAAAAATATGTAGCATTAATTGAGACTGGATGAAGTCTAATGCGATGGCACTGCCACACAAACAACCCGTGTCTTCTGACTTGGAAGAAGGAATTGTATAGCAAGAATTGCAAATCCCTCATATTTAGCGCTACAATACATGCTGTCTTAACAAGAACAACAGAAAGCTCCTATGACATTGGGAAGTACTGCTGAAATAGTAACATTTGCCTGAAATTAATATTCACCAAAACAAACTTATTTTGACAGAATTGAATACTTGTTGTGTACTGGGTAGGTGCTGTTTTTTTCTGGATCTTGGTAAGAAAGAACGCCAGCTTGAATCATTGAGCACAACATGATGTTTAATCAGAATATTCAAAGAAAGGTTAGGAATTAAAATCTTACATCCCTTGTGATGCTGGGAGCTGTGAGATGAGTCAGTATCGGACAGACCCCTCAATCAGGATGCGGCATGTTGCGCGGATCCCACTTGTGGAAGGTTCACCAGCATTTTGGTCTTTAGAACTCTTACAGGGTTTTCTTAGAAGAAAACAATTCTATTCATCATTCCTACTGTCAAGCAAAAGGATGTTCACATGAGAGCATGCTGCTTCACTTTTAGATAAAGACAAGGACAAGCAGGTGGCATAATCACTAGTGTCAAGTGGGAGCTGCCTACAGGCTCCTCCGTCATGATTAGGCAGCTAAGTTTATGCCGTGGCCAGGGGATATGTGTAGCACAGTGTAGGCCTGTGCCTGCTCAGGTTAACTGCCATGTAGATCACTAACTCCTCAATGTACAAGAGTCTTCTGGTTAGGATCATTACACTTGTATGTACTAAATAAGGAGGCTGAAAAGTAGCTTGTGCACACAGAATTAAATACATAATTAAAAAGATCAATATGAAGTACTTTTGAAAATCTGAGCCCTATAATGGAAAAGGGTAATACTTTATCTTTACTGTTCTGAATAGGTGAACATATCTGTAATAAAAGCTCTTTAACGGAACCCAATATCTGGCCCATATGAATTAAGAAGTTCAAAACTTCATCTTTAGTGCTCTGAGTAGGTAAAGAAAGATCTCTTTAATGGACTAGTTTGATTTGCTTCTATTCTGATAAAACAGATGACAATCAAAAGAGGAGTCTGGGCAGTCAAATGACATAATAAATCTTGATAGTAGTTTCATTAAGGCTCTTCAAGATTTAATTTAGAGAAAATGTAATTCCTTTGGCTTTTATATCAACAGATAGACTACTTGGAAAGCTGTTTTCATGCACAGTGTAGTTTAATTTCTCTTCCTAAGCCCTATCTGTCATAAATACCTGCCCACAAATATCTATATGGGTATTGAAAAATTGTATTCCTTATAATATATCTTTAAAAAGTTTTAAAAGAAGAATCCTATCCACATGTATTAGTTTCTCTCTATGCAGTCCTTCATTGTGGATCCTAGAAACTATGGATTTATTGAAGCACAGCCATCTCTCTTCAGTGATACATCAAATGCTATGCTGACACAAATGGTATTGAGCATACAGGGCCTATAGCATTGGAGTTAAGAGGAATTTCTTTAATAGTAGCCATAATTAATTTTGTCATTAAATTCAAAGGCAACATGGCTAAACTTCTAGGTCCCATTAGAGTAAATATGAGATTGTATATGATAAGGCATGTATCATCAAAAAAAAATTCCTGAAAACATATGTTTGGAAACCATGGGTGTCTCTTGTTTTCATGCCTAACAGGTAGCAAAGATGACCATGAGTGAAAAACATCATGCTACCCTAAGCTAAAAGTCTGTAAAAGCTATAGATGACAATGACATTCTTTTATTTAACAACAGTCTTCCACTTCTGATAGGAAGAAAAAGACCGAATTTCATAAGTGCCTGTCTTTTAGAAAACATATGCAGTAATTATTCTCTCTGCACTCATTTTCTTAGATGCAACTCATTTCAGTTCAGCTGAAGTAATCAGAAGTGGAAACTGCTGACAATTCTGCTCAATTATATTCGAATAACTGAAAATCTACCCAGATATTTATACCAGCCTCATTACTGTGATATGTGAACAGCCTGAGGTCAGATCCCATTTCATGCCTTCATTGACACATCGGTTTCCAACATAAACTACCATCTCTATTTACACTTATACAAGACTTCGATCCTTGCCACATTCCTTACAGCATCCTTTTTCTAAGACACAGAAGGTTATATTCCTGCTAAATATTTGATAAGCTTTGAATAGGCAACTATCAAATGAAATAGATGTTAATGTGCATGTGGTAATATAGAAGAAACCTCCTTGAAAAGTATTTAGTAATTATTTCAAATTCCTCCCTATCTGTTGTCAGTTTTTCTGTCATTATATCGCATATCATTCACTTCCAGAATGAAGCATGTTTGAAAGGTGTATTTCCACCTGAATAGAAATTTAAACTGATGATAGTTCTTTTTTTGTACATTCCCAAGACAGAAGAAGTAACGTTAATGAAACGTGAAACATCATAAATTAGAGATAGTAAAATATTTAAACTTGCTTGTAGTTGTTCTGTGACACTCAGTCCACACTAAAAGTATACAAGAAAACTAATTGGTTCAGTGCTTGTTTTTTCTTTACAACACATTTTTAAAATGTAGTGAGTTCTTCAGTGGACATATTATGCATATCTCATGGTGAGGTTTACAGACCATAAACTTTATGGCAATGCCTCCAAAATCTTACTGAGTCAATACTTGGTAAATGTTTATAATAGAATATAGTGATACAAAATCCTTAACATGCTGTTATTCCATATGGCTGAACTGACCCTCTGCCTGACCATACCAAAAGTGGGAGTGAGCTTTTAGAGTCTTTAGATAGCCCTTTGATAGGAATAGTCAGGAAAGAAATGTAATTAGTTGTAAGATAAAGCTTGCAACATTTGCAAATAGGATTATATGATTTAATTCTTAATGATAAAGGAGAATGGAATCAAGGCCAAGATTCCTGCTATATGTAGTCCTAACATTTACTGTGATTAATGCTGCAGAATGTTCAATAGACTTTGTATAATTTGCGAAGTATGGTTAGCCAAGATCATTTTTACTGAAATCATATTCTATCCTTTTGTTCATGAATGGCCCATGTCCTAACTTTCAACGGAATACGGACAATTTTAAAATTATGTTTCATACTACCTATTTTTAATCTTCTCCCTTTTCTCTATGAATATGATTTTTGTATTTCTTCTCTATCTGTATAGTGAACTCATTTATATCCTGTTTCAGTTTCCTATCTGATTAGTTTCTTTCCCCTATAGATTTAGTTTTGCTGAACCATGATGGTACCACACAGACAGCAGAATAAAATACAAAATTCATGAAAATCATGTAAGCAGAGATAGAATACCTGCAACTCCTATTCACTTCAAAGAAGCTGCCATTGTTTAATACCTTTAGAAGTTGCATGCCTGTTTATATTCAACAGAATACATTATCCTAGTATATGGTACTGGATAATTATTAGTCTATGAATGCACACTGTAAAGTAAATATCAAAAGTGGCACAAAAAGAAATACTTTCTTTGCACTCCAGTCTTGTCTCCAGAATAATTATGTAATCTTTAGGGGGAAAAAGTTTGAAAAGACCATTGAATGGAAACTTTTCCATATCTTTAGGTTTAACAAGAATACCACTGAAAGAACACATACAAAGCTGGGGGAGAAAACTCTGAGAAAAGCAGGCTGAAATTCCATCAAGGATCCCAAAAATTTTAGTACTATCATCAGACTCAAATAAAATTCTACACATAAGCACCTCTCTGTCTTGTAAGAGCATATAATAGAAAAAGGAGCACCAGATTTCATTGTAATCATCAGTTCTATTCAGATAAGCATATACTGGTACTGTTCCCTCACATGAAGCATTTTCTGCAATTTATAAGGCCATTCTGAAATGTGGGAAAGCTGGCAGTTTATTACCAGCTGCATCTCACATAGCAGAGATGTTGCAAGTAATTTCCATCTGGAATTAGAATGAAGTGGTGGCAGTCTCCCACTGCCAATAATCGCATGGTCTAGCAGGTCGGATACAAAATTGAGGTTAGGAGAGACTTATCCTGCTGCTATCTTTAGCAATGCACTTATTTCCTACCTTATCTAGTAATCTTTACACAACATGTTAGTACCACAACTACAATTAGACACTTCACTGTTGAACAAACTGTTCCTGTATTCTAAATCAGTTCTCAATGAAAAGTAACTCAATTTTTTAAGGTATTGTATTGGGTACCACAGTTTCCAGCAGCATCTACAGGAATTGCTACTTGTTGGCAAAATTAAGTTAGCAAGGCTTTAGTTAGCATAACTTAATACAGGCATTACATCTATAATAGGCCATCAGAATGGCAGACATCATGGATGAAACTAGCTTGAGTTACCAGGCTCACTGAACCTAAGGACAGTTACTAAAGTCAATGTGCACAAAACTAATCTGGCTCTTCATAAGTTTTGGGCCAATTTAAAGCATGAAATGTCTCTTTCTTACCAAACAGGGATCTGTTCCCTTTCTTAGCCATTTACCTATTTGATATTAGAAAACTAGAAACCACAGTTTAAAAATTTGCTTATATGAGCAGAAGACTTACTGGATGAATTGGAGGAATACTATAGCAGCAGTTTCTCTGAGCAGTAGGAAGCACCTGGAAGTGACTTACAGTTGTGCCAGTTCCCATGTCACTGTTAAAGATAAGGATAAGATGGCACTAAAAGTAGGTCAGAAGTATATCACTTCACTTTGTGAGAACTGAGCCCTAAACAATTAAAGTAGATCTGCTGGAACAACCAGTGTGTGAAGAAGAAATGAAAGAGGTTAAATATTTGATGGAGTGGTGTCAAAGCATCCCATTAGTATGTTGCCCTGCTTCATGGCTTTTCTGAGAAAACTTGTAAGCTCAGCAGCAGCACTTCAATAGCACTATCTGAATGCATAAAAGCATTCCAGTGAAACTTGTGACCAGAAAATCCGCATGAAACTGAGAGCAGGAGAAAAGCACAAATGAAGTTTTAAACATTTACAGTTTGATCATTCAAGAATGAAGTACTTCTCTGGTTTGCAGAGAAGAGAACTGGAAGTTCTCTTAACAATCTCTTGCTGTTACTCACTGATACCCCAGTACAGTTACTAAATGCATACCCACAACTCCTATCTTTCACAATTTGAGTAATCTACACTCTAGCAAAGGGACTTTGATTTAAAAGTTGTTGCTGCTGAAGTGCATTAGAACAGCCAAAGACGGTTTGAGAGCAGGATAGGTGTCCCAGTCATGCAATCAGATGTGACTGTCCAGGTACTCATTTGATTTGGCAGTAAACAAGCCACACTTTCAAGCTGGGGTTTCTGACTTCTTATCTACAGTTCAATGTGGGGAAATAACAGGTCTACTACTAACTGTGATTTTACAGGGGGAGGCAATGAGGACAACCTTTGGCAGCCCTCATTCTTGGTCCAGAAGGTGGTTGTTCTGTCCTCCACACCAGGCTTTTGGGACCTAGCCAAAACTAACACTGCAATCTATTATGTGCTATTCTGTGGATATGATGTTAGATTCAGGTTCATTGCTACAGATCTCACGAAACATTTTGAAAACAGATGGGGATAACCAATGTTTTCTGGCCAGCCTATTCTTTATCGCACAACATGACTGCAATATACCTTCTGTCAACAGAAATAGGATGTCATGCTGAAATCTGTTTTATCAGCCACCACTGGTCATATCATAAATGTCATCCATATGACAATCTCCTATCACTGTCTTCCTATCTTTACCAACTGATGACCTCTAGAGATACTGTATGATTTCAGACAAACTTTATTATACATTATACAGTAAGCAGAGTCCTCATTCTCTCCTTTGAACTAACTGCCATCTCATTTTGAGCTGAGGTCACTAGCTGGTATGCAAGATGCTTAACTTCAGGTTACTGACCAAGCAGCTTAATTTGTTTTCAGTGAAACATCACAGAGTTTGACACTAGTATTTTTTTGATACATATTATTTTAAAATCCCTATAATATTAAAAACTCTCAACACTTTTCAAATCATATGAAAATAGGTAGGGCAAAATTAAAATCATTTATCATGTGGTCAAATGTTTTGTTCAATAGTAAACTTTCTTTCAAGGTTTATTTTTCTCCACCACAGGCAACTTTATTCTGACTGACCTAAACTAGAAATCTCTTTTCATAACCCAGTAATCCTGTAATTCTGTTCTTATCAATTAAAATGTTGTAGCACCATAATCCTGCTCTTTACCTAGATGTCAAAACAGAGGCACAAAAAAAGTTTCTGTATGTGGCTTTGATGTACTTTGATACTTCTATTTCTACATGAATGTCTTAAAAATAATTCTTTTGAAAGAATGATTTATTCATTTTCTTGATGGCATACAAAATGCCTCCTCTTTTTTAGTTTTTTCCACTTATTTTTTTCATGGGAGGAGAAAGATATCCCAAACATGCAGTATGAAAGGAAGGGACAAAAAAATCCATATCAGAGAAGAAAAAATCTATGTGATTTTACCAGGAATTATGGACCCAAATCACTAAGTAGCTTTTGAGAAGCAGCTAGAGATCAAAAAACTGCCCTCTTCTCAACACACCCTCAGATGAAAGTAATATTTTCACTTCCCAATTGGGAAGTATGTAATTTGTCCTGTAACATTTCTCTATGCTTCTTTCCATATGCTTCTGTGCTTCCTCTCTAGAGGCAAGTCTAAAGCTGAGATTCAGTATAAAACAATACATGAAACATCATGAAAAAAATCAACACCTTGCCAACATCAATAGACTGAACACTTTTTCAGACCGATAAAAGTGATATTTGGGTAAGATGCTATGTTATTTTAGATACCTCAGGGTCTGATTGTGCAGTTAATTGGATTCAAGGGACTGCCACAAGTATAGGTGGTATCCATCAATAACAACTGTTGCTAAAAGTAGACAAATTATAGGGGGATGTTTTAGAAATAAAAATATAGACTAGATATTCCAGGAATGTTTTATTTTTCCATTGAGAGTACAAAAATATTTATGTATATTTATTTCTCTGCAGCAGATGTTGTATCATTTCTGCAAGTGTATACCTGATTAAAATTGCTTGCCAATAATGGATTTCATTCAGGCACAGATTAAAATCATCTTCTATAGTTAATTCCAGAAAGTAAAAATCTCCAATGTATTTGCCAAACTGGCCTCCATGGTTCCTCATACAAATAGGTATACAGATACAAATAGGGCACTGAAAACTGAAAGTCAGAAGATACAAGTGTTCTGAATATCTGCTGAGAGCTGGTTCATTTAGAGACCCCACTACTGGTGAGTAATTTATGTACACTCATTCCAGCCGTCACTGATTTAAAATATTAAGACAGCTCTCCAACCTCAGTGAAGAAGAGACTCGTGGATTTGAAAGATGGGATATGGAAAAAAGAACAAGCTTGCTGAGCATGCCAGATGAAAAATTTATAATTTTAATATCCTTGTATTTCCATATTCTATTATAAGTTCATCAGAAGCTGAAGCACAGAATAGCAGTTACTTTATTTCTTTTCTGCCTGCAGGTATACAGCAAGGCATCAAGCTGATAGGTTGGTTCATATAACACCAGGTACATTTATTACTCCAGATATTTTATTTATATTGAAGTTCATGTGTTTTCCTAGCAAGATGTTGATGCACTCTGACTGCCTTTTCAGTTTCTAAAGATATATGACTGTTAAATGGATACAAATATTGATAAAACATTAAAACTAACACGAAAGCAAATATGCCATACAAGAAGGGTTTTCAGTGACAAATCCTAAGGAACAAATTATGCATCAACTGATTCTCAGTCCAATGAAATATGTTCCTCAGTTTTTCGTGTCTGAACTGCTGAGCTGCAGTGACTATAGTATAGTGACTTTACACTTGCACACTGATAAGCATATACACAAGTACCTGCAAGTTCTTCAAAATGTACTGGAGTGCTGTTTACTTGCTTAGTTCCTGGAAAATGGGCACTGAGGCCATACTTGCATCTCAAGTTTCTAGAAATGCACAGACATCTCAATTCCATGCATCAAGCCATAAAGCATAAAATGGGCCTCTGGCATAATATGACATCCAATTATATGTATAGGTTCATGTCTAATGTTACACAGGTACATGTGATGGGGGAAATGCAGTTGCGAACTAGAGAGTGTGTCTCACTGCAAGGCACCTTTACATATGAGCTTTTGCTTGCACATTATCAAGTTCTGGTTAACTCCTTGTGTAATTGCTGGCAGAATTAAGGCCCTAGAATGAAAGTAAGAAGCACTGGAAACATTACAGGTTGTCTACACCCACATGATGCAAAAACAGTGTTGTGAATCTCGCCTTACCATATAAATTTAGTGAATTGGGTTGAGACCATGAACACAAATTATTCACTTACAGGCTGCTGGAAACGTTAAGATTTCTTCTAAGAAGCATTAAATAGATGACAGTCAAGTGATACAAATTAGGTTAATGAACTTGAAAATAATGGAAAACAAAGACAAAAGGGTTGTACACACATAAATGTATACT
Source organism: Apteryx mantelli (assembly GCF_036417845.1). Classification (NCBI taxonomy): domain Eukaryota; kingdom Metazoa; phylum Chordata; class Aves; order Apterygiformes; family Apterygidae; genus Apteryx; species Apteryx mantelli. The sequence continues at coordinate 9,436,996 of NC_089990.1, read as the reverse complement.
TACACTTAGCATAACCTTGTAGGAAAATGAGCTTGAAATTCTCAAAATTTGTCATAAAAGTATTCTATAAGTTTAAAAATTACTTATTAAAGCTTTATTTTAGCTTTGTTAGCCTTTGAGGTGGTGAATGTCCTCATCTCTACTTGTACTAAGTCCTATGCATTACAAGACTTTTTTAGGGCAGAAGTTAGGTGGTACACATGGAGCTTTGCTTTGTACCCAAATGACTTGGCAAGACTAAATACAGTGATAATGAGACTTCTCAAATTTACAGACATCCTGAAAACAGTGGAAGCAGGTTACATAGTAGACTCCAGGACATAATTACAACATGGAAATATTTTCATAAAAAATCAAGAAAAATTATCATGAAGAGGAAGAGACAGAACTTGCTCACAGAACTGAATAGTTATATCAAATGAAAACTACAAATTCAGAAGAAACCTTGCCAGCAACCTTCTGTAAATGAATTACTTATTTGAACTGGTAATTTCAGTAATTAAACTTCAAAATACTCAAATTTCAAAATACATTTAAAATATTCACTCTAGTATATGTAAGAAACAGCGACTGAGAGCAGCACTAGCTAGCTCTGTAGTAATTAGCAGTGTATTTCAGAAGTGCTTAAACACAGGTCATGATGTCCTTAGCAGAGATTACTCCCAGAAGATGAAAAAGTGCAGTCTTTTAGGCAGCATGTAATTTAGGATCAAAACCTAGCAATAAAGGAGTTTGAATTGAATATGCCAAGAGGGGAAACAAAGTATCCCCAACACTTACGGTACAGTTGATAATTTATCAAAGTTAAAAAGACTAGATAGGAGCAGAGCAGTGTGATAAAATAAAGAAAATCAGTTTAACCTTGCTTTCTTAAACTTTGTTTATTCCTAAATTCTGAGCTTAGCTACAAGTGAGAATCTCTACGTACAGCAACCAACCAAACCTGAATCACATTTTCTCTGTTTGCATTTCAAATAAGGCCTATGACAGTTTCAGAGTCTTCCTCTGAAGAAAATTGTAAAATCCATCTGTTCTGATGAGCAGAAATAAATAAATAAAAACCTAACCTTTTTCACATTCCAAGCATGTCTGTTAACTTTCTCTATTAACACTCCTTGGATAGAAATAGCATATAGAAAGTGCAAGAGCTAATATTGGAAAAGCTAAACAAAAGCTGTAATCAGGTTTTAAAACAGACAATATAAAGCACTGTAATTAACTGGGTTGGAATAAAGTGGTCTTTATTAGTGGAAATGAGCTCATCTGCTATAGGAATGAATATTTCACAATTTAATGCAGAACGTATTGACATCAGCCAAACATTTACATTTCTTCCCTGGACAGATTGTTATTGACCTTGTGATGTGACATATCTACTGTCACTAAGCTACAAAATGGGAATCTCATCCTGCCTCTCCTCTTTTATATACAGAATGCAACTAATTTGTCAGCATGCCAGCTTTAACTAGCTGAGATGAAGGTAAGCTAATTTAATAGGAACTGTTCAATAGCTTCGACCCACCTGACACTGTCAGTTAAGGCAGCTCCACATTGCAGTGTCTTTCATTATTTTCAGCTCTTTCTTCAGACTGCTTGAACACCAAGTCAAATAATATGCTTAGGAGTCAATAGGCCTGACTTTTTCTCAAGGACATTCTTTTGATGCCAGGAACTGTCAAGTGGAAAAACGCGTAGTGTGAAGGTGAGAGGACACTAATTAAATATACATAGCTCTGGCCAAAGAAGAATGAGGCACAGCTTGCTATCCAAAAACTCTGTTGCCTGCTTGACTGAGGTCACAGCTGTTGACTTGTACAAGTTCTTAAGTTGCGGTCTCAGTATGAGATGCTTTAACACTCTTAAATACTAGACAAAGGCTATCTTCAAGGATTCCGTGTACAGTTATATGTGCTTTTGTAGTCTAAAGTCAGACATCATGGATTCCTCATTTAAGTTCAGCTAAAATGAGTATGTATCATTTATGTATTAGACTTTGAGATACTGAGGTATTTCTTGATGCTAGGGAAGGATCCATGTTTGCAATACAACAGATGAGTGAATTACTAATGATGTCCATGCAAAAACTGATTATATTTTTAGGTCTTTTTCAAAGTGTGATTCTAACCACAACACTCCTTCAGTTTAAACTGGCTACAACAAGAGCAATAACAGCAAGTATTGTGTTTACATACCTACATTCGGATTATTTCACAGAGGTGAGCATGCGTATTCCCACCCATGTCAAACACACTCAGGCCATGAAGCTAACATAAAAATATAAGATGGCCCAATGCTTTCCTCCTTTCCCCCTGTTTTCTCCACAATCCTGTTCTCATTTGTTCTCATTTAATACATCTTACCTAAAATTAAACTCTCAGCTACCCAGAGCTGGAAGTTTATCTTATTTACATTAAAAAGTAGCACAGTTTTTCTTATGAGGGCTGTTGGACATAGGTGCACAGTGCAAGCATTCGGCAGAGCTGCCTGAGTGGTGCCACCCTGCTACATTGACATGGCTCAGTGCAGCACTGTGCTGATGTGCCAGCCACATCCCATTCATGCAGTACTATAGATGAGCTCATTTACAGAGTCAGAGTTTATTAGGACTTACTAGCTTGAGGACTCTGCCCTCTGAGTGCAGCTATACTGCAGGTAGACTGATAGTTCTGCATCTGTTCCACAAGGCTTTGATGCCACAGCTAATCTGGGGGTCACTTCAACTGTGACACAGTGTGTCCTTTGAGCTGAACAGTAATAACAATTATGGAGTTAAAAGGTATCTTACATACCTATAAGACAAAAAAGCCCCATGTAGTATTACTGGCATTTAGTTGTATTTGGTAGCATTACTCCCAAAAAGCTGGCAGAAAGCTGTAATTTTGACCTGAAAGTTATAGCATTCAGATGTCTTCCATCTTGCCAAATACCTTCCTAACCTGCTGTGTCTTACGTTTAACCTGCTATGTGTGACATGATTTGTGGATGTTTGGTCATTCACAAACACCTGGGTAGCAATAGTCTGTACCTATAAATGCTTTCTTTTTTGCTCACACATTTGTGCAGGGAGAGAAAATTTTGTAAGGCAGTTTATACGTTACGAGGACTATCCCTCCCTCCAGACTCAAGGGTAATCAACACCAACATTATCTGTAAATGGACAGATGAAGAAGTGTTCAAAATTGGCCTTAGAGAAGAGAAAAAATATGCAAATTAACACATTTAATAGTTGCATAATTTCACACTAACAACTAAGCATTTCCAAGTCCAACATTTACTATCCTCATACATAAATATAATGGTGTATCACATTCACTCATTATTGTTTCCAGCCTCTTGCAATTTTATCAGTCTATGGCAAAGGCAAGAGCATTTTCCTGGAAACTGAATTCTTCCTTCTAGTTTTCCCTGATGACCACACAAATGACATCACATGTTTAGTTTATAACAACCTTTGTTCATCAGCCATCACAAAGAAGAACAGGGGAAAACAGAACTTCTTTGTTTCTTCAGATATTGGACCTGACCTTCCTCTTCTCTCCACCAGCCTGTTTTCAGGGTCTGAAAGCTATGGGATTAAATGTTTTCTGATAAATTACTAATACTAAGTCTCTTGGACTATCTCAGAGCAATCATAGATCTCAGTTCATAAGCCTTTCAAGTTAACACCCTTTATTTCAGGTTATAACTGTATTTCTATCTGAACATATTTGTATGTTAGTTTGTACTACTTAGGAGCAACAAGGAATATGCTATTGCTGAAGGCGAAATCTCCAGCAAGATTAACAAACGCTTCACTAGATCCTCTCTGCTATCTCCTTCTTTTCACTTCCATGTACTTTTGGTTACATTTTTCAGGTGTACTTGATTAACAGTCTCTGTTTATATGCATCAGTCCCTACAGTTCATGAATTAGATGCCCATGGATAAGTAGGTTCCATGGGGTTGAGGGATACCCAGCAGCTGTCTTAGTTACCTTGAGTTCATTCTATTCACATTATGTTTTTACAGTTTTACAAACATACTGAAATAGCAGATACTTCCTGCATCATTGCAATTACATATTTCTTAACATCTTGGGTATCACGTGTATAGTCCATGAAAACCTGGCTGAAGCAGCTGGCAAAACTAAGCTCTTTGGGTTTGCTCTGCCAGCGCAGAAGAGACTTCCTTACAAATCCTTCTCTCATTTACTGTGAATTTGCAACAGTGTAATTCTGCTGATTGCAGAGGAAACCCTTATATTTATAAAAACGTAACTGATAGCAAATTTTGTCCTTTTAGACTTAATCATGTATGCAAATTGGCTGCATTTTTTTTATTTCAAATCCTTTAACACATTATGCTCCAAATTCTGAAACCGTGCTACGGTCATGCTCCCATACAAAATTACAGGAAGAAAAATTAAAGTATGCTTCGATCGTTTTCAAAAACACAAATTATTTGCAGAGATACATTATTTCTGAAGAGGGAAGGAAGAGAGAGGAAATACAAACATAACAGTCAAGACAACTGCAAGTGACAGCAGACTGTGGTGGGGGCAAACTGGATGAAGGCAAAATGTTCAAGAAAAATAGTTCTGACTTACCATTCACCCTGAAACAATTGCTATATATTGATGGTAGAAAAGAAATGTGAGATACTAAGATTTCTACAAAATAATACATCAAGTCTCTACCCAATGGTTGTTCTGTAATTAATGCACCTTAGGCACCGACCCACTTAAAAAAATCAGAAAAAATAAACTTATTTTCCTTCATTTCTTCAGGGCAGGAAGCATGTCAATGTTTGTAAACTGTTATGTAAATGCATAGCACTATACGAATTTTGTTAACAATGAATTAATTCCATTTCTATGTACAAAACCCAGATGTTAAGAGTAACTCTTTTCTAGCCAAAGACTCTATGCAGAAGCATCTATCCCAGTATGGCATAATAAAGCAGACCCCACAACAGCAGCCATATTATGTCACACAATCCTGCAGTTTCATGAGCAAATTAAAGATGGTTTCAAAACTGGCCTTAAGAACATCTGGTTCTGAAGCAATCATCAGTGCTACACACTTGGTCACTGCAGCTGATCTGTATATGACTGGCTTAGTACATCAGCTTAGTACATATTCTGCCACGCCAATTAATGTCCTACCCATATTTTGGAGATGGAACAAATCACCTTCCCCTTTCCTTGTCACTTTTGTAATGTGAGAACATCTCTTTCTTCTGTCTCATTTGAATGTAAAAGGGAGCATTAAGTATCTTTTTATGATAAATAGAACTTACTGCATAGCAGCAACTGAATCTGAGATAATATTCTGGGTAAGAGTAGAATATGATTCATTGCTCCACTGAATTGTTAAAAGCATTTGACTTGCAAGTAGTTGTCTTTATTGTGCAACTCAGGATAAGATTTTTATACAAGCCCTGTGTAATACTGCACTCGTTCAAGTCCCAGAAGGAGCACAGCTGTAGCAGTATGGCATGGGCAGAGAAATGTGCAAAAGGGTCTTTGCTGCTTTAAAGCAATATCCTTGGTCTGCTCTAGGACACCTTATGGTAGTTATCTGCATTGTACAACACTGGTCAGTGATGGATCTATCCTACAAATAATGCTTAGTTATCTTCTCTTAAAACTGAATTTTTAGAACAGACTGTATGTTTTAGAACAAACTGTATGTTTACAGGAGCTTGATGTATTGATTTCTAATTTCTCTGAGTAGTTTAAGATTTGGTGAGATATCACAAATTAGCAGCATGAGAGAATATTTCACAACTCATAAGTCTGATAAGGGAACAGGAGGCCATCTTTCTGGGTAATCTGTTCAAATTTGGCTCAAATTTGGCTCTAGAGGAACTTCCATCATTTATGGTTCTTTCATAAAGTTTGTCATTTTAGATCTGTTGGTTGAGTGCCCATTTTAAAAGAATTCTAATACATAATCAGGTTTGTTTCTTTTGTTTGGGGAAGGCATAGGTTAACTGTCTTCTTTTTCTAAATAATGAAAATATGAAATTACATCACGGTTAGAGTAGGGACCAAGATATACGGTCACCTCTAGGATTGAATCAAAGTTTAATTTCCCAGATTAGGAATGAGACATATTGTATAATAACTAATCTTCTGCTGAAAAAGATTCAGCCATGAGGTACCTTTTGCAAACCTACAATTGAAGCTTTTGTAAACCTAAAGAAGCTTTATATTTAAAAATTCATGTGTGATTCCATGTATCAATAGCCTAGAAAATATGTTAATTTAGCCTTTCTGTTTTAGAGCACCCCATTTTTATGACCTCTCAACTGTATTTAGATTCAAAGATGACATTATATTTGCTTCCCCATATACTCTTGCCCATTCCCTAGGACCTAACAACAGGATAAACTAAGATCCATACATTTTTAAAGTTGAGTACTAATTATCATGACGAAAAGGTACTTGTATTGCTATGGCTTTTCCAGCACAAATGCTTTTTGCATTCACACTAGAGGGTAGAACTTCATATTTTTCAACTGTTATAGCAGTATAAAAACTGCATTTACACTAACCCTTAGGAATAGTATTATGTATTATCACAGCTTAAAATCAGACCCATGAGCAGCCAGCTTCTGGTAGATAATTTGAAATAGATGGGGGGTCATTCTGTCCTTTGAGCTCTCACTTTTCACTAGAAAAAGATGTCCACTTTTTTCTCATTCATTGTATTTATATATGGCATTGTAAACACTGACATTTGACCTGTTCCAAACTGACATTTGTATGGAACTGAGTGCAGGCAGTTCAGCAGGTTCCCACTTCATCAATGAAATCTAACTGCCAACAGCTGATGGAGATTTCGATTATGGTATGATACAGTATCAGTGTTATCCATCTGCCTGAAAACATTGACTGAAGATGTTTTAACAGCACTTTCAAGTTCACTCCAGTCTTTTGTTGTAAAAAGCTACAAAGAGTATTTTATAAGGTCATTTAATTCATCTATGGCATTTAGAGATCTTAAATTTTCCACCATATCAGTCAAATCAGAGAACTGACGTGCTAGGAATTCAGAAATCACATCCTTGCTTACTTCCCTGACAATACTGCTCTGATTCAGACCATGTATTTTGTAGCACTTTTTAGAATATGCTAATCTTTAAATGAATCAGTAAAACTAATGACCTAGTTCTTCAGCAAGAAGTTATAAAACTTAGATATTACATGTATTGATTCAAGAAAAGATATGACAGAGGTATATAAGATAGTGAATAACACAGACAAATCAAAACGCACCATCTCATCATAAATGAACCCAGAGAGAGTTAATGAAAACTGGGAAGTAATTATTAAAACAGACCAACTTTTTTTTTTTTAATATAATACATAATTAACACATGGAACTCGTTGCTTCAAGGCATCATTTAATGAAGAAGTTTATGGGGTTTTAAGCTTTGTATGGGTAATAAGAAATTTCACATATATTCCAGAAGGCATTTTCTGCTACAAGCAAAAGACCAGGGATATCATTTAAAAGCCGAGACTCTAGAAACAGAACATACTCTTCAGGTTTAAAATCTACTAAACTCTGAATGTGCTACTGTGCACTATATCATTAGAAGTCACAAACAGATGCACTCACAGAGTTTATCATTGAATTAAAAACACTTCCACTTACATTAGGTAGGGGGTAAATGACAAATATCTGCTCACTGCAGAAAGCAGAATATTACAGGCTTCATGTGCCAAGATCTAGAAATACCACAACATCATCTATACACCTGAGAAAGCACTAAGAAGAGCCATACTGGATGCACTCAAAGATCTCTCTATGCCAATGTCCTGTCTGTCTCTGTGTGGATGTAAAGAAAAATTTAGGAATAGGACAAGCTTAGAGTGATACTCCCCTGGAAATTCTCCCATCATCCAACAGTTTGAAGTTAAAAAGACTTCTGAGGTTTCTTCTATATAGTAAACCTGAAAAAACTTTCCATGCTTTCAAGCTACTTCTGGAATCTTTAAGCATCCGTAGCATAACAGTCTACAAAAGATTCCTTCTGAAGAGAAAGATCCTTTTCCCTGCTCTGATATTTGCTTTTAACTGCCTTGCCCATTTCAGTTAACTTCATAAGTTAACTTAAGATAATTTCCTAAGGCAAATATGCTGCTCTCAACTTCTTTTTTTAATTACTTTATTTTTAATTTAAAATAAAAAAAAATTAATGTAAGGCCATGTTGCCCCCAAATCCCTTTATTTACTCTTGTATATTTATGGCCTATAGTGGACATAGTCAACTGATGGGCATAATTGCAAAAGAATCACAGAAATGCAGAATATTATGTTTTAACACAATCATTTGAGTATTACCATAAAAGAAACGGATCAGGCAAAATAATTGCCAGTAATTCACAGACATGGTTGAATCTAGTCCAATCTGATCCAGTCAATAAAAACAAATCATTTTTTGTCTAGAACTTCTGTCTAGAACAGGAGAACAAGTATTCTGTTCTAATGTGAAGGAATTTTTCAATATTTTCAGAGGGTTCCAAAACCACATAAAACCTTGTTCTGCAAAGATTCCTGAGCAAAAAATGTGAGAAGAATTGTGCTCTACAATCAGTGGTTAAGTTCAGATTGCATTTGAGTTGGTGAGAACTGGGGACAGTGACATGTATGTACGTATGTTTACAGGTACATGAATGTATGACTGTCAAATGCAAAGTAATAAAGAAAAGAAAAGCCTTGTCTGCTAATAGTGAGGGGAACTCGTTTCCAGATTTGCTGTTTTCAACTAAATTAAAATAATAATTTCGAAAACATAAACTTAAATACATTCAACATGTACCTTCAGTCAGTTTTTCTTCCAACTGGAAGAAAAAAATTCCATTGGATAACACCCTGTTTCTACATAAGAAACACTTTTTTGCCTGCAATCTGAAGAAATTCTAATGTCAAGGACAATAAAGCTGTATAGGTTACCAGCTGGGAATCTACAGGGAAACTCCATGCCCAGATAAATTAACAATTTTTACTTAATTTTCTATCTAGTATTGATAACGTGGTAATATGTAGATATACTTCAGATATGTGAACTGAATACAAGGTAAAAAGCATTTATTCCAGGTTCTTTAAACTACTATTTCAATACTTGGTTTATCAGTATGAATATATAGTAAAATATATATTAAACATAAATGTATGTCTAATATCCCAATGTCTAATTAGACCACGTGTGTATATATATATGTATTTAATATAACATATATGAATTATCAGTATAACAATTTGCCCTATTTCATTAATGCTAGGAACCATTACCATATTTCATTAATGCTAGGAAATATTACCAAAAAAAATTCTACTCTCAGATTAGAAGAATTTGGTAAGGCTAGATATTTTTCTAATTGTGCATGAGCCAAATACTAAGGCTTGGAAAAATTGCCCCTTGAACAATTCTGGAACAGAAAATGGAAACTCCATGAAAATTATTTGCTTTCAGAGGAAATTATTTTATTCTCAATAAAAAGTAAATACTTTTTACTGTTCATTTTCCTGAAGCAGTTACAATTTTCATGGAATTGAGTTGGACAGAAAAGGAAAGAATTTCATGAAACTCAAAAACAACATTCAAATCCATGCTGCACTGGATACACAGAACTATTCTGAACTGAGATATCCCTTTTTTTTTGGAAAGTTCCCTAATCATCAACTACAGCCAGAGTTTTCCCTTCTCTTTGAAGATGTAAATATGCAAAATGAAGCAGCTTTAATATCAAGAGTCAAGAATATTCTCTTTCCAAGGCCTAACCAGTTAGACTAATATTTGAGAAACTTGAACTTGGGTCTCCCCTGTCCTGATACAGTGCTCTTGCCATTCAGATATTGGGTGGAAGTAACATCATCATCAATTTACAGCACATCTAGCTCATTATTTCCTTCTTTTTTATTGCAAAAAATTAAAAAGTATAAAAGATCCTGTTTCCTCTTTGGTATACTAGTTCATGACACAAAATAATACTAGCGGGAGAAATCCCATTTTATTTTGGAAATGAAAAGTACAGTTAGAGTAGATTTGAGTTGAGTTCTTTAGTTTTCAGTTTGATTACCAAATGTAAACAATTTGCATAGTGCCGGGACAGACTTTTACAAAAGAAGAATCTATAAATATCAGCAACCAAAAATATAATAGAAAGAAAATAAATTGGATTGACACTCCAAGCTATTGATCTGCCCTTAAAGAAACCCAGGCAGAGATTTTGGACTGAAGGAATTTCTCTAGTATCCATGGATAGGTAAGGAAGAGTACTGAGAGGATCATAATAACCATATGCAGATGGTAAGAAGCTAATCTGCATCTGACTTTTTTTCTCCACTGGGTAATTACAGTCTCTCCAGCATCAGCTTTTATTTTATGTCTGCATTGAATGCAATAGTGAGTTTTCTACAAGTAGCCTACTCTGTATATCGGGAGTGGTGGGATGCGGCAAAACCAATTTTTTTTGGTTAGAAGTTTTGTGCTGTAATTTCACTGCAAGTGGCTACTGTAATTACAGGTTAAATTTGGCACCTACACCCTACTCATTAAATATTTTGCTAACTCATTTAAGCTATAACATAAGAGGATAGAAGATTAGTTTTAGGCTTCTATAATTAAATTATTACCTTTTATAAAAATGAAAATGTTTACCCAATTAGTAAATAATGAAAACTAATTTCCTTCTGGTAGTTAGCAAAAAAAATTGTGTAATTCCTGTTTTACAAATTTTTTAAATTACCTGCTGTACTTGTCCAATTTTTTTCTTCCTAAGTTTTGTAAGGACTTTTACACAAGTAAACATCAAAATTCTATAATTACACATTAGAATCACTGATTACACGTATTTACAGCAATTACATAATTAGAGACAATTACATTAATTATACAAACAATAGACTGTATTGAGTAGCAATGAAAAACAAGAACATTCTCACATATAAAAACATGCTTTGAGCTAGGAAAAAAAGATTTATCATTGGCACTAAAATGCAGAACTAAAGCACAGAGCAACAACACTGTATTATGCCCTGTTTTGTTCAAGCACTGAAAGCTCTTTTAAAGAGCTGGTTATGAACATGATGTAATATTTTGGGATACATATATCCCAAATAGTAGGTACAGAGCTAAGGAATACACAATCGATGTGGAATACATTAGCGATAAGGATTACTTTTTCAAAAGTACCTAACTCTCATTTTCAGGAGACCAACCCTGTGGCTTCACAATCAGCTTAAGCTGGTCAAACGCAGGCTGCCACTGAATGGAACGACCTGGTGTGTGTTATTGCTTCCCCAGCTGCACGCACCCCCTCCTTTCTCTTGTGGTGGCTCTGGCACAAGTGCAACCACTGAGCTGAGATGTTCACGGTGCCAATTATTTTCATTTGGCAGTTAGTTTTCAGTCAAGCTACTCCAGAAGGGAGAACAAAATTCTTTTTCTGAGAGGCAGCATTATCTAAGATCAAATGAAGCAGAGAGTGAAACTGCAGATTTAGGTGCTTAAATTAGATAGGTGCTTCTAAAGCATGGTATGCAAAATGAAGGCAAGTCCATGCTTGGCAGATAGAGGAACTCTGGGGACATCTTTCACTGCCCATACGTGTATGCAGAACTTACTGCAAGCTAAGGTAAGAGCAGGTCACTGCAGTAGATCAAGGCTACTCATTTTTTTATTAGTCTTCTGTGTAACTTGACAAAGACCCAGCAGCAAATTTCGTTCCACAAGGGTTGTGCAGTGCTTTGACACTTTTTTGCTTCTGTATCTGGAACTTCACAGCTGGAAGCTGAAGCTTCTTCATGAGAAGCCAGAACTGTAAGAAACCCTGCATCTCCCTTAGTAGTACAGGCTACATAATGTGTCTGGGATCTTGACGAGCACAGGAGAAAGGGATTTGAAGTACAACAAAGATGAGATTCTGCTGTACTAGTAACACTGACCTAAATATGTAAAAGAACTGGATTAAATCCAGTGAGTCCAGTTAATGTGTCTTCACTGTGACCCAAGCTTCAGCGTGTGGTCTGAGCTTTCACTTAGCCTCCATCTCAAGAGCCTGTAGCTCCCATGAACTTGAGGCAGTTGCTCGTGAGGCCAGGAGCTGTGGAAGAGGCTTGGGTCACAGTCTAAGCTAATAGTGCACAGAAGGCAGGACCAGAGACACATAGGAAGAGAGGTCAAAATAAACTCTTTTAATAAATGATTTCTATTCAGGTGTGGAGACAGATGAGATCAAAGACAAAGAAACACAGCAAAAAAGAAACTTTTTAACAAGAAAGCTAAGCAATAGAGAGACCTGTGTTTTCCAAAGAAAACTAAGAATCATAGCTTCTTACATGACTTCATCTGTGATCAAAGAAAGGAAAGAGCCACAGTTAGTAAATAAATATAGAAGCAGTATTTTGAGACTTAACCTTCCAAATAAAAAAATTACAGCCACATCTGTGCTACTAATTATGTCTTTATGCAGGCAATGAGCTCAGGATCCCAGGACAACTAGTGCCAAGTGGTCCTGGGTTCCTCTGGGCTTCATGTCATGCTTTGTGTCCCATTCTTTTTTTGTGGGGGATGTTTTCCCAGCTATGTGTGTTTGCTACTGTGTGAGGACTGTGTTGCAGCACACCTGAAAGGAAGTATTTATGGCATGAAACTAAAAGTATGCTTTATGCAGCTGAGGGTATGGCCTGAGGGTATGTCCCAGAACCACACCTGTGTTTTGCTTAGAGAGAACTAATTAGTTCAAACCAAAAGAGAGACCAGCAGAGAATTAATATTTATGCAATGCAGATGATCAGGGGACCGAGAAATTGGACTGAATAGGGAGCTAAATTATTTGACAGTGTAGATGTTCCTATTATGGTTATCAGAGTTGTAGTGACTAGCTCTGGTGCCTGAGTACGTTCCTCCCTTTATTACAGCTTCGCTGTTTAGAAGCTTTGGCTAAGTGAAACTGCACATCTGCACTTAGTTGAAAAATGAATTGCATATCAAGACTGCTTTTTAGGTGAAGGACTGTAGGAAATGGTATGCTTAGAGTGCTGAGGGTCAGGCAACACTGGTAAGTTGATACAGGCAACTGCTCTCTGGATTTCCCTAAATCTGTGGTATTTCTATGGTTTGTTGCAAAGGTGCAAAAAAATCAGGCCAAATTCCAAAACTAGCTGGATTATCTTCATTTCAGGTCCAGAACACATGTAGTTTTGTCAGAGTGATACTAAGCTCAAGCTCTTGCCACATTAGTTTGAGAAGTGCCGTGCTAATACTGCTCTAAAGCCTCTGAGCTGCACCATGTGCAGATGTGGTCAGCTAGCAGCTCAGCTAGCATAAGGATCTTTGTCCTGTAATTCATTTTTGTTTTCCAGGAGAGTGTGCCAGGGATATCAAGGAAGAAATCGTGAATGCTGAAGCTCATTGAGGTCAAGAAAGCAGAGCACATGTATCCATGCATGAGGCTCTCCAAAGCAGTCTGGTCAGCAGTCAGCTAAACAGCTGTATAACTTTGCAAGAAGCAATGTAGATAGGAGCAGTCAATCGCATACATAAAAGCACTTCCTCTTTTAATTAAGAGTTTGATATAAAGTAAATTCTCTAAATGTAAGTTGCTTGTTCTGGAAAGCAACTGATTTCTAAGTTGAACTGTAGCTAAACATACAGTCAACGCTATTCTGAATATAGCCCAGATTCTTTTCTCTGTCTTGTGTGTAGAGCTTTTCTGCTTGTATAAGCTAAATGTTATCAATATGTCTCCAAGTGAGCCTAAGGTCCACCTGTACTCAGCTGCTTCCAAGTTTACTGCCAAATCACAACCCCCTGAGAACTCGTAAGTAATATGATGCTATGATATTAATCTACTACAGCAGGATCAACTGTAACTGTAACTGTAATACCTTGATATCAAAGATTTAAATCTAGGGAAAGCCTATTAGTTCGATAAAAGGACAAAGCTTCTGCAGTGAACTAGTAAACATCTTGCTCATTATCTCCTCTAGCTCTTATTCCTCAAAAGCACAATGAGTTGTAGATAGAGCAGTTACTGTTTAGAAATTCAACTACAGCAGTCTGACTTAAACACTTTAATTATGCTGTTCTCCTGCTACCTTTGTATTTAGTGAATGACAGCACTGGTGAAGGTTTAATGAGCTGTGAATGACTATACAAAATGTATGGGATCACAAGTCCTGCTGTTGGTAATTTACATGAACAGTAACATCCAAGTGCCAGGATCCATGTCATGATCCATTGTTAATATACTCTGTGTGCTCTTCCTTAGGATTCGTTGGAATATAATTATTTTCAGGTCTCCAAGCTAAACCTGTCCATTCTGCTTTTCCTCTATCTGAATCACTCACTGATATACAAGGAAAAGCCTACTGATGAAAATTAACTCCCTAGAGGTTTTAACAGTTAAAATATTTGATACTTTCCTACTTTCAACCTAATGTGAGGTTTTTAAAAGAGAATGTTCTCTACTTCAGTTTAAATCTCAATCACACTCCGCTTGTGGATTTGCAGACAGCCAGGATTTCCTGCTAGAATATCTGCAGGCATGTAGCACTGTTCACAAACCTCATAGAGGTAAGGCCCTTGAAGAATGAACAGAAATATATTACCTTGCCTTGCAAATACATTTGATCGTGCCTCTTTTCCAACTACGCATGATGCCAGAGCTTTTACTCTTTTGTTTGCACTCTGTAACAGAGAACATGCTTTTTCCTCAATGTAGTAAGTTTTTCTGAAGACCATTGGTATTGTAAAGTGGCCATATCAGATCTAACACTGATTACCTTCGGAGAGTTACAATCACATCCCAGAGGGACACAGATTAACATAATAATCCTTTAAGCCAAATTAGATAGTGTTACTTTATTAATTACATTTATTCTGTAACAAAGAACTGTTTATCTTCTAACCACTCATCTGCTCTTCTCTCTCTACTTATAAACAGTGGCAATTTAATTAAAGAATCTCCTAGATTCTCCATTTGTAGTTCTTTGAGCAGTCTCAGCTCAGGAAATGGCTTGACATTGTCCATTTATTAATTATGCACATAACCAAAAGCTGCTCCACCAAGCTCCCATGCCAGCAAGGGAAAAACTGGAGGAAACGAAGACATGAGAAATAGAATTGATGAATGTTCAATCATTTTTTTCCTGTTCAGGCACCTTCAGTTCAGGAGTATAAAATTTGGTTTAATGCATCATAGCAAAAAGAATTCACTCTTAGTCCTCTACATATACATAGGCACTATTACCATTAGAGGATCTCTTTGTGCAGCTTATGCACAAATTTATTAGGGAATTAGCACAAAATTAGTTAGGGAATGACTCAACCGCAGTAATACGGCTAATGCTGTATAGTGGACAGGGAGGGTAAAGTCATAAAGCTTACAAAGTAAAACAGTATTCTTTATCCTTTATTGCCAGCTTGCAAAAGATAAAAAACAAAGAGATGCTGCAAAAATTCTCTATTTTTACAGTTCTATTTATAGAATTGTTAAAACCAACTATAGAGATTTAAAATTATTGCCTGGAGGAGTCAAGCAAAGACTCTTGCCCTTGTTACAGATATTAGGTTCATAAACTAATTTTTAACCTGAAATATTTCTACAAGCTCTACCTATTTAACATCCGCTTCCAAAATAACTCAGCATGATCCAAAACACAGTGAAACTGGAGCAAAAGACAGAAATTTCATTTTGCAACAGAGAAAGAAAAGACAAGCACACAGGAAAGAAGAGAAAAAAATCTCTGCAGCCTGGGCTTAGCTGTATATGGAAAAGTGAAGATGAGATTGCTATTCAGTTTCCAAAAGATGACTCTAAAGTACAGGCAAACACTTTTCTTCTGCTGTGTCCGTTCTACGCACCAATTGCTTTATATGGGACAGAGGCCAAAAATCAGAGGGAGAAAACCCAGTGCACAGATAATTCACCTTCTCAATGCTTGAGTTTCATACTTTTATACCATTTTGCTCACTGACCCAGTTTGTCCAAATCACACGTGTCTATACTTTTAATTTGCTCTATGTGCTTTAAATATAAGAATTATTGACTGCAAATATTCAGTGTCAAGTTGCCAACTGTGTTTGTCCATGAGCTGTTACAAAATACTGTCTACACTGGGATTAACCCCTGCTTTAATTATGCAGTGTAGGGAGTCTGCTTTAATGTCAAAGCCACATGTTCTCTGGCATCTTTTGCAAATCGAGCATGCAGATCAGTGGGCAAAGCCCAATTAAAACAACACCATAACTCAGCAGTAACAAGAGCACAGTGACCTTCCATTTTGTTAACAACTATGTAATATTTTGCCGGTGTAGGTATACTTGTTCTTATAAAAGTATTTATCACGATACTTTGAAAAATGATAAACATCCAGTTTTATATGATGCCAGTTAGTGCCTGCTCTCTTTTCTATCTCTTTTCCTTTTTAGAAAAAAAACCTGAATGCAAGATTTTTTCCCACCTAAAGGCTATCAAATGAACAGACTTGGAAGACAGCCAGAATCCACTGATGTAGGTTTATTCCCCTTTTCTGTTTCATACCTATCCTTCTTTCAGAATTTCAGCAATTCAAGTAATGAGTTCCCTATACAAAGCGTAGGGAGAGTCCCGAATACCATTCCAAAATTGCATAACCAGTAGAGCCAGTAGGAGACAATAAGGAGAGGGATGTTTCTTCTCTCCTGAGCTTAATGCTTTTCTTCACTTTATCCATACTCTCTCCTTTGGATTTGCAGTTCTCTTCTGGAGTTAAGTGCCTGAAGCTGCTCTTCTAAAGCAGCAACCTCTTTATCCCGCTGTTGCATCATCCTTTGTTTAAGAGAACTATTGTCCTTTGTTTAACACAGAAGACATAATCTGAATATTTACTCAACAGATGAGGTAGTTGGTAAATAAGTAGATCAATTAATCTGAAAAGGTCTTAAATTGCTGTTTCACTTTCCCCTGAATAATTACAAGAAATGACAATTTATTTGGAGACAGAATTCTGCAACAGACTTTTATTAATTAACAATCCAATATAACAATCATTCTGATTCCCACAGGCCCTGAAGGTCAATGTTTTGGTATTTTCTTTCTTCACTCAAGTATTATTTATTCATACAGTAATTTTAAATGATTTTTTGTTGAAACATGATGGTTTTTCAATGGGAAAACATTTTCCAGTGTCTTGTCTTTGGAGGAAGGTGATAAAAAACAAGAGAGAATATTCTTAAGGCTAATTATTGAGAGCCACAGGACTGCCTGAAATGCAGCAGAATTTTCCATTTCAGACATTTAATCAGGAGCTGGACTGGCTATCTTATATCTCAGGTTAGTGTCCTAATCAGTCTACGTTGCTTCATTTTCAGCCTGTCTTACCCCTAAAAAGATTACCAAACAAAACCCTCCGACTCAAACTTATGCTTCAGGAAAGATAAATATTTCAAGAATATTTAAAGTGTTCCAAGTGGTTATGTTTAGAAGATGGACTTTATGCTCATTTTCAATATACACAGAGAAAATCTCATAAATGTTCCACTTAAAAAACTGTAGTTGAAAGAAATTGTAGTATACCAACTACAGTTTTAAGTCCTTTCAGACCTCATCAGTACATATCTCTTTGATGCTATATGAAGATGTGCTGAAGTTTGATCAATAATTAATGCTAATCACATTCAGCCTTAATCAATAACAGAACAGCTACTCCTTTGAAAACCCAAAGACAGTTCTGTTAGGTACAAAATCAAATTTTATTAAAGCTGTGCATGCAGAAAAGAGTTGTTAATGCTATCATAATTAGTTTGTTTAATACTGCAGTCGCCACACTCCCCTGTACCTTTTGCAGACTACTTGATTATTAAATTCATTATCTGCACCTGTTGCAAGAGAAAGCTGGACTGATCATGTATGGTGCACATATATGAGAATATAAAGATATGGGGATTCTCCTCTACTTCCAAGCCCACTGAAAAGTTTGCTCAGAAATATGGACACGGTATCAAGAAACCTGAGCATTTCTGAAGATGAAAATTGTCCATGGAAGATGCATCAGAGTCACTCACCTATGTCCTGTCAAAAACTCCTTTTATATGTATGCTATGACTCTCTCTTAGCCTCCCAGGATCATTATGTCATATAATAGAGAATAGCAATTTCATTCACTGCAAGTTATTAGGAAAAAAAGTTTCTTCTTTAACTTGGGGATCAAAAAAGGTAAGTGCTACCCATTACTCCAACTGATCTCTTGAGAGATGTCAAACTGAGCCTTTCTATTTCCCTTCACACTTGAAAGAGGAGGTCACAGAGTAAAGTCAAATATTTAACAATCCGCCAAACAATGTATTCGGTGCCAGAGGACCTGAGTCAGAGAAGAGTGGTAAACGTTATGTGAACTGTGCTCTTTTGAGACGGGTCTCTTTCCATTCCAGTTCTGCTAGTAGGTGTCTATTTTCACACAATATAAATTAGGTAAATGCTAACCCATTCATACTGACAGCTACCTTGCATGGTAGACTTCACACCGCATTTAAAGAAAAGAAGAAAAAAACTGTTTATCAGTATTTCTCATTCACATTAGCAAATGTCACTGGTCAGAGGACTATTTAGTACCATGTTTTTGGTAAGAAGAAACATAGTGATATGCTCTGATTTTTACTTGATTAGAACCTAAAACTTCCTTCTGAAAACTGAGATCTTTATAACTTTTAATTTATAAATATATAAGTTCCACCATTCATTGAGTCTTAGCCTTCCTGGAGCTCTAATTAATACTAGTAATTAGAATTTTAGGAATTCCTAAATCTAGGAATTAATACTGCAACAAATACTGATATTCTCAATTTTACCCATTTGGATAGCTGCCCTGAACTCACATGTGTGAAAGTAAGCAAGTACATAAAGATTTGTGAGTTCTAGACTTTAATAATGCAGCAGTTCTTTAGCAGTCGGGTTTGACTGAAATCCAACACTAAAAAATCCTGTAGCATTAAACAAACAAAAGACAAAAGCACAAAATGGAAATTCATGAGTAAGTGTGCCACAGCACACAGTAAAGAATACTATCGATCAACTGCCGGAATGTTTGTTATTGCTCTTTTGCCCTTTTTTTTTTTTTTTGAAAAGTAAGCACAGAAAGAAAATTTCTCTGTATTTATTTTCCTGTGCTTAAGCATTCTTGATTGCTGCAAAATTTGATCTTGTTAAAGTGCAGTCTTGCATCATTATATATTTCATCGACCATTTACTGTAATGCTGAACAACTGATCAATTGGCAGTTAAACTGCTCATTAAGAAAAAAGTACAAGTTTCTCTAAACTCAGCTACTCCATTTTTCTCCCAACCATTTATTTGGTCTATTAACAGACAGCTTTTGTCCCATTATTCAATAGTGCAAAGTTAGATTTGCCTTATTCTGTGTAGTGCAAAGCACTTAGGCAGTTTTAAAGTAAAAGTACTTTTTTTTTGAGATGTTTCTTTGAGAGAAAATGACAGTAATAACATACATCTTAAATGCTAAATTTCCATCCTAAAGCATCAATTTAATAATCTGTGATCTGTGAAAAAACAAAGTTATTTTACTGTGATTTTATTGTTACAATGAACTGACTGCAATTCCCAGGAGCAAATATGCATGCTACAAAATTTGAATTTAAAAATCTGATGCTAATGGAAACTTCAATACACAGACAGAAATCTACTTAGTCAGCAACCACAAATAAGGACCACCACTTTCTTTCAACAGCCTTTGCAACCTGTCTTGTAAGTCAAAAGGCTTACTAAAGAAACCAAAAGCAAAAGCTCACAAAGGTGCAGCCTCTGAGTTTTCCTCCCCACCACTCCAGCACTGCAAGGCAGCCTGTGCGCAAGAACAGATCACCTCAGACAGGCCTGAGTTATACCCATCATACACACCTTTTGTTTTCCTTCTTGACAGGATTCAGAGGACCTATATGTAACTAATTCACACAGCAGGTCTTCCGAACTGAGATATTAGTGACTCTTGAAGCACAAGTTAGTGCTCCTCTGCATAAAAATCATAAAAGTAATGGTGAGACTGAGCACAGTCCCATTTATTACACGGCCGCATATCCCCTTTGTCCAGGCAGATGGATTTGCAGCACTCTGGCTTCAAGTGGGAGGGACTGATGCCAAAAGGATAAAAGGTACATGTTCACTAAAGCTCAGAAGCAATTCTCCCATTTTATAGCATGGTTATTAGTTAAAATTTGCAGAAGCCACCTTTGTAAGTTAAGTTACTTATCTCCATTTGCAATCCACCAAAAGAACAGAAGCATCAACCCAAATGCCAGCACATGAAAAAGAATCATTAAAAATCCTCACATGCCACAGGAGCCACAGTAACGTTGACAAGTTGATAGAAGAAATTTGGGGGACTAAAGCACTGACTGTGGGGGTACAGGTGAGGAAGGATGGATGAAGAGCATGAAAAAATTTGAGAGGAAACCTGCAGAATGCTTGAAGGCTATGGAGAAGCAAGGAGACCATGAGAAATAGGAAGATGTTGGGCAACATTCTGAGTAGAAACAAGCCCAGAGTAAATGAAGGAATCATCCTTGTTCCGATCTTCTGTCTGCAGAGAATCACAGACACATCATCACCTATTTTTCCTCCACTGAGAAACTGTGCAGTCAACTGAAAACTGGTGAACTAGTTGGGTGAAGAAAATGAGGGAAGCTGTACATCTCAACAGCTTTATTGCCACTAGTTAGGACTGTATTGTTTGCTGAACAGCATTTTGGAAATAGCATAGAGTACCTCTACTATTATTATTTTCATATTATTTCAGTCCAGATGATAGAACTGTATTAGTAATACTAATCTAAAATGCCTTTTAGTCAGATCAGAATATTAAAGTCAGGATTCTCATGACCTGCTTTCTTCAATAGGGAGATTTTCTGTTTGGCTTCTTTTTCATTTGGTTATGTATCCCTTCAAGCTCTGACAGCTTGAATCTCATTAGCAAGAGGAAAATAAGAAGGTGGTAGGTCTAAATCTGAGACAAAATTCTGGATCTTATATTGATGGCATTTGGAAGGGAGATTTTATATTTTGGAGGAAGAAAACCATAATCATAATCAAGCAGAAAAATTAGCAGAAGTCATTTGGCAGCTCTTAGGAATTTTGTATATTAGTCATTTTGGTGAGGGAGTATGTGGGTCATGCAGCTGAAATGATGAACAGTTTACCATGAAAAATTTAATTTATCAAATGGTTCTCATCAATACCTATGAAGACTTTTGAGACAAGGACCATTTGCTTCCCTTTCGAGCTTGAAACTCCACCACCTGTTGTACAATCATAACACATAATAAACCTTGTACGTAGTGTCAGTTTAATCTGATTTCTGAGAATTTTCTAATATTAATGGAAGATTCTTATTGCATTTTAAAAGACAAGTTCCTGACTTTGCATTTGCATATATTAAACATAACTTTAATACTATCACTATTTTTCATTTTTGCTTTGACTTAGTTTGTCAGACAAAATTTCATAAAATCTCTTTGAGACCACAACTGATAACTGGTTCAAATTTATATTTAATATACACTGGCATTTAAAAGGAAAAATGAAAACAAAATAACAACATTTAGGAAATCAGGTAGCATATGACAATGAAACCCAGTACCTCAATTATGACCATTCACAAAAGTAAAGCTCATGCTGAGACAAAAATCTGAATTAACATTATTAATCTCATATGGTCCCAAAAGTAATACTTATGTTTGATTCAGAGATGAAATCTATGGTTTGGATAGTCAATATTAAGCCATAGGTCACCTAATTCCCAGTCTGGTGACTGTGAAAGTAAGTGGAATCTCTCTTTACAAATGCTTATGCCTAAGCTTGCAGACAGGATTGCAAAGGAAAAAAGTATTAGCTGTAGTACACATATCACAGTTAAAAACAAAGACCTAGTCTTTTCTCGATAGATAATTTTTTAAGTGAATCACTAAGTCCTACAGGTTTTGTGAGCTGTATTACTTCAGCTTGCTGTTCATTGAAGAAATGTTCAGCTTTGGACCTTTACATACATTTCACTACTCTAGGTAGGACAATTAAAGTAAAACATGCAAATAGCTGAGGAAAGCACTGACCATCTGGAAAGACATTCAATGTGCTTATAAAAATTCAAGATGCCCTTCACAATGGTAACCTGAACAGATTTTTACTTTTTCAGATTTTTGCCCTTCCCTCATTTTGAAAAAGCTTAATTTTCCCTAAAATTCTCAAACTCCAACTTGTTTTCACCCCTGAAGTTCTTTCAAATGATTGCAGACTCAGGAACATAAATAACATACCATAACATAGTAGTAGTAAAAAAAAAATCAAACAAAAAACAAAAACAAAACAAAATTTACTGAGATCCAAAAAAAGGACCTCATAGATGCTATAATAAAGTGAACAGCAGGCAGAGTCAGTGATAGCCCTCAGTAATTCTGCTCTTAAACTTTCTGAAAAGCTCAGTGGGAAAAAGGAATAAACATCATTTTATTGAAAAAAAAAACCCAAGGCTTCTAAAAAACTATATAGCTTTTCAGACCTGACTGTATCTCAGAATGAAAACAAAATGTGTAACTAAATTAATCACCTCTCTCTTTCTTATATATATAAATATAAGCCTTTATTTCAAGTTCATATAAAGTAATAACATAAAACAAATAAAAGTCAAGAGGTAGATTTTAATAAGTCAACCTAAATGTTTGGCTTAAAAGCTATCACTGCCCCTTTAACTTTTAAGTGTAAGTCTTTCCCACAATAAAATAGTCAACTACCTCCCCACTGAACTATAAAGAATAGATTTAGTGGATACATTATAGCACACCACTCTGTTAAAATGCCTTTGCAGCAGCAAGCCAAATTAAATGCTGGTCTAAGCAAGATCAATTGAGTTGTAGTCAGCAGAGGTGGTCAGCTTACCTGTGAGTACAAAATAATTTGCACCTGAAGAGCTGCCACTATTGTGTAAATAGTGACGAACATTACCTGGAAGTTTTTATCTTTTACATACACGACTCTGAGTCCAAAAGTAAAATTTCAGTACAGAGATGATTTTATTGCTTAATTGAAAACAATGGCTTTTAGGAGCTATATATTTCAAAGTGTTTGAAAAGTAACTCTGACAGCACTTGTGTTAGTTTGCAATAGGAGGAATTAGAACATGCCTTTCCGTTTCAGTCATTATGTACATTGCTTATCACATTTTTTGAACACAGAAATAACTTGACAGAGGTATTAAAGAGACTTAAAAATGAAGTTTTATAAATGTAAGGCAAGTATGTTGGATATCATAAAATAAGAACGGGAATGATCTTGTTGAATACGGTAAGAGAAATGAAGGTCAATGGGTATACGAATAAATTGAAAATTAAAGTTCCTTGGGCTGTGATGTTCTGGAGCAGCATTCCAGTAGAAGCAGCAGAGTCAACATAAAGATCCTAACTGCTTCTGAGATGCCGCTTGATCAATTTATTTTACAATCCCTTTTCTATGCATGACTGCATCAGCAGGAAACTGAATTCAGTCATGCAGGGTATTCCTTCCAGTACTCTTCCTTGCCGTGAGTTATAAATAATATCTTAAATGCCTGTATTGTTTAATTTAAAAAAATCAGTGGAGTGAATTTTCTAGTTAGCTAGAGATATTATGCTGGTGCAGAGGGAAGGAGGCTTTGCCAAGGTAAGTATATAATTTGCAATGACTGCAATTTGAGTGCACCTGGATGGAGATGCCCAAGGAACTCTCTGATGAACTGACGAGATTATTGCAAAATGCACTAAAAGTAAATCGCTGCTCCCACTTGTGCACATACCTTTTAAACAATAATGTTTTGGTATAATCCTGAAGAGATCAACACTGATACAAAAACATGCAAAGGCACATTCTGCAGTCGAATGGTGTTTGTCCTAAACACAAACTTAACAATTTAGCAAAACCATTTCGAGCTATTCTGCTTTCACGAAAACAGAACCTTTGATATCTATCCCTGCACATATAACTAGGTACAGACAGACTTGTGTCTGGACAACCTATGTGTAATTTCTGAATCCTTGTCTGAGACTACATATATCATATGTGATCGCCAAATTAAAAGAAGCTCAGTCTTGTTTCTGGAGCCAGTCAGCTGGGTAAAAACCTCCATTCTGAGAGGGTGGTGATGCAGAGTTAGCTCTGGGAAAGAAATTGTTACAGCTAGATGTTAAACTTAACTTTCGGTAAATCTTCAGGCATCGTATTTTTACTTTCAGCTATTGTTCTTTATCACTTTTCAATAAAAATGGAGTTTGAAGATGGCTCCGAAGTACTAAATTTTGTGAAACAAAGATGCATTGACTTTCACTCATTTTCAGAATGTTTGAGATCTTTTCTCCACTGACACGATGAAATCTTCCACAGATTATCAGTGCCCAGAATGAGCCCTTGCATTTATGGCGATTAAGAATAACCATAAAGGATGCTTAAGTATGAAGGACAGAGTGAAGTACAGATAATTTGCTCTTGCATTTGTAATTGAGTTAGAAAGTTAGGAAAAGAAAGCAGGTTTCCTGATCTTGATCATCTACAACTGGTTTCTCTTATTACAGAGGTTAAGTTTCCTCATTTTACCACTCTGTTTTTAAATAAATTCTCTGTTTTCAATAAAGTAAATTGAGAGAAATCACTCTATTTTAAATATAGGTGTGCCCTGAGTAACTGGAAAGCCAACCATGGACTATGCAGAGATTAGTACTAAAGTTTACTTTATCATAAGATACATGTTCTGTTACTAAACATCCAAAACTAACATTCTGATGTTTCTGACAATTCTTAGCCTTTGCAAAAAATTTAACTCAGAGCTCATTACTTTTAATTTAACATTTTAAAGTTTTTTAAATTAATAAAGATTTTATCCTCCCTGTTGTAATTTAATACCATTCTCTTCTAAAATGCCATATTATTTGGTTGGATTATATGACTATCTAACTTGGATCTTAACAAATAGATTTTTAATTGATCACACTGTTTTTCTGCCTGATGAACTTCAACAGTTTATCTGAAACACTGTAATCCAGAAATACTTCCACGTCATATCACAAAGCTAATAACCTTGCTAACTTATTTGCTGATAGAACACACTGTACTCATTTGCAGAATGTGAAGAATTCAGCGTTTGAAAGAAAAAAAAGCCTTTAACAAGGAGCAAAGCACAATTTTTGAAAAAAGCTTCATCACCTAGCTACAAAAGACAATAGCCATCCCTCCTCTAAAAACAGTCTAATTAAATACAGCTGGAGATACCACAAAAGAATTTCATTAATTAATTGGCAACCTGCTGACACTAATTAAGCTATGAAAATTCAACTCCCTCACACCAGATTTCAAACATTAGTCAGTTACATTTTTGGGAAATTTGCCTTGTGTCTCTAACACAATCAAAAAAGAGAAAATGAACTTTGTGGTTAACATGTGTGGGAACAAAATGACCTATTATTGGTGGAGAAATAAGATATTAAACCTTGCACTAATACAGAGCAGAAGTTGTGCTACAGAAGTTCTTGCTGTGCGATTCCTTTCTGCGTGGGATTGAGGCCTCACAACACCACTCTCTTTCTCACCATGCAGGAAGGAACCGCAAACCTCTAATGGCACAGCTGCAGTAATTACCTTTATTTAATCTTCTGAAGGAACACCCTGGTAAGGTGCTGCAAAGCATGCACTTTGCTGTTGCTGCTGTTTGTGCAGCCATGTATAGTCAAGATTTCATGCAATAACTAATAGAAAATTATCAACCTCAAGTCTTTTACATATATCCTAAATATCTAAAATATCAAATGAAGTCTCACTTAACATTTTAATGGTTAATTACACTGTAACAAGGAAGATTTTTTGTTTCACGTTTCATGCCTACTGGCAATGAATGCTACTGCTATCTGAGTGGATGTTAATGAAAGCTGTCTGGTGCACGCTCTTCCTCCTTCCAAGAGCCAACACCATCACATCATGCAAGTAAGGCTGCAACATCATTTTGGAAATATGCTAACCCTGATCTGTACCCACATCACATATTAATGACTTAGACAAAAAAGGAACATAGCGCATTATAGATGTACTGTCTACCCTTTAAAAATCCCAAGCTTTATAGTGATGCAAGGGCTGCAGGAATTTATAAAACAATTTCAAACAAAGAAAAAAAGATATTCTAGAAAAGTATCATAGAACTTTGTTGCTCTTCTTCCAGTTTTCTTTTTCACATATGAGACATAATAGTTAAATCACACAGCCTCCATAAGAGATGTTACAGCTGTATTTGCTCACCTCACATACATTTTCAGAAATTGAATTAACTGGAAGCTGGCAATTAATTTTGAATCTGCAGGAAAGTATTGTTGCGGAACAATTTTATGAGAATTGGTTTATATAAAGTAGAGGTTCTGTAACATAATATGCTTTCAGTTCTGAAATTCTCAGTTAGTACTAGTACCTAGTAAGTCAGCCAGGAAAACAGCAATCTCATTTTAATTATTCATTTTTAAAATGCAAAATCTAAAAAGAAATTTAGTAGTCTAGATATAAACTAATTCACATTCCCCCTCCAAACACATGCTTGTCATTTTAAAATTCAAACTCCATATTGAGACTGGAAAATCAAAATAAGGCCAAACAAAATTCACAATTTCTGTACAGGTTAAGATTATTAGCTATGATTCTGAAGATTGACTAGGGAGATCTGAAGAACTACATCTGACTGTGTCCTAAAATGCTTTCTAACTATGGATGAACTTTCTCAAATAGTTAAAGCTAAGCATATGCTTAAAAATTTCATGAGCTGTTGCCTACCAAGAATCTGTCACTGAAAAATCATGGTAGCCCCACTGCCTCAGTCATTGCCATGCAGCACTAAAAATCAGCAAGAGATGAACATGTTCAGCGCTTGGCAGAATCAGTCCCTTTACAATATATCGATTACAATTTGCAAAAGATAGTCAAGAATATGAATTTCCATTAAGGGTGGAAAAGAACTGTGTTCACCAGTTTACCATCCCTACTTCTACGTTTTATGATGCACTCCTTGCTTACTGCAGTCATAATTCCAGTATCTCATCAGGAGAGGAGATTACATTTCACAATATGTTTGATAATGCGTTTGATTAATAGAAAAACTAAAGCAGCTGAGATTGGCTAGTATCCCACAGTAATCACACAGATCTTCTGTTTTTCAGTCCACCTCATATTATGCCACTTTGGCCACATCTTCAAAATCCTGTGAAGTCAAACAGTCAGCCAAGCCACCATGGTACAAGAAGATATTCAGAGGCAGCAGAAACTACCTGAAAGTTCTACTTTCAGTTCTACAAGCAAGGCCAGAAAAGATCAAGTGGGATAATGTCATTCTAGAGACTGAGCCTCAGATTTAGACATTTGATTATTTATCAAAAGAGAGTCACAAGGTTAATGCCAAAAGTTTGTTTTCAACAAACAATTATTTATGTAACAATAGTCCAAAAAGGGGGATCAGGGAGAATGACTTTATTGCAAGTAAATACTGAACTGTTTTCAACTCTTCAAACCCCAAAAGTATTTTCTCAGAAACACAGCATTAAATCAAAAAATGTGCTAAAACATATATATTTGAGGAACTTGTTCTTGTTCCACTTGCCTGTGGAACTGGATTTACCATGTTTGAGGAATGTATGTGCCTCAACAGGATTCAAACCAATATGATGAAATAGTTAAAACATTTCTTTAAAAAAAGGCATCTCCTAGAACTAACCAGTAAGCTCTTCAATGAGGTTCCCTTTTAAGGAAAAAACAGGTAAGAACTGGCCAGCCAGAGGTCTAAAATGGGGCAAGGACAGAAACCCTGTCCTCCACTGGTAGAGGATCGTGGGAGAATCAAGTGTTGGAGGGGAGATGGCCAGATGAGGGTGGGAGAAGGAGGGAGTTAGTGCAGCACGGGGTATTGTCTCACAGTGAGAACAGCTCTCATCATGGCTCAGGGACATCTTCCAGGAATATGGTAGCTTCTAACAGTATCAGTTTTTACAGAAATACTAAAATAATAAAGAGATGCAGAAAATGGAAGCAATATATTATTTTAATAATGGACTTTTTCACTTCATTGTAATTACAATAAGGGCTGGAGTAGCCCACATAGAAGTGAATATTAGCAGCTAACAGTAGCAAGCCCTTCTGTTCTGGACTAAATCCTTCAGTTATCATCAAGACAACAAAATGGAAATTGGGACAATGAAGGTTATATTGACAATAGAAAGGAAAGTTCAAGCCATGCCTGGGGCATGAAATGGAGAGCAAAAGTCAAAGAAAAAATTCATGAAAGATGCATGAATATCAGATTCACATGTATTACAGTTAAGTGCATTCATTAAATGATTATAAGGAATACATGGCATAAAAATGAAAGAGAAGAACACAATATCTAATAGAACCTGGTAATTTCAGTGTATGAAAAGCAGCAGAGCATGACAACAATTTAAACTAAGATAACTAAATCTTGCAATCCAGCTTCCAGTACAAGGTTTAAAGAAAAAAAAATCCCAACGATACAAGTTACAAAAGCGACTATGAGATCAAATTTTAAGGCTACATTGCAGTAGTACACAATGAAGCATTCATTTGTTTTGATGCCATCATGAAATTATCCGATCGTTAACCATGTGCAGAAGTGCATTGGTTCTGAACGTATACTTCACAAATCTGTTGGAAATACATATCCCTGTAATTGAGTTGTACTGATTTTGATCAGGTCATTTGATAGTTGAAGCCATTTACATTCCCTTGTGCTTTATATCATCGGTACTACTTCACATGGTTAGAACAGTTCCTTTGGCCAGGGTTTTGACACCTCTGCATGAGATTATGTTTAACACTTCATCAGTTGGTATACATATGCTAATCATTGCTGTTTAGCACCTGTTTTCTCCTTTCCTGCTGTTCAGGCAAAATACACAACTACTACAACTCACTGTCTTTGAGATATTGCAGAGCTGTTCACCACGTCAGAGGAAACTAGATCGAATTTATCTTTTGAAAATTTATCGAAGTCCTGTTGCCATCTCAGGGTAACTACTAAAAGTACTGAACTAACAACTTTTCATGAGTATAAATAACTTTTACCAAGTTTTGGTGATACTTATTAAAAAAAGAGTAAGTCAGGCACCGAGAAGGGGAAGGAAAAGGCTGTTGCTGGAGGAACCTCACCTACAGTGAAGCTCTGAAACTTCTTTGCAGGCATTGACCACCATGCCCATACCATACATGTGCTAGTGCTCTGCACTGAATTTATGAATTTAACATACTTCATTATAACACAATTCACAGATGTGGCTAAACAGAACCTGCTAACTCCCACAAGATGTTTTAGTATTAAAGTAGGCAATATCCTACACACAGACTCTCCTGAAAGCTGATATTGACTGCTCCAATGCCTGTTTTCATGGCCCTGTCTTGATTCCTCAAGGTATTAAATGAGCTTAAACCCCACCTTTTCCCATTATCCCACTGAAGTTAGGAGTTTTCTTCTTGGAAGAGAAGTGAAGAATGTGAGCAAATGGACAGAAAACTTGTTAGAATTTCTGACAATTTTAAACATAAATCATGAGATTATAGAACTTCAGGGTAAAAGCACTGTATTTTTTCATGAGCTTGCCCTTTCCTTCAAAACCATGGTAACATTAGGGAAAGGCCTGCCTAATAAAAGTGGAAAAGAAATGAGAAAGACATAAGGATTAATGTAATGAATAATTATAACTGTCATCCAAGAATATACTAAATGACTTTAATGTGAATAATCCTCTTGAATATTGTCATGCTATACACTTTGAATACTAGTACTGAAATACTTGTTGATGCTAAAGAAGTACCAGTGGTCTCTTTTATCTCTTTGCATACTAACTCAGCAGCCTATTTGCAATTAATTTTCAAGTACATGGCTATACACATTCCATTTTACAGGGGAAAAACATCTGTATTTTCATAAAGTTTGATTGCATTGATTGAGGTAGCCATGGTATTATAGGGAACACAGTATATATGGCAATGAAAACTGGCGATGTGGCCTCTCTTGTGGTGTCCCCTCTTTATTTTCACTCAATTAAATTCACTCTAATGAATAAGATTCAGAGGTCTTGTCTAACATTCTCACTCCAAATGAAATCCTGATGAGTGGGGCCTGCAAGGTATCAAGCAACATTAGGAAACTTTTTCCCATTTACTTGCAGTCAAGTAAAGCAGGCCATACTCTTTGCTGAAGGAGCTTACAATTTACCTGAACCATAACAATTGGTACAGTAAAGCTCACAGAATTCAAGGCCATTGCTTACAGAATTAAAAAACCCGAAGGTGCCAAAGCATACCAAAATAAGAGACACAAAGGGTGTAATTCATCTCATCCAGCTGTAGCTGTCTGCATCAAAAGCAGTCAGCAGAGATGTAAGCGATAAGACCAATGGAATTTGAAGCATAATTCATCCAGCAAAACAAAGGCAACTCCACAGACTGTACTGACAGGTCCCAACTGAGCATAAATGGAGTCTTTGATGACTAGCTCAGATGTAGAAACTTTTGGTACAGACACTTTACATTTATTCAGATGAATCACACTCAAGTAGTCTTTAAAGGTTACTTCATTTACTAGCTCTTACTGTTTTACAAGGTGTCTAAGAAATTTGCAGACATGACAGAGTTTAAGATTCTTGTTACTTCTAGGCTATTAACATTCAGAAGTACTTACAAGAATACTAATTTAACATAGAATCATAAATTAATAAAGGTTGGAGGAAACCTCAAGTTTGTAGTCTAACCACTGCTCAGAGCAAGGGCACCTAAAGCAGGTTGCTCAGGGCCTTGCCCAGCCAAGCCCTGAAAGTCTCCAAAGACGGAGACTCCTCAGCCGCTCAGGGTCCCACTCCAGGGTTTGACCTCTCTCTTGGGGAAAACAGCTTTCCTTGCACCTACTTGGAGTTTCCTGTGTTGCGCTTGTGTCCGTTGCTTCTCGTCCTCCCACTGTGCATCTCCAAGAAGAGTCTGGCTTTGTCTTTCCCCACACTCACACCACGCATTTGCAGACAGCCATAAGATGTCCCTTTCACCTTGTCATCTGAAGGCTGCGCAAAACCCACTCTCTCAGCCTCTCCTTGCACATCATGTGCTCTAGCCCCCTGACCTTTCTGTATTTGCACAGGAATAATTCTGAGAGAAAGAAAAATGTCATCAGCAAGTTTTCTATGATACTGTGATCTCAAAAGCAATCATCAAGGCTAATTCAACATTAAAAACAAAACTCTAGAGATCTACATACACACATATTTTTTCTTTAAATTCATACCAAGCCTCCAATAGTTGATGCAAGGGGAAGGAAACTAAGTTATATCTAATAGTGTAAGAAGAAACTTTTGTGCTTTTTTAGTCCAACTTCATTTTGACAAGACAGGAAAACAAATTTTTTTTAAAAAAAGAATGACAGTTTTGCTCTTCCATGACCATATTTGGCCAGAGTTACGAAGCAGACGAGAACAGAAAGAAGTCATTGATAGGAAAGTCATTGTGCAACACTAAGTTTTAACCTGTTGAAAGTTCTAGAAATATTTTCAGGTTGAATGCTTACTTCATCCCTTATGAAAAAAAATAGTATTTACCTCTAATAAAAATGTTCCTGAATAACACTAAAAGATTACAGGGATAAGTGAAAAGACTGATAAATTCACAATTCACATCTTTCAGCCTCACATTTCAAACCATCAAGACTCTAATGATTCATGTTTTTATCCCAATTATACTAAAAATTATATATGAAAAGATTCCTTTTTATTGTCAGTGAAGACGAAGTAATGTTTCTCCTGGTTGAGGTTGTTAGGCTGCAGAGAAGAAAGTAAGGTGGCATGGCTAAGCGATATAGCTGGGAACAAAGAAAATGTCTGTGGAAGGAAAAAAGCAAGGAAAAGCAAATAGTAGAGGAAAAATTTGAATAGATACCACACTTCAGTGGCTTAAGCCAGCTCATCTTCATATACTAATCAAATGCATTTTGAACGCATTGAACTAGCCAGTTTTGCCTGGGTATTTTTCAGTCATGCAATGGCTGCCCAGAGAAGTTGTGCAAGGTTTTCAAGACCAGTCTGGATGAAGCCCAGAGTAACCTGGTCTGAGCTCCCAGCTGACCCTGTTCAGAGCAGGAGGTTGGACTAGTGACCTCATGAGGTCCCTTCCAACCTGAATTATCTTATGATCCTAATGTACAACTGAAATCCTCTGAGTAAAATCCTATGCATTATATTTCTATAAATAATAACGGGATAAAAACATGAATCCAAAAGCACAGTACAGCATTAGCACAGTGTTGATTCACACTGTGATCAAATAAAAAAAAAAAGATGTTCTATTGAAATGATAAATTTATCCTATCGTCACCCAAAAACACTGGGCCTGCCCAGTTTCTCTGTAGGTTAACAATCAGGTATCTGGGAACTTACACGCTCTGGTCAACATGAAAATGTTAGCAAGAGCAATGCACAAGACTTTTGGGATAGCAGGTTCACCAGAGAGATAAACAATGGCCATCTCTAATTTAAAACACTAAGCTGTTCTCAAATGAATATCAAGGAAACATCAACTATGGAAGTAGAATTTACCATACCACAAATTCTTGCTTTCATGGAATTGCACACTATGCCCTTGAGAGATTTTCACATTCCTATTTTTATTAATCAGAATAATCACATGTCTGCTTCAGACATTAGAATGCTTTAAAACTCAGAGCAAAAGCAGAACATCAGTGCTTTAGGCATAACTGCTTGAGCTTTCAAGATAACCTGGAGCATAATTTGGCTTCATGTTGTTAGCAGGTCTAGAGCCAAATTCAGCATTCCCGCTGAGCTAGTCTACATATCACATGTGGCTGCGGTATAGAAATGTATGAAAGACCAGAAATTTGACCATTTTAATGTGAAGAAAGGAATACATTGCATAATGCTTTCCAGCTCCTTGACATTGAAAATAATGGTGTCTGACAGTTCTAGGGTTAAGTAGCCACTCATTCAGCACAGCATCGTTTATCTGCCAACAGTTTGTGTCTCTTGTTGTTACTTCAAAGAAAAATTTAAATAAAAATTTAAATAAAAACAGTTCTGTCAGTATAAAGCTTTAATATTTTACACCACACTCAATTTCTTTCCTTTATAAAGTGCTTTCATACTTCCTGAACTTGTACTGCAGTACACAGTTCTCATTATTTAAAAGAAAGAAACCGTGAATCACCTTTAAACATCTACACTTTCCTGAAACATAAACATTTATTTTTAATAGATATCACTCTGAAATCAGCTTTACTGAGTCCTAAAGAATGCTTAATAACTCTATGTAGATTGAGAGACCTATAAGTACCTCAGCACCGTTATATATAAGCAAGTTGTTTGGTTAAGCATTCATGGTTCAGAATACAACATTAATCATCTCATTTCTAAACATGAATCTTTTACTTCATGTACATAAAGTATACAATAGTCCTTAATTCCATATGCTTTCTCACACAGTACAGCATTTGTTGTTACAGACTGCAGACTGCTTCAGAATAAACATGCTTCAGAATAAATGAAACAAGGGATTCAGTCATTCAAGACAGTGCCCTCCCTATTTATTTTTGCCCAATTTTTCCCTTACCCACCCAGCTATTTTATGAATCTGCTTATGTCAGACTTATGTGTCAAAGGTGCTAGATCCACAAAATCCAACTATAAAAGAATACTTAATGGCTGTCTTCTGTAAGTACATATGGCAAGGTATATTCATTCTCTCCTTTTTATGCTTTTGCCCATATATATATTAATAATAAAAGATTAATGATATTTAGGATCCTTTCATACTATTTAATAATTCAGCTCTCAGTGTAACTAAAAATGAGAAAGAAAAAGAAAAAATAACTGAGCCACTTGCCACATGTAACAGATTCAGATTATAATACCTTCAATAAATTTTTTTTTATTTTGATCATACTCCCTAAAAGAAAAATTACCAATCTGCCAAAGTTAGTATAGTCATATAAAGAAATGACTGTAAAATACAAATTAAATATGCATATAAACAGGCTCACTTTTAAAAGTTTCTTCCAGGCAGAAATATTATCATCTATTTTCTATCCCAGTCAAAAGTTTATAGCTGTGCTATAAATTATAGCACTAAAATTTTGCGGAGAAGATTATGATAAAATTGTCCTTTCATATTAACTTTACTGGACAAAACATAAGCATTAAAATAATAACAGGAATAATCTATTATTTAAGTGTCTTTAGTGACTTTAAATGATAGTTGCCTCACACTATTTGCAGAAATGCTTTAGGTTTTTTAAAAGTCATAAGCCTTTGCCATTCTCTTCTTTATACTAGTGCTAACATAAAGTTCTATCATAAATCATGAAATATAAGGTTTAAATCAAACCAATACCATTAAATCTGTTCTTTCAATAACAAAATCCACATAGCTGAGAGCTGCTTGTTCATTTAGCTTCCAAAACACCGGAATTTGTTTCCTTGTAACTTCACTTCACTTGTTTATCTCTTTTCCTAGAAGAAACAATTATAGCTGTATATTCTCATTCCTGTTTGTAGCACCATTCTCTGGTGATGAAACTCTCTATATCATCCCATTTTATTACCAGTTATGAACCCCCATAATAGTGACATAACTGTCTAACTGAAAGCATGTTCCTATGCACATCACTACTGAAAATAATCTACCTGAAGTCCTCAAATAACCTAAATGTGACCTCAGACATCCATTACACAATACTGTCAGTTACATAAATTTTCATTTGTTCAACAGCTCAACTGCTTTTCCGATGGCTTGTTGTATGTCCCTGTTGGTGGGAAAAGCAGAAATCTTACTCCAAAGTTAGAAGTTGGAACACAATCTACAAATAGTTAAAACAGGATCAAATTCTAATCAAAGCTATCAAATTACTTCAGAAATCCATCTGCAGTCCATCCCCCACATCCAAATTCCCCCAAGATCCTTCTCATTATATTCAGGAACAAGTATGAGTTCAGCAGAGAGCTCTGTGCTGCGGCATTCTGCGACAGCAGGCCAGCTCCTGAGAAGCGAGCAAAGCAGGCAGGCCAATAAAATTAAATTATTTACTGCACTATTTGTAGATGGTGGTTTGTGAGACTTCATTGCTGGAACTTCAATGAAGATAAGACATTACTAGACCATGGAAAAGTTGATGCCCGAAGGACAGACCTTGTGGCCCTGGAGACAGGGGAAGGAGCACTGCGTATTTCTCGGTAGGCTGCCATCACACCACTTACAGCCTGGCTCAACCGGAATGCTCCAGGCAGTCTGTAGTTCAGCCTATGCCTTAAAAGGTCTGATACGACTCCTACTGAAAAAGAGGGTGTTGCAACCCGCAGCAGTGAGGGGCTGGAATTCAAGCGGTCACCGTCAGCTACGCCAGCTTTAAGGCTCAGTTGTCAGAGCAGAACATGAGCAGAACAGAACAGTGTTTAAAACAGGACAGAACACAGCTTAAAGTACTGAAACTTCACCAATGAGGCAGTGTATCTATAATATCTAATTCCAAGTAACAAGCATAAAGCACCAGGGCTGTGGGATTAACCATAGACCTCTGCTTATTCCCATGAGTCAAGGGCAGGAACAATCTCTTCCTTGATCAGCCAGGAGAATTTTTGTAAGGATCATCACACCAAAAATGAAGAGGCAGAAACTAAGTGCAGTTTTGCAAGTCCAAGATGGGACACTATTCCCCATTCCCTCTGGGCATAAACTAGTAGCTACTACACCTCCTGCATGCATTACTGACACAACCTCTCTCCTCTGAAAAGAAGCATCTTGGCCTTTGGTTGAAGTATGATTGCCCAGAGACAAGGGTAGAGCTGGGAGGCTGCAAAATAATGAACTGGATCAAATAGCCATGAAAAATCACATCCAGGACTCAAAAGTGTAGATAATGCCACCTGTACCCCAAACAGTGGGGGGACAAAGAAAGGGGAGAAGAAACAGGTTTGGAGCCTTAAGCCTTAGCTAAACCTCAACTGGATAATTGCAAAAATACTGGTATGAAACATCATTTGCTTGCTATTCTCAACAGATCGATACTGCACTTTAGCAATGCTATGGTTTTCCAAAAGGTGAGCTGGCACCTATGGAAGAAATCATGATGGCCAGGAAGAGATTCAGAAAGACTGCTTCCTCATAGGAAGGATTACAGAGGAGAAGAGAATTTCACCTAAAAAAGATGCTCCTTCAGAGGATACTCCTCTGCAGACATTCGCCTCTCCTTCTAGATAGATACCTGATGTTTGTTATTTACGACAGTCAGCAGAGGGGAATGGCTAGCGTGACACAACTGGAAGCTGTACCAGCTGCATCAGGAGCACCCTCCCGGGCGTGCAGGAAGTCGGCTGCTTTTTCTTTTCCACAGCAAAAGATTTCCTCCTGCAGCCAAACCTCACTGTCGTTCATCCTCTTATCTGCAAGTTTTAAATGTTTGATGACCTCTTTTGAGACCCTCAGATGAAAAATGTTATCAATTCACTATTATTTATACATGACTCACAGTGGCTCATAGCATTACCAACCACTTCCCCCCATAACACAGGAAAACTTACTTATTTTTTTAAAGGAAATAGCATAAGATGCCTTTATTTCAGCAAATCGAGAACAAATCATATAAAAGTTCTCGGCACTTTAAGTAAAAAAAAAAAAAAACTTCCTTGTTTCTGATTTATATCTGACTAACAATCATCCTGTAATACATCCAATACACAAAATGCTCTTTTATGATTTAGTAATACTACACAAATAAAGTTTGAAACCTTACTGTGGAACTCTAACCATGCAATCAATGAAAGCCCAACAGCTAATCAATGGCAGCTTCATCAGTGATTACTTTATGTAAGGGTGGCCTTGCTCAGGTCCTTGATTTAAAATCCTGAAGTTAATTCAAAGCAACATGAGGCAGCCAAAAAAACATTGTCTGCTTCCTAAAAACCCACATATTTGAAAGTTAGCTATCTGACATATAAAAGAAAGCCTACTGCTAATAATCACCATAAAAGCAGCAGAGGATTTGATAGCATACCAAAAGATTAGAGTAATCAAAGACTGTATTCTTTAGAAAAAAATAATAAAAAAAACCCTTTTCAATATTTGTACAAGTCTGCTAAAATAAGAACTGGTAAAGCCAAGCTTTCAACTAGTAAAAAAACCAATGAATGGATTGCCAGCTTGTCCTGTTAATTAACTGTTGTAACATTCATAAAGTTTCAGTGTTTCAAACTGGCTTAGATGAATTTATATATAATTCCCTCTGAAATTCAGAGGCATTTATCAGATAAACAGAACTAATCTCCAAAGTTTCCTCACTGAATGCTATGGAATTTAATTCCAAAAGCAGCTTTCATATCTGCCCCATCGCAATTTAATGTTAATAGCTTTTTGCAATTCAGTGAAAGTGTAGGTCAATTTGTAAGTCACTTACTGTGAAAACATAAACTTCAAAAAACCCCCACCAGAAAGGAGAAAAGCTGGTCACAGTAGCAGAAGGATCCTGCTTGTTCAAAGAAACATCTGCCAAGAAGAGCAGGAGAATGCAACCCTGGGCTGATCGCTGAACTAACTGGTGGAAAGGCAGGGTGCAGCTATGTCGGAAAAAGCAGGTCTGTTCAATACTTTTCCAGATTTCCACTGATTGATTGAGGCCAGGAAATTACAAACAGCTTATTTAAAATGCACAGGAACAGATCATCTCCTAAGCTGAATAGCAAAATTAAATATATGCAAGACTTACTGTCTTCCAATCTCACTCAGTTCCCCCAGCTCCCTTTCTATTGTCTTTTCTACTCTATATCAGACTTCTCCAGGTCTCCTGATCTCACCTACCATCCAGGAAAACACCCCATCCACAAAGACTTTGGACCTTATCCAAAATTCAAAAATAAAAGATTAAATTTATTTTAACAAAAAAAGATGAAAGGTGCAAAACATGTTCCTTGAATCTATCCAATCTAAGTCTAAGTCTTATTGACCAAATATTAGATGTATTATAGGAGCTGGAAAGAAGCTATGTTCATGTGTCAATCATCAGATGCTAACCAAAATCTTTTGTTAAACAAAATCTTTAACATTTTTTATATAAATGCTCTATTTAATCCTTAATTCTGTAATTCTTTATGCCATTTTATGTCAAGACTAGAGAAAAAACAAACTCCTCAACATCTGTCATTTTCTCTAGGCAGTACCACACTACTGTAAAATTATTGAAGTACTTGGCCTTGTTTATAGAAACAGATCCTACAGTTAAGAGAATTACTTCACTGTCAAGGAACAGGCAAAAATACAGCATTAAGAAAGCTTAACTTCTGGTAGTACTATGCATACGCTTACCTTTACAGACCTAAGAGTAGACGCTGAAATCATACAGTTACTTTTATGGATGAAGAGAAGAATATGTCTAAGCATTTAAAAGTTTAAGACCTAAGACCTAAAATGCAGGATCTTTAAATGAAATCCATAACCAGAATTTAATATTTATTAATATTTTTCATTTTCTGCTTTCTCTAATATGATTTGCAGTTTAAATAAAAGAAGCACTGCTTCACTACACTGCTGGTAGGTGTGCTCACTAGGTCCTCTTAAAAATAAAATATATCTGCCCTCCATTGTATTTGCTAGAAGAAAAACAACAGAAAATTCATGGGTCATGGAAAGATAATGGGTCATGGGTACATTATTATGTGTCTTTTTTTAACTTACCTTAGGCTGAACTACATGTATCATTTTTTAACAGCTGAAGATAAAAAATAACATTATTTTTATAGAAACTGAAAAAAACAAAATAAATTAAAACTGTTATCTTTTAACAAGATTAACAAGGCAATAGGACTACCAGTGAACCAGAGGTGCTACTTCACTGTTACACTAACCTCCTAGGCACACTGCTCTTCCAACTGCCTTCAACCTGCATTTTTATTTGGCAATAACCAGCCGCCACTTGTCACTGCACCTTCTTTCAGCCATCTTCTGGATGTTACTTAGCTATCAGTTTTTAATAATTTTCCCCCAAACATAAAAATCAATATTAACTTTTTTGAAGTTTGGACAAAGTTTGCTCTTAAAATGTTAACTTTTTGGAAAATGCATTAATGTTGGTACTTTTTGGTATTTGATTGCTTTTGAATAGATTTTTCCTTCCATTCTTTATTGCTTGGTGTCATGACTGTTTTTTTCCTCTTTATCAGGGAAATTAGAAAACAAGAGAAACTTTCCAAAAAGTATCCACAGTTGGTAATTCTGAAATAACAAGCAGTAACTCCTCCCACCGGCCACCAGATATAGCCCTTCAACATTATTAAGTACTGCTAGTTCCCCAAAGCAAGACAATTCCCAAAGTGCCTTCTTTATTGCATTTTTTTATTGATGAGGTTTGTCATTTTATGGAATGTGGCATAATAGAGTGCAATTTAGTCACTGATGCACACAAATGTTACCTTATTGCAATGTGTCAGCAGCAATAATCTTCTTTCAAATACGCTGAGAAGCAGCCATAAACCTTCTCCTGCCAGAGGCAAGTTCTAGTGAGTCAAACTGTCAGTCGTGTTAAAATATCTTCACAGACTGTGTTTTTAAGATCCATATTCATCAGAAACAGTAATAATTAAGATGCAAAAGTAGTTCAGTTTTTGCATGTCCCAAAGAAATTAGCCACTGGATTACCTCCAAAGTTTTCAAAACACTTTATTTGATCTCTTTTTAATAGCTCTGTGTGAAAGCCTTGAGGAAGACATGAGGCCCAGATACTATTTGCATGTCTTAATCATCTCAGGAAATGGATGATTAGATGGCGCATAGAAATCAATAAGCCCCAGGAAAACCTGTTATCACTCCAGTTGATAACAAAGCTCCCACAAACTGAAAGGTGTTAGGAGTTGACCTCTCATTTCTACGGATCAAAACTTTTTTCCACTAACCTCAGTGAAAGTTTTACTTTTAAGTTCAACGGAAGTAGAAACAAATGAAAGTCTGATCTTCTCTTCAAGCTTTATAACTCAGGTAAATAAAAGGTATTACAGCATGCAATTACACAAAGCAGAAATATTCATTAAAAAGAAGATTTTTTCCTCCAAATACTAGAAAACACTCGATACTTGCTAACAGGAATGGAGATATTTCAAGATACAAGTTACAGAACTGGCATTTTCACTAGAAGCAATCTGAACTAAATCATTCAATCACAATTTATAACCAGAAGTGGAACACTGAACAGATTAAAAAAAAAAGGGAACTTGTCCACCAAATTTGCTTCTGAATAAGCTGAAGCCATAAACTATGATCGTCATTCACAGAGAAATAGCTCCCAGAGCCAGTAATTCTAGGAGTGACTGACAGGCACGGGAGACCCTGTAAGTATTGCTAGAGACCAGATATAGGACTAGAATCACAAACTACTCAGTAATAATTTTGACTACAACCTTGGCTTGTGGCCCTCAGGAAATCACTTCATTTCTACCCATTTACACAAGGAGGAGGATGTAGGTTTTCCTATAAGCCTATTTCAGTGGGGTAGGGGGCAATTACTTATGAATCGTAAAGCTTCCTGAGGTAAGAAATCTCTCTTGCTGAAGTTTTGTATTTTAAAAAGTCTGCAATTTTCATAAATCTACCTCTAAACTGTTCACAGCACTAGAAAAACTAACCTAAGTTCTGCCTGAGCTTCCAGACTGAAATAAAAGTGACCTAAGAAAGTACAAATGAAATATATCAATATCAAACATTGACCTTTATTGCCCCTGGGGAGAATTTTCTGAGTAACAAGGATGGTGATGAATTGCAGGACCACTGCAATTAGCACAACTGAAATCTCCTAACCTAACTAGCATTCCCACACCAGGAAGTCTTCTGTATGCACATATATCTCTGTCTCCAAGATGAGTTTGTCAATGACTTGATTTTTTTCATTTATTTTTGGTACATACATATTCCCATTTCATGTTTTACACGAACAGATAGATGGATGGAAACCTAACCATGCTGAAAGAGATTCCAGCCAGCAAATCTGAGATATTGCTTTTCATTTTCCTTTATACCATCCTTAATTTTTATCTGGTTTTCCTCATAAAGCAATTAATGCAATGATTGTTCCATAAGCTGACAAAGAATAGGAATACCAGTGTAACACGATTAGACCCAGAGTTACCCATCAAACTTCAAGCATTTAACTGTGGACTATAATTAACTGTAGACTCCACTCACAGGCAACAGCAAGTTACAGGATTTGCAGAATAAGACCCAGGTAAGATCAGTACCATCCCCTGGAGGTGCCTATCCCTCCTTAATGACTACAGAGAGAGTCTATGGTAATGTAGTTTCTCATCTGAGATCCTCAGAGAGCTGGGAGAGTGCCTGGCCCTCGCACTCTCAGTCTAGCATATTTTCCAATCTGTTTGAACATATCTGAATACAGATATGTCATATTAAATATGGCCAGTATCAGGAGCAGGAAGCTCTCGGAAGCCAAATGCTAATGGATCTACCTAGTACTTGAATTGGGCATCACCTTGAAATCTTGAACATATTAGATGTAGACTATTGCTTTTGATATTGTATTTTATCTTGGTTTATGTGTACCATTGTCCTCTAAAAATTCTTTTATCTTGTGATTATTCTTACATTGACTGAAAGGCACAATGAAAATAAAATCTGCAAATTTTTTTAGCATATTAGGCATATTCTAACAATCTTAGTCTTTCTCTTTTTTATTAGCAACTATGTATGGCAGGCTACTTCAGACAACAGTGGATGGCTTGAGAAACTGAAAAGCACTTATTTTGTCCCCTGAGACTGAAAGCTTCAAATCCCTACTTTTAACTTGCTCTAGGCTTGAGACATGATTCTGTTCTCCTAAATGGTAGCATTATACACTGCTGCAATTCCACTGGGTCATTCTTTATTTAAATTCTCATTAAGAGAGGCTTGGGTAACATTACATTTGCAATACACTTCTCCAGATTCTGTATTTTGAAATCCAGCTATAAAGCTAAAGCAGTTCTTTCATTAACTCACAAATGCCAGACAGAATACTTGCTTGGCAACCACATGCAAGTTTTTGGAATGCTTACAGACAAAAATCCTCTCCCCTGACCAAAACAATAAAAGGAATTATACCCACAGCTTTCGTCTGAAGATTTAAATATAATATAGCTGGAACGGAAAGTTAATGGTACGACAATGTTGTCTGATACAGCTTCATACAATATTCTGATCCCATTGTCCTTTCAAGGATAATGGGGCATCATTATACATTCAAATTGTGGAAATGTCAAGAGAGAAAACCACAGTGTTTATTATTTTAAAATCTAATTTTTGTGCATTGCAACCCAGAAGAAGGGACAAGAATAGAGTACTTGTAAAAATGGCAATAAGAAATACATTTAAAAAAAATCCAGCTAGAAAAATGTTAATAGAGATACACTTTCCACAGACTTTGGGCTAGACATTGAGCAACTTAAGACTCTCTGGCCCCAAGTCTGCATCAAACTAATTTCCTACAAATGGTCTACTGCTTAGGGCAGCTGTTCAAAAAACTGTTAATGAAACATACTATAAATAGAAGAAAAAATAAAATGTTAATTTTCCTCTTTGCTTTTAAAATTTAGGTTTTCATTTTGATTACATAAGAGGTCCCTTCATGTCTTGAACTTGCTTGATCTGATTCAGTATGCATTTTGTTAAAAAATTTTTAGCACGTAAATGTTTTTGGAAACTCCATTACAAAGAATATGAGACCTTATCTCATTATTTTGCATTCTTTTCTAGCCTCTTTTATCAACAAATTATGTTCAGGTTTCTAATGTAATTCAGCTTGGGCACATTGATAGGATATCAATTCCACATATTCTATCCAGGGGGAACCAAATTCTTCTGAAATCAAAATTCAACCTATTCTTACTTTCATATTATTTTCTATTTACTACCACTAATATTGTTGTACAACACAGTGTCCAATATATATATACTTCAGGAAATTAATGAAGCAGCCCCATCAAACTCCAGGCAAATCTTCATTAAATTTGGCATGTTGCACTCCAGTGAGTACCTAGGAGGGTAAATAGTTTCATCAACCCTAAGTGCCTCTGGCTGCAGAAATACTGTACAGTATAAAATCCTACCACACCAGTCCACAAAAAAAAAAACCCTTTCAAACTCATAAATCAGTTAAACCAATGCATCAACACTTCATTGCCTTAAATTGCACTCATTCTCAAGAAATTTGGAACAAACTGAAAGGGACTTGGCTTTGAATCTGACTTGTCATCTTAAGCTTATGAAAAGGAGAGTCACAAGTAACTATTGACAGTTGTGCCTAATATAAGTCACAGTTTCATTTAAAACAGGCATCTTCCCTTCTTTTTTCTAATCTGCAAGAGTATAATCAGTGGAGAAATACGAGTCCTATGTAAGTTTTCCTTAGTCATAAACTCCCATTTCCAGCAAGTTCATAAACAAGTAGCATGGTTCGGTCTAGTTTCATTAACGAAATACCCACCCTCAGCTCAGGACACAATGCATTGG
The DNA here is from genome assembly GCF_036417845.1 of Apteryx mantelli. Taxonomy (NCBI): domain Eukaryota; kingdom Metazoa; phylum Chordata; class Aves; order Apterygiformes; family Apterygidae; genus Apteryx; species Apteryx mantelli. Next base: position 9,393,420 of record NC_089990.1, on the reverse strand, counting down.
CTCAGAACACAAAACTGAAATTGCTCTCTGGGCAGTAATGAATCATTTTCTTCTATCAATATTAAAGGCCAGACACTCATTTTCATACTGATAAACCTCATTGCAGTGCTGCTGGTTAAATGATATCACGGTGTCTCTTAAAAGTCCTAGCACAGAGTTCATAGAGCAAACCATGAATTTCTGAGAAAAAAGCTTATCAGAGTTCCCATCACGCACCTTGCCATCTTTCAGGTGAATGTTCCCAGTCCAGGATACTCTCTATCGCAAGGGGAGCTTTTGGTTTCCTCTTCCAGATCTGCTTCACTTTGCACAAGGAACTAAGAAACTAAAGCCAGGTCTCACATTTTAGATAACTAATTAAGCTAATTAGCTCTTTATATCTGATTTCTTCCCATGAACAGGTGAATATTATATTATATTATTTATTTAAAATGGGGTCAACCCCCAGGAGGCAATGAGACACTCTCCCCAGAATGGCTGACATAGCACAACACTTAGGTAAGACATTGCCTTTGGATTTGAAAGAACCAGATCCAAATCTTTGATGCAGGTAGAGCAGGATCTTGATGACTAGACATTGGACTTCAGAACAATCTCTCCCACTTTTTCTGTGAAAAACAGATGCAAAATTCTGATATAGATTTTCTTCACTAGCTTAAAAATAGACAGTAGGCAAGAATGCCATTTCCCACCAATACTAGCATAAGGTAATATGCTTAAAATAAATTTAGTTCTTCCTAAATAAGTTAAGAAAACCTTCACCTTGAGCTCCTCATATGTACTATCCCTCAAGAATCAATGTTTTCATTAATTCTTATCCAGACCTACCACAACTACTAGGTAAGTTGGCTACATCTTTGTCTTTAAAGTACTTACTAGTCTAGGCCTAACAAGTCACTTAAAGCTCTCTGAAAGCGAGAATGAAAATCACAGACAATAGTTTTTCCCTCTGGTACAATGGGATTTTTTACAGTAATGCTGAAGCCTACCTGTGTGGGAGACAGAGCATTTTCAACAACTGGTATGAGGCTGTACAAGGAATCAGCTTGCTTAGGAACTATGGACCATCACAAATCTTCTGCTCTAAAGTTGAGGCATGGTTGTTTGACTTCGCATTCTGTGGTAAACACATAACTATGTTATACAACAGCATTATGTTCAATCTTTAAATTGAGCTTTGTGTAGTTAAATCATATATATATGTCCTACACATTACACAGTATATTTTCACTTATAAGAGAAGTCTAAATAGGAAAATAAAAATAGATGCAACATCCTAAATCACACTAACATATGAGTCAATATGTTAAACTGAATCAATATAAAAACAATAAAACCAACTATCACAAAAAGAGACAGAAAACATGCTGCAGAATTAAAATCTGTGAAGACAACTGAAGTTATACTCAGCTTAAGTTATACTTGAATTTTATTTCTTACTTTTATATACATGCATGTACTATGTGTAATCTTAGAAATTTATTATTTGGTCTCACCATTTGGTCTCATTATCCAAGAGAATTTAAATTCCAAATAGAAATCAGAATAAAAATGTCATTTTACAGGTTGCCACTTTACTTACAAACAGGACTAAATGAATGAGATTTTCAAGACAAGCACACTGAAATAAGATTTCTCTAATGTTTGACAATATTAACCTCTCTCGTAAGAAAAAAAAAATCCCTTCCTTTACCTTCTACCTTTTTATTTATCAAGCTCAATCAAAGGAACTAAATTGCTATTTTATAACCTTTTTCTATTAAGATCATAGAATCATAGAACAATTTAAGTTGGAAAGGACTTCTGGAGGTCCCTAGTCCGACTCCTGCTCAGAGCAAGGGCACCTAAAGCAGGTTGCTCAGGGCCTTGCCCAGCCAAGCCCTGAAAGTCTCCAAAGACGGAGACTCCTCAGCTGCTCAGGGCCTCACTCCAGTGTCTGACCTCCTTCATGGGCAAACAGCTTTCCTTGTACCTACTTGGAATTTCCTGTGTTGCAGCTTGTGTCCGTTGCTTCTCGTCCTCCCGCATCTCCAAAAGAGTCTAGTTTTGTCTTTCTCCATCCTCCCACCACAAGGTTGCAGACAGCCATAAGATGCCCCTTTCACCTTCTCGTCTGAAAGCTGAACATACCCAGTGCTCTCAGCCTCACCACGTGCTCCAGACCCCTGACTATCCTGGCGGCTTCTGTTGGACTCGCTACGATAATGTCTTGTACCGGGAAGCCCCAAACTGGAGACAGTACTCCGCATACAAGTGCCAAACAGGGCAGAATAATCAATTCCCTCAGCCTGCTGGCTGCACTCTTGCTAAGACTGTCCAGGATGCATTTGGCCATCTCTGCAGCAAAGGCATGTTGCTGTCTGATGTTCGACTTGTCCACCAGGACCCCCAGGTCCTCTCCTGCAGAGCTGCTTTCTTTCCTGCTGGCCCCAGCCAGCACTGCTCTGGGGGGTTATTCTGTTCCAGGTGCAGCACTGTGCCCTTGCTTTTGTTGGACTTCATGGGGTTTCTCTCAGCCCCTTTCCCAGCCAGCTGAAGTCCCTGCGAGTAGTAGCCCTCCCTTCCAGCGTATTGATCACTTCCCCCAGCTGGGTATCATGCCAAATTTTTGAATATGAAATATTTAAATCTAAAAAGAGAAATCTTATAAAAGCAAATCTATCTGGAGACACTTGGATTTACACTTTCTGAAAAAGATTGAAACTGATAGCTGAGTGTTTCAAAATACCCCCAAATTACACTCCTGGTACACACCATTATATTTGTTGAATGTTCTCTGGGAGAGAAAGGCAGAAATAGATTTCAAAATCTCTACTCCCTTGTTATGATATGATTTGGGGCATTTAGATTATAGTGTTTTGTATCTCCCAACAAGTTTTGATCACAAACTTTGGGCTTTCATTCATGTGCTATTGTAAAACAGATATTCCCCTGAATGCCTCATAAGGCTTTTCCACAGACAAATCAGTTTGCATTGCTCACACTAGATAAGTTAGTGAAAGAGAGAAACTTCTACATTGTGTTCAGAAGTTTGTTTGTTTTTTTAATAACAAAGAATTGTTTACTTAAGAGTTGTTGAGTTGTTTGGTTTTGATTTCACCCCTCAACTGAATCTTCCTGAAGATGAAAGTTGGAAAGATACTTAATCATACATACTTAATTTATAACTGCTACAGTTTAGCTAGTTGCCCAAAGTCCAAAAAGACAGAATCAGTCCTGCTATAACAAAATGCTTGTGTTTACAGCTAAGAGAACTGATTGAGGCTCACAGAGAAGAGAACTGATTGAAGCAGTTCATGGATCTTCGATGTCCATGCCAATAAACTCCAAATACGGTATTAAAGGCTATTTTTCCTCAAAAGCATAATGCAAATATTAGAGTAAATATTTTAATACAAATACGTTTTTCAGGAGAAAATCAGTTTTTATTTTTTTAATATATCAAAATTATGGTTTCTTTATGAATAAACAGTCATGGAGTTGATCTGTTTTTCAGTTTGTCTTTGATAAAACTCACTTGCCAACATTTTATGGTAAAGGCTATTTTATTACTTGGAGTTTGTTAAGGAAGGACTCTGAGGTTAGGATGGAAATTCCAGTCAAATTAAGAAAAACTAAAGCAAAATAACCATAGGATTAATGGACAGTGGATATACAAACTGAAAAGAGGAATTATGCAGAGCAAGAATTAGGCTTTAAATATTCTATAGTTTAGGTAACTCTTGTAAGTATCAGGTTGTCAACACAGAGTAACTTCCAGTCGCCACTGCAACTTGGCAGCCTAAATAACAGTTATACAAAATGAGAGAGATATAACCAATATCTAAGTAGACAAAATGTTCACATAAGACATGAGAAATCTATTTTCACGTCCCTTCACTAACTGGTACTATAAAATATGCGCATATTGGCTATTCTAAGCCGTCCTATGCCTGTCTTTCTGTTGGCTTCAGAGTGGGAGGGAGGGATATGGTTACTGGTTTGAGCATTCTGTCCCTGTGTGGAATGGAAGTAGTTTTGAAATCTCTACAAACTTCATAGGATAGGAAAACTAAGTTCTTCCGAACTCTCCCCGATATATTTTCAAGATTCATTGCCTATATATTTACACATTTTACAACATTTCTATGCCTTATTTTCAGAAATTGATTAAGAAAAAAAGTTAACCCTCTGGGCAAAATAAACTGCAAACTGCAAATCCTTGAGCCAATAAACGTACACTGAGCACTATTCCTTGGAAAAATGGCAGAAAGTAGTATCAGACTTACTCCCATGGTACTTCCCTTTCCACAGTGAGCATCTATCTTTTGATAAGTCATTAGAAGAGATGACGTGTATCCTGGCACAACTAAATCCTAGGGAAAAGTTGACAGACGTTATAGTATAAATCAGTTCTGATGCACATTGTGTTGCCTCCAGAGGCATCTTCTGGTCTTCTACTAAAGGTTACTGAACCATATATAATACAAAAATGCAGATACAACTGTAAGGAATAAATGTAAGGTTCTGTTCTACCCCACTTAGAAAGTCTAATGCATGAATAATGTTCCATCTGCACAATGGTCAAATGTGACTGAAATTGATTTTAGATGTACCACATGGAGCAGCACAGACCTTAACAAGCTTAGTGACATGAGGGACTTTGTCAAGAATCTGTACAAAATGCATGATACAAGAGATTTCTATAAATGAGAATCTGGGACAATGAAGAACGGTAGTTATGTTACAGGAAACTTTTGTACCAAGTAATCAAAATGAATCACCTACGGAAGGCATTCTTAAATAGAATATAACAAGGTTTAGTCACATTAAATTTATAATAAACATGTGAAACATGTCAGACGTGCAGCTACATATCCTGACCATAAACATTTCTGGATGCATGAATAACATGAAAGCAATGGGAACAAAACAGTCTTCTGCTAACATGTTTAGCTAGACAGATCTTTTTGCCTGCAGCTTTGACCTTTCCACAACCTACCTCAGTCAACATCACTGAGTAGTACACCCCACCTGCATCTGTGATATTCTGGAGTTGCCCTAGGCTTCCTCATATCACTCCTAAAATGCTAGAAAATGATCCAATGGCATCTGGTGATTCTGCAGAGGAAAGAAAGACGAGTTAGAGTAATAATGTTCCACGTTTTCCTCTTCTAATGGCAAATGCTCCATGGCACTGCTATGCTGGAGAGAAGTGATGTTTGGAGAATTGCTCTAGCCTCATGGCTCTCAATCATGCTTTGGCTTGTGTAATTCTGTAATCTGTAATCGTTCAGAGCAGCAATAATAAACAAAGGACAAGGAAGAATCTGTGATTGATCTGTATTTGACAGGAGAGAAATTATGTTACAGCAGCACTTTACTTCAGTAATATTTTGCACATATTGAAAAACTCTATTTTACTCTGCCTGTGTTGTTTGATTCACACCTGCTTCCTATCTTGAGGGCCAGTTAAATTCTCACTGTTGGGTTCATTTGGATTTGGTGTAAGGAACAACATGGTGGAAACCCTCAGTAAATATATCTGAGGAAAAAAAATCAAGAAGTTTTCTCTGTCATTCCTCAAAATAGATGAATTTCCTAAAAAGGCTCTACCATGTTTAATATGCTTTAGTATGAAAAAAAGAAATAATAAAATAATTTTTTTAAGATTCTTAATTTTCACAAAGAGCCATATATAAACATTTTATATAAGATTAAATCAACCTACTGAGTTAGAGATTAATGATCAGAAGGTATATTTTATCTTACCAAAAATATTTCCCAACCTTGCAGCTTTGTGTGATAAATGTGTTTTCTAGGCTTTCATTAATCTTTGTAAGGATTACAGATTTAAAAAATATGAAAAGAATGAAAAAGGCTGTAAGCTAAGTATTTGTAATTTTGGAAAAGCCCTATGCCAGAACTGGTACCTGTATTCATTCAGAACTCAGGAACAACAGTCTTTGAATAAGCACTTTACTTAATATTTTTCCTTTTAACCTGACATGTTATTTTCATCAATATATAAATACCATTGATGATATTCACATCAACGTGTATTCACTGCATTCTGTTCATCTCATTTCTGGAATACAGAATTATTCACTTCTTCATCAGCTCTTTAAATCCTCTAAGTATAGCGGTCACTTAACAACCAGAAGCAGATAATTTGCCACCATGCTCTGATAAGGCAATAGTGTTACCTTCATTTTACAGATGGAGAAGTGAGGCAGAGAAACATTAAAGTGTTCTTTAAATTAGGATGTCCAATCTGAAATATTTAGCAACCCATTTTTCAGAGTACTTAACTTTCTATAGCATAGTTAATATTAAAATCACTGCCTTAATTTACTTCAGACTGGAAGTCAGTGTCAAGTTCTCAAGTTGTAAACCAAGAAAATGAGGAAAACAGCAGTAATAGCTATTTTTATATTTTTTAAATATTATTCTCAAACTCACAAACTGGCTAAAATCCGGCCTGAACCAGGAGACTGTCCTCTGAAATCCCCACTCAGTATTTCCCACCACATCCTGCAATGACAATTCTGAAACCTCTGTGACAATCAAAGAATTTTATAGATAAAACCACTTCCACGTTCATTGGGTTGCCTCACTCTCAGACTGATCTCTCCCAACAGATTTGAAGATTGTAAGTGTCATGTGATTGAAGATTATATCACAATTCCTTTAAAAGGGACATAAGGATTTCCTTCATTTCAACAATTCTTAACTTTTGGGGGTCTGATTTCACAACTTTGGTTTCTTTTTGTTGGGTTTTGTATGAATAGCTTCTCCTATGCTTAGATAAACAAACAGCAAACCTAAGAATTCCCAGGAATTTAATCTTGGATCTCCATCCTTTGATCCATAACATCTCCACCAAGTATCTTTGTCTCAGCTGGTAATGTTCACACTCTGCGTGAACTTTCCTGTTCACACAGAAAAATGATGTAGCTAGAAATACCATAGCGCAGTGAAACCCTGGCTCAGCCAAACAGTTGAGAAGGGAGACAGCAAGGCCAAAAATGAACAAATGTGAGAAGAGGCTTGGTGTGTGCCAAGGTGTAACAGAAAAACAATCTTGAAAATCAACAGCCTAGGTTTGAATAAATAGCTGTTTTTCCTAATTTAGTTTCCTCTTTTGTATTATAAAAAAATCAAAGATTTTATCTTTAATATACAAATGGCATGAGAATAGTGATGATACGGATATAGTTTATCTGCGCAGGAATGATAAATGGAGATGCCTAAAGCTGCTTCCCTATGGCCCTATGAGACGCCTGTTTCAGAAATCAGGCTTCCAAGTAGACTTGCAAAACGACATGTCTGAACCAATCTGTACTGTTCAGGAAGGCAGTCAGGCACCACAAATTCAGGAGCTAAAAGGTCTGTCAGTCACCAATTTAGTGCTGTGATTTACTCTTACATGTTACAATGACATTATTAGCCACATACCAGTTTGCTTTGAAAACAAGAGCAGGATTTTTCAAATCAGATTTAAATACATACATTGATTCCATAATGTCTCAGTCTGCTTTCTCTAACTCACTTCAAGATTTTGATTACGGAACCACAGAATGTAAAGAAAAGCAACTGAAATAAAAGTTAATACAATAAAATCGGCTAGTGTTTCTACTGCCCGTCAATTCAATTTTCACAGATAGGGAACAGTAGTGTTTCAGTGATTCACCCAGTCTTCATTTCTGGATTCTGACATACTTTGCTTTGCATTCTTTTAAATGCATCAGGCTTTAAAGTGTTAGAATCATATTTCCTGGCATATAAAGATTCTTCAGTATAGATTTATACAGAGGGGACTGCAGCAGCTTGAAAGATGGAAGCTAATAACATCAACACAGCATGCGTATGATTTTATGCACAGAAACTTGGCAAGAGTAAGAGTGTTTTTAGTGGAATGTGACTATGCTAATACTCCCTCCTGTGAATAGCTCCTTTTCACAGTATAATCAAGATCTCCATGCAGTGATCGGAGATGCCTTTTCACAGAGCTGCTTTCAAAAATCAAATTATCTTCATTATTATTAATTTTATGAAAATAAATTACCTTGAAGTTTAGTGCTAATTACTGTCCCTGTCATACAGCCCAGTAAGGGGAGGTGTAGACTTTTTATGCAAGAGAATTTCAAAGACGCAGGCTACAACCTTGCAAAGTAATAAAACGTCTTCTAATAAGTGTAATGGAAACCTTGTACTAAAATGTCTCTAGTCACAATTAACTCCCAACAGAATACAGTAATAAAGAACGTATTTCCCCTTTTATTTTAAACTTCAATGCTACTACTTTTGTGTCGAGAGAAAACTTTAGAATAAATAGTACACTTTTTCTGCTGTATTTTACAAGGTGTTAACAGGCATACACGGCTCACAAGAAATCCACGTCTGAATTTTTGCTTGTCTGGGGCTTTGTTTTCTTGTTCTGCAAATAAGCTCTTTATTGAAATTAATATTAAAAAGCACATTTAAAATCCATTAAGTTTTGGAAGTCACTGCACTGATTTGACTTATAGATGAAGGGCTCAGGACCAAGCTAAAAACCCTCTAACCTTGATGCCTGTTATATCTTATGATCAGGCCAGATAAGCTCTTGGATCATACTTAAGATACTTCAGTCTTCTGCTAAGTGCTCAGCCAGAGGCTTAGGGAGCACGACGACAGTATTGTCTTACATGTCCCAAGAAACGGGCACGCTGATGCAGCTCTGCGTGCCCCCGCCTGGCAACGGCGTTTTCAGGCTTCGCGTCTAAAATCGAGTCCCAAGACTCTCTGAGCCGTAACCCGAAGAGACCTCTTTGGCGAGACTGGAAACCACACAATAGTTTATAGAAAATTACAAGACTAATAATAGTTCATTTCCTTTAAAATTAGTAATTTTTAAAATGACTAGTTTTGTTCTCTGACCTTAAAATTTAAAAGAGAAAGAAGGTAGCAACATCTGAAAAACACACCAAAGCCCACAGAATCCTAATTCGTGGTGTTTCATTCAAAGAGCAGTATCAAAAGGCTGTCTGCATGAGGAGAGGCGAACGGGGAAACTCCTGCTGCTTTGGTGCCTTTCTATGAGCTACAGCCAGCAGAACTACACAATATGATAAAAGGTTTCCTACATAAAATAATTATAGTAACTGCTAGATAAGAGAAATATAAGTTGAAAGGAAGAAACAGTTTTCTCCATTCTCTCTTCCTCATTCATCCAGGAATGCATTAGACAAGGCTGTTCAGTATCTCTTAGGGCTGGCTTAAGTAACAAGTCATGAAGTGAGAAAGAAGTAAGTCAGAAATCACTGTTTGGGTATTGATGTAAATTTTACTTAAATTCAAAACCAAGCAAAATGCAGCAGAAATCAACAACTGTATGAAAATAATGTAGAAATTTGAAACATGGATTTTACACTAAAGATTACCAAAAAAATCCAACTTTAATAAAAGCTGAAGTAGAAAAAAATTATAAAAATAAATACTGTTATTCTGATTAAAAACAGAACTGTCCTTTAGATTCACTGGCACAGGCAGCCTAGACTAAGAGTAAATAATATATATATTTTTAAGTCATGTATTTTCTTTTGTCCCCTGCTTTTCATTACAAATTGAGAACTGTAAGTAGCATTTCAAGTAAGATGTTCTAGAAAATAAAAAAGCAAAGGTGAACTGTGAATTGATCTCTCTGTGTATGCTGGCAGCCCAGGATTTCCCATGCAAAAAACTTGCATCCCTGGGATGCACTGCCAGCAGACAGTGATTTCCTGCATATTGCTCAGGACACACAGGGGAGAACCCGGGATTCACATCTACAGGCATGCGGCACATGTTAAGTGTTGCCGCTTACAGTGAACAGCAGCACAAGCAGATGTGCCACACTGTCCACCCCGAGACCGCCGCTGGCCTGGAAGTAAGGAACATGTGGGGCTGCAGAAAGAAGGCCTTCCCCGTTCTTGGGGGGTTTTAAACCTAAAGGAATTTATTTAAGCTACTGCACAGTGAACACCTTCCATTTCATTAAAAACCCCTATTTTAAGCTACTCTGTTTTTAGAAGTATCTATTTAAATAAATGGATTTAATGCTTGTATTTTTGTCACAAGTTGAGAAAACAAATGCATATTTTATTAAATATGAAATATCAAGCAAAATAACACAAACACTGCATCCATCACAACCTCGTTCAGTTAATTAAATTCAGAGGCTCAGCTGAGTAATTTTAATTAGTAGTACTGGACATACTTTCAAGTTGTCTGGAAGCAGGAGTTTTCAGTAATTTATCCTCCTTTCTTGGAACTCAGAAATTTATTCCACTATTTGATTTTAGATGGCTATGCACATAAATTTTTCTCCATGAACTGTGAATTATTTTAACAGTTTGTTCATTATTATGAGGTGGCTAAATGGGAGTGGAAGGGGTCTTACATGTGTTCACTGAGACTCACTGTTGGAAGATGTTAGCTTGATGGAGTCATAGTAAATGACTGGATTTTTTTTTTAATCAAATCTCAAACACAGATCTCCTGTAAAAGCACTTTTTATTCTCAGATCAGTTAAGGCTGCATTTCAACTCACTCACAGTATTCCCAAGTGATTTCATGAAATCCTGTAACTGTTTTTTCATCCAGAGTGGAAGCTGTACTTTTGACCTCAGCAACTAACAAAAAATTCTGGCTCTGGCATTTTCTTTTTCTTGGAAGGAGGAACTGATAACGGCTACTGCTCCTTATTCTGTTAATTGAGATTTTGCTGTTTTATAACATATAACTTCTTTGGACACAGAAGAAATCAAAACAAACATTTCCCTGCTCAGAACAACAACGGCTGTTCGATGAGCTGCTTGCAAAACCTTTGTGCCAGGGTTTTTTCGGATGCTGTGTACTCTGATGGCTCAGGTTGCGCACCGCACGTGTTTCTGGGGCTGCCGTTAGATAACACGCGCACACGCGCACGCATGAGCCCTGTGCAGAACAACGAGCAGCTAAGGGGACCCTTTTGCAGCTCATGCCTTGAGCTGCCAGACCTTTGGTTTACAGGTAATATACAGTATAGGTACCTCTGTCTTGATCTGGAAATCGCCTGTTTTCAACAGAACGTTTTAATGACTTCTCACAACTATTTGAAATGGCAGATACCCTGCATTTTCAGGTATATTATATCTAGCGCATAACAGCTTAATACAAACAAAAATTGTTCACTGTTAAAAGCATTGCTAAAATGGCTAATTCAAGTATTCAAAGGTGTCGCTTTTGTTCCCACAAAAGGCTAGGAAATGCCCCCAAGGCTTCCTTTCACCCTAGTTTACCTTCTAGGCACCATTAAATAATGTTAGTTTTTGACAGTGTGCTAATATCCTATTTTTCCACTGGGTGCATTATTGGGAAGTTGCTCATCCAGTGAAGGATGCAATCTCACTGCCCTGTTTTAGTGGGTCGGAAGTGAATGATACAGAGGACTGCAAAAACAACACGCAGACTGGTGAGCAAGGCAGCTGAGCCTCTGCCTCCGCCACAGAGTTCCTTTGGGTGTTTACCATTAACCGTACATGAAACCATGCTAAAGCAAAGCAGACTTGCCAGAAACGTGTCACCATGCTTTGCTGAAAATTTTGCAGTCTAATATAGTTGATACAGCAGTTGATAAAACAGGGTATTTGTTGTTTACATAATAGCAAATGCTGGGCAATCTTGCTTGCTTTGCTAACATTCTCACCTATAATTTAGTTGTTGATGTTTCTTTACAGGGAGAAAGTAAAGTAAAGTGCCACTGTATTAGACTGCCTGCATGAGAGCTCAACCTGAAATCACCATGTTCCACTTTCTCCTGGAGAACATCTGTGAAGTATAATTATAATTAAGCATGTCTTGAATATTAATTGTTCTAATGTCACTGATGTAATGTCCTAGGATACAGTGAATCAGTTCTGTTTCAAAGTACTGTTTTATTTAAGAGCTTTGCCAGATGTTCTAATCATTTCACTTAGATTTTTCCACCAGGAAAACAGTTGCTGAGACTTGTGAATCTTTGCCAACTGTCAAGGAAACAATTTCATCCCCAAACACTAGGTGAAATCTCCAAGAATCTATTAAAACAAAAAAACAAAAAAAATTGATGCTTCAGAAACATTCGTATTGCTGTTGGCTTATAAAAGATTTTGCTGCGAACAATGCAATTACTGTAATCATGGGCAACAATGAACACTTTAATGCATTCAAGTAGTCAATTTAGTTTTTTATTTGCATCTTATTTTCCCATCAGATCACGCAGCAGAAATTCAATGCGGTCTGCCTCTGTTACAGAAGTGACCGTTCCTGAGGACCATACCCTTAACCAACGCACTGCTGTGTCTTCACTGATGTCAGTGGTGATTTGCCAGGAGGGAGCTCCTGAGGATCCAGGATCGGATCTCGCTCTTTGAATGACAGCTTTCCTAACAGCGGGGAGAGACTCACAGGAGCTGCTCAGACGGAAACATATTTTACAGTTCATATTCTAACAGTCCCAGACCACTGACTGTAAATTCACTTGCACTACTTTAAACGTGTTACCGTCACTTATTAATAAAGAAGAATAAAAGAATGGCTTTTGCATCAGAGAGATTCAATGGTGACAATGAATGACTGAAACATCAAGCTAGGGCCTCAGGATGAACCCTGTTTGACATATTCCTTCTGAAATAGTTCTTTCAAAATAACTACTTATAAAAAAACCTTACTGAATATCACAGTAGTTAAGCAGTTGACCTCATAATGTGTCAAGCGCATTTCAAGAAACAATAAGTTTCCTCAAATATATTGTTTTCAGCAGAAGTACAGATGCCATGGAGTGGGTCACAACTTTTATATCCACATGGAGCTTAAGAGGCACTACAGAGATTTGGAAGGAGTGGTTATAGTTTATGTGGAGGGAGAGAGGTAGTGGCACTTATCGTCAAGACTGCTTTCATGAAGAATAAGTCTAATTTGAGACGTAGGCTGACATCTGCTTGGGTTTTGACTGGATGAGCTTTTGAGTAAGCATGTTTTAAGTCCATGCATAGGCAAGCACACTCTTTCGTTTCTGATTACAAAAGGTAACAACCTGCATCTTGTTGCCAAGTTCACTTCACACAATATTCACCTGTACAGAAATAATTTTAATCAGCACATAGTAACCAAGGTGAGTTTGGCTAGCTTCAGAAAAACCTGGATCAAATTATTCTGCTAGTACCGCACTAACTGCATAATAGAAAATGAACCGTGCCAACATTTCACTGTGCCAACCACACGCTCACCTGACAACAAGCTCTGTAGAGTCCGACAGCAGCGGACAACACAAATGCTACCCTGCCCGTATACCGCTCGGTTCTTTACAGAGCGCTTAGAGAAGCAAAAGCTGTAAATGCTGCTTACTGCATTCAGTGCCAGTGTATATAAGTATAAAAATTTGCAAGAATAAGTTCTGGGAGGGGAAATGACCCAACTCATAGAGTACTAGTTAAATAGTTAAATTTTACTTTACAGACTTCTAAATCAGAAGAGACAATAACAGTTACATTTAAAATAGAATACACTTAATTCAAAACATTTGTCTTTCTTCTCATATGCCGTGATCAACATTTTATATTAAATTGGTCTGAGACTGATAATATTAATCATGGGATGAGTTCTGGGAAGCATCTTCAAAGGAGACCACGATAGGAAGAGCAGAAGAAGCAGTTTATCAACAGACTCATCAACAGATGGTATTATCACGTGTATCATAAATAACAAGGAAAAAATAGATGAAACTGCCTAAGCCCAAAAACCAGAAAGCAAATTTTTAAAGGTGGCCAGAGTTTCTAATATTAATTTGCATGTTAGAAGAAAAAAGTGGAAAAGATCTGCAGTAACAAATAAATGACTAAATTGAAATCTTGAATAAGGAAAGTTTTACCTAATTTTTTCCAGAGGTTAAAACTGTCCCTCTTCTGCTTTCATATTGTCCAAAAAAACCAAGGTTTGAAAACTTTATCTTTGCATGTAACTATAGCCTTTGTTAGTATTTTTAATAAAAATACAGCTCAGGGTAAAAGAGAAAAAAATGACAGCATTGTTTTCAGAAAAAGAATATTCATTGTGCCAGACTTATTTTTGAATCTAACAGGATAGGAGATTAAACTCACTGCTCCAGTAATGGTTTTATTGGAAAATACTGAAAGATCCCCTAGTTAACATTCATCTGTGCGTTTCAATTCATGATGTAATCAGAAGAAAGTGTGGTGTTACGACTTTTTCAATTACCTTTAAATGCTTCTGTGGTAACTACACATACTCTAAGTAAATACCAGAAATGGTTGAAAAAAGGCAGTTTTAAAAAATAAACGGTCAGCACAATTTGGGAAGCATACAAATAACAAGTCCTCCATGGCTGAAAAAATGAGCAATGACTCCTCTATTTTAAATACAGAGCCGAGAATGCGCTCTTTTCCCAAAATATTTTCTGTATGATGTGCACTGAAATATGCTAAAGATGATAAAAGCACATGAATAATATAAAAATGAACTGAACCCATAGATAATTTTAAGACAACCATGAGAAAATCAGGGTATTTAGAAGTGACAATTTTCCAGTCAGAACAAATATAAAAGGCCTTAAAATCAGTAGGCAAACCAAACACTGCTGGCAGTCTAGATACACCAAAGTTACCTGTAAAACAGTCCGTGCACTAGGGACAGCCCAGCTCAGGGGAGCTGTTCTGCCCTGGCTCCCAGGCACGTCTTGCCCTGCACCGCTCCGCACCGCGGTGGTTACATGGCCACCACATCGGATGCCACCTCTCTCCCGGCTGGCTGCAGGTGTAAGGGAAATACAGCGAAACTAATCTGAGTCAGACAATCTGAGAAAGATCTAAGGCTTTTTGAAGAGCAGGTGTTGTTGACGTTGAAATAAATCAAGGAATTTAGATGTGTTGTAATCCTGAAACTACAGAGAAGCCTTAATCATTAACATAAGGTCAGTGAGCACATTTTTGCTATAAAATTACGAACTAAAATTACGCTCGCATTTCTGTAATAATTGATACTAAAATGATTTATTTCACTAACTAAAATGTTTAATATAGGGGATACATACTTATTTATGGTGTGGTAACAGAACATTAAAAAGATTAGCAGAAGTTCCCCTGACAAAATAGTTATCTGATGTATTTATATTTTTTTCCAGAATTTAATCACAAGAAATCAGCAGAATAAATCTTTTCTAGACCAATGAAGCATCAGCTAAAGTTAATGCAGAAATACCTGTTCAAAGCTTTGAAAAGGGTGCCCATCTAGCTAAAGGGGTGCTATCACTGAACCAAGAACAGTAACATTCGACATATGTAAGGTGACTTTCACATTATGACTGATTAATTTTGACTTGGCTAGTTGTTTAAGAAATACTGGGTAAGTGCCAGATACAACTTTTTTCCCTTCCTTTTTTGATTATAGAAGCTTTTAATTAACAACAGAATACTAGGCAGTGTTTCCCAAGTGTTAGCAAACCTCAACGTCCTCTCGCTAGCTGATGAAGAAAGAAGAAAAGTAATGCCATTACCACCACTCACAGAACATGTATGCTAACCAGCATGCTAAACAGTAATTCCAAACAGGTGAGCGCATGAAAAAACCTGGCAAATGAAGGTTTACGGAGCTGTTCTTTGAAGTACACTTGTGTTCTATGCCATGGCCATAATTTTTGAGCCTGTTTGAGATCCTACAAATATACAGGCTGTATTAGCAAAATCTGTTTTCCAATGGCCAATTTGCAGACGTTCACAGAATTAGCCAGAAAGAGACTCGGCACAGAACTACAGATCTATGACTTCCCGGTAGCCACTGGGTTTTTCCCCCTCTCTCCCTTCAGGGCACTTTACAGCTGTCATCACATCAGCAAAACAGACGGGAACATTTTTTATTTCAAGAAAGAAACTGAACACATAGTGCACTCACTTCCATAGAGAGCAAAGGTTCCCTTTAATGGGCTCACTGTATTCTCATTTCCATAATTAATTCTGTTAGTCAAGAGGTTGAAGTCTATTCTTACATCCCCTTTTTTAATCTAAACTAAAGCTTGATGGCTTCACCATTTCATCAAGCCTGGCCTAGATACAGCTGAGGAAGCCAGAAGTTACCACACACAGGAACAGGCCTGCTATGGATCAAGGCTTGGACTCCACAGAGGATCCAAGTTCATCCAAGAATAAACTCTAGTCCTCCACAAAACCCCATATCATTAATATTACCTTGCCCTTGGAATAGATTCAGCATCAAACTTTATCATTCTAACCATCAATATTCGCTATTTGAAATAAGTGTCTTGCTCTTTTGTTGAACAAAGTGAGAGTATCAATTAATTTGTAATTACAAACTGTCAGAAGGCACAAGGTAATATTCTTGTTCAATATGTTTCATTTTAAAACATTCTTCCCTTGTGGGGAGAATACATACATGAATTCACGTCCTCAGATCTTTCTGTTCATCTTGCTCTATTTATGCAAGGTCCTTTGAAAGTGTTACTGCATTTAGCTGAGGTCACCGTATAAGAACTTACTTGAGTAGCAGAAGCATACAAGGTTTGAAAAAATTACAAGTAGTTACACTAGAAAAAGTATCTATAAAATATATATATTATTGTAGTTTAAGTGCTATTATTTTTTCTTTCCCTGTCAGGAATACATGCAAATTGAATACATTTTTAAGAACAGTTATGTAAATGTTAGATAACCATAAATAACACTGCTTGCATGCAGTCTTCTATGACACTTTATTCTCAAAAGGTGTTTTGTTTCGTTTTTTTTTATCTCATGCATTATCAAGGACTCCTGAGCTGTAAAGCACTCCGAGGGATTCCACTGACAAAAGATGTCCCTAATAATAGGGAGAAAACATCTAGATACATAGCATGGCCATCAAAAACATAATTTAACACATGAATCAGCCTACAATTCCTTACATTTATTACTACCTATTTTAACTCTAACACTATAGAGTTTTATAACTTTTCTTTGTGTTATCCAAATTTCCCAAAACATATTGTGTACCTCAAAAGCTGATAAATGGCATCTATTTACTAGACAGCACTACGGACCTACTTTTGCTTAACAAAACAATCTCTTAGTTAATTTTATACCTCACATGAGGCAGGCTTCACTGAGAAAGTGTAAAGGAATTTAGCTTTGCTAGATTACCAGTAAAGTATGTTTGTTTTTGGATAGTGTAAGGTATAAACAAAATAATTTGTTTCTCATGACATCTCTTCCCCTCTGTGCTCTATTTCTTGTTAATTATTCCAATATACACTGTGTTGTGTATCTCTTTTTTTCCATTGCAAAGTGAAAGAAAGTATGGATAAAGCAGTATGGCTGGGGAAATATCAGCTAGGAAATTATCTCAGTATAGTTCCCATTAACAAACTCTTACTGATTTCAAATTGTCAGAGGTTGACAAACAAAAAATCTCACTCTCTTGCCTTCTGATTCCATTACTTACTGAACTAGACCGAATGACAGTTTTTTAATGTGCTGCTTACTCATTGCCATCGTGCTGTTTGTTGGACACAGAGTAAGTGCCTTCTAGATGTTTTTTTAACGTAAGTATAATTCAAATGGCATTTGGTATGTGCTAGTTAACTCTTGTTTGTAAAATAAGCATTGTTGCAACTATTTGAAATGAATTATCTTAACCTATTAGTTAAGCAAGAAACATTTTAAAAAGTTCAAGGTGATCTTGCAACTGCTATTCTTTTACTTAATTTTTCTTAGCTTGTCCACCACTGGCAGATGTTCCACAAGCATTTTGTTTAACCTACAAAATACTTCAGTGATGATTATATTAAAGAAGTAAACATAATTCCACCTGTATTTGGTCTCCTATTTATATGCAAACTCTTCCAGTGCGACTGCTGATTGCTACAAGCAAAGAACTCAATGCCATGCATTGTTTTCCATTAACATACTAAAAAAATCAAACATTCCCTAGCAAACTTCATTGGATTTCAATGTACTTTCCACTACAATCTACAGATGATATACTTTTTTCATTCTGTTTCAGTACTGCAGAGTTTACTTTTTCATGCATGCATAATAAAAAAGTTATTATATTAGTGATGCAGTTATTTTCTTTAACAATGACTGTTTCAGCATATAAAAGTTTATATTGTGATGTGAAGTGAAAAGATAAGCAAAACAGAAGTACTAAGGATGACATAAATTTAAAATGCTGATATATTGGGCTGAATAAGCAACTGTACCGTGTACAGTAACAGTGTAATGCATCCATGTAGTTTTCAGTTTCTGTGCATCAGACATACAATTCTGCTGAGCAGATTCTTAGCATTGTTAACATTCATACTTCAACGTGAAAATTCATAAGAGCATAACTATGCTGAATTTTTGCTCATTATTTTTCTAAACAGAAAAGGTATTCATAACTTTCTATTCCACTTCACAAAAAAATAAAACAAGTGTTTGGTCAATATATGACCTACATTAAGAACAGAGTAAGAAAGTAAAATATTTGGGATTTTTTGTGTCTACCTAACATTAAAGAGGGCAAATAAAATATACTATAATTTTACTATATTTACAATTATTAAATGAAAAAAATTATCTGGAGTCTTTGAAGATAATATTCATTTAATATTTTCATCATGGTGAGAACCACCAAGAAAGTTACTCATATTTAATGAGCATAGTTAAGCACATTTATTCTTGTCAAACTGAGGAAAAATGGTTTGTGGAAAGATAGGCATAAAAAAGATAGAAATGTCTCAATCAGATGTTTAAAAAGGCTGATAAATGGCTTGAGTCCTAACTTATAATCTGAGTCATGTGTGAACAAAGACCTTCTGATTCAACTTGAAAGAATAAATCTTAAATAAAAAGTGATAAATACATGAGATGGTAGGTCTGACAGCCTGACAGTACATAAATTACTGTAATCCAAAATGAAAAGAGTATCATTCAATCTTCTATTACCTCAAAGACCTTGAGCTATTATTAGTTTCCTAGTAATCTCTACAAGTTACTCCAAGGAGATTATAACTGATCTCCTCCACTTCACCTTTTCCCCTCTCTTGGGGGAAAAAAAAAACAAAACAAGAACAACAAGAAAAAACCAACTCTCTGTTAATTATCTGGCTGTATTTTGCATTGAGAGTCTCAAAACTTCATCTAAAGTTTGCAGAATTTTAAAGTCAAGGGCAAAATAGCATGCTGCTTTCTGCAATGACATCTAGGCAGGAGACTTGGCCCTCTCTTCCTTGCCAAGGATTGAGACGACCTGCCATGTATGAACCCTGCCAAGTAGAGTGAATAAAAACTGCCCTCAGCTTTGTGATATTACTTGCATATCGATCTGCTACACAGAGATAGGGATAGGGACGTACATAGAGTATTTCATCTGCATATGAATCATGATTTTCTTTACAATGATGTTTTATGTGAATGAAGAAAGGTTGAAGACAATAGCACCTAACTCCAGGTAGCAATTGGTCTTCCCCCCTCTGCCCCATAGAGGATCAATCCTGAGCAGTACTGAAATCAAAGACGAGTTCAAGATGGTTGACTCCTCTCAGGATCAGATTTTAGAAGAACAAAGCCCTACTACTGTCGAGCAGGATAGAGGGCTTCGACCAGTGGGTGAGTACAGACCACTGGATTTCACAGCGGGCAGTAAGAACAAAGTGGCTTACTCTAAATACATCCAAGGGAAGTCGGTGAGAGTAGGTAATCACTTTAACATTTATGACCCTTCCTGGCCTAGGGACTGCCAGAGGATTAAATTCAGTCTGAAATGGTTCTTAGGTATACAAAATGCTACATTAATATTGAAGATTAGATCCAGCACTTTTCTTATGGTTTAATTTCATGAGAACACTATTTTTATTATACTACTTCAAGTTTCAAAAAGAAAGCTTTTAATAAAACTATTAAATCTATGAGTGAAAGAGTCATAGATATTTTACGATTGAAAGGAACAATTGTGATCTTCTAGACAAAGCTGCTGTGGAGTGACACACGCAGTAGGTTTCAGTCAGTGGTTCTTGATCCTAGCCTACAACTTGTGGTTAACATACAATGTCATGCACAGAATTCAATTTAATTACTTCCAGAAAATCTGTCCAATCTCTTAACAATCAATTACAGTAATCCAGCAGATACGCTCTTTCATAAATCTTACTTAGAGAATTAACTTCCATCTCCCTGGACATAGGGCCTGTAACAGAACTGAAAGCACCCAAAGCAATAACCAATATGCCATATTGCAAACTTAAGTGCAGAAAATAAATAAAGGTATTTTCACTTATGGTACAGAAAACACCTTGCAAAATGCAGAAAATACATATGAATCAGGAAGAAATACAGACAAAAATAATGAAATACAAATAGATTTTGCAAGTGAAAAATATCTAATGTACTGTAAAGAAAAGAAAAGAAAAGCAATCTCTGTGGTGGCAGAGACTTGAAAAGAAAACGTATCCTTGCAGACTATAATTCATGCCCCAGGAAAGGCTGAATTTGCTGAGAAATATGCCAAAAGAGGAGTTGGATAAGCTTATTGCTTGGGAACCAAGACCAATCATCATGACAGCTGTGCATGCTGGGGGCAGGGGGCGACAGTTATGCATTATATCAAACAATTACAAAGGTTAAAAGAGAACATCTTACACTTTTAACAAAGGCAGACATTCTTGTAATTAATTTTCTACACTTTCATAAATAATTTTTTATAACATGTTAATGTTACACGTCATTGCAAGTGCCCTTAAAAAAATAAAATATAGGCTTTTGTACAGATTTAATATCCTTTGAAGGTATTATTTCTTCACACTGCACTCCACTTTTCAAAAGCAAATTCATCTTCTGCTTTCTTAATCATCAGCAAAGGTTATGTGGGACATTATCAGAGAAAAAAGGTATTACCAGAGACCACAAGCAATTTTGGAGAAGAAAACAGAGCTGTTGGGCTAAAACCAAACAAAGAAAATTGTAAATTCCCCATAGCTGAAATCATGACAAAAATGGAACAAGTAGACTACAGTAGCTTTGACACAAATCATCTAAACACCTATTCAGACAGATACAGAAGGATACAAAAATTCCTCAGTACGACTGAGTGGGAGGAAAATTTTGCTCACAGTAGCAACCTGAAACTGTTACTAGTCAAGGATCTCTAACAGAGGCGGTATGAAAAACCTAACAAAGATTTGAAAAAATTGTTCAGTTTAAGAAGAAAGTATTATGTAAAGAGAAAAAGAAGTTGTACTTGGCTGTTTTCAAGTGGTTCCTAGTGCTGTCTTTTGCAACAGCATGGGCAAAGCCACGAACAAAGAGTTTGTACAGCATGGGAACTATCAGAAATGGGACACTGATAGGTTCACGAGACGGCTAATCCAGTGGTTACAGGCGCATTCTTAAAAGCATTAGACAAAAGTTCAGTGAAGCACATTGCAGAGCATCTGCAAAGTCTTTGGAGTTATCCTGGATACCACATCCTCCTCGCAGAGGAGAGCAGATAATCTGGAGTTTGTCTAGAGGCATCTGCATGGTAAGGCCTAACATGTCAAAGAAACAGGTGTTAAAGGGTGCATGTCAGTAAATTAGAGGTTGGAAATTCTAACAGAGGGTTAAAAATGTTTCATTCCAGCAACGAAAGAATTAAAATGATCACCTTTTCCTCTTTAGGGGTTGTCCTTAGTTCACTCTTACATGAATAAGAAGATTAAACAAATGTAACTAAAGTGCTGATTAAACTTCATTTCAAAGCAGATTTTATTTTAAAAAAATCTGAGCCTTAACCCCCCCCCAACTACCAATCTCAAAAACACACATTTTTCCCCAAATAAAAATAGCCTCTGTCATCTTCTGTTTCCTTGCCCCATATATTATTATGCCAGACTTTTCTTATGCATCGTCATCCAAAACACCATTAACCATCAGAGAAGCTAGAGGAAGGTCTCATATCTACCCCTTGTTTCCATATTCTTGCATCAGAACTCTCTGTGAAGGAAATTTTGGGAGAGGACCAGGAGCGCCTTGTCCCTTGCTCTCACAGGATCTCTCGGACCGGGGAAGGGAGTGGGAATTAGCAGGCTCCCGCCCAGCGGTGCTGGGGGCAGGTACGGGCAGAAGGTCAGGGGCATGTCCCAGGCCATGTGATAGGGTATCAGATAATTTGCTTAAAGGAAAAACATCACTGTACACAGGGCACTTTTAGGAGAACAGACTGAAGTCAATCTGACATAACATCCCTTGTAAAGATGTAAGGAAGTCCAGCTCCTGCTCTGAAGCGTGCCGGCAGCGCGGCAGGGCTGCGTGCTGGGCTAACCCTTCTGTTAATGGCAGTGAGGACACAACTAACGCACTGCAGAACCTGCCTAAAAATGTCAGCTTTTCTTTCCAGAAGAGAAATATTTAAGCTACGAAACATGCACTATATCTTGTATATAAACAGAACAGGCAGTCAAGAAATTATGAATGATCTAGTGAATTTTCATATCCACCATATAATTTTTTTTATAGTCATATGTCTATCATCAGATTTTTATATTAGTTTTTAAAAACTATTCATATACAAGGCCCGAGAGGCAAGTAAAGAGCAGATCTGTTTAGTGATCTGTATTTAAACAACATCAAAAACCACAAGGGTACTTTTCAAATTCTGTTCTTACTGGGGATGTTTAAGAGAAAATATATACATTTAATTTGTATTGACAGTGTTTAGATTTGGCCACAGTGAACCAAATCAAATACAAATATGAAAGTGAAGCTAAATCATAAGACTGACTGTCAAGAATTTAATTCTGCCTATGATGGTGATTTCAGATTGCAAAGAATGCACTTATCTGATCCAGATAAGTCTACTAGCTAATTTGGTCTGAACTCATATGAAAAAACTCTCCATGTGCTTGAGTACTTCATTTATACAGAGTATTACAAGGGTACTAGCAATAAATGCTTTTCATGTTTTTCCTTTGAGTGATATTTTTTGCTTGTATATTTTGAGTTGTTCTTTTTATTCTTAACTTCACTTAACATGAAAATGCCTGGAAGCAATAAAAAATATTCTCTTCCTTTTTCTACTGTCAGCAGCATCACTATGACCTTATCAAACAAATTTATGTTGACAATTTTCTCAAATTGTATATTCTCTTATGAGCTACAATAATGCGCATTTTTAAATTTTCTGGCGTAGTTCAGATCTGTGAAGAATTTTTTAATTATTAATTTTGTCCTTTTTTTAAAGTATATATAGAAATGGAAAGAAATCCCCAGAAAAATACATCTATGTTGCACTTCCTGAATAATACCAATAACTGACTATTAATGCTTTTATTTCATTTATATTTCAAGATTAAAACTATAATGCTTGAGATTTCCAATAATTAAGGTTATAATTATCTGACATTTCAAACTAAAATGCTATAGTACCTTCTGAGGTTGACGGCATGAGGAGCTACTAGTTATAATACCATAGCACAGTAAGAATGAAACAAAGATGCAGTTTCTCTTGTGAATCATTGGAAAAAGAATTATGTAATCACATTTCACTCCTATTAAGAGTGCTTCTAGTGACACCAAAGATCCATAGAGCTTTCAGATGAAGAACATTCCCTAATTATTTCAATAGTATTTTTGTTACACAACAAAAGGAGAAAAATGTGAATGGGGTAGAAATGTTGGATAAATTGTGAAGCTGCACAAACTCAACCAAATTCTATTTGCAAAAAGCTTAGAAACTCATCCTTAAAATAGCATTAACATGATTTAACTGATGTTAGACAATTTGTTTAAACCAACTTAATCTTTTTGCAAATTCCAATGGAAACTTCAAACAGCTAATCTCTGCTCACATTCGCTGGTAAGCTGTACTTAGAAACAAAAACTTTGTTCTCACACAAAGAAAAATCCCCGCAACATATAACTGTCAATCGAAACGTCACAATTGTCTCCATCCAGCAATGCACTTCAGTGCAATCCTATGTCTGAGCACTGAAATAATCCATCTGTTCTTAACAGATCTATTTAAATTATAAAGTAACTGAGTAAATGCTCCATGAAAAGAAGAGTGTACCCGAAAACAGTATCAAAGGAGGTATATGTCACCATTTCGGGATCCTCCCTTCTGACAGGTCTCTCAAGGCCTGCACTCAGAAAGCCCGACTCAAAGGAAGCACTTGAAGCTTGACAGTTTCCAAACTATCCTGGCGCTGGCCTGCGCCTGCCCCCAACACTTATAAAAAAATATCAGAGTGCAGTGTTCGGTGCCAATGTCATTTAGCAGCTCTGTAGGAAGCTTCTGAATGGACAGTAACTCCAAGACGAGGGAAACAGCTTCTCCACCCCCAAAAATGGGCTAAAGAAACCTGACATAGATTTTCCTGATGACAAATTTTGAGCACCCTCATGGCGATTTCCGAGTTGCTCATGGGACTGTACATGAAATCCTTTAGGCCATACTCTCAGGAATTAGCCTGAAATATCTAAATTTGGCCTTAGTAAATATCTTTTCTTACCAGAAGTCTGCCAGGAAGACTTCTCCAGGTGGCCACAGCAGGCTGACGTAACCAGGGAGCACTAAAGAGCGCAAATTTTAGCTCATAAATGCCACACTAGCTTAATTACACTCACATATATCAGCTCAGAAAGAATAAATCTGAATTTCAGCTTTCTAAGGATTTTTCTGGTGTTTCAGTTTGGAATAGAACAATCTCCCTTTGCTGTTAATTTGGGTTGAGAGTCTGTGATACACCATATGAAGTCCCCACTCCAGAGATGACTCTCTTACGAGGATCATTGTTTTGGGGGTTTTGTTTTGCTTTGTTTCTTGTCATTTTTTTTAAGTGTAATCCCTAAGGACAGCCTGGAGGGATATTGTAAGGGGGAAACCAAAGGATAAAAATCTAGCTTCACAGTCATATTTTCTCTATTTTTTCATATGGAAATCTTTGGCCAAAGAATGATCTTCTGTGTTACCCCCTCAAAGAGCAATAGGAAGGAAAGAGGATCTGACTTGCTCTGTGCAGCTGGGTTTAGCTGCCATCGCTATAGTCTGTGTACGAGGAGTGAGTCAGAACTGCCCCAGTAAAAACACCTTTGCAACAAATGTTTTACTTTGCACATAAAACCCCTTGAGTGAAAGAAAACTGCTTTGCTGTGTCTCAACACAGACCTTGTCCCCTTGCTCTCCAGGTACCACTGGTGGAAAAGGACTCCAAGACTAAGCAGACAATAGAATTTCCTTCTGACTTAAAAGAATAGGTTTCTCTGGTGAGGAAGCAACAGGGAGGCTTTGGGAAAAAAATAAAACAAACCCAATCCCTAGCCACACAGTATTTCTTGCAACTCCCTCAGCTGCTGTGGCACAGACTCACCCATCTGTTATCAGGAGACACTTCCACTACAGCTCCATATCCTTCAGGGTGGATATTATTCACATGTCAGCTGGGACTTGGTTTCATTGCTCACAAAACATTTGAGAGAGAAGTTACTATAGCCTGTCAATTATAATAAGGGCATAGGACATGTTCCTCAAAATATTGCTTCAGAAAGCCATTTTTTATTTACTTAATTTAATGTGGTTTTGGTGATGCAAAAGCCAATGGAAAAATGAAAGTTCTGTTACTTCTACAGAGCTTTTAAAAATCCTATGTGACTTCTTGGAGAACATGCCAGGCATGCACTCTGAGAAAGAAGAGTTCTGCCGCAGAAATGGGTCCAGTCCAACCTCTGCAAAAAGACCGGACCTGCCTCTTCCACCATTGCTGGGTTATGCTCCGCTGTGAGCAATAGGCAATCTTTATTATGCACCCAATTTAACTTGATCGTTTCTATACTGGCTACTGAAGAAAACATATGACTCCCACAAAAGATTCATTGCTTTTATATCATCTTTTCTTTTACAAACATTAATCTTCCTAGTGTCTATTATTGATTTAGGTACAAAAGATGGTGAAATTAATCAGCTTCTTCAAATTATGCCCATAAGCAATGACTGCGGGAAGAAAAGTCATTTAAATTTTAATGTAGAATCACACAGAAAATATTTTAACAAGATGGCATCAAAATGAAGGAAGCAGAATCCTGCGATGCTCAAGAAAAAAAAAAACAACGCTTCTTGAAATAAGAGACCCATTTGACCCAATAACCCACCCATTTGATCTGCAGAATGAACCTGAATTCCCAGAGTATTCCCCACCTGTATGTATTTCTGCTTCACAATTCATATTTTGGTTTTGTTGCAGGGCAAGCTGCCAGTAGATATAGTCCACACTACATGACTGTGCTGCTGTTCTGTGAAAGTGAATCTAAAATGACTTTGGATAATAGTTTATCCATGGTAAGGGATGTCAGAATAGCTTACAGCAAACATCAGAAAGAGAGTCCTAAGAACATAGGTAAGTGTTGGACAGAGCAAGACCATGAGATGTAGCAACATATGACTTCAGATGTAAAACAACATAGTCTCCTCACATATATACACACATATATATGTGTATATATATCTATAATTTACATATATATATATACATTTTATATTTTTTCCTCTAAATAAAAATAAAACATGGGAACAAGTCTTCTTTATTAGTCTTACCAGCTGGACTCAAAATGTTGTGTAGGTTAACTCAAATCTGTAACTGGGGCTGTATGCAGTTACTATTTCACTTCAATAAAATACCCATAATTGGGAAATGCCTAAAATAAGCGTTTTGAAACACAGCATTAGTTTTCATCAGGCTAACCCTGGACTGAAAAGCAAGATCCCATATTGTACAGATCATTTCTCAGTCAGCTTGAACAATCATGCAAAGGCACATTCTGAAATGAAGCCTAAACTTTTTAAACTTCCCTGTCACTCTGGCCGTGATCATAGTTCCACAGTACTCTCTAGTACTTTTTTTCACCAGTGTACAACTAAAGATCAGTGATGTGCTTTATACTGTCAAACTTGCTGACTGCACTTGGAGACCTTTGGATAATGGTGAGACAGGTTTATCACTGCTATAGAGGCACAGAGGAAAAAGCAAATGGTACAGCAAGTCTTTCTTACTTAAGCATATACAGATTAGGTATGAGGCCAGCAGCATTTGGAATGTCAAATCTAAACACTACATGTATGCATAATAGCAGCTACTCAAGATGCTCCAGCTGAACATCGTGGCCAAGCAACTCATATATGCCTTTATAAGGCAACAGAAGTCCATAGAACAAACTTGCAATCCTACAGAAGTAAATGGCTTTTGATATTGAATCTTTCAAGGACTGAACACATTACTGATAGCAGGCCATTCCCCTGCAGTAATAGCAGATTATAATGTCTGTGATAATGTCAGAGGGCTAGATGTGCAGCATTAACCAACACAGCAGCCAGTAGTAATGTATGATGCCATTCAACTCATTTTCAAGGCTTACTCACTTCACAACAGCCTTCGATAAACTGCAAATTCAGTTTAACAGCTGAAATGGGCAGTCAATCATTCGGAAACAAGATTCAGAGCATTCCCGGTGAACACACGGAAGGCAATTAGATACCACCGTTTGTGAAATAATATTGGTGGGAATTCTTCTCCCTCATCTGATTTATTTCCATCAATCTGCAGTTTATATTCTGTGTCATGATTAACTCCTTTATCCTGAGATGCCATATAAATGTAACACTGGCATTATTAAATGCTTCTGAAAGTAATTCCGGACCTCACAACTGCTAAGGAAATTGATTAAGGACAGTTAGCTAGCACTGCTAATTTGCTACTGGCTATTTTAATGACAGACTGATAAAACGAAATGCTAAGCTTGAGAATAAAACTCAGTTTATATAACACTCTAACTTGTACAGAACACATTTGCATAAACATTTGTAGGATGAAATGAGTCCTTGGGCAGTTCAGAATATTCAGGCTGGCTCATTTGGAAGAGAGGCTAGACAGAAATATAGTGACTACACTATCAAATTATAAAGTGAAAAATATCTGTCAGAAGTTTCTGTTTTGTTCAACTTGTTCATCAGGTTTCAGAAAATAACTCTTTGACTATAACTCTGGTTCAATATCAGAAATTAAATTCATTTGAGAGAGTTCATAGAACCAAGGAACATGATATTCAAGGACAAAAGAAGTCAGCAAGTTTGGATACACACAATTCAAACAAGCATGAAGTAAGACGGTACACAATAGTTTCCAAATGCATTATTGGAAAGATGGAAAATCCAAGGCAGAGGATAATTGCTCTAACAGCAAAAGAAGAGTTTCAGGAATAACAGTATGATAATAAATAGAAGCCTTTTAAAAGATAGGTTTGAATAAATAATAGATTTTTTTTCCAGAAGAGAGAGGGAGAGAAATGTATTTGAGCCAATCAAAAGATAAAATCTGCATTGATTGCTCTACAGAAAAGAGGACAGCACTGAATGCCTATACTCTCACAACACATTCCACAGACTTCTAAAATGCTCTGAAAAACATATATGGGGTGGAGAGAAAAAAAGAAAAATCTTACATCTATAGAGAATTTTATATCCTTTTTCCATGGGAAGTGCATTAAAAGAAAGCCTAAATGATCATTATTTTAAAATAATTTATTATATTATAGTAATAGAGAGATATTTAATGTAAACCTGCAAGTGGACGGGGTTTACCACCCATCAATGGATTAGAAGCACTCTCAGAGCCCTGAAAACTGATTATCCATGTGCTGAACCCTATGTAAATCAATTGACTACAGCTAAGCAAAAGATGAAATACAATTCTACGGTAGTTTAGGAGTTTTCAAAACATGCACATTTGATGGAGTTTTGAATGTTTACACAGGAACAAAAGCAAATCTCTTGAACATTTGTTTGAGAGAGTGGGATACAGCATGGATACATTTGTATTCACACTGGACTTTAGGTTTAGAAAAGGAAGTCTGGGCTAACAATACTTGCGAACCTTAAATGAGGATCTGTTCCCGGATAGCAGGGTACAGGTGATACAGTCCTAAAGTAAGAAGCAGTTTCCTAGCTCATGAGCTACAGCATCTATCAGATTTCTATAAGGAACAGAGGTCTATCAGCTTAAAATTTCCTGTTTTCTAATAAAAAGATGGAGATTCCTGTATCAGAAAAATGAATATATAGTTTTATTTCAGAAAGTTCTTACCCTGTGCTAAGAAAGGACAAGAACTTCCTGAATTGAACATACTTAAACATAATTATTTGTTGTAAATCCATATTTGCTCTTCCATGAAAACAGGTCCATTTTTTTAATAATCTGCTAAAAACATCTCAGTCAAGATGGAGACATCTATTGTATTTTGTTTCATATATAAATCAAAGACTTTCGACCATTTTATTTGTGTAACTGATTTTGTCAGTATGAAATACAGTATTGAAAATAAAGTTCTAGATACAGATTCCAAGTAATTTATATATAGAAAAACTTCACAGATGTAATTAATGTATTATGAATGTAAATATAACTAAAAATTACAGTCTACTTCCACTGTAAAAATAAGATGTCAGAAACCATGCTCTTACCTCCAAAATATGACTCTGATACCCATGACTCAGAGGTTTTGACTGAGAAAACATGAAGAATTTTAGACCACTTTCTTGCACTTTTGTGCATGAAAAAGCTGCTTTAGAGTGCTAAGTACCATTTAAGTCCAGTACTGGTGCACAGGAAAATCTGCAAAGTCATACAAGTTTTACAAGTAAGTTCAAGCAGGTGTTAAGTTCTGAAACACCTGGAAAACAATCAAATTCTTATTGCACTTAGATGAAACATTTTCCCCAACAAAATAAGTGAAATCAGATGAAAGTACAAATCATTTAAATGAAGTTTTCCCCAATTCTGAAAAAAATAATTTTGAATAGAATATTTCTCTTTTGGTTTGCAAAAAGACATTTAAACTTACACTTATTCCTCCTTTCCAATATTTCTCATCTGTTTTTTATTTTTGAAAGCACACCAACTGTATGACTTCTAAGGGTTTTGAATTTGAATTGTAATTTTTCCATAAGAAAATTTGATTTTTTAGCAGCACAAACAAGTGCATGAAGAGAAAAGAAAGTCAGATTCATGAAACAAAGAAGGAGCACTGTTCAGGGCAGTTTTTAAATTGAATGGGACAAATTTAACAATTAAAGCTCTTCAAAAATGAACAGGTGAGCAAATAGGAAAACAAAAAAGTTAATAAAGATATTAGACTATCACTGTACATATGGAAAAAGGTACTATGTTATGCCCAAAACAAGTCTCGGAGGACAGACAAAGCCTTTTAAAGTGCTTGTACAGAGCGAGAAAGGAGAAGACATTAATTCATTTTCAAAAACCAAAAACTGTATAGGTTGTATTTTTCCTCTTTGGTTCCGTTTGTCTTTTGTATTGTTACTATACGACACAGAGAATTCTTTTGCCCTCCAAATGATAAAGGACAGGATCCACTCACATTTGCTTTGGAGAAATGAAAGGCACCCTCTCCATCTACAGACCACTTTCAGTCCAATTGCTTGAAAAGACATTTGCTAGCAAAAAATCACAGTCTGGTTTTCACAGGACTCCTTCCAATATTCATGATTTCCAGTAAAACAAAAAAAGGCCACAGAACTCCTGCAGTGCTGAAATGTGCCCTTTCCTCCACACGAGTTCCTCACGCATGTGTGTAAATCAGTACAACTCCTTTTTTTGCCTAATGCTCGCAGGGATCTGCCTCATACGGGGAGTTTATGGCTACTGGCCACTGAAGCTCCTCCAGTACACCCTTTGATCTTCACTGCGGTTATGAGTAACCTCACACAGGGCGCTGGCTTAGATTAATTACTTTGTCCTATTCAAATCCCTTTTCCTTGCCATAGATCACCACTTGGATTCTTCTCAGTGCATTTCTGAATATGTTCTAGTGTATTTTCTGCTTCAGATAAAAGACATGGGCTTTGGGAGAATTTTATTTCGAAATTTTACCTCTACTGATCAGTATTCTATAACAAACACATTTTTATAAATTTCTGAGTTGCAACATACAAAAGGTAACCACAACTGACTTTTGTTTAGTTGACAGAAGTACAAAAACTCATGAAATACTCACTAATCAGCATTTCTTTAGGGGGAAAAAAACAACTGAATGCAGATTCCCTGAATACAGACAATTATATTAATAAGGCAGCAACAGCAAGCAATACATCGAAGCACTGAAGTTCACACACACTCGAGATTTGCAGGCCTTGTCAAATAGCTTGCTTCTGGCTATCTTCAGTCTTGTAAAATTTTCACATTAATTTTGGGCAGCATGAATTATCCCACTTTTCAAAAAGAAATCCTTGGGGCATTTTAAACATGCTTGAAAATAAATAATTAATGCATTGGACACTATTAATTAGCAAAACTCAGACGGCTACTGTTACAGATCTTGAAAAGTTTTTCTGAACTTGTCAAGCTGTTAATAATAAATAGTCTGGAAATGACCAATTAACATAGTTAAATAACAACTGTTATAAACAGTGAAAAATACTACTTTTTCTTTTCTTTTGCTCCTAGGAAAACCATACTAACTTTGCTACTTTAGTGCTGATACTTCACTACCACAAACACGGGTTTACAAATTAATGGGATCTCCATTTGATCTAGACCTATGGAACTGAAGACAGTACCTAATCATGACAACGTTCAAAATTTAAGATATTTACATTTTTAGGTAACAAAAAAAGAATTATTAAAGGTAACATTTGAAGCTGAAGATGTATGAGCATCTTTACTTGCACCTGCAATTTTGAAAGTCACAGATCAACAGTTATGCAGGTAATATTACAGCAGAGAAGAATGACTTCTATTCTCTATGGTTTTAAGACCAAATCTAACTGATTTGTCTTCCAGCCTCAACGTCTTCTAATAAAAACTCACTTTCATTGTAGCACAGGAAACAAGGAAATAAGAATGTGAAGGTGACTGGGAGGAGCCGGCATGGATCTATAAAGGGCCTCACCAACCCGACAGCCTTGTCCACCGGAAAGACAGGCTCAGTGGACGAGGGCAGAGCAGTGGATGTTGCGCGTCCTGACTCCAGCCAGGCTTTCAGCACTGTCCCCCGTACTGCACAGACAAACCAACGAGGCACAGACTGGGTACGCGGACAGTGAGGGGACCGCAAGCCGGCCAACCTGCCGGGCTCAGGGGTTGTGACCAGCAGCACACAGCCCAGCTGGAGGCCCTGCTATTATATTAATGGAAAACAACTCACAGTAGCGTGATCTCAACACGATCCAGCAGAGAGAAAGATGCAAAATCAAACAGTAGCACTATTCCTTCTCTTTCCTTCCTCCTTCTACAAATTAATAAATGTGGTAAAAGAGATATTTATATAAAATTGACTGTTCAAGCATTTGAGACTGCTTGTTTTATCAACATTCATCTTCACGTGGCTTAGAAACTGGTACAGCTTTTATGCCATACCGGTATGACATACAGCGTCTACTTGTCAGTCTACAAAAACTGCAGTACGCTGAGCAATAATATTGTTGTTGCACTACCAGTTCATTTATTCATGAACTGCAGAGGAAAATAAGCATGTGGAATGTATATAAATTTTCAGTTCACAAGTTACTGCCATCAAGGGACAGCCCTAAGTTATGCACTACCTTTAAAAAAATTGCTTTTTTCAGGAACGCATGCATTGCATCTAATGAGCAAACACCTTGGTCTCTTTCTCTTGAACAAAGCGTTCTTTTGTTGCTTGGGGCTCACACGCAGTGTGACATGTTCACCAGAAACAAAAATCACCTAAAAGTTTTCAAATAAGCACATTTAACTTTCTGCTTCCCCCCCCCCCCCCCCCCCCAAACAGCAAGACTTCAACTTTTTATTCCGGGTATCCTCACTGGCTACTCTTGCGCTCACATGTGGCCGTGCAACAAAAATAATCCTGCATAGCAGAATATGCCATTAAAGACAATGATCAGAGAAGTCATTCTGTCCTGGGAAGCAGTGCAGCCCAGAGAGCTTTTACTTTTCCTTTACTCCCTAGACTATACATGAAAAGCATAAAAATCTTGACTAGTTTATGGAAGAATAAATCTACCTCTATTTGAGACATAGCCATCCTGAGTAGAACAGGGTGACTCATATTCTTTACCTGAGCTGGCCAAATCTCCAAGCAATGTGAAGCTTGGTCCAGCTACCATGCTGCCACTAATTTCAAATGCCTTGGGGAGAGGAGATGCCAGGGACCACCGAGGGAGAAGGGCAGACCAGGTCTTCCTAATCTGGTGAAATGATGGACTACACCGAGGTGGAAACATGTCCAGTCCAGCAGTCCGCACGAGCTGATTTGCCTCACACAGGCCCCAGGTACACTCCTAAAGATAATTTCTTTTGATGGTTGCTGAATTTTGCCAGTAATAGAGCCTCACAGGTATTCTTAGGTATAGCCTATATTTTGTATATGGTCAGTTTACTTTAAGATCCAATAGGCATTACTAAATTCAGTCAAAATGGCTAATGCATGTATGAATTTTCTTTTTAAACACATAACATTTCAAGCACATATAACGTTTTCCTTCAATGTAACAATATGACAACTTATAAAAAATTGCCTGACATTCTAATTTACTGTACATTCAGGCATTTTTTAAAGCGACTAACCAAGGTCCAATGCTTTATATTAGCTCTAAGACAAAAAGTGTTTAAGTCTTTGTGATAACATCCTGAAAATAGAGGGTTTATTAATGCATAGTGCTGGGAATCAATAAAAATATAACTCTGTGGTTTTTCATATCTTATTATGGAAAGGATTAACAAATACATATAATTTTAATATTAAACACTGGTGAATAAAAAATTTAATCTATTACTAAGACATACATGGAAGGCATTTCTACCAAAGATCTAACGCATTGTAAAAACAATGAACTGTTAAAACACTGAAAATTCCCAACCAAGCCATACTCACAAATTTTGAATAAACACAAAGACTTCAGACATATGCTTTGAAGTATTGATTTAGTTATGATGAAATTATAAATTATCTATGGCAACCAGCAATGGTGATTTCAGAAAAAAACTAAGGGTAAAGTATACAACTCTTTATATTTGTACAGAAAAAGTAGTATCAGTGAAGAAGAAAGAGATAAAAAAAATACTTGATCTGCTGCTTCTGTATAAAATTCCAAACAACAAATTAAATTAATTTCATTTAAAATATTTTATAGATACTTTACCTTTTTCCTAATTCTTCACTTAGATTTCAGTATGTATTGCTTATCAAAACCGGTTATCGTGCAGGTTCTTTGAACTCAGAAAACCAAAATAAACTGATAAGAAATGTGATTAGCATTTCTTTTCTTTATAGTAGAATTCCTCTTACTGTAGTTATCAAAGTGTTATCATATTGCTTTATGTTTTTCTCTGTCCCTTTCATGCAAAAACACGCACAAAAATGGAGGAAAAGAGAGATGACGAAAACTTTTGGAGTAGTTGACATCTGATCTGAATTCTGATTACCACCTGCTGTACCGTTTAACTAGAAACAAGACCTAAAATCTCTCTAGAGAATATATGACTGTGATTTAGCTAACTGACATCTGGATGCTCTACATAAATATAGCTGAAAGAACATTTTCCTGGCAGTTACAAGCCTGGCTGATAAAGTAAGCAGTTTGAGCATTAAGGCTTCAGGTGGCTCATTACATCTCTATTGACAACTCAAATATTTTTTCTCTCCACCTCAAACCAGTTTCTAGGCAAACTCTCTGCACCAGGCACAGCCTAGTTCTGTGACCAGCTTGGGAGGGGAGGTCTTCTGCTTCTCGGGAAAATGCCCACAGAAGGCCTACCTCACACCAGGCAGGTACACCTAACCGAGGAGGCAGGAATGCTTCATATAGATCTAGTTCAACCATAAAAATCATCTTTTACAAGAGCAATTCTATAATTTATCTGTTCTATATTTTGCCAGAGCAGCAAAGGCAGCAGGAAATTCAAAGCAGTACAGAAGAAAAATCATTGGAACAACCTGTCGAAAATGCTGCAACCTCTTCATGCTTTTATTGATGGTTAGCTGTCACTGTGATAGTCAAATATCTGTGAATACAGTAAAGTAGAAGGAATATTTTTGGACAGATTCTCTGCACTTGACAAATTAATCCAGAACATACCTGTTCAAGCAATTCAACATAGAAAAAAGACATTTTTAAATCAACACCATAGTGCTTAGTAGGAAAAGGGACATGACAAAATAAAGGAATACTCAGGATAAAAGTTAGCTAATGAAAAATTTAGGAGATAAAAATATTGTAAAGAAAGTAGAATTACAACAAGCACCTAATAAATTACAAAACCATGCATTGCTAAACCGTCAAAAATTATAGCTTATGAAATAGATGCCTGGAGCTGGCATTTTTGCGATATATCTGAACTTCCTTTTTCTGGATAAATTCAAGGGTTTTAGCATAAATAGTTTCATTTTCAAAATTAAAAATATAGGCTAAATAAAATAAATTAAATTTACCCTTCTCAAATCAAAGAAAACCAGTTAAATGCATTATAGAATCAGTAACAACTGCAGAATCTGCACTCCATTAAGCTGATACCCAGTCTTTATAAAATTAAGAGATACTTTCAGGAACCTTAATATGATAATGCATTAATATAATAGTGCATTGTGTCTCAATATCACTACAAGACAACTTTTAAAATGCAAAACAAAATTAAGTTGCAACATTACCTGATTCAATCTAATTTGTTAAATCCCGTTTAGTCAAGTTTGCAAATTCTTTTCCGCCAGCATCAGCTGTTTTGGCTGCCAGTTAGTAACAATGTTACCACTGCTGCAAGCAAAGGTGAAGCAACGGGCACCATTAGGGTGCACAGACCTTTTTCTGGCTTCTGCAAATACGTGCTTTCAGCAAAGGGCTGCTTAAGTAGATGAGGGCCTAACTACTGGAAAGAAGTCCTAATAGATTGGATACTAGTCAAACACTGCAGTCCTCTAATTTACTCAAAAGCTTCCAAAACTCTGACTACCCTAGTTACTTTCTTACATTAATATGATCCATACGCTTGGTAGAACAGGATGGAAAATCGTAAAAGCCGAAAAGTGATTTGCAGCATGTACTAGGAGTAGACAACAATATTTGGGAGTAGATTTAGCTGGGAATTTTCTACTGAGTCTGGGGAGAGCATTTTTGCAGTAGTACCAGAATACACTAACTTCAAGTAGATTTTCTGAGGTCTGGTTAAAAAACACCACGGTCCATTTAGTTTAGTTAGTCTGTAGTTTGATGATTTATTTTCTCCAGTTACAAAGCTGCTTAAGACTTCTTGTCTCTAAGCTGCAGTTCACTGAGGCCCAGGGGTATAGCAGATAACTGAAACTTTGTGGGTTAAAAAATCAGATGAGTGTTGAAAGTTTAAAAAATTGTTCAATTCTTTCTTTTGCTCCGACATTCTGGAATTGTTCCACAAACATCAACAGCAGCAGAGCTAAGTGGCAATAATGAAAACATATCATGCAGCTGTGCTCAGTCAGTAGAAACCCCAGGTATATCAGGAGCTGTGAAACTTCCTCCTTTGTGCTGTAACTACTTGTTCAGTCTTGCAGTGAAATGGGCAGGAAAATTGCTCAAGAATTTTTTTTTTTAACTGTTAGTTTGCCAAACTACAGCCTTGCAGTGGATCCCATGAGAGATCTGAGGTGACCAAAGGGCTTGCTGATGCCAAAAGGGGCAGTCC
The DNA here is from genome assembly GCF_036417845.1 of Apteryx mantelli. Taxonomy (NCBI): domain Eukaryota; kingdom Metazoa; phylum Chordata; class Aves; order Apterygiformes; family Apterygidae; genus Apteryx; species Apteryx mantelli. The sequence continues at coordinate 9,356,744 of NC_089990.1, read as the reverse complement.
TGCTCTTCCCAGCCTTTTTTCTCGCACTGGTTGGGTTCTCATCTGAAGTCTTGGAGAAGTGGTTCAGCTTTTTGCCAGCAAAGAAACAACTCAGCAAAAAGAAAAAAGCATGACAAGTGCAGGAGCTTGCACAAGGGAAGCAGCAGGGGTGCCTGGACTACGGGATAAGAGAGCGGAAGCCCAGTAGGAAGCAGCAAGCTGTTAGATGAACTCCAAGGTGGCATAAAACTTCATGCTTCAAGACCTAAGTTAAAACTGCTACTTGAACAATTCATTATTTCAGGCACGCAAGCTCTTCTAGGGACATGAAACAGAAGTAGCTAACTTCATTTAAATACAGGTTGGGAACAACTGTCAAGAAGAACAAGGGCAGCATCTCTTCCCTTGATCATTGCTGTAAAGTGCAAACTGCTTTTATCTTTTAATTGTTGAACGGATTAATATAAGTAGTCAAATTTGTTAGCCTCCACGGGACAATGAGAAGCACATGTATGTGAATGCATGTTGGAAAATGAAAGGTGAGAAGAAGGTCAGATGTCATCCCACCAAACTCTGCAGGAACCACAGTTTTAGTATCCAAGTTATGAATTCTGGTGCTCAGGCTCATTTTGAAGTTTCCTTCTATGTGTCAGACGTGAAGGTGACCTCATTTGCACTGAAGCGCAGCGCCCCGTTTTCAACAGTACTTTTGGTCTGATGAAAAGTAAGATAAAAGAACTTCTATCTTCAGCCACAACAACACACCACCGCCATGCTCCATGGAACACCACTCAAAAAGAGAAAAAAAAAAGGGGAAAAAAAGTTGATAGCTGGCACTGCTCTGAGACATCTCAACCACTTGCTTTTTCAGTTTTCACAATATGACCCAAAATATCTTGGTTTCATGCTAATTCTTAACAAGAATACTGCTAAAAACACAGAACTACTTATAAAATAGATTTACCTGGAAGCTGGGGTCAAATCCATTTAGATAAATAAATGAACTAACCCCACTGGCTTGAATGTAGTATCTAGTATCGTTAAATGTAGCATTTCTGTATTTCTAAAACTATTAAACAAATCTCCTAGAATGTCCTGAAACCAAAGGAAGGGACAGAAAGTTAGAAGAACTGAGCTCTGTTCCTCATTCTGGTTTTGATTTCTTAGTGATCTTAGCAAATCACTACCCCATTCTTCACTTTCTGCCTCATAAAATTGAGAAAAACTTGATATATATCTGACATCTCTAATATGAAAACCACTTTAGAGAAGCTTTTTGACACAGGATGAAAGATTATACTTTGCCATACAGAATAGCTGTATTACCTGACATGCTCATTATGCACTGTCAGAGAGCAACAACTTTCAGCATCTTTTCCTCTTTTCCTCTTATTATCGCTCACACCTTGACTCTGTTCCGTAATTACGGGCGGAATTTTGTAGATTGTTTTCGTGACTTAGGAAAGTAATTCCCTCTGAAATCCAGACAAGCCTGTTTCTTGATTGTTCAGAAATGCTTTAACGAGTCTTACAGACATTTGGGTAGGACTTTTCTAATGCAGTCTTCTCAGTCCACAAAGTCTCAAAAACAAGAGTCATCATTATTTAATAGCTCTAGCATTTCTCATTCTTAAAATGGGAGAAAAACCCAAAAGAATTATTTTCCCTGTCTGGCATCACTAAACACCTCACATAGGCCTACACAAACAGCATTCACTTTACAAACGTAATGATTTGTGATTTCTAACCTAATCTATGTTTTTGGGTCACAAGTCGGAGCCAGCCCTGCTTTTTTCCCTGTTTGTCTCTGTTGTACAGGCTGCACAGAGGCACAAAGATAAGATGACCACATTGTGAACATTACATGCTCGTTTTTGCCGAACACATTAGGCCAGCTCCCCTGGTTGTGCTTACAGCTATTGGAATTTCTCTAGCGAATCCGAATGATTTTTGGCACACTTCAGACTCACTCTCCTTCAGCAGGAATTGGCCTGCCTATTTTAGAAACAATCAGAAAGCACCAACCACACATTTATTTGACTACCTGACCTGCCCTTCAAAACAGTCATTACCATGCAGAATAATGACATTCTGCAAAGAGGAAAGTGCCATTCTCAAAAGCCGTGAGTGCTTTGGGGAATCATTTCGGCATGCCAAACAATGCTGTTCAGCCAATGAACTGACATCACTCGTAAAAATACTTCTTTGTATGTCAGTGAAAATTACACCCAGACACACTAAACAAGGAGGCTGTATGTTACTTGTGGGTGGCAGCCAGCCGAGACTGCTATCCCACTACCCATCTGCTTCTTCCACACTGCCAAATCCTCAGACCTTTATTAAAAACAGGCCTTGAATTATGCAATTTGCCAGACTGTGCCTCTTTCCTACTACTGACACTGACATAGTGTCATACTCTCGTCTAGAGGAAGGGGGAAGAAAAGCTTTTCCGCCAAAGATTTTCACGGGAAGATCACCCAAAATATGCAAGTTGGTATTGAAAATTCTTAGAATGTGGCTCATGGCTCCTTATACTTCGATTTCTTCAACTCCTCAGGCCAGCATATTCTCTGATTTTCCTCAAAATGAAAGTCATTATAGAGAATAACTTAGCTAAGTGCAAAGGATCCCAAGGGGACTTCTCCTAACGATGCTCACCTCCTCACATGCGCTCTGCCATGATGTACTATGGGGAACTTGCTCCAGCAGAACATGACAAAACTGCAGACTGCAGAATTAGCTAATGAAGGCTTCCAAGGCTTCTCTTCACCAGAGAGTACCTTGTGCCTTTGAACATACCCTATGTTTAACTTTATTTGCATGCTGTGAACATTGTCTCTGAGTAACAAAATATTCCAGATTCTCAAATTATTCCAGAAAGCATTCATTTCCAAAGACTTACAGCAAAATAAAGACTTGGAAGAGTTCTTGTTTAAGGAGTTTAAACATTACAGTTTGTCCTTTTTATCAAAGCTAAAGAGAGTAAATACAAATACAGGTGAAAAGCTTGAATCACCTACTGTACTACAGGATTGCTATATTAAACATTTGCAAGTATTTACAGGTAATTTTTAAATTATATTTTTTGGTTCAAGAAATGTATGTTGCAAACTTTACACCAGCTGGACAATAGTATGCCATACAGTATGAATACACATGACAGAAAAGCACTACAGAGAAGGTTAATTCACTCTTGATTATTACGGTGTTACGTTGTGTACCTTTTCCATACATTCAAAAATATTGCATGTTTATCAAAATTAAAAGCAAATAGAACAAAAGGAGCTGCATGAAGACTCTGCAAAAGTGCACAGTAAAACATTAAATATATTCAAAATAGAATAAGTTACAGCTGGAACATTTACATTTTGTTTATATGCTTTGCTGTTCTATGGAATACACAGTAGCCTACAAAGACTAGTACCTATTATACTAAGAGTTCATCTTGTTTCAAAAATTCTGTTGGTTAACAGATTAGGCTTCAGGATCAGTAGAAAAAAATTTTCCTTTTTTTGGTTTAATTTAGAAAGTAAGAGTAACTCTCTTGAATAAACAACATGCACTCTGGGGCCAAGATAATTTTACTGTGCACTTGTTATTTAAATGAGTGCAGCGTCTCCATATGGCCATATGGATGCTAGATATATGTTATATACTCAAGGGGCAATGAAGGGTTTAAAGTACATATGTTAACAAAGAATGCTGAGTTGGCACCCATGTACTGCTGCCTTCACTATAGCATAGAGTCATACATTCTACTTTTGCATTTTTTATTTTCCCTGAAAGTATTTTCAAGAGCTAAAAATCACCTAGGAATATCATAGAAACTTTACTTTATAATCAAGTTATTTCAAGAATTACACCACTGGAAGCAGCTTGTGGCTTGCAGTCAGTTCTGGTATGCTAAATTCTACTTTCACCTATGCTCTCCAAAGTAAAACCAAAACCAAATTCCCCATATAAAACTGTAAATATTGGTTGAATCCAGAATTCCGAGACAAGCTTCTTAGTATTAACACTTCTCATTTATTATGATACTATGTTAATTCATGCCAGATGGAAACTATTCAAATGTTCATGACTTGTACTTGTCATGAACATATGTTCCTAGAATAATGGAGTGGTTTCTTAGCAAACAACATCCCATATTTAAAGACCTATGATGAGGCTCATAAGAGAAAAAACATAAACAGGGAAGGGCACAGCTGGAAAAGGAAAAAATTCTGGTCCTTTACTAGCTAGAGAGTTATGGAGGGTAACGGATTCTCTGCGCACTCCTACCTGTAGGCTGGGGAGATAGTTTTAACCTATTCCAACTTGCTGAAGAGGAACTCTCTCCATACTTTCTGCGCTCCCCATATCAGAACAATTTTTCCTGTATATTCAAGACAAATACTTCTAGCACATGGAAGAAAAAGTGAAAAAGACTTGCACATTAGGCCTTCAAAATCTGGCATTTCATTTCAAGGCCCGTGTTGTAGAAATGCATGGGGATGAACGTGTTCTGGAAGTGTCAGTTATAACACCTGAATATAAAGTTAGTGTTAGAATGTGGGTCTTGTTATCACAAATCCAAGGCAGGTATGGTCAGGGATATGAAAATGCTCACTCTCACAGTGCTGTCTTTGATTAAGCCAGCAGAGACTAATGCTGTGGAAGAAAGTATATGCTATTTATTTTTTAAATATTCTTCTTGCCAGAAAAGAAAACTAGATTTCTCAGCTTGTTGCCATAGTGCACTTGAATAATCAGCATAGTTCCTTTCCCCATTCATGTGTCTCATTCCTATTGCCAGAGTTAACTTTTATCTGAATGTTTTGTCTTCAATAGAAATAAATGATTGCTTTTGATTTTTGCCCCAAATTACAAAGTATCTCCAATTAGCTTTCTTGCATATGGGCTGATTTATGATTGTGAAAAGATGATTTGACTAATTACACACTTTTTTTTTTTAATAGACAAAGATTGTCTATTGCTATAGCAATGACAGGTTTCAGAACACCTTACTTCATTTTTATCAAAAAGATATACAAACTGCCAAACTAATTTCTGTTCTATCACAATTAGAACATGCAGAATTTCCAACCTGCTTGTGCCTATGTGTGAGTGTGAAGATCTGGACTAGAACTGTGAGTGGAGGGTTAACTTAGAAAAAAGGACTGCATAGCTGAAAATGGAACAGAATGGACCGAGAGGTAGATGACACTAGCATGAGCAGGAAGATGGGGAAAAAATACATGAAAAAAAATGATTGCACATTCCAAGTGGCTATAAAAAGAATGGGATAGGTGGTTATGAGACTGCATTTGGAGAAAACAAGCACCAAAGGAACCTCACAAAAATATAAACATTTCCCCCAAGAAATAGAACCTGAGAAAGGAAGGAAATTGTAATAGGAGGAAGAAAAAAAGGTGGTTTTCTGTCAAAACAAAAATAAACATTAAGTGAACTGGGCAGGTCACATTGCAGATTGCACCAACCGTTTTAAGCCTTAAATTTCAAACATGCAGAGATGTAAGGAATCATAAAAGCAGTTTTTATCCTCACACTAAAGGAGTTAGATCATCTCTGACAAATATTTACATTTAAAGGAAAGGTTTATTTAAAATACTGAATTATATCTATAACGCGAACTTCCAAAGGCACCATCAGAGGCGGATTTCCTGAGGGGAAATTAGTGTTTTAGAAAGTAACACTGCCAAAGCACAACACGTGTTCCCACTCATCGGATGGTGCAGGGCCCTATTCACACCGCATGGCCTCCAGCTGCCCAGGAGACGTAACCTGGTCAGGGATCTGGAGAAAACTGAGCTGGGTGCGGTCAGATGTATTTAGTGTACATGCAGTTATATTGACAAAATTGTGCAGGGTTTTCTGGTTTTTGTTTTGTTTTTTGTTTTGGTTTTTTTTTGATTTTTTTGCTAGGGAAGTGGAGAATGGTGAAAAGCAAAAGTGAAGAGAAAGAGAAATGAGCTGCTGTGCTCTACTAGTAAAGAGCAACAGCCTGGAGTGCTACTCCTTAAGCCAGCTTCCCGGGGATGGAGTCTCCACGATGAGCTCACCTCGGCTCATCTCTCGCCTTCTCTTCACAGACCCCTCGAGATTTTACTGTGACGGGCACCTCAAAACAGAGACACAGCCCCATGCAGTTTTTCCACATCACAAATTTTAATTCAACCCAAGTAGATTATTAAACTCTCAGACTGAAGTTCTTGAGGGTATTACAAAACTAAAGTAACTAGTTTCTTTAACAGATATTCTTACTTAATGTGCCTGTCTCATCTTCCTAACTGACTGTCAGAGATTACAGTTTTCAGAAGCAGGACACTGTTTCCAGCTACATGTTTACATTTCAGGGGCTCCACAAACTCATTTTACTAATCTAATCAATTCATAGTCTAGTAATACGCACCCTCTTTTAGGCTGCTCAGGGTCAGGATATTGTCCACTCGGGAGCAGCAGATGAGAGAAAGAAAGAGACAGGAAATAAGGGCTATAGGAAATTTGTAGATTTTGAATTATGATGACAGAATGAGCTTCTGCAGCACTGAAAAGACTGTTACAATATTTATCGAGTTCTGCCAGTAGTAATGGCACCATGTTTCCTCCTGTACGCTGACTCGATGTGCATAGAAAATGAAAACCTGTTGGATGAGATAATAAAATGTGCATGTGTTCTGCCTGATAGCAGTAGTCCTGGTGATAATCCCATGAATTCCCAAAATATGTCCCAGCATGATTCAGAGAACAAATATTACATCCTGCATAGAAGAAGAAGAGAAAAGGAGGGGTGGTAGTAGGAATGACCAAAACCTCAAGCCCAACAAACATTAAAAAACCTCCACACAACTCTGTTTCTGTCAGAAAAAAAAAAGCAAGCAAGCACCCAAGAAGCAAGTATTGAGCCTTTTGTCAGATGTCATCTAAAAATCCACATCACTCAATAAAACACACATCGGTTTTAATTTGTCTTTGTCATACATGCTTTTTTTTCCCGCAAGCACAGAGAAACAATCTCCAAACCATACACCTTTCCATGGCCGAGACAGGTCAAGTGTGCTCTTGAATACAAGGGATAATATTGTTAGGAATCTTAAATATATTTTTTCTCCAAATAATAGAGCTGTTGCACTGAAAAGAACTGAGAGATGTGACAATTTTTGTTCTTATGTATATTTATCCCTCACTGCAAAAAATGGCTGCTTTCTGCTTTTAGTCTTCTTAAAGAGTGGGAAAAATTACTGAAATGTTGAAAATATTTCGCATACTCCTCAGAACTGGTGAGCTAAGGTTACTTACGTCTAGAATGTGGATGTGTTCGCACATACGGCATGTGTATGTACATGCATATATATACAGCTTTTTTTAAACAGATAGCATTATCTTTTTGTTACAAAACACAAATCTAAAACATACCCAAAAGCTACTGTTACTAAGTAGAAAAAAAAAATACATCCTTTGGGGTGTGGGTTTTTTTTTTTTCAGTGATTTGTTCAATTGCTTTTTACCACGGACCATTTAACTTGCCCTCTTCTTCAGTGACAAAAGACAAATCAAAAACTGTCAGGTATTTTAAACTGTGATCTGCACTACACTTTGAGTTTGAACCACAGCTCAAAATCACCGACTCAGACCTAAAATTGTTGCTTTTCCCAGATATCTCACAAAATTTAGCTCTTCTAGAAGTACATGGATTCTGCCTAATTCAAGAAAAGGACAAAAATGGTGTTCAAGGAAAAGAAGTCTTATAATGACATAAAGTATCTGAACAATCCAAATGGTAATAAGGAGTGCTCTCTAGAAGCCAGACACCAGTTGTCACCCACCCATCCACTTCACAGTTACTCTCATTTTCTCATCATACCAGTACAGCCCAGCACCTGTTCTGACTCATCTATGAAGGCAAATCCTGTCTGTTTTACCAGTGCAGCTCTCAAAACTTTTACCCTTGAAAGACTGATGCATTCCCTGACCTTCCTCTTGTTCTGATTCCCAGACTGAATCCCAGCCTCAACTGAAGCTGCTTGCTGTCCTCTCACAGTCTCCTCCTCCTCCAGAATGGATCTCCTACATCTCCCCCAAAAGAGCACTCTTTTCTCCCTTCTCTGACACCTTCTGGGTGTTAACTGGGACATAACACACTATGAAAGGAAAGATACCATGTCTCTGCAAGTGATGTGCAAGCGTTCAACCTATCATACAAACCTGACAACTCAGTAGTAGTTGTCTACCTAATATCAGAGTAGCAGGAATGCCCTGAAGTAGCAAGAGATACTGGCTTCAATACTGAGTCTACTACAGTAGTATCCCATAGGGAAAGCTTTGGAGTATTTAATATAGTTAAGGAAAAAATTTGCAAAATCGATGCTGCTTGAAAGTCTCCTTTCTACTGATGCTTCAGCAACATTCTGTAGGACTTTTCCTGTCATTGATGAATATCAAAGTTGCACTAAAGGGAAAATATGCCAAAGGACAGGCCAATCTGAAGGCAAAATTCTTTATAGAGTGGCATAAAACATTCTATTCTCCAAGTCTAGAATAGTTCGACTTCCATCTTCTATTCAGTGAATAAATCAATCTAACTAAACACAATGAAAAGGAGAAAAAGGACACTCTGCACTTGATTTGAAATATACTTCCCTACTCAAATTGGTATTCCTGTTGTTGTTCAGTGAGTAGAATGATGTTTTACTGCACCACTTGCCTAGATTAAGAATGTCTCAATCTACATACTTGTCATTTAAAACCATGATTCCCCTAAGGGAACACAAGGGGAGTACACGATGTTAATTAGCCTTACGGCATTATGTTCCAATTCTGTGTTCAGTACACCACTGTTGTTGTGCATTACCAATGCCTATTCCTTCAACCTCTTATGAAAAGGATCTGTATTTAGTCAACTTGGAGTATATTACTTTTCCACAAGGGAAAAAGACTCATGTAAAACGTACTGGTCTGAAGTGAACACCACTAAAACATTCATGCGCTGTTCTTTAAATAGGCTTTCCTTTTATGTTCATTTTATCCTAGTGTCATGTGAAACTGCTTAACATGTTTTGTTTGGCTGGCTTTTCAAAGAGAGCAAATTTTACTCTCTGTCCAACTTCTAGGCCCCTGCAGCCCATTCATTCAATTAAAGAACTGCAGAATGAAAACAGAAAAAGTGCCTTATAGTGCTTCAGAAATATCGTCTCTCAGGAAGACTGCCTGTAAAAAGCGAACAAATCCATTGTGCAAACTGGTGCATTCCAATAGAATAAAATTGCTCCTCAAAGTCTCTTTATCCAACATAGATTACTGACTCCTGACAGCTGTAGGTTACCTGAAGGTAGAGTCTATCGAAGGCAAAAAAGCTCTTATTACCTTTTATTATAACACATCTTCCCCCCATAATCTATAAAAAAGCCTCTAGGAGCCCATTCATTTATACACCTCTTCGCTGCCTTTCAGTTTCAATAATGCTGAGTACAATTCAGTACTCTTTTCAGTCCACTGTAGTTTTCACATGTGTTCACATGCTAAATATTCTTAAAATGCCCTTGGGAAAGACAGACTGCCATTTATTATTTCAGATGTTTGGAAGCTGCAGTTCTTGCAGTTACCTGGGAACATTGTTTCAAGCAGCTCTGTTAAAACCTGCAGTCTTACCATCCTGCTACATGAAGTGAAATTTATGTTTATGTATAACGCCATGTGAAACCCATTTATATATAGTAATAATATAAATACATAGGAGAGGAAGACACTGTTAAAACTAGGCTGTCAAGCAAATGTCAAACAGCTAGCTTTTATGGTTACTTAACTAAGCTTTGGGGAAGTTCACAGCAATAAATGTAGAAGACTAATTATTAACTGCTTCGTACCAATTGAAAACTTAGGGATACTGCTTGATTGCTCTTCATAATCCAGTTTTCATGCAGAGACACACACTCCTCTTCAAAGAATTAAGAATAAGCTAGCTGCACAAGAAAGAGTAGGAAAACAAAAAAAAAACCCAGAAACTTTTCACATGCCCTACCCTCCAACATGTTCACCCAGTCTGGGTAATTCTGATACTGATTCCCTTTGCTACTCTAGAACTAGAGGATGCCCTCTTTCACCCTGTCCACAAATTAAAACAGGGAGCACTCCAAAAATGACTTCACAGTTAGACTTGTTTGAATGAACCTGGAACATCTGCAGATGAATCACCTGTAAAAATTGGTTGCTACAGCCCACAATATGGTACCTGCATCTTTTGGATAATACATGGGCAGATATTTCTAAGTAATGTTCTCACTGCTTTCCTTCTATTTAGAAAATAAATCCTTGCTTATTCTCACATGGGACTGATGTGCCACCAAACTTATAAAACCAGATGTGGAATAGCAAAACATCTGCCAAAATAAATCATACTCTGATATGAAAAAAAATCACCCACTTCTTGCAGGCTTTAAATTTAGTAATTATCAACAAAAATGTTGATCAAAAGCCTGGACTTCTAATTCATATTTAACAAACAAGATACTTGGCAGAGCTTCTTGCAAAACTAAAGTGAGAGAAAGGAAATTCCGTATCTGTATTCTTCGCAAATTTGCTCATGGAGCTATCACATACTGGCAAGGAATGCCTTCCTTTTTCGGTTCCAGTACATTAGAACAAGTTTTAATCTTATATTCAGGAGCCTTTTGTAGCCTCTCAGAAACCAATTCTTTTTTTTATATGTAAAAGTGAAATGAATGGCTCATGCTTTTTTCATGTAAGAGATCACGAGCATTTCAGTATCAGACAATTTTTTTTAATTAATTTCCTAACTGGCAATTACTAACCCAAAAGTATTTATTAAGGGTAAAATTAAGCTAAGAACTAACTTAATTGAATTATTATCATTCTTACAGATTTACTTGCTGTTGACATTTGTCATTATTTTCTATTAACAGAAAGAAGGTAATTTTTTTACCAGCATATTATTATTATTGATTTTATATATACATCTAGGTCAATATATTTCACAATTTAACTTCAATATATAGTAAAAACACTTGGATGCTTTGCCTGAAATTTGTCATGAAGGCTTATGACAAAAATTATTGAAAAATGTATTCACTGAATCTTATATTCTTATTTTCTGTTTTATGCTGGTATAATATGAATATTTAATCATTCAAAATTATTTGTTAATTTTTGAACTCTAAATTCCTTCATAATATATATGAATACATACATATACATATAAATATTTGATTTACAGAATTTTCATTCACTGCTTGTGTGATAAAGTGCCTGTTTGTCCATGCATGACTAATAAGCCATATAAACTTAGAATATCTGTTCCTAATAAAATACACTTTGAATAGACTTAAATTCCTGTTCTTAAAAATAAATATCAACTGTTTCGATTTTTACTTCAAGTAACCTTAAATAGGCTTGGTCAAGTGAGAAAATACTTTTTTTCCATCAATGAATATTGTTAAACATGTTCGTTCTATATGGTCATATATGAGAGTAGCTAATAAATTTTCACCTTCAAATAAGATAAACTAGATGAAAATAGGTAGTTCACAAATTAAAGGCTTATTTACTTGCTTACTTTATGACAAGTTAAAAAGAATTTTTCATTAAATGTGGCAATTATGTTTAAATTAAGTTCATTAATATCTTTGATGCTAAGACAGTGAGTCAAACAAACAGTGAATTATCAAAAAGAATTAAAAATTCAAGTAAAGCATTCCTAAGAGTAATATTTAGTGTCAACATATTTGGACTAGCAAATCAAACACCTGCCCAAGCTAAATAGTGGTTTGTTATAGAGCTTAAAAACACCTTATTAAGCATGTAGTTGATATAAAGTACTGTGGCAAATTCTTAAAATAATTGCTGTCTGAGAAAGAGCCAAACTACTTTCTTATGTGTGGAATATTTCAACTTGATGAGATTAAAACAGTACGGGGTATCCCAGAAATCTGTACAGATTAGAACTTGCGGAGTCAACAGAAATATTTTGCCTTCACTCAACAACTTGACTAAGCTTCCATTTTCACTTCAGGCTCCCCCCACCCCCTTTTTTTTCTTTTTCCACTTTTCAAAGTCCCCTATGCAGTTTGTGCAAGTCACTGATTCATCAGGCCTTTGAAACGGGCATCTGCAAACAGCTGTTTCTCTCCTTCAAGGCTGGCTATCTATAAGGTGAACTTTAAAACAAGTGTAACAACTATGCAGGCATTAAATTACAAGCTTGTAATTACAGTATTCTCAAAAGTTCATTAAGAGATGAAGCTCTGTAATTCCATGCATATTTGTTTGGGAATTCCTGGAGCATGAGGCCCCAAATTCAAAAGCATACTTAGCCTCCTTTCTCTTATTTAGGAGCTTATATTGTTTGTTTAGGGCTAGATCAACATACTCTCTTGGGGACAGGATAAAAAATGTTCTTCGGAATCTATTGTTAACGTGCTTTAAGAACTAAACTACTCTGAATTCCTATGAAAATGGTTTACACACATTATAGTAAAATAAATGACCACAGTGAGTTAATCTGTTATGTATGTAATCCTCAAAGTTGGAGCTTTCATTGTCTTCAACTAGACTTGCAGGAGAACATGTCATAAGAAAGTATGCCTATAAACCTAAGCTTTGGATGTCAGCTACCAACTGGCATTATAAACTAATGACCTTTTTCAGCTAGGAAGACCTTACGACTTCTTAGACTTTGGGGCTACGCACTCAGTGGACAGGGTCCTCGGAGTGACAGTGAAGCAGAAACAAGATGATAGAGTTAATCGTATTCAAAAAATGTGATCACCTCCAGCACCTCACAGCAAGCATTGCTACAGTATAAATTCAGTCAAGATTAAAGGGGATATCTATACTATCACACTGGCTCACAGCTTGAGCTCACGTTGGAAATCAAAATCTTTGACAGCCTCCATGCTCAAACTAAGCACATTAGGAATGAGACAACCAGATCACGAAGTGGGGAAACTTGCACACAAAGTGGAAAGAACTGGCTTGAAATTACTGCTGCCCCAGAATGGATGCAATCAGCCTGGCTCATCCTCAGATGTCCAAAGAGAGTCAGCAGATTGGACGATCTTGCTCATACTTTCATGCCCTCAAATCTCATTCCCACTTACCCAGGCCTTAATGTAGCACAACGATAGGGATGTAGTACAGATAATCTGGGCAACACAGGAATGATCAGTCTGCTGTGGGTGGGAGCAAAAGATGTTTGAGACAAGATGTGTTGACAAGTTTGAGTTTTGCCCTGACCACGAGCAGCACAGACATAGCAACACAAGCTGCATATGCAGACAGCGAAGATAAAAGTACATAGAATAAAACATTACAGTACACTTAAGTCCACGTTCAATCTTAGATATTAAGGCAGGGTACACACATTCAAAGAAACTTCTGATCTGTATCAGTTACTTGCTTATTGTAACATATAAATATTTTTGGACATCTACTAACTCAAAAATTTAAAAAACGTGTTTTCTAATAAGGAAGATCTGATATGCACACCAGTACTCTGATGTTTTCTCTCCTGCAAGTACTATGTCCATCTGAAGGATGTGAGAACATCCCAGTCCCTTGTACTCCTGTCAGTCTTGAGTGCTGGGTACAGGAGGAACATTGATTTAGCCTAGTGAAGTATGTGTTTAGTTAGCAAGTAACAAGATTGCTTTGGATAGTGGATTTTATATGTTATTTTAAAGTCAGTGCAGGTAGATTAAATCAGTTTAGAAAGAGAAGAGATAATGAATATCGTACAAACGTGGACTTTTACATTATTATAAGAATTACAGTTGATCCACAGTAATTCTTCAGTCCATTGTTGTGCGCAGCATGTAGGACATGCACTTAATCCCCTTTTTTGACATTACTTCTATCTTCAGCTTCTATTTGCTGCCCTATAATAGAACTCTGAAAACAGACGAGTTATGGATATAATAAAGAAACAGGACCATGTGTAGAAAGTGCTAAAACTATTGAAAACAAAACTTGACAGGTAGGTTTTGGAAGTTGGGTCTATAATATTATGGCAGTTAAACAATGCAGCACAAAAGAACTCTATCTGTGTTCTTATCACACATCTTTGCTCTCTTTCAGTTTAGTGTTGGCTAGAGCTTTCTCTAGCTTTCTAGGGCTCAATACAGCTGACTTGTTCTATTTCTCAGTTTGCTGAAAAGGAGATTTTTCTGCTACCCAGAAGCCCATTTGCTCTATCAGAATGTGCAGCAAGACCTCTCCTGGCATCCTACGCCCTTTTTCTGTTCTGAAAGCGCTTGTCAGGGTACAAGATGACACACACCAAGTCATCACATTTCCTTTTTCTGTGCCTCCAGACTAGAAGAAGGTTTCTGCAGCAACAACATTCTGTTTTTCTTTGCATTGTTTTTTCTATTTATTTGTGTTGTGTTGCTGCCACTGTGACTTAATTTGTGCAACTGACGGTATTGTCTCACCCACCTTTCTCCTGCCAGCAGGGAAGGAATTAATTCTTGGCACTGATGGCTGCTAGTGAGTTTGTAAGAGTAAACATTTTGGTTTTATTTAACTCAATTTTATTCTTTCTATCCTATCCTCTAGAACTGGCATTAATACCCCACAGGCAAATGAAATACAATGTTCTAAAACTACTTATTTGCTATTTGATTTATTTGCTACATAAATCGTTTTCATTCTTCTTTACCTCTCAGCAAGCTACTCACCATACTTTTTTTGAGAAGTAAAAAAATGTTATATACAACATAGAGTCAAAAATCCCTTTTTCATTCACAAAAGAGGACAGGGCATGTGGAGAGAGGGAAAAAGAAAGATTCCACCCACTCCAAATGCCTTGGAAGGCTCTGAACTCACCTGGGAACTGAAGAGACTGAAGTTTCCCTCTCAGCACACAATTCAATTAAACTTCCCACTGCCATTTCCTAGGTGACTACTCTCACCAACAATTCCTTGGTTATTCTGAGGTAGACATTTCTTGATATCCAACCACTGCTTTTTGTATAAATAATTACAAATTCATTTGGCCACAGAGGGAGAGAAAAGATACTGTCTTACTGGTAAAGACTCTGAAGATGGGTCTTGCGAGACCCAGATTAAAAGCCCTTTATCAGCAGCTATTTAATTACTTTACATATGGTAGAACAACTCTTACAGCTTGAAAAAGACCAGCTTCAGAGTAGCAGTACAGCACGATGCTAGGTACTGGCATGTGAGAGACTTCCAATTCATATCAGAGACTTTTGGACTGAAATAATCAAAACCTTCTGAATACAACTTCAAAATACTCCAAAGTGACGTATTCTTTTCCCTCTAGTGTAGTATGAAATAAGATGCATGCTTGAACCAGACAGTACTCACAAAGTGAGCTAATAATGAACAAAAACAAACAAGTAATTTTGATCTCTTTTCTCCCATGTTTAACCTTTTTACCCCAATTCCATTTCTCTACCAGTTGGAACACTGGGAACTTTAAATCTAAGGTGTTTTATAAGCCATTTCCACTCATTGTGTCACCTTCTTACTTTTGTGCTGTCAGTGAAGTTCGGATTTTGGCAAAGGAGTGGCAATCCACCCACGGTGAGTGCTCAGAAATAAGAAAGACCCCTTAACAGTGATCCCGGTGGCACTATGACATGGGAGGTTAAATGGTGTTGCAATTCTCAGCTAAAACAGAGAAAGAGGAGAGGAGACCATCCTTGGTACTTCCTTATATTGTTCTCCCAGCCAGAGGGCTCTGTCCTAGCAATGGCATTGATATGACTTTCCAAAAAGTCAATATGACAACAGAAGAGGACAGGGATGTAGGACTTGTTTCAAGTTTAAGGTATTTTGTCTTTGCGGCTGACAGGCTGAAGAGAACAGCACCACAGGCAGCAGAAATGGGTCAAGCACTGGTGATGGGACATCACACTGCGAAGAAAAGCACTGAAGGGGAGAATCTTTAACATTATAAAATACAGAGGCTTTTTTTTTTTAATTTGGAAATGTGATTAGAGATTGAACACTTGCTTCTAAGGTGACACAGTGAAAAGGTTTTTTAAGGACTAGGCAAGAGACACTTAAAAAAAGTTTAAAAAGAAAAAAAAGAAAGAAAATACATTTTTGCAAAGCATCTAGGTAATCTTGAATAAATGTTAGAGAACAGTAGACATAGATAAGATAATTTATAACATAAGACTATGTAGTGGAAAGAGGCAATTCTTCAGTAGCCATGTGATATGCAGGATTGAAAACAAGCAGAAATCAAGATAAAATGAACAAAGATGCATTTAGTAAGTTCTGAGGCTTAAAAAAAAATCCCCTGGAAACTACACATGCATACGCAATATCATTTCTTGTGATGAATAGATAAGATTTCCTTCTAATACAAACAGTATCATTTATTACCAGAGAGGAAACCTTTGGAAACCTTTGTAGAGCCCAGAGCACCCAATTTTTTTTTTTTTTAAACTACAAATCCTGACAGTCCAGCAGAGGATAACCAAGGATTCAGGGCTTTTAGTTATTCAAAAAATTTAAAGATAGTAAGCCTGTCTTCTTTGACAAAGAGAAGCAGGGGAAGATCAGCAAGACAAACTGTTCCAAAGAGAATAAAACAGCAAATTGTTAGAACTACACTGCAGCTACTATCAAAAAAATAAAAAAAGCAACTAAAAGAAACACAGAAAAAAAGGCATTAAACTAAAGAATAGTCAGGGTGACATAGAGATATAAACAGAATGCATATTTTTTAGGGCTAATGGGCTAGAAAGTGAATAGGAGGTGCCAGTGAATAGAGGCAGTGCATTAAATCCTGACACCTACTCAGTGATGGTCTTAATTTCCGCTGTTGTGCTTTAAAAGACATACTATTTCACTGTCTTTCAGGCAGGCATTCTGGCAATAGCTTCTTGCCACTGCCATGCAGTAGCTATCTCTGTTCCTCGCCATTTATCCTAATTAACAACAGTAACTATTACTAGTTAATATTGTTATTGTACTACTAGTAAAACTGCTGTTTGCTAGACGCTTTTTCACACTGCAGTTTCACAGATTCCTTTTGTCAGCATGAGAAATATTTACACAGGGAAAAACAGTCTTACTGAGTGAGTGAGTCCCCTTCAAAGACAGAAAGGACGAAAAAACATGATGGGTTTAGGAACAAGTCCAAGGAAAGGACTTATTCCCTTTTGCTTTCTCAAGACAGTATAAAAGGTACTTTTTATCAGGCAAATTCTAAAACTAACAGGTTTGGGGAAAAAAAGACTTTTGGAAAAGATTATGGAGAAAAAGTAGCACCTTAACTAAAAATGAACGACCTCATCTTAGAACTCTATCAGCATGATTTGGCAATTTTTAGGACGAATACAATTTTGAAGTGAGCTCCTTTGGAAAAAAAAGTTTGCCCAGTTTGAATCAAATTGAAATCACCTTTGAATTACAAATACAAACACGTGCTAAATTTAAGAGCACTGATCACAGGACTAGCGCTCCAAACTCCCTTAGGCACTCCAGAATAAATTTGCCTCTAGTGTGTCTGTATTTCTCCAATATGTAGGAGAAAGAGACATTCATTTGCATGCATCTGTAGGGTTTTTATTGGGTGAATTGACTTCTTCTTGTGCAAATAGGCAGACCACCTTTCAACCCCTACTGCCCAGGACAGCACAGAAGGCATGAGGAAGGCAAGTTCTACCACACATACGCTCTTCTTCCCTGGCTTTTCGGTTCCCATGCATATGTCCTTATATGAAGGGTTAACTGACGGACCACTTTTCAGAATACTGATTCTTCTCACTTACCTGAAACTACACAGAAAATCCCCTTTCAACTTCATGCAGAGGCAGTCAAGGAAAGTTTACACTGTCTATGCCACCCAGCACTGTACAAAAGAGGATCTGTGTTTTAATCTTTTAAAACACTTGCAGGGCAACTTGTATTCCTTTGCTAGCCTATAACATAAGTAAGAATGTCTTCCCAATAATTTTAAAAAATAATTTCTTAGGGCTTGATTTCCAATTCAATCCCACAATAAATCTAATAAGAAATTTATATGACTTAATTTAAAGCATCTAATTGAATGATTTAGCTTTGTGTAAATGTAATGAGCCATTTCGTAAAATCAATAACATTGTAAAGTATAAAGTAAATTATTATAAATGAAAGCAATAAAAAAGGAACTCCTCTGTAGTAGAGGGGAGACACTTGATTAATGGGTCATTGTTGCAGGTTGCAACAGAGCAGGCAGAAGATACTGAGATGAAATTTCCAAAGGTACAAAGGTTTGCTGCCCAGCATGCATAGATCATGTATGCTAGGAATCTAAAACAGTATATCCACTCTTCTGTAAAGAATGGATATACTCTCAAAAACATAAGCTGTTGGGGTTAGACCCTTAGTTTCCATGGAGTTTAGTCCACGTGGGCCAGGGACCTCAGCACAGTGCCTTTGAACCTGGCCCCCCTCCTGCCCTGGAGCCCAGTGACTGACTTTCCTGAGCCGCTGCATTGAAAATATGTTCGGTTAAAACCCTCCTAAAGACATGTATGGACGTGGAGGTGTACAGGCAGACAGGAGCTCACCTGCTCATGCTTCACACTGATGCTCTTTGAGGCATCCCTTGTCCAAAAGCCATGTAGCAGTGCTCACAGGAACTTGTGTGGTTCTTGTCCCTGGCTTGGGCACGGTGCTGCGTGCAGGTGCCCTGGGAACCACAGCTGCCGCAGATGTGACCAGCCGGTGCACAGGCAGAAAGAGATCGTCTCTGTCTGCATATACTGGTGTCATTAGGGGCTGTCTGTTCTTTAAAAATGCAGTCTCTAATATATGAGTTTGACTGGTAAGCTGTGGTTATAGGAACACTGTTAAAATTTATCAGTCTGTATTTTCCACAAATAAAATCTGAATAAACTCCAATACCTTATAACAAAATAACACGCTAATTCTTTCAGTGAATATGTAATACAGTTGCAATACCACGATTTGGACAGGTGACTATTCTCAAACATCTGCTAACCAACAAACATGAAGTGCTAAAGTGCACGTGGAAGCGTGACAAGTATAGTTTACTTATTTATACTTTATCCCACATAACTGTAAATGCTCTTTAGTCTATTTTTAGAGGTAACAGAACCTTAAATCCTTAATCTATACAGGGGAGACTTCTAGACAACCAGTGTTCATTTTCCAGTAGATTATGAAGACTTTATAAACTGCTGGTTTTTTACATTTTGTAGTGGAAATTTGTGAAATTATTTTTAGTTATCAAAAATATTTATCTGAATGTCTTCTAAAATATCCACTCAAGTCTTCTCCCTTCAGTGACAGTAAGCCACTAGAACATATCATAACAGTGTGAACACATCTATACTCTTGAATTTGCTCCTACTACAGCCATTGGGACTATTTCAAGACAGTTTCTTGCTCTGTACCTTTCTGCTTCAGAGACAACAGAGGTTTGCAATTCAGTAGCACAATTCAGATTTATGAAAATATATACTCATATATATGAAAAATTCCTCCAAACTTTAAGCTCTACTTATAAAAATTGAGTTCCAGACCTAAACTCCTGGGTCTAAGCCAAACTAATAATTCAACATTTATAAATGCTGCATCTAGTTTTCTTCTCTCCTTTCCCCTACAGAAGTACAATATACTCAGAAGTCTTCAGAAAAGCTTAATGCTTAATTACATGGATGGAAATTCATTTGCAAACATGCATAATAGTACCATATGCTTGCACAGATATATTACTGCATGCATTACAAATTATATATACATATACATGTGCATGTATGTAAATATATAATATATATGTATCTATATATATAGTACAATGGCAAATGTGTACACATGCAAAAAAAGTTAAGAAATTATATTGACTATATATATTTCATATAACTATATACTAAAATACATATTTTAGATAATATAATATGAAATATGAAAATATTTAAATATTACATAACCATATGACCATATATAATGCATGTTATTTACTATATGTCACATATATGTCTATATATGCCATTTCAGAGCATAAGCAACTAATTAGATAACAAATTATATTTAGAATTAAAATACGACTATATTAAACTCTTATGTCTTGATCCTGTTATGAGTAATTCATATGCTCAGTCTACCTGATATCAACCTTAAATATTTACTGAAATGAATGAGATTTATGTTACAAATGCTATTTACACTATGACATTTGATCTTATGAAAAAATTATTTCTACTCATTTTTGCCCTATAGCACCTTCAGAATTTAAAAAGTATCATGCTAATTACATTAAATATTCAAAAAAAGTGTTCAAAATGCCAAGACCCTGGATATTTTTTAATGCTGTTTCTGACACTGTATGTGCAACACCAAATGTTATCAACGTATTCTGTTTTCCTCTATTTTGAGGAATCATTCTCTCTTAACATTTAAAAACAATTTTCCTTAGCCCACCGCTGAATGCCCTCAACATCACTCTGAAGAAAATGTTTTTCATAAAAAGAAATTAAAAGCTAATAAATACAGAGATTTCAAAAAATAGTTTTAAACAAAAAAATAGTTTTAAATCTATGCTATCTAGGCTATCTCATTTCAGATTAGGGGAATATCCAATCATGTTCTTAATCAGACCAATTCATTAACTGGCTGGGCTAGAATAGCTAGAGGTATTTTGCCCTTAGAATTAACAGCTTAGAGAAAGACATGAGATGAAGCACATCATATTCACCACAAAGCAGAATGAAACAGCAATGTTTCCTTTGGTTTCTGGTCAGTTCACTCCATACTAGGAGGCAAACACCGAGGGCATCCTGAACAAAGAAAAGGCAACACAAGAAACGGAAGCGAAAGCTTCAGCAAGAAGAAAGGAGATTCAAAACCACTAAAAGCTACTAAAATAAAACCCCCACAGATTTCTACTACAATAAAAACATCAGGCCCTGCCTCCTCTCAAAAGATACCCTTCAGATATCCCACAGATATCCCTGACGAAACCCAACGGCAGTCACAGCCCTGGAGTCTATCTAGCGATTCAGATGGAAGGAATCACCCTCCAGAACTGTAGGCACATGATCCACAGCTTACACCAAACATGTTTGTTCTTCTAGTCGGACAATACTTCTGACTTTAAAAATAACCCAAAATGCAAACTATTACATTAGTGGAAAACAGCTGTGATTAAGGGAAAAGGAGAATGCCAAAGGCAGAAAGTGTCTCAATCTACAATCCTGCTTGGAAAGCACAGATGAACATGAAAAGCAAAAACATAGGTCAGCCTCAGGCCAGAACAGATTAATAGAGGGAAACAATCAATGATCTGAAAAAAGCTATGTGCAAAATCAAGCCACATGCTCACTGAGTTACAGATTTATAGCCAAATCCAGATCCTAAATTTGCCTCTAAAATGGACAAATGATGGAGGGCCACAAGTCTTTTCCAAAGGCAAAGCTGTTCACCTACTATTATTTCTTAATAACGGTGGAAAGAGAGACATCTAGCTGCTAAAAAGAAATTAGCAGGATACAATGTAAACACCCCAATTTAACAGCAGGACCATGACGGTTCAGGGTTTTGAACCATGTAAATGCAACAGTTTGTCCATATTGCAAATTGCAAGATGCACAAGGCCATCTCCAAAGCAGTGGCTAGCTGCCGTTGTCCAAATTCTTGCAAAAAAACCAAAGGATTTTCACTGGGGAAGATGAAAGGTAAGGCATTGGTTGTCACTGAACTGGAACAGAGTGGCTTTCACTCCAAAAACTAAAAGAATGATTGCCTTTATTCCCATGAATGATGATAGCCAGTAATCTAGCTGGAGAGAGGATGAAGAAAATATTTGCACACTGCAGAGAATTTGACTCGTCTGTGGAGAGAGCTAAGAAGCTGGGCAATACAGTGCCCGAACAGCAAGCAACACAGGGCAGCTTTGCTCAGTACGGGATACACAAGTTAGGCAGGGAACACCAGGGAACAGTTAATCAGGTCACAGACAATTAAACTGAACATTTAAGGCATTGGGAAGTAGGCTCCAATGGGATTTTATGCTCAGCTGAGGGTTTCCCCTTTTCCTTAAAACAGTATTTCTTCCTGTCTCCACAAGGGTGGTCATCAGAGGTTGTATTTTCACATGGGTCCCCCTTAATGAAACACAGCAGCAAAATGCTAAAGAAGATCCACGCAGGGCCCCGACTTTGAAACCCAGCTGAGTGTGTGGAGAGGGAAGGAGGAGAGTGTAGCCACTTTCATTCATACAGAAATACCCTTCCATTTCACACCTGCCAAAGTCAAATCAAATGCACTAAGAAACTTTGGCTATATACTGTTTTATTTTTCACATAAACTCTACGAGGGTGGCTAATGCTATGGTTTAATCAATCTGATTTCCACCACAGTGTCCCTGTCTTTGCCACTGATATGGTCTGTCCTGCGACCTTCACTAAGAATACTTTTTATGTGTGCAAAGTTTTTTGAGATCTTCATAAGAAATGATCCAGATTTGAATAGTAGGATTCAGGTCAACAGTTTACTGTTACCCATAACGTAAGGTAGCATTCTCAAAGAAATAAATATATATAATGTATAAAGTATGTCCTACCTTTACATATGTAAGAGATGAAATAGTTCAGTGAATGAACTATTATATACAAGTATTGAGCATTTTCAACAGATCAGCTTTTTTCTAAAGCTGAAATTATGCATTTTTGTTGTATAGTTTAAAATTGCACCATGACAAATGAACAGGGGCAAAATACAAAAAATTCATCCTAATCAACAAAATCCTGGTACAGTATCTGACCTTTTCACACACAACTGGTGCCCATGTAAAAGAACTAAAGGATATTATTGATTAAACAATATGCAACCAGTCACAAAACTAATAAAGATTATCCTGAATTTCTGCATAGGGAGAGATGTTACCTGCTGAATGATGCATACCAGCAATACTCACTTTGGGTTAAACTTGATAATTCATAAATAGCACTAAAATTTACCACACATGAAATACTTGCTGTAAAGCGTACCACCCAGCACTTACATGTTCAGCAAGGACTACAAAAAAGACTGAAGTGATCTTCTGCTTTTCAGTTTTTCCTTTCGTATCTACTTATCTAGTGACGTGTATCAGTGAAATGACCTGGCTCTGTGAGGCCTATTTAGCACTGAAGTGGTGATCTGTCAGCCCAAATTGCCCTAAAAACCCACAGAAGTGCCATCACTATCATTCACTGCTTGCAGTACCAAATGCCATGAGCGTCAATTCAATAATGAGGGCATGCAAAACCATCTTCTTCACAAAGAACTCACGTAAAATGTCCCATTGGAACACTGTGGAAAAATCCTAGATTGCACAATACTAGGAAAAAGCATTCTCTTACCAAAATTGTTTGTAATACTTGTCAGCTTTGACTAAATGATGAAAGTGCGTATAGATCAGTTACCCAACAGGAAAGATGCCAGAAAGGGACTGTGAAGATCTAAAGACTGTATTTGTTATTTTAATAAGAAATAATTATGTCTTTGTGGTAGTGAATAACCCAAAGTCTGAAGCTCCAAACTGCTTTTCACAGATTTGAAGCTCACCCTGTGGTAAGGAAATCAGTTTTGATCAAGTATCTCACAGATTTACTATTCCATCTACCTGTTCAACAAACTGCTGGAAGTACACAGAAGTTTGTGACCTTTTCCAAAGTTTAGAATATCTGTTGTTTACAATTTCTCTGTTCAATGATGACTTGAAAGAATTTTCCATGTACGATGTATACACATACATTGGTGCAAGCATCAGCAGTGCAGTCTTCATCCATGTCTTAATTTAGTCAGTTATTTTCCCTTTAGGAAAGGGAAAATACATAAATCTTAAATACATAAATCTTGCTCACATGTTGGCATTTTCAGCATAGGGCATATCAGTAAGTGCTCAAGGTACCATGAAATGCAAGACTTAAGCCAATGACTAGGACCTCACAATTGTTAGGTTTGGACCACTTAATAAACACTTATCTTCTAAGTAAAAAACTAAGGTTCCCAGAAAACAGTTGGGTTGTCTCCAGTCTGTATGCAGCACATGAGGAGAGGTTTTCAGGGATCACAACTTTCAACTTTATCTGTTTATGTTCCAGGGTAGTCCACATTGCACACCTGAGCCTGGATATACTCTCAGTTGGAAGAGTATTAAGGGAATGAGCGTATGCGCCTGAGTATATGGGAGGAGGGAAGAAAGGAGGGAATTGACCACAGAGCTTCCTCTGGGGCCAAAGCAACAAGCAACTTCCTAAACTTTGAACAGGCACAGTAAAAAAGGAGCTGCCACAAAAGGCAACATTCATGGATGAAAAAAACCCAACACATCATTTAGAAATATGAAAAGTTCATTAAAAGAAGGGGGCATTGGAAAGATCCTAATGATAGTTAAAAAAAAAACTTAGGGAGAAGACTAAACCATTGGTTCCAAAAGGATTGTAATTTAAGGATGTGCATAATTCAAATAATTCAAATGAAGTCAGGCTGAAATATTAGGAGAGACATCATGCACTTTGTCCATAACTGATATGTGGTGAGGGAGAGCTCTTTTTCAGATAGTCCTACTATGGATTTAAAGCTATAATCAAATGTGGAAAAGACTATTAAGACATTAAGAGACAAAAATCAGAGCTGCAAATTACTGAAATGCCAAAGAATATGAAAAAAGTCAATGAAAGAGCAAACCTACAACTCAAGAATTCCTTGCTCCCCAATCCTGTGGTTACAGAACACAGATCCTTCTGTTTCCAGACAGAAGTTGCATTTCTTTACCTCAAGCAGAAAATAAGCATGGATAAGAGTTCAAAAAAAGTGAGAGGGGTAACTTGCCTAAGAGAGTTAAATGAGATGACACTGGTATATTCTCCTTTGTTATTGCATGCTTAATGAAGTGTCTGGGTAGTTGGAACAGCTCATGCAGCATGATCTGATTGTTGTAGTTGCCTGTTTGTTTGCCGTGAGTTATTGTTTTATTTGGCTTTCATTTCTGAGCTGTTTCCCTGGTCTGTTGGGCAGACGGATGCTGCTGGATTGTGTTTATGAGCCTGTAAATGATTGGGGAGCTGCTGCTCTAACATAAGAGATTATGTGAGAGAGAAAGTGAGGTTGTGCTGTGCTAGGAAGAGCACAGACTGCCACAGCATATGATGGTCTTTCTGTGTCCAAAACCCAAGACGACATTTGAATACACAATGCGTAGGTTTTTTTGCAAAAGCAAGCTAGTCAGTAAGTGTAGAGAAACACTATATAATGCTCAATATCTTTCATATCTAATACCATGTTGAAGGATTCAGCATGGTGAGAAGGTAGTCAATATCTCCAACAGTGGCTTCTTGTAACCACTTATATAGGCCCATGAAAAATACGACAAAGGAATTTCATAATGTTACACTTACAGAAGTGTAGCTATGGCCTCCTATTTAAGTTACAATCAATATTTTTGTTTATGCCAGAATCTGACATCAATCATCTAACTCTGTACTGAAACAATCAGCTCTTTTGAACTGAAATTCTCATGAAAGTAAGAAAAAAAACTATTTGGTGTGAGTCCAGTACAAATCTGGACTAAAGAGCAGAAGGTAGGCATTATTTTGTAAAAAATTACTTGTTATTTCTAGAATAATTCAGACTTTAGAGTTTCACTTTTTTACTTCCTTAACCCTTTTAAAGCCAGACAACATATAACATAACAGAATAACAGTGTTCTAAAAACAAAGTAAGGTGGTGAGTTGGGGAAAGGAAGGAGTTGTGTGTATTTTCCTTGCTTAGAGAAAAGAATTGCAAATGTCAGATCAAAAATTTGGTAGCTAAACCTCTAAAGCTCAATGCTTACCCAAACTCTCCATTAAAAGGTAGCTTTTGCCCTTTGCTAAGGGAATTCAAAACCCGTAACAGTACTGAGGACTAGGAGATATCCCTTTTAGTTCTCCTAAAATTAGGTATTATTAATGAGTGTCTTTTGAGATTCTTCCCAAATGGACACTACAACAAATTTCTGTTCATTACTCAAAGGGTTTTACCATCAGTTAAGGAACTCTGAGGGCTTAAAAATTCTCCAGAGAAATCTCTTTCCCAGGAAGCATTTCCTTCCAACAGTCCTTTTGAATAGGAAACACAAAATGAAATATGGTTTCTTACAAGAGTAGAGCTTATGCTACTACGCTTTATAGGTAAAAAAAACAGCATGGAAAAAACAAATTGATCACCAGCAAAAAACATATGATAAAACAAAGAAATATCCATACATAGAGCAATTTTGGTACTACAGTTCAGAACATCCAGTCATCACCTACTGAAGGCAACTATGCTAATTCTTAGGCATTTTACAACTTTAATGTTAAGCTCCTTAAGAGTCTAGTTTTTTGCTTTTGTGTTGGCTGAGTACAACAGTTGTAGCTGAAGTAGTCCAACACATGAAGGAAGAAGTAAGGATCATGCGAGGAGGAAGCAGGGCACTAAGTAGGATCGCAACCCTGGACTTCAGGAGAGCAAACTTTGGCCTCTTCAGGGACCTACTTGAAGGAATCCCATGAGTTACAGCCCTAGAAAGAAGGGGGGTCCAAGAGGGCTGGTTAATATTCAAGCATCACTTCCTCCAAGCTCAAGATCAGAGCATCCCTATGAGTAAGAAGTCAAGCAAAGGAGGCAGGATACCTGCGTGGATGAGCAAGGAGCTCCTGGTAAAACTCAACCAGAAGAAGGAAGTATACAGAAAGTGGAAAGGGGGACAGGCCACTTTGGAGGAATATAGGAACGTTGTCAGAGTATGCAGGGATGCGACAAGGAAGGCTAAAGCCCGTTTGGAATTAAATCTGGCAATGGATGTCAAGGACAAGAAGAAGGGCTTCTTCAAATACATCAGTAGCAAGAGGAAGACTAGGGAAAATGTGGGCCCTTTGCTGAATGGGGTGGGTGCCCTGGTGACGAAGAATACAGAGAAGGCAGAGCTACTGAATGCCTTCTTTGCCTCAGTCTTTACTGCTCAGGCCAGCCCTCAGGAATCCCAGACCCTGGAGACAAGAGAGAAAGTCTAGAGAAAGGAAGACTTTCCCTTGGTCGAGGAGGATCGGGTTAAAGATCATTTAGGCAAACTTGACACCCACAAATCCATGGGCCCCAATGGGATGCACCCACGAGTGCTGAGGGAGCTGGCGGATGTTACTGCTAAGCCACTCTCCATCATCTTTGAAAGGTCATGGAGGACAGGAGAGGTGCCTGAGGACTGGAAGAAAGCCAATGTCACCCCAGTCTTCAAAAAGGGCAAGAAGGAAGACCCAGGAAACTACAGGCCAGTCAGCCTCACCTCCATCCCTGGAAAGGTGATGGAGCAGCTCATCCTGGAGGCCATCTCCAAGCATGTGGAGGAAAAGAAGGTGATCAGGAGTAGTCAGCATGGCTTCACCAAGGGGAAATCATGCTTAACCAATCTGATAGCCTTCTATGATGGAATGACTGGCTGGGTAGATGAGGGGAGAGCAGTGGATGTTGCCTATCTTGATTTCAGCAAGGCTTTTGACACTGTCTCCCATAACATCCTCATAGACAAGCTCAGGAAGTGTGGGCTAGATGAGTGGACAGTGAGGTGGATTGAGAACTGGCTGAATGGCAGAGCTCAGAGAGTTGTGATCAGTGGCACAGAGTCTAGTTGGAGGCCTGCAGCTAGCGGTGTCCCCCAGGGGTCAGTACTGGGTCCAGTCTTGTTCAACTTCTTCATCAACAACCCGGATGAAGGGACAGAGTGCACCCTCAGCAAATTTGCTGATGATACCAAACTGGGAGGAGTGGCTGATACACCAGAGGGCTGTGCTGGCAGTCGGAGAGACCTGGACAGGCTGGAGAGGTGGGTGGAGAGGAATCTCATGAAGTTCAACAAAGGCAAGTGCAAGGTCCTGCACCTAGGGAGAAATAACCCCATGCACCAGTACAGGTTGGGGGTTGAGCTGCTGGAAAGCAGCTCTGCCGAGAAGGACCTGGGAGTGCTGGTAGACACCAAGTTAAGCATGAGGCAGCAATGTGCCCTTGTGGCCAAGAAGGCCAATGGTATCCTGGGGTGCATTAGGAAGAGTGTTGCCAGCAGGTCGAGGGAGGTGATTCTCCCCCTCTACTCAGCCCTCGTGAGGCCCCATCTGGAGTACCGTGTCCAGTTCTGGGCTCCCCAGTACAAGAGGGATGTGGCACTACTGGAGCAAGTCCAGCGAAGGGCTACAAAGATGATTAGGGGACTGGAGCATCTCTCTTATGAGGAAAGGCTGAGAGAGCTGGGCCTGTTTAGCTTGGAGAAGAGAAGGCTGAGAGGGGATCTTATCAACGTGTACAAGTATCTGAAGGGAGGGTGTCAAGAGGATGGGGCCAGACTCTTTTCAGTGGTGCCGAGTGACAGGACGCGAGGCAACGGGCACAAACTGAAACACAGACACTTCCATCTGAACATGAGGAAAAGCTTCTTCACTGTGAGGGTGACAGAGCACTGGAACAGCTTGCCCAGAGAGGTTGTGGAGTCTCCTTCTCTGAAAATATTCAAAACCCACCTGGACGCGATCCTGTGCAAGGTGCTCTAGGTGACTCTGCTTGAGCAGGGGGGTTGGACTAGACGATCTCCAGAGGTCCTTTCCAACCTCAACCATTCTGTGATTCTGTGACAAGGTTTACATCCCAATTTTTCCCTCAATTTATACAAATAAAGCATTACTGCTTTAGTATGTAAAAGTAAGTGGAGAGCCAAGGATCCTAGAATACACCCCTCAGTAACCCTCCAGCCGAATCCTCACTTTCCTACACTGGCCATTTCACACAGCACCCAACAGTGCTATTTGGACAGCTAGTTATTCCTCACTCCTGTCAGCTAAGCACCAGGAAATGAAAAAACTGCATCCACATGAAACAAAGCAGCATCAACATAGTGATAGCCAACTCTCTCTCCCTAAAAGCCTCCCCATCAGGCTCGTAGGCATGGTGACAGAAGGAATTCTGCTTCGGATCTCTGCTGGAGAATCTCTGAGGTTTTAAACATAATTGCTCAGCTCTGCTCCCTCACAGAATAAAACATTTCATTTTGTATTCCTGTTTAAGCCTGCAGCCATACTAACTGCGTCACATGGTCAAAAATATTCAAACCAGCTGCAAGATCTAGATGAATGAGCCTATGTTATATCTGGTCTTTCTCCATTCCCTCCTGCAGAACTCTTGGACTAGGGAATGCTACAATATCCCATGTTGGGCCAAGCACCATTAAGAGTTAAGACTACAGTGCACCTGCAAATTAAGTTGAATGGGCTAGCTATACTATTAGCCCCTTCCATCAATAAATCTGCTTCTGCAAATGATATTTCAGGCAGTCACTGGGAGACGGGTGACACAGTTGGTTTCACTGGCACAGCACGCAAGGTTTTATTTGTCAACAAATGGGTTTCATGATCCATCATTAACACTTGATTGATTGGCCCAGCACTTTGGCAGAATAATTTTTTATCACGCTTTTCTACTGCAGAATATATTTCAAGAACTATCTTACCCACTGTTTTGCTGGCAGAGGGTTCCTTGGCAGCAGGCAGAATGTTTCCGTGCAGTCTCTGCTGGTCAGCGTGAGTGTCTGGTAGATAACATGAGGGACTATGTTATGGTTCTGCTCATTACATCTGTTTTTGTTATGATCAGATCTGTCCCCCCTCTTATCACAACAAATGCAAGTCTTATATAGCTCTCTCACTCGCCTAACATAACCCAGATCTCCTCAGATATAAAAAACAAACAACCAAAAAGCACCCCCAAAGCCAACCAAGCATTCTATTCCCCAAATTTATAATATTTACCTTTACAGATTTTCTGTATTTCTTAGTGCAATAAATAAATTCAATCAGAAGAGAAATGCACTAACTCACTGTGACAGATTGGATTCCATCTGTCAAGATTTCATGTTTGATATAGATTGGAAATTGTAGATAAAGTGGAAATATTCAGGTACTGTTCTTTCAATGAATGTCCCAAAGGGAGATGAAGAGAATGATAAATTGGTTATGGTTACACCCTGAGCCAAGCCATTGGAAGCCTAATTAAGATCCAGAAGGATTGCAGCCAGGAAAGACAGATGCCTGAGAGAAGAGTAGTGGGGGAATAAGGATATTAGTTTCAACTGGGACAGAACAAATATACAAATGACCTTAACTGTTAGCCATGAAAGCATATACTTTGTCAGCTTGGTTATAGAAGGAGTTGACACTCCTGTACATTCAATAAAGGATATTTTGAAAATAGCTTAAGAAAAACATGATGAGGTTTACTTAGAAAATATACAAGGGAGGAAGGACCAACCAACAACTGAGAGCACTATCCTGAAAATTGGAAACCTTGAAGACTTCTTTATGACAGCCTCCTGTATGACATTAATCAAATCATTTAATTTCCTTGAGTTTCTGCATGTGTGATAAGACTTTGCAATATCTTTCTTTTAGGGCAAGATAAATATACTAGCATGCAAAATATCCAAATACTAACAGGGAGCATAAACATTTGGAGAGGTACAGTGGCTTTTGCACTGAGAAGTATCTTCTAGTGAGAACAAAAGAACAAATATTCATTTCACCTAACCAAGACAAAACAAAGGACTGGACAGAGAATATTTATGCAAATTCACTCCAATCTACTGCAAAGAGTTCAGTGACTAAAAGTGACAGGCCAGCAGAGTTAACAGAGGGCACCTGGCTCCTAAGGGACTGCGAGGTGAACCTCTGACAGACGGCAATGCTGACAAGAGATAGAGGGCAAAAGCAACTGATGGGCCGAGCTGACCATTTGCACTTTGAGATGAACAGTGAATGAATAAACGATTGGGTTTTATTTACATGAAGCTATTTCTCAGGTAGAAGCTCAGTAAATGCCAGTAGGAATCGAGCATGGGAGAAATAGAGTGAAGATCAGAGAAGTTTGGAAATATTTTCATGCTGATTTTCACAGTGGTGGCATAATGTCACTCCGGCCCAAACAAGGAAACTGGAATCATAAGTAACGTCTAGCTTTCCCCACAGGTTATATCAAAAAACAAAACCAGAATCAGTGGAGTCTAGGTTTTAAGGGTAAAGTATTTCCTATCACGTGAAATCAATTCTACTTTCTTAAAATGAAGAAAAGGGGTTCTAACTCTATGGAAGCAGCAGGTGCCCAGGAGCCTGAGGCATCAGGTTCAGGAGAGGAGAAGCTGCCTGCAGGAAAGGTCTCAAATATCTATCTCTACACCTTTGCAGTTTAACATATTGCTTACACTTTGCCTTTGGCTCCTTACTCCTGTTCAAAATTCAGTCTTCAGTGACTAAAGCAGATTAGGAGTACAGGATTAAGTAAATGTATCTAGCAACTCATCTTCCCATAGTGAAGCAGTATTCCATCTCTGCTGCCTTATCCTTTCCCAATCACTTAGAAGCTCCAATGCTTTTGCTTTATACACATCCTTGCTAAGTCTTCTGCTTCGTTGTTTATCTTTGAAAACCAAGAGGCACTTACACTACTTACACTACTTACATAAGAAAAAAGAAACATTTATTTTAGATTTATAAAAGATCTATTAGTAACACTAAAATTCTTCAAGCAAGGCATTGCTGTGAAATGAAAGAAATCAGATAGAAACAGTACAGAAGAAAAAAACCCATATATTTTCCTTGACAGACATAAAAAAAAGGGCATTCCATACCTGCAGTATAAAATGCTATTCATTTCTA
The DNA here is from genome assembly GCF_036417845.1 of Apteryx mantelli. NCBI lineage: Eukaryota > Metazoa > Chordata > Aves > Apterygiformes > Apterygidae > Apteryx > Apteryx mantelli. The sequence goes on along the minus strand of NC_089990.1, from coordinate 9,325,071 downwards.
GATATTTTATCTCATATCAAAACAAGATAAATGCTACTGTTATAATAAGCATGTTACATGCAATAAGTTCAGTGGTTAGGGCTTTCAGTTAAACTATGCTTAATCTTATCCTGGACATAGCAAGACAAATTCATTTCAGAATTATATCTAATGTATGAGGTCAACAGAGCAGCTGTCAAAGAGAGCAGACAATTACTATAATCTCTTCAATAAGCCACAGACACGTGATAATACCTTCCTGATAAATGTGCTTGAAAATAATATAACAAAGAAGCTTCCCAAGCTGTAATATATGTTTGCTTCGCCAGCAAATTACAATAATTGAAATGTCTGTGATTTTACAGTGTAAGAGTATTGGTTATATAGCAAGATTAGGTTACATTATTATTTATCATTTTTATCATAGAAATATGTTGGTTTAATTTAATAATAAAAAAAAACCTGTTACAAGCAGTGATACTGTACTGTAGTACCACTAACTGCCTAGCAAAGAAAACACAGAAGATAACAGTCCATGCCCACTTCTATGTTAATAGCGTCTTCTCCCTAATTTAGTATCTCTTCCTACTTAATTTGTTTTCTCGTTTCTGACTGATCAAGCTAAAAAATGGACTATGCCACTTATAAAGCTAATTACTTTTTTTTTTTTACTCTCTCAAAGGCTGATAAGAAACTAAACATCACAACAGGAACTCCAATAGTAATTGGTCTGCAGTGTCACTATGCACCAACAAGCTTCATGCTGAAATATGAACTTTAATTTAACAAACATCGCAGATAGAATTGAAAAGCCTCACCCTATCACAGATCTTTGTTAGAATGACATCGAGGTGTGCATTTTCAGTAAGATGCACAGTGAATTATGGAAATTACTTGCGTTAATAACAACAGACATTGGACACATAATTATTCTAAGTACAACAATGAAATTTTCTCCATATAATCATTTCCCAAAGACAGCGTTGCTGATATGCTGCAGATTAAAAGAGAATGAATATAGAGCTAGTGAATGAAAACAGTTCTGCAGGTTGTAAATGACTTTCTGCATTGATATATATGGTCTCCAAACTCCAGGAACAGTAACAGTGGCAAGAGCTATGGAACCTAAGTTTAAATGAGATGCAAGTATGACACTCAAGTTGGTCCTGGAGTTATAACTGCAGTGTAACAGTGCATCAGGGCTGCGTCTCTAAGCACACCCAGGAAAACAACCCGTGAATTCCCTAGAGGTGAGCCAATGGACCACCTCAAAACTAGACAACTGACTGAACTCCTAGCCACCTTCGAGATTTAGTATTTGACTAATCAGTGCGGGAGCCCTCCAGGTGGTATTTCAGTCAGTTCTGAAGATTCCCCCAGGCAGTTTTTGTGGTGCCAAGACAAATTTCTATGCTTCAATATGTTGATTAGCATTCTGGGTGGAGAGTCTGGACCTTCCATGAACTTCCTGCTGCAAAATTGATATAATTGCACATAGGTAAGGCACTTGTAAATAGTAGAAATTGTTTCCGGAGATGCAGAAATGGTCATGTAGGATAGTCTTTTTGTGTATAGCCTAGATAGTTAGGAAATGTTTTGTATGTAATATAAGATAATCAACAGGTATAGATCATGCATGTGCTGGATCGGTCATGTAGGACTGCAGGTCAGCTGGATAAAACCATTTGGAGAGCCTCTCCTCATCCAGCTGAAGCTGCTGCTGCAAGGGTCCTTGCAATGGAGACTCCTGTTGCCACCCAGACAATGACCTGTATCCTGTTCAAGAGATTTCATTCCCCATGCAAGCATTACCCTATGCCAAAATCCAGAGAAATTAGCTCTTTTTTTTTTAAATCAAATACTCTCTCTGTCCATGATTATCTGTGCAACAGAATCAACAACTAAAGATCATGTAAAGGATTTCTCATTTTTGAACCTAAGGAATATTCAAATTCCCAAGTGTACTTGGAAGCATTATGTATTTAGTAATGAGTAAAATAGTAGTCATACATGCAAGGTAAGAGTGTATATAGATATACAGGACATTAACTAACCTGTGGTAACTGCCCGCGTGTATATTGTTCTCATGCAGTAAATACAAGATAGATCACCTACTCTGAGTGGTTAATTATCTGCTATTTCCTGTGGAGTAAAAGCATACATGATTGCAACTACTACAGATTAGCTTTTGCTTTGTAAAACTACATCATAATTTATCTTAGATTAACTGGTTTTTGTACCTGATGGTTAAAACTCACTTGGCTCTTAATCTAGTTAGATACTGAATTCTCAACTCCTATTTATAACCAGGGAGCTGAAGTAATTGAAACTGCAGGATGATTTAGTGCAGATACTGTGGTTCACATTGTGTTCTCACACACAACATGTTCAAATATATGTAAACTTCCTCAAAACTTTCTACTACTTTTGCTTTAAAAAACTGTTTAATATTTTCCTTAATATTATTATAACTTATTTTCTTTGTTTTTATGATGTTAGCACTGCATAATCTGGATCTCTGAATTTTCCAGTGTCATTCTGTCTAGCAGTAGAAACTGAAGTCAGATTTTTCCCCATGTTAATGGTATGTTACATGTCATCATGAAGTGTTCACTAGCAAGACATTTGGGTTATCTTAAAATTAAGTCCACTTAAGCAGTGCCATAGGAAAAAGAATGTTAAGCATTGCAAACGAAAAATATGGTAAATCACCCAGCATTACACACTAACCATCACTCAGTGACAAAATGATAACCAGGCTGAAATGACTGGTGTATTCACCAACCTGCATCCCCTCAGCATATAAACTTTAACAGAAAGATTTCAATATTGTTTCTTATATAAATTGTTTGCTGCTGCAGACCTAAGATTGCTGAAAAAATTGCTTGCGTATAAATCAAAGAAATAGTCTGAAAAACAATGTAGACACACAGAAAGGACTATCCCTTGTGTGCCCCCACTAGAAGACACACACTTTACTAAACTCTAAGGCCCAAACTTTTCTTTAACTTGCCTAGTCATATCCAGGATCTGTTCTTATCGGCACTTTTCCTTGATTATGACAAAACTCTTGTTTCTTTTGTTCTTTATTCTTTTGTACATTGTCTCTTATCGTTATATTAGAACATTTGCTACTTTATTCCATATTAGTGGCAAGGGAACTGGAGGTTTAAGTCTGAGATGACAGTCACCTAGCTTTTGACATTGGTAGGATATAAGAATGACAGCGTGGAGATCAAGGGGACTTGATTGCTGGCAGTGGAGCAAAAGCTTTAGGTATACAATTTTTGGAGTTAGGTGGCCAAAGCAGCAATCAGACCACAAGATTTGTCTCCTACATTTTTAACCCATATTTGAGAAAAAAATGTTAATATAGATCTCTCTGGGGTTTAGATCACAGAAAAGGTGTATAGGGCATTCTCACAGATTTCAACTTTTGTGTCTTTTTAATGTCCCAGGCAGGAAATCCTCCACACACAGATGAAAATCTTTTTTTTTTTTTTTAATATAGCTTACTACGTACAGGATAAAACCAAGTACAGGACAGTGTGGCCTTGACTCCAGATTCAATTTTTTTTCACAGTTCATGGTTCATAAAGAGTCTGCTACAATCCTTAGTCAGAGATTACTGCACTGCCCTTTCAACATGTGCAGCATACTGCTGCTTGCTTTCTAGGCACAATCATATAGTTTCATTGCTTTATGCTAAGCCTAAATTTGCACCCAGTGCTTTAAAACGTATTCGTGGACTTGGTTCTTTTTAGTTTAAGCTTAGCTTTCTAGCTCAGTTTAGTTTTTGACTTGCATGTTTAGGCTCCGCTGCCTGTTCTTGTCAAATATCTAACACTGACTTCCTTTCAATTCTCCTCAATCTCATCCACACTGCAGACAGTATTCATTCAAGTTATGGGACTTAATGTGTTAATTACTTTAAACTTCTGCTTTAACAAAGAGAATGTTCAAGCGAATGATAAATAAATGCATAGGTAAGATGACTCAGAAGTGATTCTGGCATGTGAAAGCAAGACAGTCTCGTCCCCTCTTAGATCACTGCATTTGTTTCCACTGAACTGCAGCATCATCTTGAGAAATATTATGACTATCTTAAGCTCTATCAGCCTTTTACTTCAACAAGTAAGATAAGTCACCAGCTATATAAATGCACAGTGAGAAACAAAGAGTTCATTTGGGGAAGTAGAGTGGGAGTGTGGCGTGTTCACTAGTTAAAGATGCCATTTAGGACTCAGTCGCTGCCGATATTAAGGAACAGATCTAGACAATGTAAAACCTACTAATTTAAGTGCAGTTTAAAGAAAACAATTAATGATCAGGTGCATAATTGTTCACAATAACCATTCAGAGGAAAATAATATTGCCACACTAAGATATATTGCGTGTGATTAGTAGAATGAAACACAAAATAAAGAGTGCTTTTGCTCACCTCTAGAAACATTGTAAGTTAAAGTATAAAACACTCCTGCTAACCGTTCATAACACAAAAGGAAGAAAAGTGAATAAAAAGAAATATCTGTGATTAACTCTTCAGCAGGAAAATATGGTAGAAATCTACCAGCATTGATCCTGCCGATATTATCCTTTTCTACGTCTTTTAAATTTGATTACATAAGGTAAATCCCACGGCTACAGGATGTGTTGGGATTTCAGATGCTAGACATTATATTTTCTGGAATACTTAATACATCAGCAAATATATGCCAGACAAAGGATGTTAGGTATTTTCTTCACCTGTGAAGTGTGTCAGTCCACCTCTTGTTTGCTTCTCTAACTCTCTAACTTCTTCGCTGTTGTCTCCCACCACGATCGAATCTTCTGCTTCCCTTTTTATTTCCCTTTTCCTCACTCTCAGTTTTCCTAGTTTATAATGCTATATTCTCAACTGTCTCTCTTGACTGCTCAGCACTCTACATTTCTCATCTCCAACTCCATTCTTACACAATTTCAATCTCTATTACCTAACTTCTTGGACAAACAGAATAGCACAGCAAAATGACACAATTAGACTGCAATTCTGAAGAAAATTTATCCATTTTTAGAAGCTATTATACTGAAAAATAAAATTCAATGTTAGGGGCAGAAGGAGAAAAAGAAGAGAGAGGATTTCTTAGCAGGTATAAAAAAGAAAAGACAATGCATCAGCCAGTTACAAAATACCTACTAGGAAACCAACTAGCAAGTGACACATATATTCAAAGACACCAGGCCGTTAAAGAAGGTGGGGAAATAATTCCTCTAACACTGCAGAGTGATGAAAAGTAAGGCAAAATACACAATGGACATTATTCTGTGCTTTTCACACATCTGCCAGGATGACCATATTAATTTGCAGTTACATATTTTACACTTTTTTTTTTCAAGCTGAGTAGCACAGTCCTGTCACACATGACTAGACTAAGGGTTCACCATGACCAGTTCTACTTTCCTGAAAGCCACACGCCAACAGCACATATCTCCAAAGAAAGTTCGCAAACACTGTTCAAAGAGTTCCAAATTAAATTGCCCCATTTACATGTTCCTCCCAGCCAGCACTGGTGAGATGTTAAGTCTTTATCTGAAGTATGGCATTCATATTTCTCCCAAATCAGTGGAGAAAATACCAGAATAGATCTCAGAGTCTGGGAATCAGGTCACCTAAATCACTGAAGAGAAGGCTCTATACTTCTCTGTGCCTCAGTTTTCCATTGCCAAATTAGTGATAAAATATTGATTTAATCTGTAAAATACCTTTCTATATTGGGATTAAAAATACTGTATAAGTACTAGACATTATTGGAGGTTAGAAATGCAGATGTTGTAATTACCATATAAGTGTCCACTCCCTTTTTTCAAATCTTAAGAAACAGTCCTCAATTCCATCTGGTGGCAGTGAATTCAACACATTAATTGGGAATGGTAAAGAAATTCACTTAGCCAATACACTTCAAATTGACTGGATTTCTTATTTTGTTAGAAATACTGAATAAAACCCCAAACAAAAAACCTAATCTGTCTAGGCACACAATTAGTTATTTTGGTTTCTTTTATTAGGCCTGTTCTTATTCTTTCTTCCTCTAACATTAACAGTCCCAATCTTCTCATTTCACTGCATATGAGAATTTCAAAGGCCCTAATTACTGTCATCACCCATCCTTCATAACAAAAGTCTAGCTTAGTTTATCGGTTTGTATTAGCACTATGCAAAAATAGTGACTTGCTTAAAATCAATCATCTTCATCTCTTTGAAGAAAATAAGTGAAATATTCTGTATTCACTTTTCCAAGACTGAGTTTATAGTTGATGTTTTTCACCACCAAAAAAAAAAAAGTTACACAGACATCTAGAGAATTGTATTATATCTTAAAGTAAATTTTAAGGCCCTTGAGAATTCTTGGACTGATAACCTACTAGGCAGAGCTAGACTTTCAGTAGCATTAGAGAAGAAATATCTATAGATTCCTTTTCATAATTTTGATTAGATACTGTCCTGAGGACACAGGCAGAGTCAAGTAAGTTCAAAGTGTTTTTTTTTAATAGAACTTACCTGATTTGGGCAGGCAAGAAGTACACTTAATATGAAAAAAACGCAAATTATGTTTTAACCAAAAGTGTACTTTTTGCAATGATACTGTTTTACAGAAAATGCAAACTTTTCTGAAAGTCTTCTAAAGTCTTTTGGGAAAATCAAAGCTGTGATTTTGAAATCTTTATGGACAGAAAGGGGAAGTGACACAAGCTGTCCAAGCAAACAGCAAGGAAACTGACTATAAATCTCTCAAAAATAATTTGGTTCCCTAAATGAGATTTTTGGGAACATTCTCGATCTGTAAATAATATAAAGATTAGTGCTCAAAGATTAGAATAAGTTAGAGAATAATTTATCTTCTGTGTGTTTTGCAAAATATAGAAATCCAATTTTCCAGCTACGTTTTCCATTACCTGAAATAAATATTAGGGTCTGATCACACATCTAATAAGAATATGCATAACTTTTTGGAAATTTTATTAGGAGAAAAGAAGATATAGGCAGTATAGACAAACACTCCACAGAAATGAGGCACTTTGGCTTTGGAGAAAAAAAACTGTTTTCCATATTATAATAAAAGACCTTTTGGAGGGTTAAGAGAAAATTATTTTCTGTAGTTTCTTGGACATTTTTCTTAGCAATGTACTGCCAGGTTTACTGAGTCTTTTGACAAGATTTGGTGATTTCAGTTGTATTGCTAGACTCATCTAAGAATAAATCACTTGAGTAAGTGTTTTGGAAGGTATGTTTGATTAGTAACCTCAGTTACTGAATGGTAGACTTTCAATAAATCCAAATGATTATTTCACAAAAGTAGGGAGTTGTTGTTATGGAAAATACTGACACTTTCTGGAATGACAGGCACTTAACATGGCATGTCCAGTACTGAAAGAGTGTTAAAGTCCACCTCGGGCTGTGACAGAATGCTTCTGCCATTAGGTAAGGAAATAATTCCCCAATATAAAGGATTAATAACAATTCTGATTTAATAACTTTCTATTTCTGGCCTTGCTCATGGGGTACATCCCCACTGGTTTAGATTGTAAGGCCTTGCTGAGGCCCAGATAAGGTTCAAAAGGAAACCCGACACAACAAATCCCTTACACAGGCTATAGCACAATCCCACAGAAATTGTTCCAGCACAAATGAGGCAATGTCATACTGTAGTGTGAGAATAGCAACAAATAATAGCGCAAGGGCAGGACAGGAGATTCTTAAACCCGTGAGGATGTTCGGTGCTTTGTCTTGTGGAGCCATCGCTAAGAAACACTTCAGTGTCCTTAAAGTTGAGCTCTGGATTCCAATAAGGAAAGTGAGAAACTTAATGTAACAAAATACTTATATATCTATTTGCATTGAATTGAATTTCTAAATAATTCCTAGTGAAAAGCTGGATCAATTATAAATACTAAGAAAACTGAACTGTATCTACAAACCCAATGAACAGAAAGTCTCCTTGCTCTTTAGACCAGTTTCACAGAAAGTAGGAATAAGAGGGAAAATAGCTCAGCTCTAAAAGCATTTACTTTGGCAGAATTCTACTCAGCCTAAGTTAATAGTGCCATTTGTTAATACAGCACATAATTCAATTTAAAAGTGTGACCAATTCACAGATCCCATGTCTGGATATCTATGTGCATTTAGTTTACATAGTAACTGAATAACTTATAACTCCTTGGAAATGCACATTACAGTGAAATATTAATATTTAGTCAGTTTATTACCATTACTAAATGTATTGTTACAGTATAAATCTCTAAAAGCGTGTCAGGACCTACCTAAGCGTTGTGATGGATTGAACATTAAGGCTTGCATTGGCCTTGGAAAAATCTAATTTCCCAATATTATGACAGCTATACAATGTGTAAATGCTGAAGTCACTGATTACATTTGAGTCAAATATTTATTTACCAACTGACAAACTGTTAGTCCTGGCACGATATACAAGACCTGACGCTAATTAAGGAGACAGTTCTCTCCTGGTGGCATCCAACACTCCAGATTTTCAGATAAAAACCAAAGCAAAGATTTTTGTTATACAGATATGGTATAATCCATTTTACGTATCTAAAATTTCATGGCACTATTAAGAAGAATGTTCTTCACCTTAGCTGTATTTTACCTTTCTTTACCACAGTTAAAAATTGTGTTATCTAGCTAATATAATGGTTTAGAAATATTGAAGTGTGAACTATAATTACTTACTAGAGTCTACTGAAAAACATCATTCACCTCAGTTAATGAGGATACAGGGATACTGAAATGATACCAACAGGAAAATACAAAAACTTGTCCCAGTGAGTTTCTGCTGAAACAGCAAGTAAAAAAAGAAGGTATTCACAGCTTTATATGCTAGACAGACACTGAAGACCAGATTTTGGGATCATGAGAAACTGCAAGACAAAACTGGCTGTGTAGAGAAGGAGACCTTGGTGCTAGATAAGTTCATAGGAGAATGAGTACCTCTTCTGCTCTTTCTCCTAGGCCCTTCCCTTCCAAAAAAGGATCACTGCATCACTCTAAGAATTCTAAGGAATGATTTAGGATTTTTTTCCTATTTCTTGTTGATATGTTATAGTAAAGTTTTAAACCTCTGGTCTTTTCCAAAGTGTTACTTCGGAGAACAGTCTAATCAGGAAAAATCAGATAGCAAAGACAGGTTTCTTCGTACTGAAATCAATTTTCAAAATGTAGTCAAAGTTCCTAAGAAGTATATGCCTTCCTGAATTTTAACTGTTCATGAAAAATTTTTAAACAGGTATTAAAGGTTTTCTTTCTCCTTTAAAATTTAAGTTGAGGTTCATATGTAAAGAAGGGTCAAGTAGACAGATCATTAAGAAGCATACCCAATTATCCAAATATCTGCAGTAAGAAAAGTTAATAGGAAACAACATACTGAAAACAACAGACAGGAAGATGAGAGAAAGAGACAAAGATGAAGACAGGTATTCATTCAAAGACAGGGAATGTATGAACTAAAGAAAATCAGAATACAGAAAGAGGTTAGGATACAGAGTAAGTATTGAGGCGTATCCACCATAACGTAACTAGAGATTTTGGAGTTACTGTTTTCTCCCAGTTTCATTAAGGAATATTTGAATTTCATAATATACCTCCTGGCATAATATGCTAGTCTGCTGTTTGGGTGACATTTTCACTCTTAAATCCCCATTTCGTTTCAGCTAAAACAGATTGATTAAACTTTAAAGCAAAAAGACATGAGTTAGGATGGATTTATTTGTCGCTCACATATGGCTCTGTCATTGTTGCATGAGACATTAAAACAGAAGGAAAGGGCAACTGTCTAGACCCCTCTGAATCACTTAAAAAGACTCCTACATACGTTTTCTATTAATCTTACTTAGTTTTCTCACAAACCTGTTCTTTTTTCCACCTTCCCCTCAATCTGTCAAACTGTGCTTGTCTCTTAAGTCTTACTACAAAATTCATTTGTGAACTTAAGAGTCCAATTCTGCAAAAGTTTGCCCACACATGTGTATGAAACTTCAGGGTACATTACCTTGGTGACATCAGTGTGACTCGCACAATTAAAGCTCAAAGTGTATGCAAGCTGTCTTGCTTCAGGATAGAAAGCAACTGCCTTCCATGCCACAATAGATGAGGACTCTGGTCCAAGGCAAGGTAAAACTGAAATTCAGAGGCAGCCTCAATGGCTGATGTTCAGCCGAGGTAGCATGGCCTTGGACAATTCACACATACATGAAATAAGCCAGAAAGGGAGACAAGGCATGTGATTAAAGTCATTTTTGCCCCCTAAAATAATCAAACAAAGAACAAAATATTCATGGCCACACAAAAAAACAGTAAATACCTTTTTGTTCAGAAGGTCTCATATTTGGACTTCTTTGGCTAAACTAGTGCAGATATAATTTAATTTGACCTACAGAATGCCTGCTATGAGTTACTCCTTTCCCAAGCAATCATGCACCAGCTGCTACATTGTACTTTACAATCATTGTTAAAATACATAATTATATATATATACACATACGGTGTATATGAGATATGTGTAATCCATATATATACAATGTATTTTTTTATATATGGTGTGCATATATATATACCCACCAATGTGATCTTTCATGCAAATAGTCAAATGAACTGGATAAACTGATTTACTGGGAAATGTATATTAATAAAGTCCCTAGTTTTTGTTCTGGTTTATTTTCACTTTTTCTCTCAGAGAAAACACAATAAAACCAAGGCAAGAACACAGGAAGGAAGACAACCATTTGCATTAAACAAGTCAACAGCACAAGAAACCAATGGCATAAAAACACTAGAACTACTAAACAAAGTAAGAATTATTCCTTCTCACTGAAATAACAATGATATTTCTAGAATATGCATTTCACTAGATATCAACTAATTTTCTTTCAGTAATGCAGAGAGGGTTATCATAATTCAAAAAATTATCCATCAGAGTTAATTTTATTACATTCAACACTCATTGTTATCAACATTCAGGCACTTATGTTTATTTTTTCCTGCATTTCACGATTGTAAAACTAGAAAACTACCTGAAAGCGATGATGAATATTTTCAAATACTTTTTGTGTTTGTTTAAAGTGAGCCCCAAACTAAGGCAACTGAAACTGAGAGATTATTTAGGAGAAATATCAGTTTCACAAACTAGAAAGAAAGTTCCTAAAAGTTACTCAACTGTAATCATTTTTATATATAGTAAATATCTCTGGCTGTCCATTAGGAAAAAAGCCTTTCTCTCCAGGTCATTGGTTTTGGAAAAAAATATGACAGGTCATTATTAATACAAGGTAATAGATACCTAGTGGATATCAGTGGGTAGGCAGTAGGGCCCCCCCCCTTTTTTTATATAAGTCTCATATGGTAACCGAATCTCATCAAAAAAGTACTGTTAGTACTTTCTGCATCTAATATATGTTATTCTGTATCATTAATAATAAATATATATATAATCTATTGAGCAAACAATTTTACTTACAAACGGAGCCATTTTCAGTACTTTAATAATGCTGTGTTTTCCGAGTATGATGAAAAAATACTGTAAGGGGGCACCCTTCATCCTTAAGAAGCACTGATATATTAAATTATGAGGCAAAATATTTGAACTGTGCAAGGTACAACTTTTATTGCTCTAGGAAAACTGACATTAAAAAGCCACTGACCTTTCCTTCAAGGACAACATTAATATTGTTGCCACATCAAAGCTATTGCTTACAAACACATACTGTTCAATGTGTATTATTTTTAATCATACTTTCTTAGGGAAACAATCCACTAATCAGGCCCCATGCCCCGTAGCAATATGTATTGATATGAATAATTTTTTATTTATTTCACTAGGATTATTTTGAATAGAATATATGTCAATTAAAGTTATTTTCTGAATTAAAATACAGAGATAGGACTGCATTTGTAAAATGAGAAGCATTGTTTTTTGTGTAAATAAATAAAAATGTGCTGTAAAACAGAATAAAGATTTACGTAATATTTCAAAATAGTGCCATTTTGAATTAACATGAGCTACATTGTACCCCAGAATTTAGTTGAATGCATTATTGCAAGAAAATCACTCTGTACCCATAACCAGGCACAAGGACTTTCATTAATTTCTGCTGCCTGATCACTTGAACAATACAATCCCCATGAAGAATAATAATTGGTTGATATTAGAACCAATGTAAAATTAAACTCACAGTCAAATATTAAGCATTGAACCCGTGCTCCTTCAAGCCTAGCTGTGACGGTCTAGGCATCCAACACACACGTTGGATAAACAGACTGCTCAGAGCTCTTTCTGTACGGCCAGTTTAAACACAGTGAATGGCTGAGAGAGAGGCCAGTCAAACATTACAAGGACATGCTCAAGGCAAATTCTCAAGCCGCGTGGCATTAATTCCACAACACAGACAGTAGAGCTGAAGACTGTCTGCTGGGGCAGAGATTATACACTGAGTCTGTCAAAGCTTATGAGCAAAACCGTATTGACACTGCACATCACCAAAGATGCCAGAGAAAAGCAGCTGTAGTGGATGAAGGAAGCTCTGTCTACGACATCTGCACCCACTAGGTTGCTATAAAAATCAGAGTAATTTCTCAACCAAAGAAACCTCAAAGGCAGAATTTTTATACAACAGATTGATGTAAGGCTCCATGCTTCTCTACTTCCACACACCTTCAAAATGTAATGACAAAATGAGCTGGGCCACATGCATTCATGGTGTAACTTCACTCAAGTTCTGTGACAAGCTCTAATCCACTAACATAAGTCTGCAGCATGTTGATACCTTTTAATTAAACAAACTGGATTTCCTCTTCATCTTATCCATACTGCTCGAAAAATGTCAGGTTTTAAAAAAGGACATTACTATTATAACTTGTGGACTGGTAATGATGAGATAACGCATTCAAATTCTTGATTCTGGGTAGAATTATAATAGCCTTTCCCCAAACAAGAAGCCTTGAAACCTTATCAAAACAGATTATAGCAAAATACGTACGCTGTAGGCCTGTTTTCAAATATTAACATAGTTGAAAATGAAACATGGATGTTCATTTGCTCTCTTTTCTAGCTAGCTGTATAAAGAGGCTGCTCTGTTTAGAACCCCCCACCAGAGCACAGGGCACGGAAGAAAATATTCATTATCTTGCCAAAAAGCCAACTGGTGCCTGGGCTGTTAGCATTATTTCTTTTAACTCCATTTCAGGTAAAAAACTGTGCGAGTTACATATTTTTTAAAAACAACATTAGCCACGCTTGTGCAGCCCCTGGTGATTTTCCACTCTGCTACAGACACTCAAGTATTAACATAAACATGCTTCCACCTGCACTGAACAGGTAGAGCTAGAGCCAAATCTTTAACATCTCTTTCAGTTGACTTCAGTCACACAGCCTGCATGCACACATTTCTTATTCCATTTACTGTACTTGTCCTTGCATATGTTTCTGCATTATTCAGCAACAAATTCAATCCTCAGGCATAAACAAACAAATCACATATGTTTCATTAGCTACAGAAAGGTCTAATTGCAATATGCAGAGCCACAGAAGTCAGAAATTCCCAGATTGAAGGATGTGACAGTATTGCTACTATAGTCATACCATAAATTGTGTATACTTCATAAAAACTTTATATTATAATTAATTTAATAGGTACAGACTTAAAGAAAAACTGAAAGGAAAATCAGAAAGGAATATATATCAGGGCATTAACATCCCATGGACAAAATCATTCAGGAATAAATCAGCCAAATATAACTACAGTTTTGATTTCTCAGTGGGGAACATGAGTTTCAGATCCTTCTCCAATTCAACAGAAGCAGCTCATGAGATTTTACATTAATTAAGAAACAAATAAAACAAACAGAATACAGAACTCCATGTTTAAGTAACTTTTTACGAGAATGAACATGGGAGAAATGGTTTTATAATCACATGCATCACATGCATGACTAATTCTCACTATAAAAGAGAAGTAGCTTGCTTTCTTGGAAAAATATTTATACTGAATTTTAAGGTTTTTAAAGTAACAAGAAACTGAAACTTCAGAATAGGACATATACCGTTTTTTTCCTGAATGTATATAAATGTATCTACCGGAATCAGTGAATTCTATTCTGCAGAAGAGGAGAGCATCGTGACACAAATAACTTAATAGATTACTTCTCTGTTCCCAGAGTTATCTGATTATTCTAGATGTTCATTCAAACCTCAGTTATCTTTTAAAAATGCTTGGGAAACTAACACTACTTCCAGCTTCTCACATTTACTTGAAGGTGCTTGAATTTTCTCAATTTGGCTATGACTTACTGGTGTAGGACGTCTTGGCTAGTTAATAGTAACCCTACAAAATACCTCTGTTTTTATTACACTTACGAGAAGGTATTAAAAAGAATATACTCTTCTATTTCTGTACAGAAACAGAATATCTACAAATGGCATCAAGTATGAGAAGAATTCAAAGAATACCCTAAAATAATAATTCCTGGCTTATTCTGAAGCTTTAGCTTGCCAAGCTAGTCAGCAAGGACAAAAAGTACAACCAGCTTTTAAGGAAAAAATACTGTTATTTTTACCTGAAAGAAAGACAAGCATAACGGTCAAACATTTATCAGCCCAGCTGCCTCTGAAAGAGATTATATAAAAAACAATGGCCAAATTCTAGTTTTAAATATTTGTAAAATAACAACAAAAATCCCTTTATTACCATACAGTCTCTAGTATTAACAATAGGCAGATGCAACTCCTGCAAAATCAGAAAGAGGATCTGCTATACATATATATGTGTGTGTGTGTGCATTTATATGTACACACATGTATAAGTAGATGTATATATATACATACATGTATTGAAACATATTACAAAGCTGACTGAAGTAAATTGTCAAAATTTACTACAACTTACTATAGCTAACTGTAGTACTTGTATGCTGTCTTGAGTCTACTATAAGAATAGACCAGTATGTCCAATGCCAGTAGTTTTCACAGATCCACAAAGGTAAGATCAACTTTTTTTTCTCCATTTTGATAGGGAAGGACAAGAATGTAGGAAATGTTGCATTTGTTCACTCATCTTAAACTGCAGTGTCTTCTATTCTGAAATTATCACAAAGCCCTTTTGTTAGCACCACTGTAGAGGTTTTTCCACTGTTGTAGACTGTATTCAGAAATCTGGACAATGATGTGCACCGACTCATTAAAATGACTCATTCTTATGTTTTCAAAGCCATGTACACACATTAAAGCATTTCGGTCTTCTTGTACAACTCACGCCTCTCATGCAGCCCTTACTTTGCCTGAGAGCATCAAATACCTAAGCAGCAGACAACTTAGAACTCACTTCTTTAACTGATTATATTCCCATGAATAAGCTACTGAGGTATAATATGTGATCTTAGGCATGGTATTCAAGGATGACTTCACAAAACCATTCAGTGGCTTAGGAGCACAAGTTCCACCAAATGTGGAAGGTCGTGTACTCCTCTGATTCTTAAAAGCTTCTGAACTTCTCACCTCTGTCTCAATGCCATACCACTACAAAGCTTTCCCAAAAGGAATTTCATACAAGAGATGGACATTGATCCAATTTACCATTTCTGATTAACGTTAAAGGGAGTGTGATGTAACTCTGAAGAGTAAAAAAGCTGGTTAAGATTACACAAATAGGTGCTGAGCGGTTCACCAGAGATCTTATAATTAAGAAAGTATCAGAACCTCTGTCCTAAATTTGTTCTGTTGAGGTTAATAAAACAGACCATTGTTTCCAAGGCTAAGATATGTTAGAATTTTAACAGGAACTGCCTTCTAACAAATGAGAAATACAAGAGCAGAACTGTTTGCCGAATGTCACTGATTCTTCAGGTTTAATACATCTAATTTCCTCTTTCTTTTAGCAGTTCTGCTAGTTTAGCTGTCTGCAGAATTATACAGTGCTCAAGCACAAACATGAGAAGAGCCAGTGGTTTGCAATTGAAATGAGATTTCATAAATCAAGGGAATACAACATTCCCTGTTAAAGAAACGCTTGCTCTGCACTATTTTAAAGCAATATTTTAAAGCACATTTTAATCCAATCACAAAATGATTTTATCATAGTGCCAGCACCGGTTAGTCCTTTATATATTACTGGTGTCTTTCCATATCTTGCACACTAAAATATAGATAAAATATATAGTCCCTCCTTCCTTAACAACCTCCTCTCTATACATATAAAAGATTGTATCCAACAGTTTTACTTTCTAAAATCTTCTTCCCAATTTGATTGTGCAGTTTTGCTGTTAAATATTTTTTTCCCTCAGTGTTCATCTCCTTCATGCAAAGACTCAAGCCTTATTTTTAGTGCCTTACATAATTGTTCGCTAATGCCTTATTAAAGCTGACACCTGTGGCTTCAGTTATCTTATAAATGAGTTAACAAGGAAAAATACCCCCCCAGGGAAGCTTGTTTTAGATATATGAACCAAGAGAATTAAAGTACTTTATACCTCCTCAAAGTATTTGTTCACTGGTTCCAGCGTTTCAAGCTGTTATTCATGTTTTCTTGGCAATGAGGAGGGAATCTTGCATCCATCAGAGTAAAAATGAAAAAAGAAAAACCAAGGTAAATATCAAATTCTTCTGTACAAAATCTTTGCAAAACTAATCATTGTGAGTAGGGTTATCTTTAATAAAGAAGACGACAGCGACCGCTCCAGAAGTTTGGCATTCTGTTCTGCAAACAGACAATAACTGGTGTTACTTGAGAACTGTTTCATTTTAAGATTATTTGCTCATGGTTTTTCATTCTGACTCCTTCAAAAAACTGATGAAGGTACTAGCAGCAGGTACCTGCACTGCCTCCAAAAAGCCTTTATTAGCAAGGGTATTGTGAGGCTCCACAACCAGCAGCAGTCAGGTGCTGGGTTATTTGCACAGTGCAGTTTGGGCTGGGTTAGAGAAGCAGCCCGACTCGCAGCTGAGTCTCTAGCTACCCTAAGCATCTCGTTGCCCTCCCTCTTGTGCTGGAATTGCCCATTCCTGCACATTTTCCAGCACAGCTGCATGTGTCAGCTGGGGAACAACCGCGCTGCTGCTACACCCGCAGAGCTGAATGGGAGAAGAGAGAGAGGCAAGCCATTTCCAGAGCAGAGCTGAACAGCTGTAAGCAGTAATATTTTCACCCAGCTCAGAACGTCACACTGACCTCAGCTTTAGTGTAGGTAATGAAGTTTGCTACTTGTATCGGTGCAAACGACTACTCCCCTGAAACCACAGAAAGTTAGAGGACAGACTATGCTAACAGGATGCCCTACACAGGCTAGCATTTACAATGGATTATCCATTCTGACAGCAGTTTGTCCTTGATTGAAATGGAAACATATCCCCAGTATAAACAAGATCTCAAAAAATATATGTGGACAGAAGCCAAAGAGCAAGGACAATTTTCCAGCACCATAAAAACTATCCCTTTAATTTGTCTGTACAGCTACATAAAACTAGCAATTTATCTTGTCTTTTTTTTCTCTTGTTCTGAGCAGCCTTTTATAAAGCAAATCAAATATTCTCACAAGTGTGAGTCTTAATACCATTTTTGAATGGAAAGCTCAGGTCTTCTTAGTATGATAGGCTAGTGTGCAACGTAATTGGCCCCTGGCTGATGTCTTCATTTATTTCATGCATTTTCAGACTGACATCAATACTGAAACCTGGTGCAAGTCCTGTCTTCTTATGGGGGATGCGTTTCGCCTGACAAGTCATAACGGGAAAGAGTTTGTGGCATAATCCTGCAGGAAGGAAAACTAAATGAATTAAAGCAAGGAGGACCTGAACTCAAAGTTCCTAGGAATATCATGCATCTCTCGTCACATGGCTAGATGCACCCTCTGGGCTGCAGCACAATTTAAAAGCCTGGAGAAGGAGAGAGGTCTAGGTTTGTGCATGTGTACTAGATCTGTAACACAAACACAGTTCACAGTTAACATTGCACTTACACCACTGGTAGGATATAGCCTTTTGGTTAGGGCTCTATTGTATTCTCATTACCTTAACCTAAGGCCTAATAACGTAGAGCCATGACTTATTCTAAAAAAGGTTCTTTGAGCTTTTTCATGACCGATCATAAAATAGACTTATTGGAATACTATAAAACAATTCTTTATTTACAGATAGGAAAATAAGGCCTCCAGTCACAATCTGTCAGATTTTACAGAGTAGCACAACACGCAGAATATATGCCTAGTTTGAACACTGTAAAGTAAAGATGATTGATTCAAATGCTGGCCTACGGTCCTGCATGTTATAAAGTTGACAAATCTGAGTTATAGGAAAACAACGAAGTGTCCCAAGCTAATTAAATTCCATTCATCTTTAATTTTAATGTTTCAGACAGATTTGTAATTAAAAAATTATTTTAATTTCTTTATATAGCTCTGCTAAATGACCAGAGGTTTGGAAAATCCTGGATCTGATACTGGGAAGGTTTCTGTGTTGCTGAGAGCTGTGTCTTTTAACAAAGTGAATTGTGATTCCCCAGCAGATTATTTCTTAAGGAGGCACTGATCCCACATGAATTCTACAAAAAGCACCACTATAAAGTTATACTGGTATGATTAGGCACAGACCCTTAAATTAAGTCTGTATCGGAGTGCACTTAGCCTCCCCTATTTCCCTGATGCCCTACTTTTGACTTCCAAGGGAACTGTAGCACCCTCCAGGCACAGGCCCAGTCAAGATGATCTACGGATCAGGACCTCAGAGTGTGTCACACAGCACACATGCTATGAGACTAGATGCAAACTACTGAAGGACAGACCTACAAAAGCTCTCAGGCATCTGAGGCAGGAAAGAGATCTTCCATACTCTCACCTGATACCAGGGTTTTCACTAGCAAAGTGTGCTCAAGTCAGTCTTGGGAGGGCTGATACGTGTCTCAAAACTAAGCCAATCTAAGTCCCTCAAATTAGCTGTTCCCATGCTTGAATTAGCGCCAGGGCCTCTGCTTTGGGACCAGGAGGCCAAGAGCCTGGGGAGCCACTGCTCTGTCCATTTCCCTGCTGGTGTCAGGAAACCTGTAAACCTTGAAATTACGGGCTGACTGCAGGACTCTCAGGGCTTCCCTACTGCAGAGCTGGAAGCCTGGAAGCTCTGGGCCGGGTTCCCAGATCCTGCAGCGTTCAGGCAGTCTGGATGGCAGTGCAGCCATAAGGCACAGATTCGGAGAGCCCTGCATCTGTTCAGGGAAAATGATACGCGGGTAGGAGCCGAGAAAGTGACACACACGGAAAACAATTTTCCAGAGCAGCTGGGGTACAGAGAGAGCGCGTATTGTTTGGAAGCATTATGCCTTTTTTTTTTTTTTAAGAATCCCTCATTCAAAAGAAAAGTCTAAATGTTTTAGGTTGGCTTCTGAGCAAATTTTCCCCAAACCAGGAAAATCTCTTTTCCCCTCTTTTTTAAAATTACCAAAACAGAAAAAAAAGAGGTGGAAAAAACCCATAATGGCTCTGATATGGAATAGATGAGACAAAGTAAAAACAACAGTTACAAGTGGAGGGAAAAAAACCCTCAAAAAACCATGACATGACACCAGTGTTCCCTAAAGCTACAGAACAGAAGACAGCAGTAGACAGAAAGACATTGATATTACCTAGCAAAAGCAGCATACAAATATGCATTTCTGACTGGATTCTACAACCCATAGTTATAATCACCAATTTGTCTAGGCCTCAGCCAGTGCCACTATACATGTAGGCAGGTTGAAAACCCCACAGCCCATTAGGAAAGCCCGGAGATGGATCTGCCCAAATACTGGTGACAGTTTCTCTCCTAAAAAGTTACTTTTCCTTCTACTTCAGGTGTTCTCAGAATGATTCCAATTGCATTCTGCCCATTTCTCATCACATCTAACACAATGCTTGCAGTTTCCTTCCTATACAAAAACCTCCTAATCAAGAAGGAATATTTAAGCAAGAATGCAGGATTTTCCTGTAGCCATCTCAATTGTTTTTTCCATTTTGTTTTTGTCTTGTTTAAGTCTTAATCATTCTTCGGGACTGTAGTCTTAAAAGTTTCCCCTATTACATAAATGCAGAATGACAAATGGGTACAGGACTGAAAAGCAGATCAATTCTGGTGAACGCTTTTCAGTAATGACAGACAGATTGTCTTTTGCACTGTTGTGACAAGTGAATTTTACAGCTGTGACTCTGACTTGACTATTATCATCTACATAATCAATCAGTAAAATTCCAGGCAAAGGAAGCTCTAGCTCTTTTACTCAAAGGTCAGAAGTGGTTACCATGTGGTGCATAGCATTTTAATTAATTAAATGGCTCTGTACATACTATGGCTTTTTATTTGTAATTTATTCATGATTTTACATTAATCATTGACATCCCGACACCTAATTAGTAAAGAGGACAAACATTCACAGATAACATGGGATGAGAAATACCATATATATTTAAATAACCAAAGTTGAGACAGGTAGGAAAAAAAAAATCAAGGCTTCAAAACTAAGAGCGACATCTAGTATTTAATTAGTTCCATCTGAACACACTCTATTCCATTTCACTACAGACAGCTCAGGCTCACTGCAAGTCAAAGAGAAATTAAAGCAAAAAAGCTTTCAAAAATACTTTATATCAATGCTACAAAACTTCATTAATAAATAAATACTGTAATTTATTATCTATTCCTAGTATGGAATTCTGTCATCAAGTTCCTCCGCAAATGCAACTGAGATCGTTTTTGACTCCAAAAGCGCTGCTGCCATCCATGCCCTAAGCCACTTTCTGAGGCTTTGAGTGTGAGGATGCTGAAAATCTCTTAGCACTGGGCCCTCTCCCCTATTCAGAAGAAGATTCAGGGTAGAACTTATTTCATCAGAAATTCATTTCATGCTGAACAACTTTTTCTTTGCTAAATAATGACAAATTTGTCAAGGAAATTTTGCAGGAAAAATGTATTCATATATTTTCATATCGTGACAATTTCCCATTGTGATATTTTGTTTTGAAAATTAGTTTTTCTTTTAATTTTGAAAAAAAAATTCAAAACACTAAACTTGAACCAAAATATTCCTCTTTTTTAAATGACAAGTTCTCTACCCTTCTCAAGTTTCAGGTCATATTGGACCATTTTTGTTTTCTTATATTATGATTCAGCTAAGGAATCAAAAAAAATTCAGTTATTCACACAGTTCTACTTTTCTGTAACTTAAAGATATGTGCTTTTGGTTCCCCTAGCATTCAGCAATAAGCTCTTTAAAGGAGTACGATATGCTTTTCAACTGGAGCGATCATTCAGACTGCTACTGTGAGCTGGGATCTTTTTACAAACACTTAACATTATACAGTTCATCCACTCTTATATTAAGAACACTTAAACTGAAAGCTAACTATTTGACTGAACTGGAGTATTTCAGGAAACAACAACCCTGTTTTCATGCAGATAACCCCTTTTTTTGATACCAAATTTAGTAGGAATTTGTTCTTTTATTTAGATCACTTATAATAGCATTCCGTTTCTTAGCAACAGCATGTGATGAAGACCTAGATGTAAAAGAAGTAGCAAACACTATATTCATTAGAACAGTGAAAATTGGAAAGAAATAGAAAAATTAGATTTAGTTAGTATGTCTCTCTCTCTCTCTCTCAGACACACATATTAGTACTATTTGGGAAGCCACTAAACCCAGAGCTAAGCAGATCCTGCTTTCCTTGAGTCACAGGAGGCTGTATATGATATTTCATTACAAGTCAGGTTGCAGAAGTGTAACTTCAAGTAGCTGAAGGGAAGGAGGAGGGAGACCGTTAAAAAAGCACTGACCCATAACAACAAATGAAATGGCAACCCTGAAGCATCTAGCCATTTTCTCAAGTAACTGAAATGTTTCACCTGTGTGTTGATACAATCCACTTTGATGATGATGCAATCCTTTGACTGAAATGGTAGAATACATATTGTATTCATAATTATCTCTTTTCAGGATCAGAGTAGCAAGTATTCTAATAAAACAGTAAAAATTATCACTCCCCTCCTTCTCCTTTATATCAAAGAATTTAAGGCACAGAGAATAGATGCAACTTGCCACAAGTCACGTTGAAGCCAGGAAGTACAGATTTCATGCCCAGTATAACACTGCATTTTTTGCCCAGACCACTTCCTCATATCCTCAGAACTTTCTCCACAAGACATGAAAGATGGGAAAAGTTGTGCAACCATGGAATTGAGATTTTTATTTTTATCTTTGTGGCAACAACTAACCCAAAATAATTTCATAGAACTATTTAAAAAAATATAAAGAGCATACTTCCAAAGAATGAAGAGAAAAAAAAAGAGAGAAAAACCCAAACAATTAATTACATACCTCTAGACTGCTATGACTCAATGACTTCAAAATGAAGGGGTTGGGAAAAAAATATTTGTCAGATGCGCAATGTAATGCATCTGCTAAATTATCTATAATGGCTATTTAAAGCAAGGTAAATGCTCTAGTTGTACCACTTTTGGGTTGGTGTTCTATGCATTTTAGCCACCTGTTTTAGTAAGAATAACTGTCTACCCTCACATCTGCTTTTTTTTCTGGTGGCATTTATCCTTCCTTTTCTCAGCAGCTCATGCCAGACTCCAGTGGTGCAGAATGATTGGAAATTTTTTCTCCTCCTGTGAACAACAAGTGAACCATCCATCTTAAACAGCAAAGACTATCACCCCTCCCTTCCAGCAAACTGAAATAGATAGGTAGTAATTTAACATGTTCAGATAAAGACATTTAGTTGCAGATGAAAGGGAACATGGAAACGGCTAGACATGAGTATTTGTGGATCTATGCTTACATAATACTGACACTAAAACTAATCTAAATACAGGCCCATATGTCCTAGCTATTTTCCGCGGACAGTCTCCAAATTGATGAAATAATACTATTTTTTCTTCCATGAACAAAGGTATTCTTTGAAAGCACAGTTAAAAATGACAGCACAACCTACTTGCACTGATAACATGGGAAAGATTACAACTTCTGTTTTTTGGAAACTGCTGAAACTCATAGAGATTTCAAGTGCCACAGGCTATATCCATCCTGAAATTCCAGCAATCCAATAGATGACAGTACTCTACACATAGAGTATTAGACTATTAGGAGACTTAAAAATTACGATATGTGTAAACACTTGTACTAGAACTCACGCTAAAAACAGAAGAGCTAAGAGAGAGGCATAAAGCTTGTGAGCAGTAAAAAAACCAACTACAGGATAAAGTGAAAACTCCTTAATATTCCGTTTTTAATGTGTTGTAAATGAAGCACTTTAATATCTTTAGTCCACTCTATCATTTATTTTACTAAAATATCCTCAGCATTACATATTACAACACTGCAATGACCTTTGCCTATGCAGATTTAAATAAAACTCATTGCTGAAATAGTGATTAATTGAGCATGAAACCTACAACTTTGTATTTATTTTCATTACTTCTGGAGTGGCAACCACCAATATGATTTCAGAACAGTCTCATAACAGAGACCTGGTTTGGGATTCTCTTTCTGAAACATCAAATAAAATATAAATATATAATAAATAAATATAAATTTAAAAAGGAAAATATACAAATCTTGTATGTGGTTCATGACAATGAATATAGAATGGTCATCATTAAGTTAAAAGCGGTCTTTAATTACCATTGCACATTTGTAAAACATGCTTTATCTCAAAAGATTCCACACCACTTTATTTGTATCAGTATCACTTCAGGAACTGAAATGTAATTACCCCTGGAATGAAAGACAGCAGATATTTAATAAAAACTAACAGTTTAAAACTGTAAATGCTCATATTGTATATGGCAGGAAATAAACTTAGTTGAACATAAAGTTGTGACAAATGATGGAATGGGACCTCTGCTAGCTTACACATATGCTCTATTCTTTCTAAGAGAGTATATGTAGCCTTGATTCCATGTAAGGTAATATGCAAGATACACATCATTGGCAGATGTTCATACATTATTAATTTCCCTCATGTGTGTAAATTGGGCACTTAAACCAGATAGTACAAATGAAAATTACTCCATTCAAAATGTTTTACTTTAAAATAGTATGAATAATAAAGCATTTTTACTTTTCATTGTAAATTTGGGGTTAAATTCTAGGGTTAAATCCAGTTATTCCTGTGCAACTAGACTTAGTAGTAATTGCCCTGAGGCAAATTCCTATGCTAAACTTGTGATTATATTATCTTTACTGCATCCCACTGCAATAGACTTTCTCTGCTTAGTCCTGTCGCTTTTGACATAGATTATTTTTCCTCTTAATTTCCCCATGTTATACTATAGTGTTGCATCTGCCCACCTCGCCTTCTTAAAAGCTCTTCAGAGCAAACCTATCGTTCCATTAGTAGCCATAATGAATTATTGCTAGGCAACCCCAAGCAATATGCTTGTTACAATGTGTCGCTGTTTCATACTTCAGACATTTACTTCCCTGCTTGAACAGTACCAAGATGGTTTACTATTTCCTTGGCTCTCCATGGACAACACTGGCATAGCATTACAATCTACGCACCACATCTTGTTTATAATGTTATGATGTGACAGACAGTAAATGACATTAGTATTCATTACAATGTTTACTACTGTTTTAGGCATATTGTTCACATATGGACAGACAGTCTTATCTCTCTACCTATATATTGCATGAACCCAAGGTCTACACTCTGACCAGAGGATCTGCACGGACATTTGGGATGTCCTCTGCCCTGTGCCAAGAGTGGAGCATGTTCAGGTACCACTCGATCCTCCACCAATTCACAGTCTTGAATCTATAGCAGTGATAAAGGAAACGTCTGACGGAATGGTCAAGATAAATACGCATTTTGCTTCCACAGACTGTTCATAAATGTTACAGTCTTATCATGCCAGAAGCACTTACCCGGCATGCTGCGGTGGGTATGCAATACAACTGCAGCGAAAAGAAGGAATTCCAGTGTTTCAAGTGGACAGTAGGGCTTAAATAAGACTGTTGCTCTGAGTATTTCACAGACAGGTAGGATTCTCAAAGAAACTACACATGCTGACTTAGAGGTAGTGGATTGAGTCCTAATATGAATTAAAGCACTGAAGATGGGTAATTCATTAGACAGAAATGGTAACCATTTTGAAAGCCTTTGCATTAAAATAGCTAGAGATATAATCTCTATTCAATTCCATAAATAACATCAAAGTGATTTGAAAAGGTAATATTTCATAAGAACAAAATGACTCTAATACCTTGATTGTACCGTTACCTCTTTGTGATGTGTATTTTGTGCAGGCAAGGAAAAAGTTCCAAACTGGTGAGAAAAGAACGAGAAAAAAATTGTACATAGTATTTGTTAGTGAAAGCAGCCACTTCAACTTCCTGCAAGCAGCATTCATGCAGTCTGACACTGTGTATGACAAATGTATAGCAACCAAAGAGCCCAAAGAGACATAGGTGAGTTGCCATGTGACATGTCCCAAACAGAAGTGGCCAGTCAGTCAGATTTGCTTTGCAGTGAATTTGATGTGGCTGCAGAGGAGTTTAAAGTCGTTTATAAATAGCTCTATTACCAGTGAATTCCATTTTTGTGTTGGTGTTATTGTAGCTTTTAAAAGTAGTCGAATGAAGTAAGAACAAACAAGCAAAGAACAAAACATTAAGAGTCAAGCTGCATGGGACCAAAGGATTCATCTAGCACATTACCTTGTTTCTGATGAGGTCAGTAGCGGATTCCCCTATTGGATTAGAGGGTGTAGAGAATAGTAATTCACTATTCACCTTTTTATACTAATCATAATGTTATAAATGTGTATATATCCCTCTTAGGCATCTCTTTTTCTAGATTTTCAAATTCTGGTTCAGGTGGAAATTCCTAAAGCCTTCTTTCATTTTGGCCCCCCTTCTCTGTTCATCCCATTTCAAGAACTCTTCTTTTGCTGCTAATGTCCTTTGGATCAGTCAGCTCTCAAAGTACATTATTGTTTTCATTTTCAGAAATGAACTACTCTACAAGGCATGGGAGGAGTGTGTGTGCGCGGTAAGGAATGAGTAAATAAACATTATCAAGGAAACTATGTCAGACCCAAAGGCAGCCTTTGTATGGACAGAGGCCATGCAAGTGGAGTGAAGACGGATAAAAAAAACATAAGCATCCTCCAGCTGGAGAGCACAAATCAGACTTGTTTACCACCAGAGAACAATTTTGACGCCATTCTTAGAGAACTACCTACCTGCACAAGGGAGTATGGATAAGAAAGAACTCTCGCTTTAAGTTACTCTGCTGAAATAGTTTCCAAAGTCTGTCTCCCAGATACATCAGGAAAGTTTTCTTAAGGATACACAGGCTCTTCCTTATAAAGACGTAAGAGTGCTTAAAACATTCTATTATATAGAAAACTTATTTTATAACTTATCCCCCCTTATCTTCCAGTTAACTAATATAGCAGGACAATCAGGTAAAGAAATACAAATCTAGTATTTATTTCTTCTCTCTATGGAGTAAATGTAAAGTTCTTACAGACCTGACTTACTTGCTACACTCACCACTTACTACATCAGGTAACTTGTGACTGTAGATTGTATTGGAAGTTTGCATCTATGATAGATAGAAGGGCCTTATATTTGTTTAACATATGGCTTTACACCTGAAGAGCTTAAAATGTTTGTTTAAAATATCTTGCAATTTTTCTCCTATGCACAGAAAGAAATTTACTACTGTGTTATCATCTACACTGTGTTTTATCCAAGAGCATATAAAGTATATGAATTCCTGCTTGCTTTAGCATTGTAACATTATTGTGTCTTCTGGATGTTTTGATTCTTTATCAGGTTTCTAGTTCTTTTTTTTACTACCAAACCCGTGTGCTTAGCAGGAGTCACAAATTCATATCTGAAGGCAGAAACTCTATATTCTGTAACCCAGGTACATGGATTCTCTTTTAAGAGCAACCCATTTTGAGGCTTCTCTTCACAGCCTGGGACTATTGTACATTTTGCTCAGCAGACGATGCAGTATGTTGCTTTTTGCTCCTTATTTGAACAGACAGGGAAGAAAGTGAAGTCTTTCATTACTGTCCAGCAGACTGTTTTCTATTTCTGCCTCCTAATCACACAATGTCCTGTGGATCTGGCTTCAAATGAAATATGAAGGCAAGAATCTAGAAATACTTATTAAAATTTTACAATACAAGTTAAACAAAACATTTTCTAAACAGGATCTGATTTCTAAGAGAGAAACTAAGAGTGGGTGAAAAGAATGGGAGAAGAGCCATAGAAATGACTCAGAAATAATACACAACCAATGTACCATGCAAGAAAGGAAGCTGAAAGGTCATTTAAAGAATGGATAAACCAACATAACAGAGTGTCTGAACAGTTCAGGAAAAGAGAATCACCAAGCTTTCTAGGTTAGACGGTGAAGGAAAAGCGCAGGTGATGCTGACTTCAGAGATCATGGCATGAAGCACTATTGTATACAGCCTTTCAAGCTGGCAGATAAGTAAGTTCTAGGCTTAAAATGAGTGTATGTATTGTTAATTTAATCATGAAGTTCATTCACAGAGCTCTGCTGGAGGGTTGGGAGGGTTATATATATATAAAATCTGTTCAGCTACTCTCAACACTTAGAAAAGAATGGCTTCCTCAGAACCGAATATTGATGCAGGGTTGAAATTTGATAAAATGGGATTTTGTTTGCTGATGCTGTTTCAAGTTCCAGCTATACTGAACACAATACATATCAGATTGCGCATCGCTGCGTTCTTTCTACTGATAAGTTAACCTAGCAAACCCTGAAATTCTGCACCAAAATCTTGGCAATAGAACAACAATCCTAGAGACAGTGTTAAAAAGAAGTAATGTTACTTATTTTATTGGTAGAAATAAGAAAAGAACTAAAAAAAAAAGAGGGAGTATTAAACTGGTGGCCAGTGTAGTTGGATATAACAAAGTCCTAATGAAATCATGGTGGGCTGTCAGTAAAATGTGTTTGAACTGAGAAGGTTTTTCTCAACTGAGAAGGTTTTTCTCAACTGAGAAGGTTTTTCAAAAAATGCGAAGCAACATATAACTCACTGAAAACTGATACTCTGGTCAACGTATTGGTCTGTGGACAGATGCAGTGCAGGGAAAGTGTTGCAATTAGTAATGAACTCTAAATTTTAGAATAGGTATTAACACTTTTTTTTAAAACTTCAAGTGGATAAGTGTCAGCATTTTCTATTCTCAATATATTACTCACTACCCAGATCTTGTACAGTATTTTCATCATATGAAAACTGTCCTGCTAATAAAATCTAGTGTTGTTTAATGTGTATATATAGAAATCTTTAAATGGGGCTTTTCCACTCTTATTCAAAGGCCATAGGATTGTCTCCCTACAAAGAAGGGTTGAATAAATAACATGGCATTTGGGACAAACACGTTTGATTAAATTGATTTGAAAAGATTATGTCTTGCTCTCTGCACAAAGTACCCTGGTGAATTTCTTGCTTGATGCAAAAAGGATAATTTTATTTCTAATCTGGAAAAAATACAGGCATATTTGGAATTATTTTCCATATGTGGAACTTAATTTATTTCCCATCAGCACTGATAAAAGTTGGTCTCAGAAACCTCTAAGCATTGAGCGCAGGATGATCTAGTGATGTGTAGAAATGCATTGATTTACACTATATAACAAACTCCATTCAAAGAGGTTGATATTTTTAGTTAAAAGATGTCAGAGAGTGATTTCAGGTACATCAAGGATGTATTCTCTAAATTCTTTTTTTAACATTTTTATGGGTCTTAGAGGTTCAAGTCTCCTTAATTTAGATTACTTTAATAAGGATATTGGTCTAGCGATGTTGAGCATTTCATAGAAGACTACAGAATCTTTTCTGCCTCCTTTCTATTGAATTTACTTTAAATGCAAAAAAGACAGGGAGTCTTCAACTTGGTCTGTCAAATCAACAGCAGGAGACCAATATTATGATGGAAGCATTTTAAAAATGATAAATACCTCTAGCCACTACAAGACTGAAAATAAAGAGTCACCCCTGGTGAACAAAATTATTTGAAGTGTGGTCCTCCATGATTAGCAGGAATCATCTCCCATTGTGCTGTAAATCTTCCAAAATGGATTGCCACCACTTATTCCTGTTCAGAACCTACTATCACTGTCACATTATATGATAGTTTAAAAGGGTACATACAGTAAAGAATATCAAACAGCAACCTGCAAATACTGATAGAAAACCAGAGAATAGAAATGACTAATTATCATGCAATAGTAATACAGCAGGTTTGAAAATGAGCCAACAAGGATAATCTTGTATTTTTTGAAAAGCAAAGGAAACATTAAATAAATAAACTGAATGAGAAGTAGTCTTTGACACTAAAACACTACCATTAGTAAATGTACCTAGCTACCATGTTGGTAAAAGGAGGGGAAAACCCCCCCCAAACTTCAGCTTCCCTGAAGAATACCCATGGAAGAGGACTTCAGCAGTTCCAACAAGACATCAGCGTATTAATGCTATTCTGGTCTAGGTCCGCATTGGAATCACATTATTCTAAATAAGAACTCAAGAGAGCGCTCATCTATAGACTCAAACATTACAGTCCACAATGGTGTTAGGAAAATGAAAAGATGTCGTCAGTAAAGACAGAGAGAGAATCCTGAAGACAAAAGGTACCTCAAAATCAGAAACATCTCAAACTGGGCTAAAAACACCACTGGCAGAATAAGGCTTTTCATAGGAGAAAGTTTTTTTTCCTTTTTCTTTCCCTTTTAGTTCTACTGCTTTGAACATTTATGCCATTAGCTTGCATACTCTTTTCTCTCCTGGTCACAAATGCAAGCATTTCAACACACAGGTGTCAAAGGTGCTCATCTTTTTTCTTAAGCTCTGTTTTTTCTTCTAATCAACTGACTTTCAGATGTCTATTAGTGGATTCAATTGAAATGAAGGCCTCTGGAAACAGTTTGATTATTTATACAAACATCTGATGTCTCCAAATTTTGGAAGAAAATCTCACAAGAAATGACCATTGTTCAAATACCAAAATATATAAACAATACTTCAAAGTCTAGTATCTTTCATATGAGAAACCAGATGATCTTCTAAACAACAACTAAGCAATATAACCTTCTGTAGAACAAATAAATTAGGACCTACACTGCTTTAAGTTCATGATTTTAGCGGAGGACGGTAGGTTCCTTTCTAAGAAGACAACACTTCTCTATTCTGCACAGGGATGAAGTCAAAACATTTCTAAGTTTTGTATTTGTTTTTTAAACATGGAGTTATTCCTTTACTACTCTTAACCATATGATCAATCTAGGTTTACTCTAGGCTATTCTGTATCACCGACATTTAATGTCTTCAGGACTGCAGGGGAGCTGATGACATTTTCTAGTCAGGTTTACTAAGGCAAATAACAATAACCTCATATCATTAAACATTTCAGAACTTAAGATAAAAAAGTTGCAACTCAGTGCTCAGCAAAGGTAAGAAAAGCAACTTGACTATTCACATTTGGTTGACACATTTGGTGTCCCTGCACAAATCCTACCACGGCAGAGCTGCTCCCTAGAAGCACTACAGCATTGGCGGTCTGGGGGATGCTGCACTGCACTTTCCTGCCACACCGTGCGTAAGGTGATACGTTTGTAGTAATTGGCACTGTTTGGACTTCAAAGGGTTAGTTTCTCCCATATTGATATTCTTAATTTAAATTGAGTTTCTAGTTTACAGACAAATACACTCACTTGGAGGTTTGGCAACATTTTACTGTAACTGTGGAAGCAACTGTTGGATCTCTCAGAAATCCTAAACCTTCATGCTATATGAGTACCTTCTACTCAGAGAATCAATGTATCTAATTATTCTTTAAATATCTGCCCAGCACTTCAACAATGTTGTTATTCCATTTGCATCTGTACAGTGCATCTCTATATCTATAACGTGTGGAAACGTCACAAGCTCAAAATTGCTTTAAAAGAAAGCTCAGAGCCCAAACAATCACTGTCACTATCAGATCAGGCCCTTCTTATTACTAGACTTGCAGTTTTAATGGTGGACCTAAGACATTGCTATAGTGTTCTTAAATTGCTCATCATCTTAGAGACATAAGTAAATATACAGGCAAAATTACAGAAAACTATCAAAGTATCAAAGATCATTTGTTTCACATTATATGCAGTACTCTACCTGAAGCTCTTGAGTCCTATGAGGCATTAAATTCTGAACTGGGATTTGACAGCAAAGGCTTGCTCTAACATCCTGTAATTTTATAGCAAGCAAGCAGTTTAACTAACCAATAAAAGTAATGCTACTTTTCAGAACCTCCCTTCCAAAACAACTAATTGGACTACTGATAAGAAAAACAATTCCCTTGGGACTCCCCACTACCACCATATGCACAAGCATAATTCTTACCATTATAACCTCTTCCTATTAATCCTAGCATTCATTAAAAATGAATGACCTGAATAACTAAGCTAAGATACAAAGTACAAGACTTTCCAGCATTTTTCCTATTAAAGGTTACTAAAATAGGAATCCAAAAGCACGATCACATAGAGAACCTGGTCACATGGTCACATTCCGTACTAGAAACCCTCCAAGCCATTTTTGGAAATCTGAAGTAAAATGTAGCTTCATTATCTGAGGTATTATAATTTATCCTGAACAGCTCATCTTGACGATTTCTATATTCCCACAATCAATTCTCTCTGATTAAACTGTTTCATTGCCAAGTTCCCGACAAACATTAAAAAAACCCTGCATAAACTGGATGCAGAATCAGTTTTCTGCTTATATCCAAACTCTAGATTTCCTATCCAACTTTTTTTCAAGCAGACTGCAAAGAAACCAAACCCCATGATTAACGTATCAAACACGAACACTCAGAATTCAAGAACAATATGGTTTCAAAAACAGTATATTCTTAGTTCAGAGAAATATTACAGCAAACTAGCTGTACAGAATGAAATATATGTCTCTAGTTAGTTACATTGCAAATAGGAAAGAGAGAAGTGATTCTTTTGTGTTCTTGAGGCAGGAATGCCTTCCTGGAGCTTCATGTGATCTCAGGTTTCAGCAGAGTAAGTATTTGAAAGTCTTAAGGTATTTGTTATTTCGTAATGTAAAGAGACTTCCTTCCTCTGTTCAGAGAGCATGAAAACTGAACTGTTAACACCTGTAAAATGAATGCCCATTTTCTTTTCTTTTACTCTGATTTGCTTGATCTAAAAAAAACCCAAAAACAATTACACAACAAAATTATTTACTAGAGAAAACCACTCTAGTACTTTCCTGATTTTTAAGAGAAATTGGTATTCATAACTAGTTGAATCACATTCAACTCAAATAAACATTTGTCTTTAAAAAGAACACATAGAAGTATTACAAACGGGGAATAATACATTCTCTTTCCTATCATCTTTAGCATGTTTTATCTCAGTTTCCTCTCATTTGGGTTATTCACACAGCAAAGCTTGCTTATAAATTCTACAATACAAATAAGGGTCACAGCAGAAGCTGATACTGAACATGAAAGATAGCGCATACGAAATGTAGCACTGGAAAAGAGAACACTCTTCAGTGACCCAGTCTGGAACTGAACTTGAATTTTCATCAGGTTGCAACTAAACTCCTTTTCATCAGGAGCCTCGTAAAGTCACTTTTTTAAGTATTGTTTTTTCATTGTGTTTTTTATATATATATGCACATGTTAGATTACACAGAAAAGATGCCGCATGTTTATCTCAAATTGTAGAATGCATTTTGGTTTGCAGTTGTTTTATTATCCACCACTTACTATTAATTCCTCAAAAGAACTGACACAGAAAGGTGATGTCTCTCGAGTTGACAGCATGACTTTTTTAATATTAAAGCATATTGTAGCTGACTTCTTTTTTTAGAATAGAATATGTTGAAAAGTCAAAGTTCTTTATTAATTCTCCATTTATATGTGCAGATGGCGTATTTATTGCAACTTGCATTACGGAAGAAGCAGTTTATAGCTGACTTAGACAAACTTGTAAGTATCTTTTGTTGAGAATAGAAAACTGTAGCTTTAAATTTAATCACCTTGTTGTAAAAATGTTTACAAAAAAAGATAAATTCTTCTGCACACCCCAGTGTTTGCCATCAATGTATTGTGTTTGCATTTCAAAAGCATATGGAAAGACAAATCAGACATTCTTGAGAGAGAGGGTGAGCATTTTGTCTCTGATATCAAAGAGCGGACGGACGGTCAGAGGATGACCGCTCAGTTCCTCACATACTAGCAGCCGAATGCTCATGGTTACACAAACAGCTCCTGGGTCAACAGATGTGGACAAGGCAGCTGCTGCCTATAACTGTTCATTCCTACTTCCCTGAAGTCCTATCAGGTACTAGCTCTATGCTCAGTGCTATGAGTTTAACTGGTTATCTAGTGAGATAACCCTTACCCTTATTTATTCACTGATCCAGCATTCAGAAGTCAAGAAAAAAAAGAAAATCAGCAAGTGAGCCTCGGCTGTAGCCAGTAACTCAAGGTCTCCCATCAACAGCCTTGCTCTCTGCCTCTCTTTGATCCTTATGTCTGGAGGAGATGCAATGTTACTTCATCTCTCTTATCTGATTTGCTTGTTTAGACTGAAGACAATTAGGAAAAAAATGTGTTAGTTACCATGTCTTTGGAAAGTATTTAGCACAACACTGCACTCAAGATCCTGAGTCCTCTGTTCCTTATGTTCCTTACTTCCAGAAGCTGGGCACTTGGCTCAACATCATTTCAAAAACAGTTTTAATAGGCGTGGTAAATCTATTTGTTGTGGTGGCACTGTTTAGTAGTGATATAGCATATGCTAATAATATAACAAAATAAGACAGGTATTTTTTGTTAATATATTCTGGAGTATACTTTTTCCTCTATGAAAAGAATATTCAGATACATACTATCCTTGTAGCATGATCTTGCCTGCCATGGGCATACTAAGACACTCACAAAGACTATACCTTGACCTGCTGTGATCTTGGTCAGACAACTATACAGATCAGGGATCTAGACAGACTGTACCACTGCTTCCTCCCATCTTGCACACTGAAATCTTCTTTGCACAAAAACAGGAGATGGAGTTAAGACACAGCAAGAGCACAAAAGGCTTCCAGAGCTCACCATTTAGATGTAGCTCAAAGGCAGATCCCAAAGGGACTCTGAAGTATAATAAACCTCATAATTATTCTTACATTGTCAAAACAATTATAATTTACATTATCCGGTTTATTTATGTATTTGTAAAATATATTGTGATTGCCTATTTAAATTCATGGAACAAAGCCAAGACATACATGCGGTCACCTCAACCAAACTCATTTAAATCTACAGTACAGATAGCACTGAATAGCATAGCTCAGAAAACTAAAAATTACTGCAATTTTTATACTATTTTAATAATTTTTCACCAGTTCTTTTATCTTGAAGCAAGAACTGTAACACAGATGTAGATCACTCCAAGTAAGTAGCAAAATGGCATAGTCAAATTCCCCAACACCAATTGGACTTAATCCTAGTGTAGTATTTTTGTAGTATTACTACTGTGTGTAGATATATATGCACACACACACACAGCTACAGTTATAGTGGTAGAGTATCTCAGACAATAATCGTCATTGCCTTACCTTTAGTGTAGTCAAGACTCAGCACTTTAGAAGTAAATGGATTCCAGTAAGTCAGAAAACGACAAGAATCATCTCTGAATTAAGGTCTATAAGTCAAAACATTTTGTGCTGTTGCCTGAAATAATACCTATGACCAGCTAGTTTACACACACACACACACACACACACACACACCCCTTAAGTCAGTATTGATTTAAAAACTCCACTCTTTATCTTCAGTTAGTGTCTATGCTTAAAATTACAGTATCATTTCTGGAAGCTATGCTCACTAGAACTGGCAGATGCTCCATGGAAAATTGCCATTAACGATTAACACATAATGAAGAATCAACCTGCTGGGGCACCTGGGATAAATCTAGTTTTTTCAATACATTATTATTCCACTTGAGTGAGATAATAGATTATAATTTTAGAGAAAGTGACATATGGAACATCTACGAGACTTTACAATAATAATTTAAAACCTCTATTGCACACTCTTGGATGGGGGAGGGGAAGGACTTGACAGCAAGTTTTTGGTAGGCCTTTTTTTTTTTTTTAAGAGAAAATTGAAAGACTTTTATCTCAAAGCAACTTCAGCCATAAAGTCAGAATTCAGTTTCAGTACACTTATATACATGCCTGACAAACCTATGAGATTTCATCAACTACTCCGGTTCTCCAATTTCAGCCCATTCTCACATTGTTAGTTTAATGACTGATTGCAGAATCTATACCCAAATTTCCTTCCCAATCTTGTAATGCTAATGAGGGCACAAAGGCAGTTCTTGGAAACCCTGAAAATGAGGCAGCCACCAACTGAAGTTAGACAACTGAAAACAAAATGTTATGGATGGTGAAAGGGAACTGCCATCTCTGTCTTGGAGAAACCTATTTCATGAATAACCTATATTTGACTCACTGACAATTTGTGAGGATTGTTTAATGTTAGATAAAAATTCTTCATGCATGCATGCATGCACTGATTACATTTCAATGAGAACCATATATTAACAGCCAAACACAGAACCTTGCCCAAGATCCTAAGATAAGCCAAAGGGAGAACCTAAAATGTAAGAACATAAAAAAAACTTCCCCCAGGTCTGACCAGTGCTTCATCTAACCTGGTGCTCCACCTCCAGCAGAGGCAATAGGCAACGCTGCTTAGGGAGAATGTGCAAGCTGCAACACTTCATGCAGTCTCTGATGGTTCCCCCGGCATCTACACTTGTACTGGGGAGGTTAAAGGTTACATTCCCTGCATCCTTGGTGCCAGGGGATGCAGTGACAACAGATGGAAGGTGGGTCTCATTCGATAGAGCCCTCCTTCCCCTCCCTACACCCTGTAGGGCTTTCCACAGTGGAGCTGGGACTGATCTGCAATATCCCTATAAAAAATTTCTCATTGCCCAGCTGCTCCAGTTAAGCCACCCTCTCCTCCAGAGAATGAACCTCTTCTGCGTACACAACATGCACACTCTGGGCAGGTAATCATATATGTTGCAATGAGCTGAGAAGCCCCTGCCCCTTGCTGGACATCTTCAGGCATCTTAAAGATAAAACTCTTAGTTTTCAAAAGTGTATGTTAGTTTAGTTTCTCCTTTGAATAAGTGGGTAAGGTTATGTTCCTACTACTGTTCTCTGCTCTTATTAACTTAGTTAACAATAGGTGAGATCTACCCATAAGTGTGTTTAAAAATATAAAGCAAGCTGAGCCAAAGATCTCTGTATTTTCACCTATGCTGACTCCTGACAAACTCCTGTACAGTTTGTCTGTTTGCTGTTCTTTGTTCATTAACTGCTGATGACATAGACAAGAATCACACAACATCCTTCAAGATCAGACTCAAAGCAATCTTGCTACTGTTGCTATCATCCTACTTTTGAAGTTTGTACAATTGCTTAAGTATTTATTTTTTAAGCAAGATTTCTCTTTCCAGTGCAAGGACTTCCTCCTGTTGTAATCATATAATGCCTTATCACTGACAGGTCACATGTATTATTGCCTTGAATAATGTGCAGTGATTAGCACGTAATTGTGTTCAGAGAGCCAGTTAGATGGTCTCCTGCAGGGGAAGCCTTATGGTATGCAAGGGCCCTGAGGCCAAACATTCAGTATCTAGCGTGATAGCTTTGCTTTTAGCTCCTGTCTGAACCACTGTTCTATCTTAATTTTTGTTTCTATCAAAGACTCCTCCTTCTGTCTTGCTTCCTGCCTGATCAATTCTGAATCCCAGTTCTTGCTCCTGCCTCCAGATATGGCAGCACAAGTTCTTGCTCCCAAGCTATCCTTAAATGAACAGATAAAGCTGCTCAATAAATTTATGTAGCAAAAAACCAAACCTATAAAAAAGCAGTATTTCAACTCTACCTTCATGACTACAACAGTCCTACCACAAAATGGAGAGTGTTTTAATATAATCCAATGTTTAAATGCTGTAGTTACAATGGAATGAATGTTTCCATCATTCCTTTTTCACCACATTCATAACTAGTTATAGGAAGTTCATCAGTTCTGTTAGGGCACTACACCTATTTCTAGAGCAGGAAATCTTCCAGTTTTACAGTTTTTTGGTTTACTTCTTGATAAATTAGTTATAAAATGTAAAAACAGGAGCACAGTCCCATTGTACTGTGGCAAATAAAATACCAAAGTAGAAAAGAACTTATTTCACAAACCAAGCAACTGTTTCTGCAGCCACCCACTCTAATTTCCACACCGTTGAAAGCCACCCACATTCAATAGAAGGCTGGAGGATGACTAAACAATAAGATGCTTTCCAATAAATTATGATTTAACAAAATAATAAAAGGTGTTTAAAGGAAAATGTACTTTAACGAAACTGCATTTATTCACCAGATTACTGTTGTTAAAAACTTAATACAGAGCTCTGAGAAGAACTAGGGTATAAACTTCCCTTTTTTGTCTCAACTTTTTAGAAAAATTTATAAAACAAAAAGCTTAGCCTCATTTAAAGAAGAATATGAAACCAAATGAACTCCTCTCACAAAACAAAGGGATGTAGCTTTTATATAAAGCCTCCAGAATTTGTTGGGAGTGAAAGAGGATATTAGATCCCATAAAATCCAGTCTCCCTGTCTATACTCATTGAGACAAAATATCCATCAAGATACAGCTGTGTCTATATTAACATACTGGATTAGAGTAGTAGTAGTGAAGTTTTAAAACAACTTGCTTGATTGTTCTGACTTACCATGTGTTAGTTCAGGTTAGAGAGTGGTTTTGATATATGCAAACTGTGCCATCCAAAGGGAACTAAATTCCAGATCAGGTGCCCGCAGAATGTGCTCCATAACCTATTGGGAGCAAAAGTCTCTGATCTGGATCAGAGATTGGTTTGTCACAGCTCTGAGCCACACACAATGGGGCTGTTGTGCCAAGGAAACAAGGTGAAACCCCAAACTGCATTTCGTGTTGTGGTAGATGCCTCAGTGCCAACTGCTTCTATCTAATGATCTGGTCCTGCGCAACAGCACAGTTATGAAGGTACGGCCAATTCTGTAAAGATCACGGATACTCTAATCTATTGTATAGAGAAATATTGTTCCAAACAACAATGACAACAATTTTAAAGTTAAAACGATGGAAAAGTATTAGCTATTAATTTCTAAGGGCATAGGACTTTACATCCCACCTTATGTAAATCTGCTCCTCATCCCTCCTCCTGCTTCAGAATGAAGTTCTGACATAGATTTTTTTTTTACCCTGACATTAGGAAGTTGTGGCTATGCAATTATTTGTATAATGGTTCCAGGTCAAACTAGTCTGATCCACTGCAATCTATTCAGATTTTTTACTTGTTTCTCAGAGTGGGCAACTGAGCTCTTCCAAATTTGGCTGTAGTACAAAAAAGCTTTCAGACATACTGGGATAAAGACTTAAAAGGAAACTGTAAACCACACCTTTAATTCTTTAATTGCTAACCAGTATTTTTAGACTTCAGTGTTTATTTCTAAGAGGGACAGCAGTCTATACAATAAAATGTTGTGAAAAATGAACAGGGCACTGTAAAGCTTTGAAGGAGAAAAAACTTTGCTAAAGAAGTAAAGCTGTGAGACAAAGTATGAGCAGGCAATAAAAACGACATGAATATACTGCATGAGCAAGTGAAAACTGAACAGAGAGGGTTATGTTTCTGGCTCCAGTGTTTCTGGCTCTGTATCCATAATGTGTTCACCTTAAGGTGCAATTTCACATCTGTTGGGTATTTAGTTATGTTAGTTGAAAATCAGAAGGGAGAAAAACAAATAAAGGGTTTTAAAGACCTAATGGACTTACAGCTTTAAAGTGGCAGAAGTAGAGATAAAAATTCTTTTCTCTTACTAAAATGAATGTTTAAATACGTATAACACTTGTCATCAAAAGGAGAATATGTAAGGAAAATACAACAGTAACATTTCAATTTAAAGTCTAAAGGTACTTAATTTAAATCCTTGAATGTATTTGAACATACATATTTTTAATGAAAGAGAAAAAAAATGCTCTAATCATACCTAATTTTTCTCAGTTCTAACATAAAAGATATGTCATGAATTGCTTGGAGATTTGCATGCAGGCCAGTGATACCCCAGTCTGAGGCATTCCTCCTTCAACTTCAACAAACCAAAAATGAGTGTTAGACACTTGCGCGTTCAGATTTTTTTGAGTGAATAAATAATACCATTTAAACTAAAAGCAACTTTCCACATCAAAGAAGAAAAATGGAACCCCAGCCTATCAGCCATGCATTTCCACATCGAACTGTGGGCTCCACAGTATTTTGTGAATACTATTACATTTTAAAAACTCTAAAGTCATATTCTGAACAGCAGTGTGATCCTTACTTACACTGCTGTGAATTAGCGTAGTCATTTGGTAGGACATTAGCTGACACTTTGGAAAGATTGTGCCAGAAAATTTGTCACAATGCCACTGAGAATCACCAGGGTTGGCCATTTCCCATATAAAGGTAGGTTTTTATATAAATGGAGTTGTTAACTTGTTTTGTTTTATCCAAAAGAACACTGAAATAAAAAGAGAATATATTTTCTGTAAATATGCTATGGAGTGTTATATTTATATTTTTCCATCTTGAAACAACATTGTACTTTGAATTTTACCTGTATTTGTTTATTTTTATGTAAAATTACCTGTAAGTATCTGAAAATGTTTTGTTTGGAAATGAAAAATGTGGTTAACAACAACAACAAAAAGATAAATCAGTAAATGAGTAATTCAACTACTCTTCAAAGCAGCAAGTTTGGTCTACTCACAACAAACTAGTATGCATTCAGCAGGGAGGACAGACTCAAGTTGTGACACAAACTGTAGGGAAAAATCTCACTTTGCACCTCAAAAAATTGATGAAGCCAATAGATCCATAGCTCATGCTGAACAATTAAACAGGTTAACGGCATTTGTAATTTCGTCTCTCTTTCAAAGACAGCCATATATACAGCTGAGTATGTCTCCACTACAATGTTTGTTTAATCAATAGTTCTGTATCTCCTGGCTCATTAATTCTTTACATATTCCAAGATTCCCAGAGCCTTGAGGTGGAACTGTCCTGTTCCTCACAGGCCTTTCCAGTTTGTATTTAAGAAGCATGCTTCCCATTTATGCTGTGTCTCCTTACCAGTATACTCCATACTCCATAAAGTTCTTCATGCTAAATATGGTTGGTTGTTTCCAGGAAAGAGCTAGTTTCTCCCCTGAGCACAACTCCTTTGTCTCAAAACCCAGCAGCCAGGACAAGATAAATGAAACCTTCCTGTCTACTACACAACCATACCTTTTAAAAAAAGAATATATACTGAATTTTAAGCAATCAGCTCTACTGCTTTTTACATAGCATCAAAAGTTCTCCAGATCCTGACTATTTGAAAATGAACATGTATTTAGACATTTTTCACATGCAAACATCTTTTATATTTAGGATGGATGCTTGAGAGTTGATTTGTCCTTTAATATGTCCTATGGTAGCAAAATTCAATAAAGTAACAATCCAGGCACATTTTTCATTCCAGGAAATCTCTGCTGCGGATGCTCTTTCTTTCCTTTCCTGCCTAGTTCAATTGATTGCCCCTTCCACTGTAACTGGAAGCCACATATCTCTTGGTCTGATGCTGAAGCTTTGTTTCTGTATTTTCTTAATAGGCTAATGTCCTTTCCCCGAATGATTTTGCAAATTCTACAACATCTAAGAAGGCTAAGAACAAACTGTAAGGATTAGACATTTTGTAGGTTTTCTGTTTGCTTATTAGGCACACGGAGTCTGATCTAAATGAGTTCTGCATTCTCTATTTTCCTCCCTATAATCTCTCTTACTAGCATGTAATTCACATATGAAAAGAAAAAGCTGAACAAAAGAAAATATGTTAATTCATTGTTCTGCTTTAGTTTCTCAATCCCTTGAGTGGTTCCCAACCCACAAGCACTTCTTTATTCCTTTCATTCCAATTACCGCTTAACCATCAAATGAAATAACTAGTAAAGGAAAGAGGTTATGCAATATATAGCATTCCACTGGAAATATTAAGTAGCTTTTACAATAGGATATTTGACAATGCTGAGAAAGAGATAGAAGCAATTAACATCAAATTGTTACTTTTCTCCAAAGGAAAATATTTGTTTAATTCAACCATTCAAATGAAAAGGGAAATTTAATTACAACAGTGTTTTATAACTGCCTGTCCAGATTAACAAAAAGTACGGACATTTCTCTCTGGAGTCCTGTTCAATATGAATATGAAATGTAGATAAGTTGGTAGAAGAACATAGCACGTGATGATAACCCTTACATTCCTCAAACGTGTAAGGAAACTCATTCCATAAAAATGCCATCACACATGGCTATTAAGCTCTATAAACGACAAACACTGTTGTTTTTAATTAAACAAAAAACTATCTGAAGATAAGGAAATAAATAAAATCATTTTTCCCATTTTTTATATTTATTTAGTATAGGCTTGGTCTGCAATAGGCCCCATTGCACTTTACTATACCCTACTGCCAGCTGTGAACTACGATTGTGTCAAATGAAATTTTCAGCAAGACAAGGTAGGCAAATCAGCACTAATACCAAAAGTCCCCAATCCTGTGACAGCATTATTACACTAAGACGTAAGGTGGCAAGAACAATAGGCTCTTGTCTTAGTCTGCAACCAACATGAATCTGATGACAGCTCCACCAAACTCTGTTTCTATTGCAAATTGCCCTCCCTAATCACACAGGGAGCATTTATATTAGCCTAACATTGGACAAAACCTGTCATAGTTGGAAAGAATTATGAGCATTATTAAGTGGCACTGTGTTTCTTCACTGTTGAGTAGGCCAAATTACATTCAACATTGAATCTCAAAAGTGCTGAGGGTAGTTTGTGGTCTACTGACAATTCTGGTCTTCTGCAATGCCTCAGGTACATTCTGTTAGTCATATTAACTAAATAGCTGTTCACAGTCCTTCAAATGTGATCTTATGCTTAAAGGAAACCGTATTTCTGCTTTAGGCACAGTGCGACTCAAAGGGACAACTCTGTAGGGTGGCATCTTGC
Organism: Apteryx mantelli; assembly: GCF_036417845.1. NCBI lineage: Eukaryota > Metazoa > Chordata > Aves > Apterygiformes > Apterygidae > Apteryx > Apteryx mantelli. Next base: position 9,282,883 of record NC_089990.1, on the reverse strand, counting down.
CACGTGACAAGCAGAGTCATTGACAATGGACACTGTTCAGCAGCAAAGGAACCACAGAATCTTTTAAAACATCTTTTAAAATTAGGAAAACTAACACTAAGGGTGTGACAATAGCCAGTCCTTCCCATTTTACTTTTCATTTTGATTGTACTGCCATTTATTTATATTTATAGAGAATAGCTGATTATATTCAGAGTGCATGTTCATCGCAGGGTTGCATTTTCTCACACACTGAATAGCAAAATAGAGATGGAGTAGAAAAACTACAAAAAGAGGAAATTCAAATACTGTGTACTGAGAGAACAAAGAATGAAAGTTGATTTAATTTAAGAAATGGGATTTCTATAGACAATTTAGAAACACCAAATACACAAAGGTCTCTTTCAGTGCGAGTACTGGAGCATTCATCTCAGGGCTTGATAAATCCAACTCTTACTGTATTTGAAAATTTGATTGAAGCAGGCAGCTTATTGCCATTAGATAATATAATACAGGAAAAAAACAGTAACACATTAAATGAGCTGGTTCAGTTACAACTGCAGCTGCTTCCAGTAAATTCCATCTTTTGAATAATAAAATTATTGGGCAATTAAAAGCAATTGCCACTTCTGTTTTCCTACTGATAAACATTATAAAAACCCTCAGAACCACTGATTTTTCCTGTTTATAGCAAAGCTTATCATCATCCAGCAAACTATTTTGTGTAGGTCACACTGAATTTGCAATGTAAGCTTAAAAACAGAGCTGCAATAGGATCAGCTGATTTCTGGTTACTTCTAATGACCAAACAATTCATACTACTAAAGCATGTTATTATAAATATGCTACCTTATTGAGCAAGTTTGCAATACACTGCACGGCATATGTTTTTATTGCAATCTATTGTCAAGTTATGGTGCCAGATTCAGTACGTGTTTGAATATGCTTAACCACGACTACTAAGCTGAATGGTATGTTTCTGGGCAAAATTTTTCACTTCAAATAAGGTAGGTATTATTTTATAAACTTGAGATCTTACCCAACTTACCTTGCCTGCATATACTGTACTGTGTAGCCCTGGAGCCCCATAAGTACAGTATTGCCATTGCTAATAACAGGGCATAGGCTTTCTATTTACTTCATAAGGTCTCAGAACTGAGACTTGTCAGGCATTGTATGAACTTGTTTCGGCCAGCTTGGAGCTTCCTTTTAGCTTGTTCAGCTGTACAGGAATTTTCCTAATGACCAGTTGGCTATGCCTAGTTTATTTTATTTTTGCTTCTCTTTGTTGGGTATAATCATATTTTTTATACAGATAGCAATATCAAGTAGTTATTCTGTGTAGAATGAAATATTTCTTATTCTAACATAATGAAGCATAGATGAATAGAGGCATGGTATGACTGCAGAGACAGTCATGAAAGTGGAGGTGTGGGACACAGTGTAGAGAATTACAGACATGGGATGATAAGAGGCACAGGAAACCCCATGCACCTGGGGTGCCAGTAACCAGAGCAAATGAGGGTGCCTATGTCAGCGTGTGTTCACTGTGAATATCGAGCTGGGCTAGCCAGGGAGCAGGCCAGGCACTGAAGTGGCCACAAGTCTGGGCCAGATACTGGAGAGACAAGAGCATCTGAACTGGCTACTGAGAAAGCAGGGGGGCAAGACCAATCACTGGAAGAACCATAAGGTCTAGGGTTTGACTGAGCTCACTGGTTTTTGGTGTGTGAGTGTGTCTCTGGGTGTTAGGCAACTGGAGACAAGAGAATCCAAGGGTCAGTTACCGAGTAGACTGAATGTCTAAGGCCAGTTACTGGTGTGTGCGTGTGTGTCTCCATGAGTGAGGGGTTCGGTACCAACAACTGGACCGGGGCTGCAGGCCTTGGGGGCTCACATGCCTAGATGCAAGTGACTGGGCCAAGTCATGCCTAGGTGCCAGTGACCAAAACCCGGGACCAGGTACTGCATAGATTCAGTGTCTAAGGCCAGCTACTGGAAGAATCTGCATTGTATATATATGCACATATAACAGGTATATTCCCATTAACAAACCTTCATCCTGATCAGCCAGAGAGGACAACATGATGAGGCTGCTGATCCTGTGCTTATTGGGCATACATGCTCAGCCTGGCTACTGGGAGCTGCAGCTTGTATTGGCCTACCAGATTTGGCGACCCCTAACAGTATTCAGTAAATACTTTACTTTAGTTTCTTCTTTTTTTGTTTTTTTTTTAAACAATGCATTCTGCACTTAAGCAAATATATTTTACAGGGAAGTTTTGAAGTCCTATCTTCTTCTTCTGTGTGTAAATTACTTGCTGCTACACTGGTTCAAAATGTTTGCCGAAATGGAATAGTGCAACCTATTCATAGGCCAGCTAGTAATTTTATGACTTACCTGCAGAGCAAACACATGGTAACAATCATCAGATATCAGCAGCTCAGTCACAAGACCGCTTCATCAGCCATAGGCTCCATCAGAGTGTATGTGATAGATTTCATTACCTGCAGTGGGGTGAAAGGTAACATAAAATTTATTAGTACTACATAAAAACAGAAAATGGATAAGTGCTTCAGTGTGTATGACATAGAAAAGATTTCCTTTTCCCCATCCATTCCAGACTGTGATGCATATATTTAAAATTCTCAACAACATTTTTACCTCCTTATTCTAAAGACTGTGTAATTTCTCTCCATAACCTCTTTCTCCTCTATCTTTAGAAATCTGGAAAGTGTCACAAAATACAGAGTTGTATTAGTGCAGGTAGATAGGGCTCTACCTACAAAGTGAGTTAAGTTTATTGATCAATGGACTGATCAAGATAAATGCAGAGGAAAGTGGTCTAAAAACTCTGAAGTGATAGTTAACTGATTGCAATAAATCCAAATGAACAGCAATCTTTTGGGATAGTGCTAGTGGATTAAGATTGGCAGCTATTTATGGGAGGTGATCCCCTATGAAAATTTCAAAGACCTTTACCCTCTGCTCTGGCAAATATACCAGATCAAACTTCTAACTTCAGTATATGCAAGTATAAATGAACCAAAAATTCAGACCTTAAAAAACGTAAGATATGGGATTTTCTCTAATAGGTTTACCAGTTAACACTAAGAAATTAGATATATAAGAAGAGTTGCCTCTTAGCAATGTTATGCAGCAGATCCTTGTTCTGTACACCAACACATCCTAGCAGGAACTGATGCCTTGAGTGTAGAGAATGTCACCCATCACACAAGCTGAAGCTGTTTCTCCACTGTATCACAGGGAAAAGAGTCTGAAAACCTGTGCTCTGAGTGATCTCTGAGGTCACCTCTGTTTCATGTTTCTAACATCCTTAGGCAAGAAACTGTACACTTCAAGGTCAGAGCCGGAATAAGGTCTTTTTTTAAATATAAAAGATACTCTGCATCTCCAGTCCCAGAATTTAAGATTCAGATCAGAGACAGAGATAGTGGGACTAACACGGGCATCTGACTGCTGGTAAGCAGAACAATAATGCTGGAGTGTGAAGTGGATGCTTTAAAGACCAGAGACCACAGCAATGGCTGAGTACCTAGTATTGCAAAAAAATGTGCATGTCATATTGCTCATTTCAAAGCAGCATCTCTTATTTCCATTTACAGCTAATTTGCTAAAACAGACCATGAAGAAGTGTTGTAAAAGTGAAACCACTGAATGTTAGTCATTTTCCACAGCAACACTTAATTTTACTATGTTGAGCTGAACAATGGAAGGAAACACAATCAAATACTTATTGTATTTAAAGCGCTTCAAAAAGATCAGTTATCTTTCTGTGGATAAGAAGCTACTATTGATTTCAACAGTGTTACTGAAATTCCACTTTTAGCAATAAAATGCACTGCATTTTTATCAGAAAGGGTAATGCATTATACTGATGCAACCCAATACTTAACACTGTTCAAAGGTATATAGTGAGTAGAGACTAGTGGCTTCTTTATGAAAGGGAAGTCTTTCCAACATTGATCTTTCTAAGTAAATGGAGCTTAAAACAGATTTCTTTTTCAGTATTCCCCCCGACAAAGAGACTGGATAGCAATACTGCATCTCTTAAAGATGCAAGGTAAAATCCACTTACAGCCTGTCTGCAATTCAGTATATGGGCCAACTGTATCTTGGCGTATAAGTGTGTTTTCAAAGACAAACAGAAGTCCCTTTCATAAATTTTTCCTAATGAAACTCACTGGAATCCAAAAGATCTCAAAATAGAAAAAAGCCTTGCTGAACTCCTAACTGAGCCATGCAAGACTTTCCATGAGTGAAATTCTTTTCTTCCATGTTGTATTCAATTGAAATGAGTAATCTTAAGCAAAGCCAGTCTTTTAAACCATTCTAAACCTCCTCCACATGATAGGAACTTAAAAGCAAGAGACAAAAAGTTACTTACAGTTTGAAAGAAAGTTTTGTGCTTTTTTTTTAATAAATGGAGGCAAAAAAAGCTAGGGCAAGAAAGAGAATCTGACATGAGTACAGGACTGTGTACGGCCTCTCTCTAGTGTCCACTGACAGCTGTCTGATTACAGTCCTTTTCTTCAGAACACAGCTACACTCCCAAATGGTAGTATGAATTCAATCAAACATCTACTTTGTGTTTATTAAAAGAAGAAAAATGGGTGCAAAATTGGGCTGTAGATTTTTATTAACTTCTACCACACGGAGGAAAAAAGCCAGATACTGAAACTGGTAATACTTAATTCGCTCTGTAGACCACAATGTCAGAAATAAGACTGCAGAGAAAATCTAAGATTTCAAAGATTATCTTGGAAATTTTGAAAAACCTTTACCACAAGAGAAACTAATATCCATTTTGCATGGAATATTTTCTCTGGGGCAAGGGCAATTAAGAAGAACAGCTTAAAATATGCTATTTAAAACTTGCTATATTAAATTTAGACATGAGAGTAAATTTGAAGTTTGGCCATTTTCAAACTGTAGGCAAAATCTCATCTTCCTCAAAAGCTCTGTTCGCATAGACAACTGTGTTTGCACCAACTCTTTCTGAAGGGAGATGTAGGTACAAGGGTTCTAAAATTCGTGCTGGAGGACAAAACACAATGAATGATGACAGGATTACATTTACTTTAGAAAGTCAGAGAGACTATACACTGTACCTGCTTTTTTTAGGTTTGTCTGTTTTACCTTTTCTCATAGCTAAGACGAGCTGCAATTTATTTGTTTTTTATAGGCAGAGAAAATGAGCTATTGAACCTTAAGTTATGCTTGGTATGCATGTATTATTTCCCTGTCTACCTCCAAAGTCCCCTACCTTCAGCATAATGCTCTTCTACATTTACCTGCTCTTCTCCTTTTACTTTTTGTAAGATTTTTTTAACATCAACAATGATATGTTGACCTGCTGTTTATCTGGACAAGTCAAATACTCTCGTATAAAGGAATAACCACACCAGGGAGGCAAGCTTTGTACCTTTCTCATCTGCACAGTACCTTGGCAGCCATTCTCCTTGAACTACAGAACACTTACACAGATGCTGAACATTTTTCCCAAACACTCCATGCTCTTCTGAATCTTTCGTCTTGGATAGTCAGCTGCCACAAGTTACTATCTTTTTATTTGCTGTCTAACAGATCTATATTATAGAGTTTCTAATTGTCCTGATACATGTTACATTTTGACGGAGTGCCTGTAAATAACCCTGTTGTCAATAGCAAACACAGCAGCAAATACTTATGCAGTTGGTTTGATGTGAAAAATGAAAAATCAATGTAATATGCCCTTATTGTAGGCACCTGCAGATAACAGCCAATAGAATTGATTAACTCCTACACAATAGATAATAAAGCCAATTACAAAATGTATGGAAATCCCAGTACAGCTCCACATTTAAATGCAGCAGTGAAGACAATGCAAAAAGAAATTAAAATAAAAGCTGAAAGATGACTAATGGAGTCAAAAACATATCCCTGATTCTGTACACAATGGTATTATTTATTCAGATTATCTTCTTATCAAGAATCCAAAAGGTTAATGCAGTTCTGATCCATTTGTTATGAACTCCAAAAGTTCCTGCATCTAGATATAGGTTTATTATCCCCCCTGTTAAGAGTAGACATAAAAAGACATAGGCACTGCACATGTTTTATTTGCCCTAATGCCAAAAGAATAACTTTATACATTCCAGCATATCTTTTACAGAATTTTCAATGAAATAGCACTCTCCATATTCATGTAATTCTCCTGAAATAGAATAATTTTCTATTATTCTACTTCTAAATAATAATAATTTTCCTAAATTTCTATTTAAAGATTTTTATAACCTTCAAGTAATGTACCCAAAATAATATCCAAAACAAGAATATAGTAAAATTAGTGTGAGATGATCTTTAATGTGACATCTTCTGCATTCCCTCTTCTTCTGGGGTTCAATTCATTTTGGTCAAAGTTCCCATATTAACTATACATACACAACGTATAATTATAATTGCTAGTTTAAAAGGAAGGAATGAAGGGGGAAAAACAAAGAAGGAATGAAAATAAAAGGGAAAAAAACAAGGAAAAAACCTATTCCTTATTTTAATTGGGTCTCGCAGAAGAAATGTTATTCTGAAAGTACCTCTAAAAAACTGATTAATATTTAGTTATCTCTCTCTTCTCAATGACTGTATGATTGCCTGTTCCTATAAGCTCACTCCTTAAAAGCATAAAACAAACCCAGTTTCATAAGAATAATACACTTGGCAAAGGAAATGAAGTTGTCAACAAGAGATGCTTCTCAAAAAGCTAGGAAACATTATAAAAAACCCCATATATATATATATATATATAGGTCGTATTTGTTTGTAATCACAGTTATAGACACTTCTCCAAAATTGTAAGAAATACAAATAAAGTTTAGAAAGAATGTTTTTCACTTTGCAATTATCAAAGAATGTGACAGACAAGAATAAAGTTTGGAGCGGGATAAACCTTGACATAGTGAAAGAAATATTTTTGGTTTTTTTCATTCTCACGGCAACTGTGTAAACCAGTGGTGCTCTGTAATCCTGAGCAAACACGGCATGCTCTCGACTCATTCACGTAGTAGTTCACTGAACAAAATGTTCTGTGGGCTTCCGAACCAGAAAAGGCTGTACCTGCCTTCTTTATACCGTTTTATACCTGTGTATTCGTGGTCATTCCCTCCGAGATGCACCCCTTCTGCTGTGCGCTCCAGCGTTCAGTTACACCTAACCCTTAGGCCAGATCCTTTATTCAAGCTGTATACAAAGGGCAAGCATGAGACTCGCACTGCTGCTCAGGGCACGTAGTGGAGTCCTGATGCTGAAGTCACAGCAAAGACAAAGACTGATGGCTCCAATTCATAACCACTTAATATCTTCTTTATTTCTACTTGATATCTTCTATCATACATCTATTATGCATTTTTTATTGTGCAAGTATTTTAGCTGCATGTTAAAGAGGGACTAGAAGCCAATCAATTTCATATGTCCTTATTTTGAACACTTTATATTTGATTTCTGTATTCTAAATGTTTCCTGCTTTGACCACCCTTACTCTACAAGAGCCTTTTAAAGTGATATAGGTCAAACCAAAAGGCGGAAGACCGGTAGTCCTGCGTGGACTGGACATTGGTAACTGGGCCATAAACTTTTTGTCTGGTCAGCTTCTTGTTCAGTCGTCATCTTCAGCAACCCATTAACTAACTGCACTGCTGAGACAGGTGTCTAGTCTTCAGGCCTCCTGAACATTACTTTTGTAACTAGAAACCATGTCTAATAGAAATGTTTTACGATCAAGCACTAGCCCTACCACACGTCAGGGGAATATAGCACAAGGACAACATAGTATAGCCCAAGGGCATCAGAAAACTGAACCTTATCTAGAGGTTGAAACAGTGCCTTCTTGCTGAGGTCCAGGGCAGCCTCTTACTGGTTGATGTTGCCACTGCTCAGGATATGGTATGCTAATCTTAGTGTAACAGCAAAAAGCTGTGTAATCCTAGACAACCACTTTAAAACTTCGTAACAAAAATACCAAGAGTGCCTGCATTTTGCTTGCGTGCAGAAACTCAAGGAAACAGATAAAATATAATCATATAGGATACATACATTTCTTATGAAAAGATACTATGAGGAACAATTCTCACATGGTCTTGAGAGCAACCTGCCTAATGAACAGAGAGCGCTCTTTATGCTAATGAAAAAATCCTGCCCACTCTTCTTTAGACACCATCTTTCACTATGTGACTATCACCTTTTCAATTGCTACAATTCCCTCATCTGAAAGAACAGCTGAGCTTGTCAGCAGTCTAGTTGCAATGTCAGAGATTAGCTGAACTGCTCCCATTAGAGTTAATGGAGTTACCTACTAAATCCCTACACGTTGAGTTGTCAAGTTTTTCTTAAGCAATAATATCCTTGCAAGCTTCCATTTACCCCAAGGTTTTTTTCTTCTTTACATTAGAGAAACTGAAGTCTTTCCTTTGATATTTTAAAAATCTCCCTATCTCCTCTCTATTTCCAATAAATAGAATTTTCAAGGACTTGGCGGATATTGTGATGACATCCAAATAGCATAACAACAGATTATATCTTTCAGTGATTTGATGGTGAAATTTGCTAGTAGAGTAATATGCAAAACCGTGAAAAGAGGTTCTCTAGATTTTCTATCCCACATATACATACGTATCAACTATTTCTGACATTTCAGATATTACATATAAAAGAAGAAAGCAACAGACTTGAGATGAATTAGCATACTGTCTTCCTGATAAGGAAGGATAAGGTATCTCACATTCTTGTTGTTTATCAGCAGAAATCATGTAATTATATATCCTTCTAACTTTAAATTTCTACTACTCATATATAGTATGTCTGCTTTACCAATTTGACTATGATATCTTTCTACGCATATCATAATTACATATTAATCTTGAATGTATTCTTGCTCATGCAAATATTTAACTGAAGCTCTGTGGGACAATCTCTTTATGGTAATTAGTGTCTTAAAGAGCTCGGAGAATAGTCTCATTATGATAGCAAGGATAACAGACTGTTTTCAGAACATCCATAGTTGTTTTTTTCTGGGTTTCAATAAAGGAGTTATCAATCCAGTAAATAGAGAAGAGAATGCAAAATTGTGTCTATGGCAACCATATTATCCCTCTTCACTTTGTATTTCTACGGCTTTTCAATGGATTCTAGAATTCACCCTCATTTTTATTCTGCACAGCTCAACTAAAACTATCTCTGAACTATGCCATTATTTCAGAATTGCTACCCACTACAAAACTGATCTGTAAATTCTAATCTAAAAAGCAAACTACTCTACAAGTTTAACAGGCAGTCTTTTCAGGGAAAGAAAAAAAAAAACCCTACTGAACTAATTGCTTCCTAGAAAGTTTCTGGTACTGTTGCTGTCTGGCACCAAACTCCCTTACTTACAGACAATTCTTGCGACAGGGAGATCCAGAGAGGGTGATGAAAAGAAGAAAAGAACAAAGAATGAAGCTCTTGTTCAGTTTTGAAGCTGTTCACTACTCTGCAGCAACTCAAAGGTTGGGAGGAAAAAGACAACCAAATCTGTCACAGTGCAAGGCTTTGAGGATGAGCCCACGGAGTTAAGAAATCTCTAACAAAATATACATGCAAATATTTTCGTGTTAAAGGGCTGAAACACTCTCTTTTTTCACCTGACAGTGTTTAAATTTGCAAGATAATTTAATAAAAGTGATTGATCTTAAAAGTTATTTAAATTTCAAAAGAATCCAACAGAAAATAACGTAAGATTTTGCTTTTCCTACTCTTTGATATTGCTTTGACTCCTTCTAATGCTACTGTTGAATTTTGGGTCTTCTAAGTCATTTTTCTAAACGCCCCTCCTCCACCAAACCACCCTTTCTCAAGCCCTTCTTTTCTGGCCATTTCCAGTTTTCCTCATATATATTTCTGCTGAATCCAGCTGTCTTAGATTGGAAGACATCTGCAGCAAATAAATTGAATATTTGCCTAAACAATAGTCATGAGATGAGTGGCTACCACGCCTCTAGGTTCTCAACCCACATTTTACTTCCCCCACGTTCAGGTTTGCTTTACAGAATACATGACATGAAATCACATCCAAAATATAGCAGACTTGATACGCACTGACAGGGCAGAGATGATGCAAACTCAAAACATTTTTGACACATTAGGCTTACTTTATGTTCACAGATCAGCTATGTAGTGTGGATGTCACAGATTCCAGTGTCTGCTGGATATGACATATAAATTTAAATGTGTTCACAACATACACATACATACTCCTGCCTAAGAGGTCTTAAATGGAACTGCACTGTCCCTTACAAATGATAGTACTATTTTTGAATAGTCTGACTTGTAACTTTTCCTTTAAATATTCTCACCAGCATGCTATTTTTTAAATACGGTAAAATCAGAATGACTGTAGAAATAATGCTGATGACCTGCCTTTGAGAGAGTTTCATTATACGGCGGTTTGGTATTTATTAGGAATGATGCTGTGTAGTCCAGGCAATAGATTTTAGCCTCTATTTTTAATAGAGAGCTAAACATTAGTTCGGTAGGAATTATGTTTTTGAGAACAAAAATTGCCATTGCCTTTGTTTCCTTCTACTAATATAAATTTAATTCCTAATTTGACTCAAGCATGGCCTTTTATTTATTTTAGCGACAGCAAGTGCTATTGGTGCCAGTTAAAATAAAGCTGATCTGATCTGGATCCAACAATCAAAAGTTGTTGTCTTTAATATCCAAATTTACTACCACTGATTTTGTGAGCTGTTGCATAATAGCAACATACAACAGATATGAGGTAAGTTTAAGTATCAAAAGTCTGAGTTCTTATGCAGATCATGAAATGTTTCATTTATACCTGTCACAAGACACTTCTAGCAATTTAAGATTTTACAAATTAGGACAAATTTAGGACAATATAATTATTTAAAATTATGAAAAAATTTGTGCACTCAAATAAGAATTTGATCTAATAAATAAAATATATTTTAAAGGAGTGTTTTGCAGGTTACTGCAAGAAGGAAAGAATGCCTATTTCCATGCAGTAATTCAGTGGCATAAGGCTGCCAACCTGCCATGGAGGCACACTTTTATCTTGTCATAAATGTTTACAATCTATTTGCAGTGAGCTACGGATTTCACAGAAACTCATTTTCTCCGAGGAATTTTCTAGAGACATTTGCCAGCATTTTTTCCATGAGGTGAGCTTTGCACACTGCCTGCTACGCACAGCTAAACCCTGCCTGATCTGGATTCTTACAGTCCTTTTAGAAATATTAGAACCTTTATGGTTCATTCACCGAATGATTGCTTAAAGGAGGAGACAGGGCAGGAATCATGATGGCTTTACTAGTGTTCCAAGGCCCTATTTTATATCTTTTCTTTTCTGCCCCTTCAAAAACACGAGGCAACTCTTTTTCACTTCAGTGTTTTAAAGCAAAGCCTCTGTTCTCTTGGTCCTTCAACTATATAGAAAATTAAATCTTTATTATTAGGTCTCCTCAGACTTCTCAATGATTAATAAAAAATAATGACAGTTAAACTTGTTTTAATACTCACACTCCAATCCCCTGCCTGCCTCCTTCCTCTCCTGGGTACTGTCTTAAAACGTGTTTCTTATCCTAGGCTTCCTTTTACATTCCTTAATGAGCAGCAGACTAGTCTCTTAACTGTCCTCCACAGAAATGGATTAAGTTTCACATGAAGAGAGATCCCCAGGTATGTGTTAGAAAAGCTGTAAGCAGCTGTGTGAGATGGGATGAGAGCAGAGACATAATTCACCTGATCTTGACAGCAAAAGCACCAACTCACTGCAACATTTATTTTGACTCCCAACGAAAAGACCCTTTTAACTTGTCGCATCTTTTATTCAGCAACTCATTTTCTGCTAAGTATTAAAAGTCAGTAGGGTGTGAGGATTTGTTCCAAGGCTTGCTGAGATATTACTTACACGAAGGAGACGCAGACCATTTCTGCTGAGTAAAGCCATTGGGGATGTTTGAAATTCAAATGCATCTTACCCCCACCCAGCACACGGAGGCCAGTCACGCGTCTTTTTCTTCTCTTTGTTATTCCCCCTTCATCTTACTTGAGCATATATTTTTCTGCACCTTTTATTGTTTATAGTGTAATTTCTAAAAGTAATAACTTAAAAATAGGCAAGATCATTTATTTAAACTCATTGTTTAGATAAATGATATAAATGTACATCAGTATTCACTATATTATTTTCAAGCAAAAATGATCAAAGCTTAAGTATATGATTTGAGGTGGTTCATTATTAGATTATGCCTCTCCAGCATTTGTCTATCCTATTCTTAAATCCCTCCAGCAAAGATGACACTACTGACAGCTGTGCAGGTAATGACCTCATGTAACTATTAGATCCTTGGATTCCCCCCACGCTTATTTTTCCTGTTATTCAGCAATACTTCCTCAACCTACCTAAAATTCACATAACTTTACAGAATTTCATCATATTTTTCAGGCCATTTCTTCAATCAGTCAACTTTTTAAAATTATTTATTCCTCTTCTCCTTTTCAAAGCAAACACCTTCTCTGCTAGCTTGGTGTGTCTGTGAGTTTAGTAAGTCTGTAAGCATATCCTCCTGTGTCATCATCCAAGATAATAAGAATTCTGACTAAAACCAGAATTACGACAGACTCTCAAGTACACCCCTTAATATTTCCTTCAGTTTTGATAAGAATCATAACCATGCTCTGAATATAGTTTACCAGTTAGTTTTGCATCCACCCTATACATCTAGACAGCACTGAAAGATGTTTGCTTAGCTCAAGAGAATATCATAAAGCAGCACTGAGTTCTATCTATTCAACTTCTCTTAGCAATCCTTCCTTAGCTTGCTTAACAGAATGTCATGAAAGACACTGTCAAAATCTTATTTTACCTTTAGTGAAGGCACAAATATAGAACCCTGCTACTTAAATCGCATGGACATAACAAGACCAAGGCGAGACATTGAGGGAAGTCATACTGAAAGATCTTTATTATGCTGTAACTGTTAGACAAGACAGATTTCTTGGGGACACTTCTGCATGGTTAAGTTACACTATCCACTTAGAAAAATATTTTACAGCAATCTTCTGAAACCAAATGTCAAATCTATTAGCATTAGTGCAGTACAATCAGAGCTCTTCCCTAAATATATTTATGACATCTCTTTCTCACAAACAAAGAAATGTTACACAAATTTACACGTTTATGGACAGAATTGCGTTACATGGGAAAAAGATAATCTTCCATTGTTAACATTTCCACTAACTCCCCATCTGATTTACAATGACAATTCAGTCAGTTTAATTTATTTTCAAATGTCTAATAACACTGGAATCTCACTGGTAAAGTTGAGCCTTTTTCTTAGCTCAGGCAATTCAGTATCACAACAGTAGGTTACTGCTTATTGGTCTTTAAAAAAAGAAGACTGCAACAAAATCCCTGCATTTCTGAAGGAAAATTTTAATGAGTCCTCTGTAACAGATTACGTCAGCTCTCACTGACTCACTGTTTTGCTAACTCAAATGGAAAGTTCTTATCCCTCCTTCTTCTGCAGTATCAGCTCCATTTAAGATGAACAAAAACCAATGAAGTTTTTTATATATGTTTCTGAAAAAGAAACACACATTATCATATGTAATAATTGTAGTATTACAAAATATACCTGCTTAGATTTCAACAAATCTTTCAAGTGGAATGAAAAAATTAAAACTACCTTTCTAACCTCTGCCTTACTATTTTAACAGCAGAATGACATATTAGTACAAAGCAAAATACTTAAATAGTAAAAGGGTTTGAACAGATCCTTAAAATATTCCAAATTGGAAAGCTTTCCAAAGTAAGATTTTTTTATATACATATACACACACACACATATAAAATGTATATTATACATACACACACATATGTATGCATGTGTATATGTGTGTGTGTATATATATATATAAAGTCATTTTCAAAAATAACAAAATTAAGTGAATTAAAAGATTTAAAAAAGTCTTTTATGAAATTTGAAAAGTATGCAATTATTTATGATACAAGTCCAGGCTGCCATGCACATTTCACCACAGTACATAGCAAGTAAGCAAATTACACATGGCTTACATCAAATTATTCAGTTTCTCAGTGTTTTAGTCATTACTTCTTCCTTCCTGTTAAGCTCAATAATAACACAAGCAAAACCCAGAGTTGATAGTAGATTGTTTCATGGGTCACAATCCAAAGTATTGCAAAGTATCTAACCAGAGAAAGTACTTTTTTCATACAGTTACCACAGATGATGCATGATACATGAAGAAAAAAAAAAAGTAGGATGGTTTGGGGCAGAATACACCGGAGTAACTTCAAAATTAGAGGAAAATTTTAGGTACTCAAGACGTTTTACATTTTATTTGCAACTGATGGTAGGAGGAAATGTGGATACTGTATCTTCTTTCCAGAGTACTGAACGTGACAAATACTGACACTGGAAACTGAAGTATCCATCAAAAATTTGGACAGAAGAAGCTTTCCAGAAGAGTGAGCCAATGTCAATACTTGGATTAGAATCAGTAGTCCTGGTTCTGTACTGGAAAATGTGTGCCTCCTAGCCGATTTAAAACTGAACCCGGATCTTACACTTTCTGGGAAATTATTCCAACTGGTATCTCAGCAGATCTGACATCAGTCTTACAGACGGGCCGTACAAGGGTACAGCACATGCTTTGCAGCCTGCATGCAACATCTGCTGCTCTGGTGAGCACACAGTTGTAAAGCTATGGAAGGACACTGAAGAAGAGTAATTACACTATTATTCTAATACTGCTAGTGCCTCCTTGCAGCACTGGAAGTGCTACAAGGACAGAGCAGCAACAGGTGAGCAGCAGCATGTGATGAGGGAAAGCAAAGAGGCACCATGAATGATTAGGGTGACTGAAAAGACAAGGATAGCATCTGGGAACCGGGCATGGCCAGATGAAAAAGAAGAAACAGAGTGACAGGAGAAAGAGGAAAAGCAGCTTTAAGCAGTAGTTCCAGCAGCCTAAAATGAGGTTGGGAACTACGGTACTTGGCAATTATATTAGAGTTGGATGGAACCACCACATTCATCATGTAGCTTTCCACTGGCTAGGGGACAACACTGGATATGTCCCAGACACGCAGAAATCCCCAGTTGTCCAAAAGTCCTAATCCAAACTAATGCAGCCACACAGAATAATGCATCATCCTTTGGAAACACTAGCAAGTATTTGGAAGTACAACTACACCTGTGTGGCACTGCCACCAAGCTAGGAAGTGAATGAGTTAGGCAGCTCACCTCACCTGATCATGCTTTCAGTACTGGAAGCCAGCTACAACTTCAGGCTCTGATAACCTGGACTGCTTTAAGTCTCTGACCAAATGGGGGTCCAGGCTGTGAAGGTAATTCATACGCTTGGTGGTAGGCACCTAAGCTCTGGAGAGAAACAGGATTTTAAATATACTTCTCCACTCTGTTTCTTATCAAATATTGTGTGGCTCTCCACTCAAAATGCTGGCTCCTGCAAATCTTTTAAGCCTGAAAGCAGGATGGGAAAGCAGGCACCTATCTCAGAGCTGTGAACTTCCTGCAGGAAGCCAAGCTCCTGAAGTGTCTGAGGATCTGGGCCTCTGTGTCAGGAAATTCCAAGGAAACTGTCATGTGCCATAAGCTTATTTGAAATACAGATTTTGGTGGGGAAAAAAAAAAAAGAGGATAATTCATTCCTTGTGTATGCTGATGACAGAATGTCAGTGTTCCTTAATGTATTATATTAGAAAGAATTTCAGTCTGAAGCATACACATTAACAGATATATGAGCTTAAAAATAACCTCAAAAAATAATCACAAGTTTTATTTTTCTTATGTTGTCTGATCACTAAAAAGCATCTTCAAGAATTTATCTTGTATTGCTGAGATGAAGACAACTTCAGTGATATTTGATTGCTGCTTGTTAGATAATTGTTCAAATAAAATATACCAAATTTACTTTATAATCCTTTGCTGCCATCTGTTGGCAAACAGAAGACAGTGAAAATAAGCAATTTCTTGACATCAAATAACAATAAAAGCTAAAATGAAATGCTTAATTACATTACATGAAATGCATAATTATATGTGATTGCAATTAGATGATTAGGTCTAGTGTATATTTCTTCTGCCACAACTTAGACTACAAAACAGGTGAGGTACATGCTGCAAAGTTAATATTTCCAAAATTTGTCTTGAAATGCTTAAAAAGATTTTCTCAATACCAGAAAAAATGTAAGATAAAGGGAAGGGTCAAGTTTTCAAAAGACCTAAGACAGCAAATTTCATCTTTCCTCCGCTCCAGTGACGTGGCCAGCGTCTGTTTCTTTCAACTGGAGCTAGCTACTGTGTCTAGCTGCTTTTCATGGTATCTGTGTTTTTGCAAGCCTAGAAAACAGACAGCACAAAGTCTAGCTAAATTCTAGCTACATAGCCTAACAGCTGGATTATCATTATTATTGTGCTGAGCTTGCCAGAAACATAGCTGTTTCAGCCTTTCCTGTCATGAGTCCTGAATCTGATCTAAATGAACAAGCACCAAAGATAAGATCTACAAGTGGAGTTGCACAGGTACAACCTCTGCTGAGACCCGAGACTGTAAGACTGCTCTACAGAGGATTAAGGTGCCTGCGAAATGAGTAATGCCAGTTCATCAGATGTCACTTGTGCTAACAGCAGACAGTTACATGGCATAAGCCACGCAATTCTCATTAGTTCCCTCCTCCCAAGCACCTGCAGTAACTATCAATGGTGTAAAGACAGTCAGAAAATGAATCAGGAATAGGTGCTGGTGCTGTTTCACACTAGAATACATGCATCTGTGTTCAACTTTGTTGGACAAACTGAGACCAGAGAAGCAAAATGAAGCAGTTAATGTTGATGTTTGAATTTAGTACAGTCCTACTCCTCGGTTTTATTTTTCTTTCCATTTCTGAGTAGTCAAAAATGACCATTTTAAGTTATTTAGACAACTTATCCCAATCACAAATTCTAAGAGTATTAGGAATCAAGGTAGATGGTTTCCAGGGAAGTGTTAGCATTTCAGAATTAGATGTTTTCTGAGGCACATTTTCACAGATACGTTAAAGATCAATTGAAGGAGACAGAAGATTGGGCCAACTGGTTCAATCAGAATAATTTGTGTAGTAAGCTTTTACAGTAAGCTCAAGTGAGAGTTGTACTGAGATCAAGTTTTTGCATAGGCAACAACTCCTTTTGTTCTCTAAAATACCATCCATTAGATTCAAAATTAAAAAAAAAAAATCCATAGTCAGCAAGGAACTGTGTATTTAACTGTGGTTTAGTTTTTATTAACTTCAAAAGAACAAATTCCTCTGAGATAACAAAAAATAAGAAAGAGGATCTCCAGGTAGAAATCCCATATGATGTTAGTGCTGAAGTCCATAAATATACAGCGTATCCAAGTTGACACGAATTTCAATACGAAAGATTTCAGTTTCCAATAGTCCTACCTTGCAAAGCCAGAAAAGTCTCCAGACAACATACCCATTTGTACTTCATTTCACTAAATGTCATCAATTTATATATCCCATTGGATGAAGTATAAGCTAATAATTTATCTACTTAGATGATGCATCACCACAATCTCTTTATGTTTAACCTAAATCTAAGAACAATATTTTGGAACAGGAAGAATTCTGTCAAAGGTATGTTTTTGTTTATGAGAAATTTACCATCAAAAGAACTAACGGAATAATATATTCAACTATTCAACTACATGTTCACACCATGCATATTAAAACCTTATGGACATAATAGTACCTCAGTTTTTAATTAATAATTTAAAGTAAAGATGGGAAGTGGTAAATTTGCTAATGTGTCTTTCTGGTAGAAAGTTTTATTTTGTGAAAGTCATAAACTGAAGCCAGTTGCTACAGTGCCATGAAGCTCTTTGCAGGTCAAGTTACAAGTTATAATTGAAATCCAAGATTCCTCTTGACTTCCAAAAGTTCTATTTCCCAGATTACTTTCTAATGACTAACAAAACAAGACTAACCACCAAAACTTCAAAACAAAAATGAATATTAAATTGCCGTGATTCCATTTATTGATACACTGTACCTTTAAAATCTAAGTCCTCTGTTTTTTCAGATACATGCCTAAGACAAAAGAAAGATTCAGGCTGTTTTCATACACAGTTTTAGTTTTCTTTCATTTTTCAACTGCAGATTACTTAGAAAGAAAACAAGAATTTTCACTATTCTTTTAATTGACACCAGATGGCACTGCAAAAGATGGACCCTAATACTAAGGCCTCAATACCTTCTCCTTTGAATCCAAGTTTCAAGCCAAGCATGCAACTGCATTTTGAAAGTATGAAGTACTCACACTCAGATTTAATATATACACAGCAGCCTCAAACAAACTCGACATAGCATTGCATAGAATTAAAATCAAAGCTATATTTCTGCAAAATCCTGACTGCAAAAATGACATCTTTATATTCTGGAATAGCCCAAATCTAACCAGATTTTTAAATGTTACTCCAAAAAAGCAACTTTTATATATTTATTTTATTTCTATGATATTTATAATTAGCTACTGCATCCTGGCAGTGTTGCTGGATGCTCCAAAAATCTGGAGGTTTTTTTTTTTTTTTTAATTTATGCAAAAAAACAGAATCATTGCTTACAGTGTAGATCTGAAAAAATGAATACCTGTCAGAAGTGACACCTCCTCCTTCAGGAGATCTGCTCTCTAAGTCTATTTTCGTTTCCAGTTTTCACTTTATTGTCTAAATTAAGCTTTTACTAAATACATCCAGATACCAGAAAAACAGCTAAAAGAAAGAAAGCTGGATTATCATATTTGCTCACACCATTATAAATTGTCAAGTCTAGGTAAACTGTTAAACACAGAAACAAAAAGCAAAAAGAAGGAAACTATGCACTAAGCATCACCTTAAAGAACAGCGAAGATATTACTATTTCTATATTACTCACTCATAGCCCAACTTCCACTAATATATGCTAAGCATAAATGATTATCTAAAATGATTATTGCCATTATCACTGTTACTGCCATTAAAGGAGGCTACATCAAAAGCCTGTATAGATGGTAAGACTTAATTAAGTGTTAAGAAATTAAAGCATAGAACATAAACTAATATTGCTTGAGTTTGATAGAACTGTGCTTTAGAGGTGTGAAAAGGAAGTCACCTTATCCAAGGTAACAACGATAGAAGGGCTAACAGGGTTTATAGGGGTAAGCCCATGTGGCATCCTAAAGAGTTTGACCAAAGATTTTTTCTCATCATTTCTTCTCTTAAAATTGTAAACTACAGGAAATATTTGAAAATACTTTGTGTGGTTGAAATATAGAACATTTTTTGACTGTATTCTTCTTCTTTTTTTTTTTTTAAACTCTATCTGATGTAATGCAAAGTCAGGCTCTTACAGCAAGTCAGAATGATGGTATGAACTAACAAATCACTTTTTGGTCAAGTCCTGCAAGTTGCTTAGCAGAGTAATTTTATTTATTTGTGCAAGATTACTCATAGGTATAAGCATTATGCCTCATATTGGCCTTTAAGGCATAACTGATATTTTCATTAAACTTGGAACAAATAAAACCTGTCATTGGACTTTTTTTTTTTCCTGTATAGGGAGAGAGGTGAGTTTAATCCTCAATACATTTAGAGACAGGATTAACCCTCAATCTGCTTTAGAGACAGGATTGGATTACTGACTGCAATGAATGCCCCATTTGTAGTGGAATGGAAATAAGATGACTACTGGCTACTAATGACTATACATACTATACTTTAAAAGTATGTATCTTAACAGTCCTTTTATTTCTCATGAATTCACTAGCTGTTCTCTCAAGGCACATTTTTAATAACATATAATATTTAGCAGACAACTGATTCAGTCACTGTGAATCAGACGTTTCACATTTTTATTTAACCATTCTACTACATAGATAACAATCACAAAAAAAACCCAGGAGTGACTACATAAAATGCATTCAATTGCAGGTTTAAAAAGTAAACCTGCCCAGTAGGAGGCATCATTCTCTCTCTACTTGTAGAGCTAAACTATTACACTAATATTCAGAATTAATAGCATAGAGATACATCATGTGAATTTTGACAACTGAATTGTAAAGCTCAGAATAGACATGACTGACCAAATAATTTCATTAATTACAGAAGTATTCCTTCCTTGATATAATGGGGTTTAAGAGGCTGGAATAGTCCATTAAACAGATTTGTGATACCCACTCTTGTGATCTACTGAGTATGTTTTAAACATTAGTCAAAGCTGATTAACAGATTTTTATCAACTATATGCAAATTGCTTTAGCCATGAATTAGATGTATGAGAGTGGCTTGCACAAAAAAAAATATATATATAGCTTGTTGCAGCTGGATTTAAGCAAGATGAAATTAAACCCTTTATAATGGTGAAATTAATGTTTGCTGGGAGAGAAAAAAAAAAGTCAGGCATCAAAAAAGTGTTATCCTTCCTAGCCTTGAAACATTTAATTATAATTAGAACCAGCTAATACAATGACCACAATGACCAGAGAAAAGACGACAGTAAAATGCACCACCGGCCTAATGATGAAGTGTGTGAGAAAAAAGATGAATCTTTACTCAATTAGGCTCATTAATATCACACCAGTCTACTCTGCCCTACAGCCTGCTGCAAAATAAAAAATTAAAGCAGCGCAGTGACATCTTCAAAGTTCTATGATTATATAAAAAAATGCTATGAAGAAAGATGAACTGATAGAAAAGAATTTAACTAGAAGAGAGTTGAAATAGCTTAAAAAAAGAGAGAGCGAAGGAAATAAAATATTAATCATATGTATTGACTGTTTCCTTATTGTAAGAAATTCTGGGCCAGGTGCTTGCCTTCTACAAATCAAATATACATGTCTCTCTTAATGAGAGGTCAAGACAGATTTTGACATTCAGACACGTTCTTGAAACAACTGAAGTAGAAACAACGCATGACAGCATGACGACATTATTAGCACTTCTCATCCGAATAGGAAAACTAGAAAAATTTCTAACTCTTTCTACTCCACGTTACCACTATTCTACCAAGTACCTCAGATATGGGGCCCTTGACATCCCTGGTATCTTCATATTGCCATCTTCACAATTACCAAAGATATTGATTCACACTGCATAATTTTACGTTACAGGTTTTTTTCCTGAAAAGGACTTGAGACAACCTAATTTTCCTAACAGAAGTTCTGTGAATGATAATAAACTATACTTTGACCTTTACAGTATGGAGTAATTTAAACACGGTATGTTACAGTTCTCCCTCACCTTATGTAGCCCACATAAGCAGTGAAAACAAGCATAATGGACATCTAATCATAATGTAAAATATTGAAAAGGTCAAATAAAAGAAGCATTAATGTTCAGGCAATAAATTCTGATAAGCAGAGTACAAGAAATGGCAAACATGAATCCATTCTTGTAACAATGACTGCAGACAGAATATTCAGTAGTACAACTTTACCAGTTGTCTAATCTGATGGAAAAAGAAAACACCGAATTTTCCAAACTCAGCTCCACTGAATTTATGAGCTTCCATGAATTTATTAGCTTCAACAGTGCGGTGGAAACATTTATGCAAAAGACCTTTTACGTAGTCTTTGTAATACCTCAAAAACATACATGCTAATCAGAGATGCATTCACAACGCTGTTCTATCAGGTCCTTAAACACTCTTTCTTTACCACATATTCATGGAATTGAAGATCCAAATATGTCCATGAAAGAACAGTCCCATTTTCTATGTAACAGCATTTCTTTCTAATGCTCTCTAATGTCCAAAGTAGAGGACTTCTAAAATAAATAAATAAATCATTATCATGCAAAAACAAAGGTTGTGGAATGATGTTATTAATATGTAAGAAAAGTGAGAAACAAAGGGATTTTAAGTATTCCGTTATCACTAAAGAATCTTCTATACATGAAGGTAAAATGTTTTAGTAGAAAAACATTTTTGAATCTTTCATTTCTTTCATCCACATTAAAAGCAGTAGTCAGTATGACCTACCGCAGGGGAAGTCAGAGGGACTAACCTAACAGAAGTGGAGCCATTTACTGCAATTCTGTCTCTTCATAAAAATTCTCCCATTACTGATGACAACCATCATCTTTCTTCACCGCTTGGAGAAAAACTTACTTCCTTAATTTGTTCCAGCACAACAGGTAAAACCCAAGAAGCGCAAAAGACAGTGCCAAAGATTTCAACCAACCCGAATTCCCTAGCAAAGACAAAAGAAGTATGCATGTATTGCTACAAATAAAACTCCCTTTCAATCAGGAAAAGGGTCCCTTGATTGGAAAAAAATCAGTTCTACAGTGAACAGGATTCTTGTCTGAATGTGTTGTATTTATGTAACATAAAACAAGTCACATTGTTATCACACATTTAACTATGGGTGTCTGACTGACTGATGCTCTAAAATAAAACATTTAATAACATAAAAATATTTCTGGTGCTTTAATTGAAAGCAATTGTTGTGAATTCTTGTAAAAAGTACATGTCAGCTGTAAACCTATTTGGGAGATCTAATTCCCACTGGTAAATCATCATGCAAGGTGTGTGTGTGTGGCAGATGGTTATTGGAAAGCCTTGTAACAAGTCAACTAACCAGTCTGGTAGCTTCTTAAATCTCCAAACAATACAGGTGGCAAAATCTCCTAATTTCTAAAATCTGCTCTGGCAGCCTTTTCCCCTATCAACAAAGCTACTTGTGAATGCTTCTCACCCAATAAGAACTTGTGAAACAAATCTGTTGAACTGGAAAAACAGACTGGTTTATTAGTCAAGCAATGGAAGAGGCCACATGTGCATATAGTGAAAAAAGCTGGAATCGGACACCAGGCTTAAAATACTTTCATTTTGAGAAGCACAGAAATAAGTTAATTTCTGACAAGTTAAACTATAAAATGCAGCTGAAGAATAGCAGAACTTAAAAGAAAAGTCCTATCAACTGTAGGTCATTTTGTTTATGGAACAGTGAAGTTAAATACAGAATCAAATTAGAAAGGCTAAAGTGGCATTTCACCCCATCCCAACAAATTTCAATGGCTGCTAGGAAATCAGGATTGATTTCCTTAATTTGATTTCCTTAATTTGATCCAGCACAACAGGTAAAGCCAAGGGGGTTGAAACTGTATTACAATGATATACTAAGTTATAATGATGCAAAAGAGGCTTCAACTACTCCCAATTCTGTGATAGGGAGAACAGAAGTTGTCACATGGTCTACAAGTAAATACTCCTTTGAATCACGGAAAGGGGCCTACTGCTTGAAAAGATCAGGTCCACAGAGAGACAGATCATTCTTTGAATATGCAGTATTTATATAATGAAAAACAAGTCCCGCTGTGATCATACCTTAACTACAGGCATTAAAAGTAGTACAAAAACACTCTACTCTTATTATTCTTCTAGAAACAGCAAAACTGTCTTGAGACAACAGACTTCACTAATGATATTAAAAAAGAAATGTCTCCTAAAGTAGCCTGCTGACCTACACAGCAATAGTGCCACACATTAATGATGACTCCGAACAGCAGATGAACACTTCTGATTCCTGAAGCACAAAATGGTTAATGAAAAAATCAGCAGCAACATGACTCTTACATACCTCACCTACCAGTTTCTTTACAGAAGCTTGCAAAATGCCAAATATTTGTTTGGAAAACTCTTCTTTCTCCTCTACTGCTTTCTCTAAGTCCCAGTCAAAATATTTTCTGCTCCAGTTCAGCAAAACCAATGACAATAAGATCAGTCATGGCTGGATTTGGTAGCAGTGATAACCAAAAGGAGTGAATTTTACTGCCAAGGAAGATATTCTGCCATGTGTGCAGGATCTACTGGCATCATGAATAGATTATGGCAGTTTCTCTGTAAAGAAAAAATAATCTTTCAGAGAAGACATTATGCATCTATTTTCTTCATGAATCTCTCTTCAGTTGTTTATTGTTCTTACAAATGGTAGTAATGATTTTTTTATGCTAGAATAGATGCAATCTATATACATAACTAACAAATGCTAACATACCCATACAATTCTTTACTTCTATTAAAAATGAAAAGCAATAATCACACTGGGGTAAAGAACATTCTGAGCAGCAGAACTTGTCTTACGATTCTCGTAGAAGTTTGACTACAGGACTGTCCTGGAATCACCAGTATTGCCACACTGCAGAAAGATCGCGTGCATATAATCTACAGTACATGCACTAGACATGGTAAGAACTAGCTTTCAACTTGCAAACACAGCACTCTGAAGTTTTAGATCTCCAGGAGCAGAAAGCAAATGGAGACTTACTGCTCTTGCAAATTTATGGCACTTTCACTTTAGAGACTACACAGAGATTTAGGAGCTTTGATTTAGGCCCTGATACTTGGAGATATGTGCTCATATCCTTTTTCCTTTTAGCTTAAAGCTTGAAATCTTGTCTTACTTTACTCAGCTAATACTTTCTTCAAGGCAGCATGCCTGTCTTGAAAGCAGAAAGGTGAATCCTCTGGAGTTATCAGAAGGCAGATAAAGGATCAAGAAAAAAGATGGCATTAACAAGCTCAGGAGTAAAAAGGACAGATACCAATTATATATGTTTTATAAGTCATAGTTTGTACTGTGCTAGAGAGAAGATTGTGAGTCTAGCTCTTTCATTTTAAAATATGCAAGGAGTGGAAAGTAAACAGAGGGGTGCAGGCAGGTATTGATTGCCAGATAGCACTTTCCTGGATTTTGAGATTACTAAGATGTGCCTGTACTGCCTGATGGGAGACTGCAAGCAGAAAGAAGCCAGGAGAATGACAATCTACAAACAATAGGATTAAAGTGCTCTGTGCAGTTAGGGCTATAAAATATTTGAATAATCCTTTCAAAGTTGCAATGTAGAAAGAAGTAATTAGATTTCTTAGAGAATCTGAGTGTCTGAAAAGACTATCACTCTCAAAAATGCTATTAAACATAATGAACACAGATTTCTGGGGGCAGAGGGTTATTTATTTGTTTTTAATTTTCTCACTACAAAAGCCACCTAAAAATATAAATAAAAGACATTTGGATGTCAATATTTTTTATTTTGTTGCTGATTGCAAGTATAATGCTAAACTTTCCACAGTCACTGCTAAAATCAAGCAGTCATTTACACAAGATTAATGCTTCCAAACCCTACTATGCCAGACTTAATAAACATACACTGAGAAACTGTCTCTGCTCCAGGGAGAATAGCCCCAAAACAGGAGAAAGGAAGCCCAACAGTTCAGTTACAAGTCAAAAATTGAATCAAGAGAAACTTCATCTTGCCTAAGATCAAACTGAGTTCTTCAAGCGGAGCTCAAAGAAAAAAAATTGGAACAGTTTGCATCAACATTTTGCTTTTTGATTGTTATTAGCAGAATTTCAGCTCGCCCCTTGTGAGCTGATTCAATTCATTTGACTGGGAAATCTAACCTGTGGAAAAAAAGAAAAAAGTAAGTCTGTGTTGCTCCTGAACTAGTGGAAGGGTTTGCCAGCCACCCAAGGGAGACCAAGGGCGAGACAGAAATGCACAGCCAGCAGCACAGGTAGAAGAAGAAATAGCAGAGGAAAAGGCAGTTAGGAAAAGTTTTAACTCTCTCTTTTGCTGGTGTTAGATCAACTAAACTATATTATGTAACTTTAACCTCAGTGAGGAGTACATCTCAGTATCTACAGAATCAAGAATTAAGAGAGACAGATGAGGGTATCCAGACAGGGGGAGTAAGAAGCTTTAGAAGAGCACTTGCTGTTCCCTCTTCCTAATTCCAATGTATTTTGCTATCCTGTACGTTCATTAATTTCAGTGATGATACACATGTACAGTGGGAAGTGGCCTTACTCTCCCTTAACGAGTCCATTTAAACTACATAGTTGTACCTTTATAACTATACAGGATTGGCAAGATTCAACAGATTTAAAGAAAGTAAAGGAGAAGTCAGGTAGATTTTCTATTTTGCTATGAAAAAGAAAAGAATTGAGAAGTTTATTTTGTAACTTAGCTATACTTTACATAGCCAGTATTCATTTTTTTCCATAGACAGGCATATCTTTTAGTTATTCTGATCTGGCATAATGAAGTCATATGGATCTGAGAACTGAAAAAAAAAAATCTGAAAATCTTTTTCCAAATTAGTTTTCATTTTATTTATTAAAGAGTATAAAGATGGTGGAGGCAAGATTTATGGGTCATTAATGATTTCAAAGGCTGAAAATGGATGGAAGATGGTTCTGGTCAGCATTTTCTCTTTAGGAAAAGGCTTGGGAAATGAAGGGACTTTGAGAAATACTGCCTCCAAGGAAATCAGTTTGAGGTTACTGAAACTAATTTATAATGGGGTAGTGAAAGAAATCACAGCAGTCACAGCACCTGGTTTCCTCTCAGCTACTCTGGATAGCTAGTGACTGAAAAAAGGAGGTGTTAATAATACAGGTATATTCTTTGTATAAGTAAGTCTTTTCCTAATGAAAAGATGCATTACAAAAATGAATGAAATCAGTGAATCTGAAATAAATTCTTACAAAATCAGACAATTTTAAGATATTTCGATCAAGAGAGGGACTAATTATTCTCTATCAAAATTGTTGTATTAAGATACTCTGATTTTATTAATACAATGAAGGAAGTTGAAGCGAACATTCTCAAAACTTAATCGTTAAACATAGCTTAAGAAACTACAAAAAAGCTGTAGCCAGTAAGATGAAGGTCTGAGGGACACAAAGAGAAAACCCAGAGAAAAGCACTTGAAAAAGGCAACACAACAGTGTAGACTTCAAGACTCCAGCAGATCTTTACTCAGAGACTTTCCAAATTGACTAAGTGCTAGTGTATTTAGCAGCCAAAGTTGGACCCCCCCCCCCTCCCCCCCATGAATTTGAGTAGTTACATGGAGTTACATTCAACTCAGTATATGTTGAATGAGGCATCACTTTTTTGCTTGTTTTGTTCAGGACAGCTATTTTAACAGGCTAAATCCCAAGGAAAGGATACCTTAGAATTCCTCTTAGTGAAGGAGAAAGCAAATTCTGTAGATATATTCTGTCAGGTAAACGCCTTTTGCTATGTAATGGAAAAAAGTCAGGGAGAGGGAAAGGAAAGGGTTTTCTTTCTTTCTTTCTTTCTTTTTTTTCCTAATGCCTTCATAGTGAGAAGGAAAAGAGATGCTCTCTGTCGGCAGGGAGCAACAACTGTTGCTTTGAAGCCCAGCGCACCTCTAGCTGGCCTGGGGTGACAGCACGGCTAAATGGATCATTTTACCTGATGTGTATGTAACCTCTGATCTCAGAATGAAGTGAAAAGCTGCCAAGACAGGACAGATCAGGGTTTCACATATTTCATGCTGGGTCCTCACCGATGTAGTGGTTAACACTAAGAAGCCGATTTCTGCTGTATAATCACAAAAAAAATCTTGCAGACTTATGAAGGGAAACAGACATTCTATGGCAAAGCAGAGATCTGCCCACCTCTTCCTCTTTTTCAGGAATTTCTGAGACACAATCCCCCACAGATCTCTTTTTAGGAAGCCCAAAGACAAATAAGACAAATAATAGCCCATCTTACCATTGTGTTCTTCCTTAAATTGGCACATTGGCAAACATGACAAGGATCCTCCTCACCTTCTAATATCTATGATTTTGAGGCAGACATAACAAAAGAAAAGGCACCCCAAAATCCTAAATAATGGAACTAAAGTATAATACACAAGAGACATCATGTGCACTTCAGAATAATATTAATGTTTTCTTTTGGATTACTATAAAATTCACATCAGTCTGAACAAACAAGTAGATTATTCAGTTTATGTTTGTCACTCTATTCTTTTTTATAGTCTACTTCAATTCAATAATTTACTTCAGTTACAAACCATGAAGGCCTTCATTAAACACAGAACATAATTTTAATCAATAAATATATTCTCACAGCTAGAGAGTCACAACTGGGCTGGAGATCCAGCTCTCATGGCTAATAAATTCTCTTTTCAACCCTGGACCACCATGTTGGAGTGTAGCTGAGATCACAACATTATTGCCTGCCTAGCTGCTATGCTCAACTAAGTAATGCATTATCAAGTATTTATTTTAATGTTTTTGTGAATTCTAATAATTATGTGCCAGGAAATCTTGCTTTTACATGCACTATTTTTATGTGTACATACACATACACTTTTATTACATATAGTTTTTAGCAATATGTATTTCCACATACTGGACAAAGTAGGAAAAGCAAGCAGATCACCTATCCCAGATCATTCTGAGATAACTAGATCACAAAGTCACACAGCTCAGCAATGTCTATCGGGCTCAAGGATTCAGCTGCATTAGAATACACAACTTGATATTAACTTTTGTTAAACTAGCTGCAGTAGAATTAAGCTTGATTAATGTCTGCCAGTTTTCTAATTCATGTTTGAGTTCCACAGTGTCCAGAGACTTTGAAGGATCAATTATGCAGTCACTAGAATTTTAGTCAGCAAAAGTACTTGCTAAAGAGAACTTGCAATTGAGATGGACAGCAAAGAAAAAGTTGGAAAAAAAAGACAACTGAGGGAGCAATAGAGTGGTCTGCAAACATCATGTTACTAACACGTCAAACAAAGCTAGACATGCTCCAAAGTTAGATCAGGCTGTTCAGGATGTTGTCGAGCAGCATCCTGAATATCTCCAAGGACAGAGATTCAAGAACCTCTCTGGGCAGCCTGCTGCAGTGCTTAATGGCTCTTACTGTGAAGAATATTTCTCCTGGATCTAGTTAGAAATTCCTGTGCAGCAAATTTTTGTTCTTTCACTGTGCACCTCGGAGAAGGAGAAGCTGTGAGAATTTGTCTTCTCCGTAAAGACCTATTGTATGGTTGAAGATAGCGATTAGATCCTCAACTGGCCATTTCTTTTTCAGGCTGAACAAACCCTGCTCTAGCAGAGCAGAGCAGAGGGTCCTCATCCACCAACCAAAATGCAACCAAGAATTCTGAGAATCTGCTGACAATTGTTTTAACGGATCTACACACAAAACAGCAAATAATATGAGTAAGACATGCCAAACTGGGAAGATACTGCTCCCAATGTGCCTGGCAGTCCTCCAGTAGGAACATTAACCATTACCATGTGACATGAGAACAGCACTGGAATTCACCCATAGTCTTAACCACTTGATGTCACGAAAGCACAAGAAAAGTCTGAACAGGAGAATAAAAATCTATGGATTTATCTGTTCATTTCCAGTATTTATTAGGATGTTAAGTAAACAGAAACCATATCTAGGTCAGGAAGTCCCACACATGAAAACTTTCTTAGGCATAACATACTTGTATTTTGTCAGATATGTATGCCAAACTGAAACAAATATAACTGATAAAATTGAATGCTTTCACACAGATCTTTATAATTAGATAACATTATACTAAAATCTATAAATCTTCTAAAAAGAAGTTTATATCTCTTTTTTTAAAGTACGCGCCCATATAGAAAGAAAGGGGGGAAATAACTGGTTTAAGAATCCATTTCTCCTTGGTTTTGGAAGCCTGCTTCCCAGCAAAGGAAGAATCAGTCATGTAAAAAAACTGAACATCAGTTATTTATACATACACAGGAAACAAATTGATTTTAAAGAAGGAAAGCTTCTGTTCAAAAAGTTCATCCATCAGGTGGATTCCTATCTTTATTTTCTGACATGCTCAAGAAGTTTTGCGAAGACAAAAAAAATACCTGGTCATGGTGGAGGACACGTACCTACATCTCAGCCCAATACAGACACAGAACACAACCAAGGTGCATGTTCAGCCCGTTACATATACCATCAGAAATTACTACAGAAGTTAAATTCACTTGCTGCTTTGTAGTACCCTTTCACAGACTGCCTTTATGCAGAACTGTGCTGAATAAAACAATTGTATAAAAACATATGCTCACATACAAAGAATGTGGGGAAGAAAAAATGATTAAAATTTCCTCCACAATAAACAATACTCAAAAAAGTTCATAATTCTGAAGTTTTATTTTTGCTTTCCATTTCTGTTATTTTTAGACTGTCATATTGTAATGACCTACTGTCAAAATTAAGATTCTATCAACAACAAAAAAATCATGAAGAGCAGCAGCTTAGAGAAAACATTTGGAAGTTCCAAAATGAAAAAATGCAAGCCTTTCTTATGATATCAAAATTACATTGCAGGAAATGCCACTGAAATCATTGCATCTTTCAAAATATTTGGATTAGAACAAGATCACCACTCATTACTGAATGATGATTACGATGATACAAAGCTAATGAGTTATAATTCATAAGAATTTCACAATGACCTACTGTAGGTAAGCAAGTATCAAACAAAATGGCTGATCAAAATAATTTCTTGCAAATTCAATGTGGCATATAATCAAAAGCATTACTTATTAGACTTCTAACAAACTATAATTTGAATGATTCATTCGACTTCGAATTAATTACCAGTCAGGGAAAGAACCGTATACCTAGACTACTCAAATACCTCTTCAGTGTGTACAAATGACCACGAACCAATTGAAACAGACAAAGGAAAGGACAAGAATTTCTGTAATTATAACTTTGAGGTGTACTCACAAGAAGAATGTTCAGTTTCAATTCTTCCTGTCTCAGAAATGAAACAGAAAGAGAGCTAATTATAACATGTCAATGCATTTTAGAGACATGAAAATACTAAAACCTGAAGATTAAGATGGTTTTGCTGAAAGAAGAGATGACAGGAATGGATATGACCAGTAAGTCAGATACAACATGTCATGAAATGTGAATATGAAGATAGCTGTCAAAACAGAAAAGTAATACATTTAAAATAATAAATGTCATTTTATTATGTGCAAAATTAACCACTTAGACTTATCTCAGTTAAGCACTAGGAATTTAACCAAATAAAAAGATTAGGCTTTAAAACAGGTTCAAAAAATTGTCACTTTCCTAGATTTTTCTGTGAGGATATAGTGCATGTTCCTAAATGTTTCAGAGTACAGCTCAGTCATCACAGGAAAAGGAATGAGAAAATATCATGTAAATATACTTTACAGTCTGACACCTTTTTCTCAAGAATAGAGCTAATGATTTTCTCCAGGCAGTACCAAAGGCAGTAGTTTTGGTGGCACAGCAGCTTATGCTTACTTACAGAAGAGAATACCTTTCTGGAAAAAAAAATTAAACCAAATCTCAGAGAGGCTTGACAAATTAAAAAAAAAAACAAACAAAACAACCCCCCCACACTTTGAGTCAACACAGTACAATTTCATTTTTGTACCACATGAACTGCTTCAAAACTTTTTAAATTAGCTCAAGCTGAACAAAAACACCTATTTCCAAACAAAATCTTAAAAAAACTTTCATTTTAGATAATTTCTTATGAACATTTTCTCAATTAATACTTTTTACTCACCAGGACAAAGAACATGTAATGGTTTCCTAGAAATTCTTTTTCATGATGTATATACAATTTATTTAAAAGCACTCTACAGTATCAGTACCCCATTTTTCTTAAAGATGAACTATACCAGCTACTACCTTGAACTGGGACAAAGTTTGCTTTAATGTCAGGGAAAAGACTGAAAAATGACTAGCATAAAAACAAGTTCCAAAACCTACACAAAACTACTAAAAATAATAAAAGCCATGTTCGTAGACATTCTTGTTTAGTATTAAATCAAGTTGTTCTTGAACAAATCAGAAAGATAGAATTTTGAATATACTAGCTTACACAATAAAATAAATTACCATTGTTCTACCACAATGAAAATCTGAATGCAATAAAAAAGCAGCTAATTAACCCATTTATCACAAATACCAAACAGGCCAATGGTTTTTGTAATTATCAAGACAACTCAATTTTTGCTTTAGCGTGCAGGCTCGTTTGCCCAACTCAATTGGAAATCATCAAAATTACTTACAATACACTGCCTACCAAAGCATGAAAAAATTAAGTCTGCTACAACCAATTAATTGAACTTAATAAAGCTTTTAAACTATTTTTGTTTATTAGCATTCCTTTGGGGTTAATGATGTAGTCCTTTTTGGCTAGGAGGAATAATTAATATATTTTTTTAAAGAAAATTAGATTTGCAGTGCATTAAGAAAGACCAACAAGTCTCCCTAATGAGTAAAGAATAAATTATTCTTCAATACCAATACATTAAAAAATGAATTTGTGTTCTCTAGTAAAATCTTCTGTCTGCATACAGTTTTGTGTGTGTGTGTGTGTGTGTATATATAGTCAGCTTATAGGCAAAATCACACATTATTAAGTATGATTGTTGAATTACTTCTCAGCAAATATGTACTAATTAAAATTAATATTCATAAATGAATAAATCCCTGTTGTCTTTTTAATAGAACAATCTGACCAACATTCTGTGAGTATTGTTCCATAAAGTTTTATGCCACACTACTTTATTGCAGTTGATTAGCCATAGTCAAAAATAGCTGATAAGTTAATTGCTTTAATAACAATGTCAATGCAATTAACATTCAGATATTCAAATGAAGTCATGCCATGCTCATCCGAATGAATTAATGCTTAGAAATTCTAATGAAATTGCTCCTCTCTTTTCTACTTCTTTAATATAAAAGAAGCAATATATACACTGCTTTGAAAACTTATTTTATTTTAATTGTCCACTAGTGGTCAGAACACAAAACCTGTATTCTGTTTTTGGAATGAGTAAGATAGCTGCAAGTATGAAGGACCCAAGCATGATCCCATTTGGGAGGCAACATTTGTATAGATTTAGAAAAAGAACAGCTATTATCTTTAGCATGAGGAATGAAGATGTTATTCATGCACATACTTCTTCAGCAAGGGATAAATGTTCAAAAGGAGCGACTTTAACATGGACTTCTTCAATCAGTGTTCGACAGGAATTGCACATGGGTAGAGTTCAGCTCCCTGCCCTTGGAGGGTATGACCTTGGGCAGTCGCTGAAAATACAGTTTTACCAGGAATTAACTTCACAGCCTTTTATCAATTTTTCTCAGTTTTATAATAAAAAAATATTGCAGGCCTACTCAATCTTAAAAAATCCTGCATAGTAGGATTAACTAAAGCTTGAAAAATGTGCTGTCCCCTCTCAGTTTATGCTGCTGTGCTTAAACTGGACTGAAAAGCACTAACAGGATCAACTTCAATCACAAAGATCATAGACAGCAATTGAAGTTAAGAGAGAAATGAGTTTTTGTTTTTTTTTTCCCCCCTAAATTATACTACATTTTTATGAGAGGTGAGAACACTCTCTTACTTTGGCTGATTGTCCCAGACTATGTAGAATAGAAATATCATGCCTTGAGAGTAGGAAGAAAGGTACCAAAACTGTATTTATTCAAATATTACAACATCAGATGCAGTAACCATTGAAAAACCATGTTTTTATTGCTTCTGAAGAAAATCTCTTCTACAATCGCTATGTTTCTAAACAGTATTATGTGACCTACAATCCGAGCGTACTCATTCAATCCACACTACATACCCACTTTGCAAAAAGACACCAGTCCTATACCCAGTCAGCAAGCAGACAGTGACAGTTCACCCGCCAAAAAATACCTTGAGCTCATGTAAACAGGGTAGGAAACCCCTGGAAACGTTACAAGAAGATGGAGAGGTTGGTGAGGAAGGCAGGTTGCATGGAGGCCTGTGTTCAGGCACCCATTAAAGATGCCTGAGCTCAAGTTTTTACCACAGTTCCAATATGAAGAATATTCAGGTTTAAATGTGTGTTTGAGACTATACTAAAACACACAGGATGAAACACAAAATAGATGTAACTTGTACTACATCCTCAACCTGTGACATACTTCATGACAGTGGCTGATAAACCATCAAACATCAACCAGAGCTTCCCCTTCAGATGACATTTTTTCCTTCCCCTTTAACAACATTGTTAAATTTAACATATGGTGCAAGGTACTTTTTATAGACTCCTGTCCAACCTTTGATTCACTGTACTAAACAAGCCTACAGGATGTCATGGAGAGGCCCAGCGTTCCTTGACAGATAGTATTATTGATAGAAGAACCATAAAGAGAAAGCTCTTTTGAATTAAGGGAATTATGGCACGATTTTCTGTTTATACACAAGTTCAGGGAGGTTGAATCCCGTGATTATGTTTTTCTTTGGTTTTGTTCTTTTAATAGCAGCACTGAGTGGCTGATAAATAACATGGCAAATGCTCTTTTTATGGCATTCACATAATTCCACTCTCTTTCAAGTTTCTTGTTGGCTTGGTTTAGTGAAATGCTGCATATGATAGCTGATGCTAGAAAAAAAGCACAGTGATTTCATTATCAACGCAGACAAAACTAAGCATTTGACTGTAAGTGTTATGCAACTTCCAACTCTGTTACAACTAATTCCACATTAACCTCTTTGACCAGCTTATCAGTCAAATGCCACCACTTAACGCACTGGTGCCGAGTTGTTTGGACTCAGTGGTATGATGAAGACAGATGAGCCCATGGATATGAGTGAGTAAGAAGAGACATTTTACCTTTCTATCATGTATATACAGTAATCTTTGGGTCCTGGAGAGTATCTGCATTTCCTTTCATCTGTAAATCAGAATCAACACCTGATCAGAAACAGTGCTGTAGGTTATTTGAAAGCTATTCTAATAGTTACCACTCATTTTTGAGGTATTCTAAAGTAACACTGACATTGTTTCTATGAAGTTAGAATTACAGATTTAAAATGTTATTGTGTGGCAGAGGAAACAATGGGATACAGCAAATTGTTTTCAGCTTTTGTCATCTTTGCCAGCTGCCCCAGTTCTGCAACAAGGTAAGCCAGCACTGCAGCAGATGAATTCTGCAGTTGCCGTCACAAGCACAGGCATGGTTCAGAGAGCTTTACTGTTAAGTGTATCACTGACATGGCAGATCAATAAAATAGAAATATACATTAACAAGAAATGTCCCAAAAAATTGGTCATCCAGCTAAACTTTTTAAAAGACATACTTAGTGTACGATCTACAAAGAGTCTACCTTGAAGATGATGTCCAGATGATGTTCCTTATGTTAAGCACCGAAAAAGATAGGATAAAAGAAATTGCTTTCCCCAAACATGTTAGAATTAGGACTACAGAAGCTATTTGATGAAAAAAAAAACAAAAAACAAAAAATCAGGGCCTCTTCACCTAAAAGTATACTTAATGTGTTTTACACAGAGTTTAAGAGTAGTAGACAGGTATCACGGCTTCATGAATAGTTATGATCAGACAAATTAGACCTTTCCTTAGGAAGTAACTCTTTGCTGTTGCTCACTGCGAAGATTTTTAAAGCATTATTTTCATAGTGAGTAATTCTCTTATGCACCAAAATAAGTAGAAAATATTATATTAAAATATTCTCCAAAAAGTTAATAATCTACAATTCACTTTTGTGTTAGCAAAACTTGAAAGCTGATAACCTTACTTAAGAGAAAACAGTCTTCAAAACCAAGAACTTTTGTGTTAGTATTCAACTAATGCTGCCATGTTTCTTGCACTGCGTACAATCATTGGAAAATACACTTCAGAAAGCATCCAGCCTGCTTATGAGAAACGACAGATAGGTATTTTAGATAGAAAGTTAACAGTTCATTTTTATTCTCATTTGACTATAACACCACAAAACATAACAATACACTAGAGGAATTACTTGCATTAATTCATTATGTGAATCCTGGATATGGAGAAATCAGAGTAACATGATGAAAAAAATTCAGCTTACTCCAGTGCCATTTAGTCTCATTTGCTAACAAAGATGTCAGAGAAAGGGTACAATGAGAAACGGATTCTCGTCACCATCATATAAAGGGACAAGTCAGAGCATGTTGATTGTGATCTGACCCACAGCAGTCTTTTGTCCATTCTGTAAAAAGACTACGCAGCTTGATAGGGTGACTGACAGGAGTCAGAACACCAGGCACAGTGTTCTGAGTTTCTTCCCAAAACATCTGCCTATTCTGAATGTAGCTGTAAGCAGTTATTTTGCATTTTCATAAAAATGTTATCTCCCTTCCAAATAAAAAATTCCATCCCAACATGGGAAAGCTGAGAACAAAAGAAAATAGAAGCAGGGAGCCTACTTGTGCTTTCCAAGCAGACAATACAAACCCAAGTTATTTCAAGGCCTTACGGAGGCCGGGGAAGGGGAGCAGAGAGCAGGAAGGCAGAACTTGGTACCAAACATGAGTCCCTTCAGGACCTCTCCTCTCCACAGGTAGGAGAAAGCAGTTCCCGTTCTTAGGATTTCTGGCCCATCTTTGAAAAGACTTGTGACACAGACTTAACTCTGTTTAGTTAATTTACAGTTAAGAGTAACTCTATGAGGAACTACAGAAAGTTGTGAGATGAATAGCTGTCTTTGGTCAAACTAGAAAAAAAAAAAATCAATTTAAGCCTTACTGCATGATCCTCAGCATCATGAACAAGCTGAATGTTTTATGGGAAGATGGTAGCTTCAGGAAATCTCTATTTTTTTCAGGTGCCACAGTTGCATTCTCTGAATGTCATTGGACAAAGGACTTTTTTGTTTTTTTTTTTTTCTATGGACATTTTTATTGATATCATGATGTACACAAAGAGCACATGTAGGATACCTAAACACTGGCTGGATGTGAGAGACTATAAAACTTGGTAACATTTAAAATGATGTTAACTGATCTCCAGAAGAGTTGTGTTCTGCCAATCCACCAGGTGACACTCACCATCTCCTGGGGTACACTGGTATTTTAACAACAGTTTAAACAAAAATGGTAACTACTATTTCAGGCTTTGGCAATTTTCATATTCTGGGATTTTGTTTTTGGACTTTAGTGTTTTCTTCATGTTGGTATTTGAGCTCAAATCAGAACTGTTTAACTACTTCCACACATTACTAAATACCTTTGAGACTGTCATTAAGAGGAATAGAGACTAGCCAATTAATATTCTTCAGGACCATTTAATCAGTTATGCACACACCATCCTATACTGCTGACCTATTTCCACAAGACTTATGTACTCAGGTTTTACTGCTAAAAAAAAGACAGTCATGATGGATGTCTAGGTAAATATTTTGCTGGAGTAGAGTGTTACATGAGACAATTAACCCATACTGAGGAATACTGATTTCCTGCAGCAGACAAGACAGTCACATTGGAATAGTTTCACACGGAACAATTATGAAAAGATAAACTCTCTGAAAGTCTGTTTTTCTAAAATGAAACTCAAAGACTTAAATACTACTGGAGTCAAAGAATAGCAAGTCACACTGCTAGAGGAGTAAATGAGAACCCAATTTGACCGTCAATACATAAAAGCAATTTCAGGAAGAACCCTGTTTTAATGTAAATCACTGTGCAAGTAATTTCTACTACAACTCACTATAATACTGTCTACAATATTAGTATAAACAGTACCTAGTATAAGTGCAAAGATTAAGAGAAAAAGTAAGAAACTGGTTATCAACTTCTTAGCTCTACTACTGTGAGTACAAACTATACCTCTTCACACAGCAGGGCACAGAATTTGGCTGAACAAAGCAGAAGCATGATTAACCCCATGCCCATTACTGGAAGGAACAAAGACTGGTGTTCTACACTTAGATTTTCTGTATCTACAAGGAGACAGTGGGAATGATAGTATTCACTCCAAAGAGAACAAATATTTTATGTAATTTCTTTTTTAATTGATCTGTTTTGCCAGCATTTGTTTTATTTGCAAGAGAAGAAATATTGTTTCAAGAACTTTTCTTATTATTTGTTTTATTGTCATAAAGGGACTCTTTCAACACTCTCTCCAGCAGTGCGGAGTACAGTGAGTCCAGGCTAGCACTTTAGAAAAGACAGGAAGGGATTTCTTTTCTAAAAAGATAACCAGTCTGAGACTACTGAAGTAACTTAACTCCACAATTTTGAAATACTTTGATTATAGTATTTCCCAAATTATGAAATTGCCTTTTTAATTGAAAAATTGAGAAATAAAAAACCACAGTGCCTTTGTCAACTTCAGAACTTGAAGCTATGCTTTCCGACTAATGGATTTGTAATTCGGAGCGAACTATTCACTGGCAAACACACAGAAGATGCATTTTGTAAGAGTGGAGAATCTATGGTTTCATTGGAAGCACTATTTATAAATGCAGAGGCTGTTTTGTAATATTTGGAGAGCTAATCAAGATTTTGGTCTAGAAATAAGACCGTAATGTGCATCTACAGCTACCTCAGTGTATACTACCTGAAGCATGGTCCTGACACTAATGTAATTTGTACTGGAAGCGCATCATAATTCCAATAATTCTGTAATGAAATTCTATGTTTTGTTTCTTAATTTTTTGAGTACTTCTAGTAATAGCATCACTAACAAATACTAAATTTAGAACATTTTGTTCTGGTCAAAATGGATAGGCAGGCATCTTATCTCATGATGAGAAAACAGATACAAGACATAAGATGATCAGGATGGTGCCAAAGAGATTTATCTGAGTAGCAGGCAGTTAAGAGTCAACAACTAAAATAAATACAGTTGTTCCTTTAACAGACATGCTTTACTGCATACGTACACAGCTATGCAAAAATTAAGCAGTGATATGTAATCCACATAACATTTCACCAGTCTGGTGGCCAGATGTACAGAAATGCTGGGAACCGAGAGATGCTATCTGGTAAGATTCTGCTTCTCTTCATTCCCAGTGCTCACAAGTTCCTTACTCTGGTCACCTTCCAGTTTTTCTAGTTCTTTGTAGAAAACTGGCAATGCCTCTAGTCCAATCTCCTGCTCAAAGCAGTGGCAGTACTGAATTCGGACCTACTTGCTTCATGCTTTGGCCAGTCAGGTCTTGAAATCCTCCAAGAACGCAGATTACAGTCTCACTAGACAGGCTATTCCAGTGCTTAGTTATCTCAAAGACAAGATTTTTTTTTCCTTACATCCTGTCAGGATGTCTCCTGTTTCAATTTATGATCATAACATTCCTGCTCTTGTCTTTTTGTCTCTTGTCTAGGCAGCGTTGAATTACTCAGTGCAACTACTTTTTTCATTATTTGCTTTGTGTGGGGTTCAGCCAAAGATTTCTTATGTGGAGAACAAACGCAGGCTGCTCAGCCTAGGGTCACATGGCACAGGCAACCCAAATCTCTGCAAAGTCTCCTTTCTATCTAAACACAGTTCAGTGAGACCTTTCTCTTTTTCTTCCTCTATTGAAAGCCATCTGTTGATATCCCATATGTCTACCTTCAAAAATGAACTCCTTGACACAAAAATAATATTCATTACCTTGAACTAGTCAGCCATTCCTTGTTGGAGTACACTGTACACTTTCTCAACTTTTTTTGTATTATATCATCATGTACTATTATGTAAGCTTAGTGACATGTTTTTACAGACTAAATATGTGCATTTCCAGCCGTATAGCTACTTCCCTGAAGTACTTGCACAGAAATTCTACTTTTTCTGTTCAAAAGTCACTATCAAATCTATATTAGGAATTGGTCTGCACTATCTACTAAACATATTTTCTGCTCATAGTGGATTCTGACACACAAATCCAGTATTGGTTTTCAGATTCACAGCCAGATGTGACCTTTCTGGTTGTAAGCCACAATGTCTTGGCACCTCTTGAAAACCAGAGGAATGAATGAATTGGGGGTGGGAGGAGAGCTGAATCGAATTATTCCTGCTGGAGAAAAATTACACATTTACAGCCTTTATCTCCAAACCAGTAACTTTTAATACAACTTTATTATAATTTTATGATTGAAAGAAATATCCTGTTAAGATCACTTAGCAATTGCTTCATTTGTATAGCAGTAAACATCATGGTTTATTTCTTGAAATATTGATCCTTCTTTACAACATTTTTTCTTCCTTGATATATCCCAGCTAGGATAACTCTGTTATCAGCTGCTGTCTATTATTGTCAGTAAAAGAATTCTACTTTTTCCCCCCCAACTACTCAATCAAAATGTTACATTATGGGCTATTCCTTATTGCTGACATAACCCCAAATGATGCATCACAGTATGACTCATCAAGGATAGAGTAATAAACACATCAACTTTAAAGGAACCTGCTTTTTAGAAAACAGATTCAAAGAATGAAAGAGAAATTAAGTATGCCAAGAAGTTCTGATTTTAAAACTAAACAATTTGTCATTCAAATGAGGAACAATTTCTAGAAAAACATTATTTCCCAATTATCCTTCCCACATGATTTAACTATGAAGAAAGACTTGATTTTATTATTTTTCAAGCATTTGACAAATGACTCCACACTCGTCATGGCAGAAAACACAGAATGACTTACTTCCTAATTACATGAAGTAGTTTTCTAGTGAAGATCTATTTGACAACTGAAACAAAGAACTGTTTTTTTTACTATTTTTTGTATCATTTTAAAATTCTTCCTGATGCAGTCATAACAGTTTAGCTTGATTAAACTTTTGTTATCCAGTAGAAAGCTGGCATTCCTATCACGTTGATCTATTTTGCTAGAATCCTAATCAGGCTGAATGTCTTGAAACCCCCACCTGTAGTCAACTATAAATACTCCTGTCCCAGTACAGTTTCGTTCCCTTATCTCCCCAACCTCCAGGTCTAAAAATTTAAACTTTACAGAAAAGCAGAGAATCTGTTTTTTTCTATTAAAAGGAGTGAAGTGAAGGAGGAGTGTATCTGGCATGTTTCCAGGCATTTGAAAATTAACCTGGCATTTTAAAAAACCCTGGTTACTAAACTCTATGGGGATAACTAATGCTTAAGGTATGTTTACATCTTTTCTACAAGTTTCTTCACCTATATTTCACTGTTCTACCTGTGAAAGTCCTGCTGATATACAACGGTCAAGACATTAAATAGCCCCAGTTCACACATTTCCATTTACATTCTGGAATTTGGCAAAGAAAATGAAACTCTTACAAAAGCTTGAAATCATTGTTTACACAGAATAAAGGCTGCTAATCCCACATAACTCTTTCACAAAGTTTTTCATGAATTTACTATCTACATCAGGAAAAGGAGCTGTGATCAAAAAGATAACAATTACCTCTTCAGCACTGTAACAGGAATATTACAGAAATGTGATTCAGGACCTAACTGACCCTTCAGGCAGAAGATTGCCCATGTCAGCAATTCAATTTTTCAGGTTTGGGGGAATAGCTGGAAGATCAGTTCCTACAGAAGCAGGAAAACAATTTGCTTTTTTTTTAATGAGAAAGCAAGGCCTTCCATAGAAGTTGTGCTGCTAGAGAATTTCTACTCCTGTTGGATGCAGCTGTGATGTTGACACGGCACACACACCTACCCTTTGCCACATTACTGGTGCTGCAATGCTCGTGAGGGTGCTACTGCCACATTATCTTCATCATGAATCCATCCCACATTTCTCTGAACTACAGCAGGGTAAGACTAAATGCATACAATAAAAGTTTAGATGCAGACTTCCTTTGTTATGATGGAGATCATGCTACCTGCATTTTTGACAGCAGACCTTGACTATACACCCTTGTAGCTTCCACTGTAGTCAAAGAACATTACCAAAACATATCTAAAGACATAAAACTGGCCCTTCATGTTGGAAATCAGGCTGTTTATTCATATTAAATTCACTAGTTTTCTTTAAGCTCCATCTGTCAGTTCTTGAGTTGGCAAAGGAACTGCCTTCCTTCTTTGGTATACCTGAAAGGTCTGCACCTATGGAGAAAACCCTAAAAGCCTAACCTTAATGACTATCACAACAATAAAAATAGATCAATCTTATTTTCAAAATATCCTGATAGTGAAAAGTCTAACTCTAGAGCTTTGAATATTCAAGTTAAATAATCCTGACTTTAACAGGAAAACCATAAGTACAAGTTGTTTGGATTTTTTTTTGCAACCGAC
Organism: Apteryx mantelli; assembly: GCF_036417845.1. Lineage (NCBI taxonomy): Eukaryota > Metazoa > Chordata > Aves > Apterygiformes > Apterygidae > Apteryx > Apteryx mantelli. Next base: position 9,240,973 of record NC_089990.1, on the reverse strand, counting down.
CCATCCACATTTTTGCAAAGCTTAAGAAAAGCCTCTATGCAAGTGAGTTATTGGGTTTTGCTGAACATAATGAGATATAATTTAAATAATTTGTTTCTTCCATAAAAATGATGTGTATCAGTAGATACAAGCAAACTTTCAAGTTCTGAATCAGTAACGTGCTCTTATTTTATTGCCTTTCATTAGATACAAACAATCACCTGATATAAAGAAAGAAATTGCTGAGGCTTAAACCCAAAGCAACTTCAATTATCCCTGTATTTCAAGCATTTGAAGTGCTTAGTTATTCTTTCAAATTCTATTAAGACATTATTGCTGCTTTATTGCCAGTAAAGCAGTATGTTTTCAAGTCATTATAATAAGATGCCAAGGGGACATCTGTATGTGGAACAAGCTGTTTGTTTTTTCCCTGAGAGATTTCTCAGTTATGCTGAGTTCAACAGAATTCATACATCTGTATATAGAAATGTTTGTGGCAGTACATACAACACACTGTACTGCACCTCACATTTCATATGTATAAACAGTCATTTGGGAAATTACCAAGCAACTTCCATGTTCCTTTTTTTTTAAATTTCTTAAAAGCAAAACACATCTAAATGCTTAAATATAATGGCTAAACACTTGCTACCACAAATTCTGGAGTTCGTGCCTTTTGAAAGCAGAAAGAGCAACTAAAACTTTAAGTTTCACCAAATTAAGGGATAATAGCAAAAAGGACAGATGATCTGAGTTTGGCAGATACTTGTAAAATCTGGCAGATACGCAATGGCTAGCTAGAGTTTCTAGCAGATGAAGTGGTAAGCGTTTTTTACAATCTGGGCTTGCAGTAGATATACGACATACTCCTTGCTTTTGTAAAGAAACTCACTCCAGTTCAAGGAAACAAATAATTCTAAAATATTTGTACTTTCAGTTAATAATTTACACTTTAAAACTGAAACATAAATGCTCCTAAGAATCATTCACTGATATCTGATGACTGGACTGGAAGAATATCTGTATCTGACATTCTGGATGATTTTGCTACAATCTTAAAGAGAGCTGAATAAATAAGAATACAAATACCATGGGGGGGGGGGGGGGGAAGCCCACACACTGTTTTTGTTTTTTTGTTTTTTTAAACAAGAAAATATTTTGTGGGGGGTTTTCCCTTGCATACCTATGAAATATAGACTTTCTAAAAGAACTTCCAATAGGTAACACGTATAACAAAAGCCTTAAAAAAATTTAACAAGAAAAAAAGTACTGAAGAGTCATACCACAGTAAGTTTACAATCCTCCCTTTCACATGCATCTAGACAAGCTGAATGGAAAAATGTTTTCCACCGTACTTGAGTAAAAATCCTATTTATTCTTCTTTGCTCATAATCATTAAATGGAAGCATTTCAGGAGATAGCAGGCTGCGATATGCCATGGAGAAATCTATCTTGATGGTTATAATGAAATAAGTCTTCCCTGCCCCCTGGTGAAACAAGCTATCAACTTCTCTCTAATAAAAATTATAAAACACTAAGACTACTGGGATTTCACATTAAAAATGATGAAGGAGTCTCCTAAAAATATGGTTTAGGAATAACAACAAAAAAAGATGATAAACATTTAAACATGAAACAGAGATCCAAATTTAAAAAGTAGGCATAAGAAGCAAGCTTATTTTACTACTTCTTGAGGTTTAAAGTTTATCTTGGTTACACTCATTTACTGCTAACATTAACTAGAAATTCAAAACAATAACCAGACTATGTTAGGTGATGCACTGAGAGAAGCCAAGAATCAAGGCATATTCACAGCTGAGCTTAAAAAAGCTCTTTGTAGACTATACGGCAGTCATATGGGTTTTATCCAAGAATTTTTGTCCCAATAACATTTTGTGCCTGCCTCATCCTTCCACTGCAGAAGAAGTGGAATCCACAAATGTGCAGTGATCTATCAGTGTAAGGACTTTGGATGGTCTTCTCTCTTCCAGACTGGCTTTTTTTCCCCTCTGTTTTTATTTGAGAAACTAATAAGTTAATTGCCAAGCCAGTCCTGTTCTCACCATAAACATTTGTTAATTCCAAGTATTTGCAGAAAATCAAGAATTTGAAACAAATCAAACTATGGCTTTCTATATAGTCATTGTTACTGAAAAAAGTGAAATGTCTACCAAGAATCACTCTCGCTTTGATCATGACTAGGAAATAAAAGTGAATTGGCCCTTTTGTATAATTATTTAGCTGAATAACTGCCATAAAAATAGCATAATGATTCAGTGTCTGCTTATCTAAAAATACGTTCCCATAACAAAATCATTTGTGATAACAGGCAACAAGCTTTGGGAATTATGAATAGCTGCCCACATATGTCTTAATCATGGGCCCACAAAAACCATGCTGCAAATTTACCGTTGCATGTTACGCCAATGAAAAAATGAAATCTTAACAGCTTAAGTACAACAAGCTGCTGCGTTTCAATGTTTTTGCTTGGATTACTTCTGTATACTTTGAAAAGCCTGACTGGCTGTGGCTGGTCTGTCTGCATCCTCCACAAACCATAGTTTTGACTTTAATTGTTACCTAAAGCTATTCATATTTATGGCCAAGATTTTCAAAGATAGCTAAGAAATGATACTAAATCGGAGAGCTTCAAAGGCATCTTATTTTCAGAGAGCGGATGCTAATAGACTTCTAACATCCAAAATATACATAATAAAAGCTAAGAGTGAAGAAAGAAGTATTGTGCATGGCTTGCTGAAGTTTTCCAAGTTTTTCATTACGCATCACAACATCAAGACACAACAATTACTCACAGAAGTTCACTTAAAAAAAAAAAAACTCCCTAATTTCTAGGCAAAATTCACAAAGCTACATTTATATTAAGGCTTTATTATTTATCACATTATATCAGCTACATATGAGACACCATCGCACAAGGCCTCGAGCAAAGCGGCTGAGGGGCGCCCGTGCTGTCTGGGTGCTAGCACGCTCCTCCGGGCGGTCACACTGACCTCTCCAACACCTGCTTTAGTCGCGCACGTCCCGGACCAATTCTCTGACCACCAAACTAGCAGCTGCGCTATGACTGGGCTATGGGAGTTGTCATGCTGTCTCCAAATAAATAAATATTCGTTCAGAGACACTGCTTTCCTCTCTAGCTGAAGATACACTGGAAATAGAAAAGGCTGTTACTCATTTAACTGAAGCTGAGAGAAAGAAGTGTGGCAAAACTCATATTTAAACCGCTTTTCTGCTTCACACACAACACAGCGATCTCGTCCGTACTGTCACTGTGAGTTTTGCCACCACAAGCCGAGGGCGGCAGGCTCTGCACTGACGGGGCAGCGCCGGGAGGGTCTCAGGGCTTGGCCGGGCCTCGGCCGGATCCTGCTTGTCACGACGATCGCCTGGTGGCCGAGTGACGAGGGTCTGGAAGCCGCGAGGGCCGGCTGCCCCCGAGGCTGGGGGGGCGACCGCTGGGGGTGATCCCTCCGACGGGGCACAGTGCCCCGGGGCCCGAGCGCGGCGGGTGCTGCTGAAGGGTCCGTCGACAGCTCCAGACGTGGCAAGCGATGAAACAGGTCCAGGGCTCAACCGGAGTCCAGTCAGGAGCAAAAGGAGATGCAGCCACAAGCAGGGCTGGAGACGCACGGGTCCAAGGCCCACCCAGGAGATGGGGCCAGAGACAGGACAGATGTCAAGCTACGAGAAACGCCCAAGGGGGCCACCCAGGAGATGAACCACCCACAGTGCAGGTCTGAGGTGCACCACCAGGGCAGGGCCGGCTGATGGCCCTGGGCTGAGCCGAAATGCAGCTGTGGGAAGGGGTGCGGGGAGGCCCCAGGTGAGGCTGCTCAGGGCCATTGAGACCTATTAGTGCCCTCAGGGCCCTGACAACCACCAGCCCGGTGCAGCTTAAGCACCAGCTATGGTAAAGGCCTGACACACCTGGGTGGTCACTGCCCAGCCACCACCAGACCTTCTGGGCAGCTGCGCCTGCAGCGAGGCCATCAGGCAACTCTCAGACTTCAGCTGGGAACCAGGGGGCAGGAAAGCGTGACAAGGAAACGCACACCAACAGCCCCACGCAGACCCCAGGAGGCCGAGGAGGAGGAAACCCCCACCGCGAACATCGCGCTCCTCTCGGCCAAGACCCCACGATGCTGCCGCCTCGCCGTCACCTCTCGCTGCTTCGTGAGGGAGACCAAAACCATCAATCCCGACAACCGCTGCGAGGCTGAGCCTGGCACCAGGGAAAACGGCAGTCAGGAGGAAGTTTTTCTATGACTACTTCAACTGTATTTTAAAGAGCTTTTCTGTGCTAATTAGATAATCGGAATTCTTAGACTTTTAAAGTGATATTTGGACTAACAACAAAAACTCAGCTCATAGTGTATGAGGTGTTCCCTTTTCCCCCAAAATAAAGTTTTAAGGTTAAGACAGGTACAGTCCTTTGACTGCTTCTCAAGTGATGCTCAGCGAGAAGCATGCTGGCAGGTGAATGGTGTGGCTCCTCATGTGCCCTTGGGCTTGAAGACTTGCCTGGACTTGCCTAGCTAATGAATACAGATGTTCCTTCTTTGAACTTTGCCTTGAAATGAGCTATTCTAATAAAACATTTATGGAAAATATTTTCCCCAAATTTTTGATTTTTTTTTGATTGATTAAAATTGAAACATCAGCATTAAAGAACTGTTCTTGTGAAGAAACTTTTAGGAAAAAAAAAAGACATAAATAATATCTTGCAGCAAAATTCTTCTGATTAAAAACCTAATAATAATTATGCAACTCATCTTTCTCATCTAAAATCTGAGATAGGTTGTAATGTTCTTTACATAGTTTCATAGCCTCTTATGATTCAAAGTCCCTGATACTGTATTACATCTATAAAAAATAGTGTATAGCATAAAATTGCTTTATAAGGTCAAATACTGATTTGTGCCCTGGCATGTCATAAAAACTGTTATTGTACATGCCAAATGACAATTTTTCATATATGAGAAGAGTAATATAAAAAGTTGTATTTTAGTGCTACCCTCAAGAAATGTGGCATTGATGGTAATGTAAGTAATGCTTGACCATGGAAACTGGAGTGGACCATTCCCAGAAGAAACAGTAACAGTTATCAGAGCATGTAAAAAATACATGGAATGAACCTAAGAGTATACTGCTGTCATTGTACAAAGGCTCCACATCGGAACCAGCCTACAATCAGGACTTAGGATCACTAACATAACAAGTAGGACAGATATTTGCACTGCAAATGTTCATCCAGGGTTGGTCTGTGAAAAGACTTTCCACCGAGTTCCAGATTAGCCTCACATGCTAACCTCACACTGGACTTTCAGTTAAACCACTTTGAATCAAAAAGGGGCAAGTGTAAGTTATGTGGCTGACAGAACAACAGAGATAGAGTGCGCACTAAAAAGACGGAGACGAACTGCCAGGAAAATTTCAATGCTACGATCAGAAAGGTCTCAAATACCAAAAGCTTATGCAGACAAAGCTCTGCTTCTGTTTACCAATAGCTCACATTGTCCCTCAGCTGTCTGCAAATAATTTTATGGGTTTCCTTCATTAAGATGAGTTGTGAGATACTATACATGGGAATTTCTACAGCTGCACGAATTTGTTAAACTGTTTGCGACCTCTTAGTTATACATGATATACTATGAAACGGGAATATGTCTTGAATATGATTTCCCATAACATTTTTGAATTTCCCTTTATAACAAAAAATGAAATATGTAAGAAATTTTTACAATTCCTGGTTATTGCTGTTTGTAGAGAGAATGATGGAATCAAAAAAGACAACGTATGGGGGACAGTGCTGAAACGGAAATTATATATAAGTACAACAGACATTAAAAAAAGCCCAAATGCATAACAAAACAAAGAATAAAGATTTCAGATGGATTGTCTCATAAAAAGAACAATCTATTTTAAAGAAATAAGAATTAACCAATTATTTCAATCATTAAACACCACCTCTGGCATGTATAGAAACGATAACAGATAGTTTCATTCAGTCTCCACTTTTGTGGGAGCAATCATTGCAGTAAATTGATGTATAAGTGATCCACCACTCAAATGAGCAGCAAACGGAACAGCAGATAGTAACTTTATAGTAGCTAATAACATTTTAAATGATATAATTAAAGTAAAAATGCAAGGGAAAACATCTCACAGTGATATGCACATATTCCATCACAAATGATTTTATGAGACAAATAAAACTATGGAATTGTCAACCAGTTTGCATTGGTTCAAAAAAATAAATACAAAAATGTCTATTTAACTGCTCAGCCATATTTTACTTACCAAAAAACCCACTCTCCTGGACAGAAATATTAAAAACAACATACTATGTATGTTTAACTCCTTATTTGTGTAATTATAAGAACTCATCTCTATCAGTCATGTATTTGGTCCTGCTTACATTATGCACCTGTTCAAAATTAGGCACTTGCTGAAATTAAGGCATTCTTTAAGACAGAAGAGTTTGTGGACTTAACATACTGGGAATCCTTTGATATTCAAAAATAACAAAAAAAGCCCAACCAGCTTCCATGAATTAATAAACTTTACCAGATCATATAGTCCATCTTCCTTTGTTTCTATATAATTCTTGAATGGCTTGGTCTATATTTTTTAAACCAAGAGGTAAAAATGATTATCAACAGAAATGAAATCAAGGCTTGGCAGGCAGTACTAATAAGCTGGAGAAATGCTGGTCTCTGAAGAGTTCCACGTCTCACTCCCTATTGTGGGGTATTCCTACAACAAAGGGATTTTACAGAAAGAACCAAACATCTGGAGGGATACAGAATTTCGATGTTCATACTTAGAAGTATATGTCACAAAGCCTACAGCGATGATCCCTGGCAAGTTTAAAAGATCAAAGAGTTACAGTTAAGTAACTTAAAAATTTCTGTTTCATTCAATAGGATCACAGAGGTTCAGCCTGTTCTTCACATCTCAAAAGCCAGACATAGAATGCTGTAATTCCCAAAGACAGAAAAATCTTTTAAATATATCTTTAGAACACACTGGCATCATTTAGTAATCTTATCTTTCTCATTCCTGATTCTGTTTAAATTGTTTGAAAGCAAGATATTTTTATTAATTTCTTCACTATAATACACATTTTAAAGTGTATTTTAAAAGTATTACTTTTAAAAGTGTACTTTAAAAATATTTTTTTTAAAAATCAACACAAGGCTGAATAAAGCAGATGGCTTTGTAGTTATTAAAAAAGTTAAGGAATTATTAATATGAAGTTTTATTCTAGTAGCTGTTTGAAGGCTATAGTACTCTTTATCAACTTTTCTAAAGTATAGTATTATTGTAATTCTTCTAGCAGGAAGCACCAAATACTGCCAGCCTGTGGCCTGTAAATAGTTCATGCTTAATTAATTCCCCATAATTTTTGTTCCCCTGAAGAACAGCTCTAAAGAACATTTCTACAAGACAGAAGTATTTTAATTCAAGACATCATGCAAGTTTGTTGCAATTCTTATGCAGACCAATTATGTTAAAGAAAAAAAAATTATCTGGAACACCATACTGCAGCATGAAAAATCAGTTCATGTAATTTTACTGTAATAAATGAAGATTTCTCTGAAGAAAAAAAGTAACCCCTGATACCCAACACATTTATCAAGAGTGTGCAGTGCACAATCAAAGTCAGCTTCTGTACATTGCACTATATATATATGTGTATATATACGTGTGTGTGTGTGTGTATAACAGTGATTATGCAAAAGGGGTGTGTCAACAACTTTCAGAATTCTATTTTCAGGGTAATCTGCTGAAGTAGCATCCATTCTTCCCAAATCTGGTTGCAGTCCAGAAAACATAAAAATTGAGGGCTTACTCAGTTGAGGGTAGTCTGAGAAATTACAGACTCATCAACATATCTCCAATTTGGCTGCCCTAACACTCCAAAGTGAGGATGTCAAACATCCCTTTTGCTGGCCTTTATCTCAATTTATTACCAGAGGTTATCATTCCAAGTGAACTGTGGACTGCTAAAGGCATCTTTGTAACTTCTTGAGCTAGTTATAAAATACAGCTAAACATTTGGAGCAATAAACAGCAGTATCGTTAAGTTGCTTTCCTCTGTATACTTTCCTAACGTGGAGAGGTAAAATTCCACTGGCATTAGAGAGATCTGAGTTCTTTTAATTTACGAAATAAAATATCTTTTTATTTTACTTTATGCTCAATGAACATATTTGCTCTTCTAATGGCAAAAGTTATAAAGATGTCACATAACACTGGACAAGTTCATGGCAGAAAAATCCATGTAAAGATACTACCTAAACAGAAAATATATCTAGCTCAGAATCCTTGACATGAAAATAATTGCAGACTGGAAGAATATTTGAAGGAAGATTTATATACGCTTTGTCCTCTTTCCTTCTCTTTCATTTGTGCAGGGCCACTGTTAGAGACAGGACACTAGGTAGACTGACCTTTAGTCTGACTGATTACGACTGTTCTTATATTCTAGAATTTTCTTTGTACAAATGAAGATGAAAATAAAAGACTTTGATCAGGAATGGCCAGACCTTCAACTCTGGTTGCCCATACAACCAAGTCAGCTACATGAATTTGGAGCAGTAATTTCCTGCTCAAACAAGCTACAGACTGAAGAACTCCCAAGGACATCACAAATCACAGGACCAGTGGTTGAAAGGGACCCTGGAGATCATCTAGTCCAACCTACAGCTCAAAGACAGGCTAAAGTCACAATATAGCTCTAAGCACACTTATTTATAAACAGTGGCAGTATCAGTTGCAACCAACTCACTATTTCATAGATACAACATTATGCAAGGTCATCTCTGAATATGAGTATGACTTGATAGATATGGTGGTTGTTGTATATGAAATAGCTATCATGTTATGAAAAATACAACATGAAATATGAAAAGAGGAAAAAAGGTAAAAAAATAATCCTTTTTATTATCAATGCAACTTAAGCAAATCACTCTCACTGATTGAATGCTAATCTTTCTAGCAAAATAAATGGTTGTATAAGAAGCAAATTTCAGGAAGACTGATTCAGCGGGATGACTGTGCTGCTTAAGAAAAGGAGAATAAAATGCTTATCCTAATCGATGATTGTGAAAGTAACATACAAAAAAAAATTCTCTGTTTTTTATTTTTGTCTTTCAAAACTCAGGTGTCATAGGAAGCTTAGAGAAGCTTTTAAAGAACTGCTGCAGAAAGGTCCGGTTTGTAGGATGGGCAATTCACTGACGATAGGGGTCAGATAATTATCAGATGTAAATCAGAATGGCCCTGCTAATTTCAGTGCTGTATTAGTTGGTATCAGATTACAATATAGCATATAATTTTTGTAACTTCTTCTGTTGGCAACAGAATACACAGAAGTATTTAAACTCCATAGCTGAGAAGCAAACTTGAGTTCTCAGATTCAGTAAACCCATAATGAGATCTGCAGCACAGGAAGACTGATTACTTGTAGCATATACCTAAATTTTGTTGGTTTAAAAATAAACATCTTTGTATGCTTTTCTCTGGGGAAAAAAAATCAAAACAAAAAGAACGAACAGGTCAACATCAGTCTTCCTATGTTGCAGATTTCATTATGTGATTACGTATATGAGTTTTAGATAAATGTATTTGAGAACACTGAATAATCTAAAACTCACATACATAAAGTTACCAAAATGTGTAAAGGTTTTCAGGAAAAGAAAAAGATTATTATAGCACCATTAAAAACTGTTGATTTATTTGACAGTTTTCTTTCCTATCCTTCCTAATTTAGACTGTACTCTCTTAAACAGAAAAGCAGATTTGCTGTATAATTACCAGTCCTATTTTGCCATCTTCAATTCTCAATGCAAAGTAAGAAGAATCCACCGTGTAAGTACATACATACTCCATTTACAAAATACTGACAATACTGTCTACACATATAAAGTGTTTTCCCGATTGGTGCCATATTTTCATAATTGCTGGTTTATTGTTAGTATTAAGTATAGTGGAGTAACCATTGCCAAGGAAATTGTAGCTTCTCAGGCTAGTAAGCAACAGATCTTAATTGGACTGTTGTTGTTTTTTTCCCTAACTTAATAGAGAAATATAACTTCACTGAAATTTATTACCAAGAAATCCTTGCATATTGAAGACTTATTAGTACAAAACAAAAAATGAAACAAAGATAACCAGTGTTTGTCAAGCAGCATTTCAAATCTTTTATCATAGTCAGGTCAGTACCAGTGAAGATGTATACTTCATTTGTATGTTTTCAAGTTTAGAAAGCTTAAAAGCCATTTATATCAATACACAGAGCTAGTTTTCATGAACTGAGAAACAAAGGCCTGTGACCCAGGCTTAGTCTCAAGATTTCCCATGGAAGAAGCACCCACAGGTCAGTTATATTCATTTCATAGAAAGCACTGTGATTAACACAGACTCTAAAAATTTTTCAGCATTTCTGTGTTTCAGCATGAGAATATCTTCTAGTATTGTTTTTTTTTTTGCAGTTCATTTTCCATGTCGTATTTTGAGTTTACATTACAAAACAAGCATAAACTTTAAAACATATGACAGAATGAAAAGCGTAGTACATAACTGGAAAATGAACTTCACAAATAAGTTACTTTTCAGAGAGCAGTATGGTACAGCCAGGTAGTACTGGATCATTTTAAAATGGAATAAACACAAGTGGGTCTGCTGGACACACAAGAACAAATCATGTACTATAAATGACTTAAAGTCCTCTGCTATTCTAACTGATTGTGGAAAAATTTCATCAAGACACTGCCATATGTCTTTCTTTGTAATGAATGATCTGAAGGTTATTTTTCATTTGACCACTCAGAGCACTTTAAAAACAAGTATACAGACCTGAAGTGTGCAAGTTTTAATGGTGAGAGACTAGGGAGCATACAACCATAAAGACAGAACAAGTGAAGAATTAATCAGATGGATCAATATTTAATAATAATATATATTATTTCATAGTTGATAATGTAATGAATTTAACATAGAAAATAATATATAATTAATTTAGATAAATTCAGATATTTAGCTATTATAATTAATAAATCAGATGGATGCATTTTTCTCTTAGAATTCCCATATGCATTTTAAAATAATTTTGTACAAGATGACTCTATGGCTCCTTCAGATTAGTATTTTACACTTTAATGATTAAGAATTCAGGGACCCCTGAGGGTTTGTAATCTATGGTCTGTTCCAGTCCATCCTCTTTTACATAAATAAGGGTGTTCATATTGTTTACATAATGTTTTACATCCCATTAGTAAAATTAGCATGTTAGCATTACCTTTGTAAACATCTCCTAAAACACACAAAGGTTTTGCTACCTGTATTTGTATTACTTCCAAATACAGCTTTCCACCAAAGAAAATTGGCTGAGGCTTTCAGTTAGACAGCACTTCAATGCATTTGTCATATAATTAAAAGATAGTGGCTTCAAACTGAAGGGTGTCTGCAATAGTTTGTAAACAGATTTTTGAGCTGCTATGTTAAAGCAAGATAAAGATTCAAAAAAATTAAGCCGTTGCTCTTTGTATTCCTTACTACTAAGGCCTCCTAAGTTCTTTATATATATACACACTCTATATAGTGTTATCAGTAACTAACCTCAACTAACCCTCCTTACCTCTGCTGACCTGCTCCCTCCTCTTAAATCTTGATCTTCATCATTTCCTCTGGGAAACAGTAACATTTTTTCTCTTCCTTTTCTTTCCTTATATTTTTCTTTTTCTACATTCTGCCCCTGGGTAAGCTCCTGCAATTATATGTTCATAGTTAATACATTTCTTCTCAAGTTTACTTTTTCATTACAGGAACTCTACCCAGCACCCTATGGACTCAGAACCTTTTATCCAATTACAAATTGCCATTACAAATCTTTCCTACAGGAAGAAAAGGTAAGCAAACTTATTTTGGAGTGTGGAAGGCTCATTTATTATTAACAATCATCATGTAAATTGTTTTCTGCAGTGGGATTCTTCCTTGTAAAGAGTCTCGGTAAAGGCCCGACACACCTGGGTGGTCACTGCCCAGCCACCACCAGACCTTCTGGGCAGCTGCGCCTGCAGCGAGGCCATCGGGCAACTCTCAGACTTCAGCTGGGAACCAGGGGGCAGGAAAGCGTGACAAGGAAACGCACACCAACAGCCCCACGCAGACCCCAGGAGGCCGAGGAGGAGGAGGAAGAGGAGGAGGAAGAGGAGGAGGAGGAGGAGGAGGAGGAGGAGGAAGAGGAAACCCCCGCCGCGAACACTGTGCTCCTCTCGGCCAAGACCCCACGATGCTGCCGCCTCGCCGTCACCTCTCGCTGCTTCGTGAAGGAGACCAAAACCATCAATCCCGACAACCGCTGCGAGGCTGATCCTGGCACCAGGGAAAACGGCAGACAGGAGGAAGTTTTTCTATGACTACTTCAACTGTATTTTAAAGAGCTTTTCTGTGCTAATTAGATAACGGGGATTCTTAGACTTTTAAAGTGATGTTTTGGCTAACAACAAAAACTCAGATCATAATATATGGGGTGTTCCTTTTCCCCATAGCTAGATTTTGAGTGTAATGAAGAGGATGCTACAAATGCAATAGATTTTCTGCTTAGAAAGAATCTGATTACAATCAAAATAATCAGAAAGTTCATGTCAGTAAATCTATTAGTTTTAGTAAAACACCAATCTATAAACTTACAATATACGATCAAGATTGTATTTGAAATATTTAAGCATCTGTGAAGGTTAAAGGTTAACTATGTTGTACTTATCAAACATCTCAGCGTAATGAGCTGGCACCCTTGAATATGCTCCATATAATGTTCTTCCCCATTTTCAGCTTTTAAAGCGTAATATTATTAGTGGATTTGTTAATCTAAGAAGAGCACCAGGGCTAATTATATGAAAAATGTTAAATTGCTAGGAAGAAAAGTTACTAAAGTCAGCAGTTGTTCTTTTTCACACTCCCGGCATATCGCAGGTTGGCATCTCTTGAGGAGCAATTAACTTTGTCAGGGCAGCTGAATTCAAACATACAAAGATGTCGTTTCTTCCACATTAAGAAGCATAATTAATAAAGGAATTATTGCAAGTTGTCATAGACTACCCAATTACTGCAATAACAATCCGTTTCTCCCAAAGCTCAGGGGAAGGTTTTCACAACATTTAGGTGGCAGAAGAAAATACTATACGGTTTCTTAAAGTAAAAAGGAAGCCAAATGGCATTTCTGTTACTGACTGGCTTTATGGGAGTGTTGAGCACAGATACAACAGTAATACAAGATTTATTTATACTGTGCAAAAACTGGTGTCAGATCAAAACCAGTTAGAGTTAAAGCTTTATATATTATTCCACCTTCAAAGACACATTAATAATAATGACCGGGATGATGACAAAAATGTTTGTCACAATGTGACACTAGCAAGCTTTGCATTGTAATTATAAAATATCAACAGTGTTTCTTGGCAAGGAATAACATCTTACCTCAGCAAACTGCCTGTAAGATTTCTAATATGTTTGGTATCTTTTTATGTGAAGTGAAATTATTTGGAAGCATAATGTGACAAGATTCTTTTTATCTGCCTAGATATTTCCTGTACACTGATTACTATGACAATAATTAAAGCTATTAAAATTTGCAATAAATAGTTATGAATTTTCTTAATAATTAGAAGTTAAACAATGGAACGAATCTTCAAAAGACCTAACCAGGAAGCAAAGGCTGAATTAATAGCAGAGTCCAAAACCTAATTTAAAATACTAAACTGAGAATTTCTTCAGGGTAAAAATTCCACAAAATTTTAACTGTGAAACTTAATCACACAGAAGTTACTTGCTTTCAACACTACGTAGATATGAAAGCAACTGGTTTTCTTGCTATTTTGAAGGCTGCACAGCTTCTGATGAAATTGGGTTTTTGTTTTTTGCTTTTTTACTTACGTAGGTTTCAGGACAAAAGGTCACATCTAAACCAAATGACAGTGTGCGAGGAACAAAGGTCTTCAACACCAGCCTAGCCAAAGGCTTTAATTTTTTAGCATGTCACTTAAGATGCTGTATTTCTATTCTCCATCTCTACAGTGAGAAAAACTCATCTCCTTCTCTGGAGTATTGCAAGACCTACAGCGATTGCTCTTAAACTTCTAATTGTTTTTGAAGTTCATACTGTTTCTTCTGGTGTTTTCCTTTACCACTTAGAAACAGGTAAAAATCTTCCAGTCCAGCAGGAACACCACATTTATGAAGTGCTGCTGGGTCTCTAGCTTATTGAAAGTTCCACTTGGGAGCATGATACCATTACTGTTAGGTATTTCATCAGAGGCAGCTATTTCAGCAATCTTTATTTCCCCAAAAAACCTTCACAATGCTTAATTAAATTGTTCATAAGCACTACAAACACAAACATTATCTCCCTGTGGCTGGTGAGGCAAGTAAGGAATAGAAAAGCATTAGATTACACACCAAAACTATACCAAAGGTTTGCATTCTGGAAATCTCTGATATAAGCACTAAAATATCAGTTCCTGTAAATGGCTGAGTATAAATAGCACAAGATTACATTCAGAAATTCTGGGCTCTTACCATTATACTGGCAGCTGTTACTACTATTATTACACACATGTGCATACACACACAAACATACTTTAATTAAAAGACTGAATCACAAAATCTTCCTTCAGGGAAAGACAACTTTAAAGTTCTGCAAACAGAACTAAAGTGATAGCTAGTTAAAGCATTGTACTTTCCTGTTAACTATCCACTGGCCTATCAGAAGTTTTACTGCAAAATATGGAAGATTAAAAGCCCAATGAAGACTTTTCACATCAGGAGAAGTGACGATCAAAGCTACACAATACTTAATAGGTGGTCCAGGATGCCAAATCTTTTATCTGTAAGACAAACAGGAACCTTTTTGATAAACTATTTTAACAAAAAGTGGAAAATCTGTCAAAAACCCCAAACTGCTGGAGATTGAATAGCTGTACTCATTTTCTCAAACATTTTTACAAAAAATTGCAGTATTTTCGAAAAGGAATGTTTCAAATGTCTACATATTTGAATAATTTAAAAATATGAAAGTCATTAAAAAATGGCTCAACTTAAAAAGAAATTTCAACCAATTCAAATGAATGTTTTTTCAGGGGCAAGGGAGTTCTGATTAACAAACAATTTTCATAGGACTGGCACCTGATCAGTTTGGCTACCTTTTTACTAGACTTTCCCAGATTTTCAGGTTCAAGGTTAATGGAGCAGAAACAAAGGTTGTCCGCACCCAGTGACACAGATAAGCCCTTAAATTCTCACACTGATTTCAATGGCTACTATCTATGAGACTAAAACTAACACCACTTTCCCCCTTCATCAGGGGTTAACTGCGTATTTCACTTGTATGTTACTTTGCCTTGTTACAGTGTTTCTTTTCAGAGAACTTATGAAAAACAAATAGGACTTGAATAGTCCTCAGCAATACATACCAGTGGCAATGACAATTTTGTTCAGGATACATTTCTTTCCTACAAAGTTTAGGCATAGTTTAACCAATATTGATCAAATACACATACAAAGAGAAAAAAACTAAGAAACAGTGATTCCATTGGATTCATGAATAATTGCACAGCAAATACATTTCAACTGTGCAAGTGATTACTTCCACAAATAAAACTTTTGTAAATTTTTCTTTTGTTAATGTTATTGTGACTATCACCAGGGAATCAAATGAAATGCATATTTAGGAAAGTTAAAATATTTATGCCAATTTTCTCTCTCATCTCTGGTAATATCTCAAAATGTAAACTATACTGCTCAGACCATGAATATTTATATATTGCTCAGCAGGGAAAATTAATGCAAATTAAACTATTTATAATGCTGGTAATATTTGCTTGGAACCCACGTTTTCCACAAATCATTCTTACATGGCACTAGTTATGTTAGCATGAACTCTATGAAATACTGCTATTGTGCTGTCACATGTCAGTGCTTGCTTGGCACCTGCAGCCTAATTTGTTTATTTGCAGGGAGCTGCACACAAAGTCCTTCAGTTATAGCCTTTCATAAATACAAGTGGTAACCATGAAGAAATGATTCTGTCTTTTGTATGGAGTAAAGCAGACAATTCGTGTCAGGGTATGCATCTATAAAGATTACAGTTAGCATAGACAAAATGATTATCTAACTCAGAGTAAGAAAGCAAGCAAGTCTTCTGCACTGGATTTTAAAAACATAAGTGTTAAACCAGATTCTAAACAGAATGGAGACTAGCTTTCAGGAAACTGAAAGATGCTACAGTAGTTTCTTTCAAGATTATTTATCAAAATTTTCACAAGCTCTGTATTTTAATCACTTTCAGGAAGACTTTGTTATTCGCTGGAGTATTGCTGATATTTTAAATCAAAGCACACATCCTTGAAGCTGATAGCTACTCAACAGAGCCTGTATTTCTGTTAGACATCAGTAAAATCACATTCCGGATAGGATCCACTAGAACACTTCTTTGGCTTGTAGCAACCACTTATGCTTAACAAGTCGCAGCTTACTGCCTCTCTTGCTGGAGAATGAAGCGTTTGCTGAACCACACCATGCCTCCTTCTGTAAGGAAGCAATCAGGAAGAAAGAAGATACAAACCATCCTTGTTCTAAAAGTTCTTTTACTTTTTAAAAATGTTTGAGGAGGTTAATTACAGTTTCTGAGCACTCAAATTTTTTGTTGTTGTTGTTCTCATTAAGGGTTCTTATGGTCAGGGCAATATATTTCTTCTGCATGTCCCCCTGATGTTTAGCATTACTTCAAATATCATCTCTAAAAATTTACTCCAAAGCTAAGCACTGGTCCAGAGGAGCCATTCCTTGTACCCAGCAGTATAAGGAATTCAGTATTGATACCCATTCAAAGTTCTGCAGCAAAGATGGATAGCTACAAAGATGTTTGTCACCTCATAAACTTAATTTCTCACATTTTAAAAGGAAACAAAATCCTAAGATTTTGAACCAAAAGTAAATAAGTTTCCCAAAGAAGAAAGGGATTCCCAAGAAGGGGAATTCTGATACTTTGCTCTTATTCGCTCTCAAAAAACAATTTTTGGCAACAAACTTAAGGGGTACTATACATGGTATTTGAAAATATCCTTCATGTCAAGCTTCTATCTGTGCAATTCTCTCTCTGCCTGTCCTGAGCATTTTATGCACTAGAGAACTGCGTTGCCTGAGCTTCACTTTTTGTTTACACTAACAGCTGCCTCCACTTAATCCATCTATAAGTGGGTACCAAGTCATTTGGACTCCAGAGTCAAAGGCATCTTGATATGTTATCCATACCACTGTGATGAACTATTCAGACCGCTTCCAGTGAACCTTTGTCCTCGACTTTTTCAACATTCTGCTTTTTCTTTTAAGCAAGTTTCCCTAGGAATTCTGCCTAAACCAAAATTGGAGCAGTAATAGATTACAAAGTACTCTCATTTTCATTGGATGCTCACTGAATAACTTCTGTACACAGAGTTACCAAGTAAATTAACTGCATATTTTTGCCTGTTTCCTTGAAAAAAAAATCGGAAACACTCATTGTCCTAATTACCGAGGTAATTATCCATAAACATTCTTGGTTATGAAGCACCTAAATCATCTTACTGTCCCATGAGGATTTCTTCAAAAACGAACAGAATGCATGACACTCAGGGTCCGTGAAATCGATAAAAAGAAAAATCAGGCATGGGATTGTAACAGAGGAACATAAAATGGTTTTGAGAAGCTAAAGAAAAATTGTAGATACATTTCTTCATAATGCTAAAAAAGTCACTCCAATGAAACTGAAAAATGTAAAACTGCCTTGAAAGCATACTATACTGTACTTAAAATTAGCTTGTACAAGATATTTAAACAAAGTGCTTACTAGACTGAGTAGTAACTAGACACATGACTCAGAGTGGTATTTGGTGGTATTGGATACACTTTAAAAAATTTCCCAAATGCACGCTTTGGTACATAATAAAATTACTTCCTGGCATTAGAAAGAGACTTACCTGATCTATAGACAATCAACAAAAGAATGGCAGAATGCTACGGCTGATTTAGACTTAGGCTTTTTTTTTTCCTCTTATGTATCATGAAATTTATTCTAGCTTGATCCACTGAAGAGGAAAGAATGTGTCTCTAAAATGTAAGAGCAGTGCTTTTTTTTCAGTGTAGTCTGACTTTCATTTACCCACTCTAAGGGAAAAAAAAAAAGGAGAAAAATGACTGTTGATTCACGGAATATTTATATATTTCTCAATGTGGATTTAGTAACCTGATATGTTCTCTTTCACCTCAGAATTGCTACTGATAATCAACTCAGTTTCAGAAGTGATGAAAATTTCTAAATGCATGTCAGATATTAGTGATGCTTTTCTTGCAATTTTTAGTACAAAAATATTCTTATAATTTCGATACCATATTTCACTTTTAAAATTTACTGGCCATGGCAAAGCTAGACCAGTGGCTGTACGCACATAATAAATTAAACGATCCTGTTATTCTTAGACCAGTTTAGCTAAAATCCTTTACCTCTGTCCTTGGCAAAATTTCACCTACTGTTGGATACTATATGGAATTATATGCTCCCACTCCTTTGTGGATAGCCTTCTACTGGAAACTACTTTTCACAACCATTGAATTCACTTTATTCATTAACTTAGAGAACCCTACTATTTCCTTTATCATTTATGAAGTATATGGAACTTAAATCTATTTTGCATTTTTTGTATCTGAGTCTCTAACCTTCTAAGCAAGCAAAACCTTCCAAAGATTTCTTAGCAGCAGTCTCAATACAAGGTTTACATGATGCATTTGTTGCACATAAGCCAAGTAATTCAATTTTCCACAAAGCCAAATATTTTTTTTCTATTAATAGAGGAGTAAACAGAAACAATTTTAAAATAAGTTGTTCTTATTGAGTTTGGTAATGCTGTCATTGAGATTATAATTATTTAGCTTGCTAAACCTTCCTGTGACAGCAAACAGTACACCTTGCCTTGAGCAAAGCATATTTTCGAATAGAAAGTGTGCTATAGTACAATTGGAGCATAAGCCAATTGATCTGATGATAGCACTGGGAAGAATGGCTTAACATGTCTGATTATAGAAACAGAATGCAATGTCACGTTCCTCCTGATGTCCCATTATTTTAGAAAAGTGCTCTTGAACTGACTGTGGTTAATATTTAAAAATCAACAGATTACAAATACTCTCAAGTAGACACCAACCACTAAAATATATGTAAACTCAAGCATTACACAACGCTAAATTCAAAAAAAGCCCAGAAGCCTCTATGTGTACCAAAAGTTTCAAGGGTTTTGATTACAATTGTTCTCCAGTTAAATGCTTTAGGTCTTCTCAATCACATTAACCAGTCACTATAATAATGCAGAAATATGGATTTGACTATGCGACTAGACCACGTGGGTTTTGTTTTCATTACATTACATATGCTAGAAGATTATTTAGGGACAGGAGAAATAATGGATGCAAGACGAGTAATGTCTCTATTTACTAACTTAGGCATCTTCTCCTTAACAAAGCCACGTCATCATAAATCCACCACGTTTTATAATTACTTTTACAATAAGGGTTTGTTTGTTTTGAACACCCTAAACATGGAAGATATCTAAACAGAATTATGGGCTGAAAAGTAAAATTTATACTAGTTAACATTCAGAAGGATGTTACCATATTCTTCCTTTACTAATCATACATACAAAAAGCTTTCTATAATTATGCTACAGTCTGCAGACACTGAGAGTCTAAAAATACATATTTTAAGACTAATAATACCTATTCTTGCTTCTAATCTGGAGTTCAAACTGAGATTTCCCATTTCCAGAATGTGAAAGGATACTCTGAGTCCATAAATTCACAGACTTTATCTCCTTTTCTATTGAAGTTATCCCATTTTGAAAGCTGTGTGTCAGCCTCCCAGTGAAGGAAAAAATCGTTAGTGAGGAGTCTGAAAATGAGGGTATATAATTTGTTACGAATGGATGAGCTGGTCTAACAGCTTACTGTCCTTTCACTGTAGTCATTCTAATTACAACTCCTTTTATTATTTATGTCTGGAGTCTTCAATAAAAATTATACATTTGATAATGGGCACACTCTTTGAAGTGACCAATTTATCTGTTTTCTGAATTCATAGTGAGTGCGGCTTCACAAGGGAATGACCAGGCCATCATTACAATTGGCTTAATACATTAACAGAGTTGTTTTCGGAAACATCCTCAGCTCATCAACATGTAAGTCTGCTTAACGCATATGCAGCATATTTCCAACTGCATTTGTTCTTACAGCAGGAAAGTCTCAGAATATTTTGAAGGTAGAGCTTCAACAAATCCCTTTAATTCTGTTAATGCACTGGGATACACTTTTAATTTCATAAATGTTTAACAAGAATTTAACACCCATGTATATACACACACTTCTGTATCTATTTTCCAGCTCTTAGAACAGTCTTTCTAGACACATGTAAGACTTCAAGAGGATCCTGAAATCTATGTAGTTTTCAAAGACAACATTGTCCCTTGTTCTTCCTGTCAGGAACATTCACAGATGTGGTAAGAATGTCATTACAAAATGGCAGAACAGTAATTTTTCAATTGTTAGTTTTTATCTATACATGTTGGGAAAGTAATTGGGAATAATGTATTAATCTGTTCTCAGACTATTTCTTATGTTAATGATAAGTTTCAAAGGAAATGACAGACAACTGTCTTACAATTGCATATCAAGCTCTCAGAGAGTAACTGGCATTTGAACTACTGGAAAATGATACAAGTAAGAAAAAAGGAAGCAGCATCTTTAGAATATTTTGCACATATTAATGCTTTCCTGGAAGTCTGAAGGCCACACTGTGCTTTACATTATTCTTCCCTATGAAAGGAGAATAAGAAAGTTTACTTATGACAGTGTAAAAGAGTATGATGTAGAAAGTTATTTCTCTGAAGGTTCTCAAATAGTCTTTGAAGTTTGCATGAGAACCTCCAGTTTTTTCAAGGCCAAAGATAATTTCTGCTTTGACCTGTAGCAACAGAAAAGAGAAACCCCTTGAACATTTTTAGGTGAAATATTCCATTTAGCAAAAAAAGCAAGCTAAAGTCAAGTGTCTGCTAAAATGTGCTTCAAGCATTGAACATAATCATGGTCATTTTAAAAAAAAAAGGCAAAACAAGTCTGTAATAATCACATAAGCATTAATTATAGTACATTATTTTACTAACACCTTTAATATCACTATTATATTTCCCTTCTTTTATGGTCTGGTAACAATACAGTACGATCAATAAAACAACTGCACTCTGTTGAAATTTCTAATAATACTAGAAAACTGATGTATTTATTACCATTTCATTTCACCATCTAAAAGTATTAAAATATTAAAAATATTCAAAAATATATGATGTTTCTTCAAGCTGATTTGAATTAAGGATGGTTTCAAGATCAGTTCTGAAGATGAAGGTGTTTCTCCATTTCCTCAAAATGAACCTTCTATTTGCAGGATTTCTGGGTGGTTCTGTGCAACCCAGACACGTAGCACATTTCTCCTCAGCATCCAATAGCTATATTTGCAGTTGGCTGAACTGGTGGGTTTGTGAGCTAGTAATAAGAGGTCTGTAAGGGATTAAATTTCTTAGAGAATCAAATGCTTATCAGGAAAGCTCTTTGGCATCTTCCAGACTAACCAAGAACATCTCTGACCCCTCTCAGCTTATAACATACCCAACAATTGACATTTAACCACTTCTGAGCAGATGGAGCTGAAACTCTCAGGCTCATGACAGCTTGAAACCATCAAAACGTAATCCAAAATGTAGTACAACCTTCCACTAATGTTAAGGGGTGGCAAAATTACTATTTTACCTCATCAGATACCTATTCCTAATACCACCAAGTCAAAAGTCTGTTAATTTGAAACTACTTTTAGTAAGCAAAGTACTCCTTTACTACTCCAAACAGACCTGTATGGCAGTTACAACCAGACCAGGCATACAGCTAATCAGGCATGTGAGCATTTTACAGAGGAGAACAGTATAACTGTCACTGAAATTATAATCTAATTTTAAGAACCTTCTGTAGTCCCTTATAATGAAGCTGAGTTTTTTAAGTTAGCACCAAGAAAAAAATGGCTATTTGTAGAAGTAGCACATTTTATTTATGCCTCATTTTATAACAAGCTCAGTGACAACATGCTATAAAATTTTATTTGCATGACATGGGTCTTTTAAAAAACTAGACACAGCAAATACACACCTACTTTGATTATGTTATTTGTAACAGCAACATAAGCCATTCTACAAAAATTCTCCCTTCCTTATTTATCATAAAATAAAACATGTTATACTGGCCTAAGAAGCTGCAATAGAAGTCTCACCATCAAGAAAAAAAATTGGTATGAAGTAATTTACTATTAAGATTATGATTATGTAGCTATTTATTTTTACTTTTAGATTCACTTTTTACTCATCTCTTTTGACTACTCCAGTATTGCTGCTGTCTTCCAATGTTTTCTACATAACTAGACAAGAGGAAAAAAAAAAAACAACCCTCAAAGTATTTTTAAAATAGATGTATGACTTCCATGAATTCTGAAATGCCTACCATTCCAAAAAGAGTCTCTGAGAAAGGCTGGTGGAACTTTGAAAGCACAGCTGCTACTTAACACTGTCTGAAAGCATAAGCAGTTTTCATCCATCCACCCACTTAACTAAGAGATCATGTAAGAAGATCATTAGCATTGAGAAAACCATTCAGATGGATTACAATTTAATTGTACTTAACATTATTTTTAATTATTTTAATTATTTTAATTATTAGAGGATAAGCAAACAAATTCTTGAGAATGAATTATTGCAGAGGGTATGTCAAACCTGGAGTGAAACCAAATGACAGGATTTTGAGGGGTTTTACCCAGTTCTGTCTTTAAAAAAAAAAAAGAAAGAAAGAAAGAAAAACAATATAACCTACCTCTTCTGTGCTAATCACAGTGGTATTTCTGCAATGGAAATTTGAAAGCTAAGTGTTCCAACTAATTAATAGAACAAACCCACCACTTAAAAAACAAAACAAAACCAAAACACTCCCACAGTGATTGTTTTGCCATTTACTTGCCCCAGGGCATAATCTTTCTCCTAACGTGTAACATCTTCATTACATTCTGCAGTGATGCTGCAGGTGGAAGTGGTGATTACAGGGTCTGCGGGCTGGCAGTAGGGATCTCCTGCAGTGCCCAAGAATGTGCACCAGCTGTAGGTCAGATAAATAGTTTATACAGCATGGGTAAAATGTTCACAGCTGAGCTTCTTTTACTGCCACTTCATACTCTAACTAGCACTGAGGACTGCAGCACTGAGGCATTTACCATCCTCAGTTGTAATAGAGTACTTCCAGAGAAGCAGCTCACAAGAGAAAAACATCCCTTAAACACTCATGTGCCCTCACCAAACCTTGAACATTAAAGCTGTTATTTAAAGTCAGAAAATAAATATACATACACATGGGAATTATTCCTTCCCTCTACGTAGAAAAATCTGTAGAGAGCAACCAGGAAAGACCAGAACATTTTATAGTTGCATTGGGCATATATAAAAAACACTTTCCTATCATGAGGTGCGTAAAACTTAAGATCTCATCCTGGAGTGCTTTGCATAAAAGTGACTTCCACTGATTACAGACCTTACAGTATAGGCTCATGACCTCAGATATGTAAATAAATGAATGATGGAGATGAAATCAAAGAGAAATCAAAACATAAACAGAAGTTATTGGGCTTCCAGAGTAAAACAGAACATGTTATAACACATTAAATTAGCTACATTAAATGAGCTACAATAGTGTAGGATTGGATACAGAAAATGAGGGTAATGGTATAGTAATGCAGAACCTAGATAATTTGCCTTTCTGTCTTTAAGATACCAAAAACTCTTACCTAAAAAGGTCATTCTGAAGTAAATCCATTATGAACTGGGACAGAGGGTACAAATTGCTCCTTTAAGAAAACCCAGCCCTACTTCAGTCACCTACCCTTTTTTAACATGGGATTTTATAATGGAACCTAAAGTGGAGCATTAAAAGGTAAAACTTACAATTAAAAATGACATTTTGAAACTGAATAAAGACTTCGTATTGTATTTTGCTATTTTTTGCCTTAGACAGTTTTAAGTAAGTTTCTGTAAGTCCAATAAACTTGGTAATCCTTAATGTTATGCAATATTTTAACTCAAAACTTAAATAAGCTGAATTAGCTACATTTCTGTTGATGGGAGATCAACTGATAGACTGTCTTTGAGCAACAAGAAGCAAGAAAGATTAGAAGGATACCTACTTGTTCATCCCAGTTACAAATCACCACCAATTTCTATAGAATTACCTGAAATTTTTATAAAGCAAATCACAAAGCTATCATTATTAGCATTTATGTAAGTCAACACTTCTAGTCTGCATTAGTATAAGCCATAATATTTCTTCAGAATATAACATTCGCTACATTCTAGTACAAATTAGTCTACAAGAACTAGATATTCTTCTAAATTCTGCTAACTTCTAGCACACTTTGACAAGCTGTTTCTAATTAACTAGCAAAATTAAATATAGTTTATGTAGAATATATTATTAAAACTTATGGCATTTTGAAGAGTCATGTTCTGTAAAAATTCTAGCCTACACTTAACCTTAAGAGATTATAACAAACCATGAGTGATAAAAAGGTTACGAAACAGTAGCTACACATGGGGTAGCAGCTGCTTATCTAATAAACCTATCTTTGACACAGAAAAAAAAATTACAAAATAGGGTTCACAAATGAGTAGCTTAGGTAACTCAAATCCAAACTTTAGATTTGGGAGACCTCCTCAAATTCTGAATCATTCCAGTAGCACCTATGTTTTCCCTTATTTTTACCAAACACTTTAAATTCCAGCCTAAATTTACCACTTCTTGTTACTCAAGTCAACTCTGCAGAGATTTGTAAATTAGACTGCCACACCACTTAGTCCCAAGCTTCTTCCCATAAGGTTTCCAAGAAATAGCTCAGTTTATCTGACAGCTCTCCTGGCATGTGTGGAAGCTCGTCTGAATTCCTTATTTTGAGAAAAGAATGAATTCCAGCTCTCCTGGGGCTACAGGTATTCGGCAACAGGGCTTTCTCTGTCTTATCTTTCTGGCTGGAGCAAGTCCACTTCATTATCCTCATTAAACATTAACTGTTTCATTTTCTTCCTTCCCTGAAGCAAATATTATTGTATTTTTCTCATAATTTTAATGAACACAGAATAACCAATGTCATGGAAGCATAGAGAGGCTTCTGTTGAGGTTGAGATTCCATGGACTAGATGCAAAATAAACATACTGTAAGCTTGTTTGGGTAAAGATTTTTTCTTTTTAAACTATCCAAATAGATTTGACAAGATTAAAAGAAGAAACAGAAACACAAAGTTTAATTAACTTTTATCAGAAATGAAGCCCAGATTTAGTAGGCCACGATACCTCTCAAACTGATGTTAAAATGTTGGATGATCTAAGTAGCCTGGCTGTAAATATATCAGTGTTTTTGTAACAAAAAATTGACTTCACTGTAGATCTAGAGAGAGCAAGAGTCTTCAGTGTCCTAACAGACTCTTGGCTAACTGCTTTTTGCTTTTTAGAGGTTCTCTCTTTTATCTTTCCAAGTTCTGAAAGCTAAAGAGAAGAAATCTAGTTGTACAGAGAAACCAGTGCTGCCTTTTCTGAGATTAAAGAACCAACACACATTGCGCACAAGGATGAAAATAACCCAACTCCAAGTCCCACTGCTGCTGGATATGAAAATGCAGTATGTTGGACATGAAAAACATTTTACTATAAGCAAAGAGGCAAACACCTTCATTTTTCAACTAACACATCTCTTCTGTAGAAAACTATCTGAAACCATTTGGAACAACTGCACTCCATTAGCTACAGAGAATGGAAACGTCCTTGCCAGTAGTTACCTCACAGGCTATTTAAATTTTTAACATAATTTCTCTATGGGAGTACTCTACTCATCGTGCCACATCTAGAACACAACTTCTTAAATGCAGAATTAGCCACTGAAGAGAGAAATAAGCTCATTCTCTATGCATTAGCAAAGTTAAACAAAAAACGAACAGTAAGTCTATTATTCTTGGAGAGAAGTAATATGACAGATGAAGTACAATCATATTTAATCTAATACATCATTTATTTCTCTCCAAGAATGATGTTAACTGACACTTTTGTATTTTTGATTAATCATTTCTTAAGAATTTGCTAGGACTTGTATTATTTTCTGTGCAGGGGTAAACAAGTATTCTCCAGGTTCTGAAAAGTGTTCTTCAGGTTCTGAAAGAAAAATCAGCACTTCCATTGGCATTATATTATCTGGTTGGCATTACTACTATTATCTGGTAAGCAGCAAACCAACTCTTCAATCTAGTAAAAGCGAGGACTGTGTCATGTGAAAGGAAGAGAAGTTACCTGGATCAAAAATGTAAGAAAAATACTTTATGGAGGTTGTCTTTAATCTTTAAACCTTGACCGTATGGCCAATTACTGGTTTGCTGATTCCCACTAAAATCAGAAATGACACCTCTTCTTCCTTTTCAAACTGACATACCACACACATGGTGGTACAGCTCGTGAAGGAATGGGGCTTCCCTTGCCTGTAGGGCAGCTGCATGCTAGTCAAAATCCTTAGAAATGCTCACTGAACAGTAAATAAAAAGGCTGAAGTTTAGTCAGAGTTCAGTAAACATTTTCCATGATTTGTTCAGTTACTCTCACTTGCACTGAAGAGCAGTTTGTACTACGCGCAATCTACTGAAGCCACAGAAGCTATATATCGTTTTTCAGGTTTTCCACAAAATTCACAGCTCCAAGCAAAGATGCTATTGTTATAGATACCGAGCTTATAGTGTAGTCACTTGATACTCAGCATAGTGAAATTGGTAAATATTAACAGCAAAATATGCACCTTGAATATTTCTAACTCCAATTCTGCTCTTAAAAAAAAAGTTTTCTATGCAGATGTTCAACATTTGTAAGCAGAAATTGTGCCTCCACTGTACTAGCTGGGCAAGAAAGGAAAGCAGAACCTGTGCTATCAGCATGCTCCCTGAATTTCTGCTCTTCCCTGCCACATTATTATGCTGGGATAGTGACCTATTTTTCCTTAATTCCCTTACTGCATTTCTGACTTCATCTTAATAATCACTAACACAATTTATTAAAAATATACAAACCGTAGGGTGTAAAGTTTTTGAAATTATATAAAACTATGGGAAATATTATGGAAAATAAAAGTTTCATTGCTCATAATCAAAGACTCTCTTTAAAAATGCTGGAGTAAAAATTTAAAACTACTACTTCATGCTTCTATTCTTTGCAGAAGTATCAAGTTTGGAATATACTGACATTTTTGCTATTTATTTCCTGGCTTTCTGGCAATGAAGCCTGAAATGTCCTCAGATAAATTGTTTAATATTGCCAATGTGTTTTTATATATGAAGTACGTATTTGCCTATTTATGGTATAATTTCTTCCCCAATTATGTTTCAAAAATTGGAAAAGAGCATTCCAGCATTCTTCCTTCCTTACAAATGAAACTAATTACATTTCATTTTTACTGGTAATCTTTCTTGTGTGAACTGCTCATGTCTGAACACTAACTTTAACTTCTGCTAAAGTCCTGCATAAGAAGGAGGTAAGGAACTGGTAGCTTAATGAATGGTAACTGCTGACATTTATATTAAGGAATAATAAAATAGAAACAGACTTCAACACCATGTATTACCATGAAGACTGTATTAAAAGCAGTTCCTCCTGATGGAAGGAAAAGAGGGAGCATTTATAATTTAAAAAACTTATGCTGTTGAGCAAGATTAGAACTTCAGTAAGATATAAAATGTATTAATTGTCAGATCTATGATATTACAGATAGTGTTGTATACAACACATGTTGTTAAGATGGCCTCATTTGTCATTTGATATGCTCATTGTACCACCATGTTTTGTGCTCTCCATTAAAAAAAAAAAAAAGAGAGAGACAATATACTTAGTAATTGTAGACTAAATGTCACTTCTATAATGTCCTCTAAATCTAAAGTTTGCATATTGTAGTAACCAACTTCCTCCAATAAAAATTTATTGCATAGTGCCATCCAGTGGTAAAATCGTTTTTATCACAATGAAACATCATAAACAAAACACATCAACACTGATGAATTCTTACCATTCAAGCAACTGCAGAAAACTACATTTTTCAACAATGTATATAAATGTTCAGCTTATACATAAGCTGAAATTCATAACAGAATACTTAATTCCTGATGATATTTTGGCATAAATTATGTGAATTAGTTACAGAGTCAGTAGTAGGCATTAATTCTCTACTACTTGGAAAAAAACAATTTAATGGGCTTGATAAGGTAGCAATGCCAGTCTTAAAGCCTTTGAAAACCTTGGTAACACTCTTTGCTATTTATTTAGACGCTAAGATTCACTTCCAGAGGTTCTGAGTTTGGAGGAGGAAAGTAGGCAAGATAGTGAAAAGAAGTAACCTAAGCTGGTTATTTATTCCAATTCTAATTCCAATTCCAATTCCACCAATTAACGAATAACTGAATCCCCACCAAAAGGTGAATCGTGATACCATTTTGTCCCATTTCAAAGGCACCTTATTTGTTACTAATGAAAGACAAATATTGAATGAATAGTGGAACAACATATTAAACCAAAAAGCTTTTAGAGAGATGCCACAATCTGCTTTCCAAACAGACGTATCTGTTGTTCTTGACTGTTTACAGACCTGAAGAACTTGATGCCAAAAGAAGGTACCTAAACATATTTTGATGTAATGAATAGGTCACCAAAGAGCCATCAGCAACCCAAGAGCTCATTTCTCCCCCTTCCTTCATAATTCTCTGTGAATTGCCAGCATGAATCATAGTTCTCTTCAGATAATGAAAACTTAAAAGTTTCATTACACAGTGTAGCAATATAAATCCCTCTGGCCATTGCATGAGAATTGCCTATCAAGGAACAAAGTGTACTTCCTGCAAGTAGCTCAATGCAAATACCTCTTTTTTGTTTTTCTTGACATTCCCATTAAAGAAGCTATGGATAATATATGTTGTGTTTAACAGCCAAAACTACCATACACAGTTCTATAGGCAAAGCACTGTGAATAACAGATACTGCATATTCAGAACTGGGCTTTTATTTCTGTATGTAAACAGTCCATACTAGTATAAGGAACAGAATTTAGAAATGGGTATATATTCCAGTATTCAGACGCCCATTAGGAAGAAGCCAGAAAAATGAAATTAATAGATTCATTATAAACAATACAGTCAAAAGCAAAAAACACAGTAACAAAATCTTTTGGAATAGTAACACTGCATATGATAGTTCCTTCATTATTTTCACAAAAATCAAGAGATGGGCAACTGCTGGATATCAGCAGTTAATCAAGATATGGAGAAAGTTCTTCTTTTCAAATTGATTTACTTTATAAATGATGAAAGATTCCATAACACTTGCTGTTGCCTTATTTTTTACTCCTGTATAACACCGAAGAGAAAAATCCCCACATAACACAGATGATGAGTAGAACCGAGTTCAGTGAAGCTAGTTCTTACCAAACACTGTGATGACAGTGAAATTTTAAGTTATGCAATAGTATGGTACCAAATCATCTATATATACTTTAAAACAATTAGATATAATAATAATCAGGTATATTTGTAGATATACCAAAAACATGAGTAAATTAAAAGGGTGTTTCCCATCACAAACAGCTAAATATGCAGTAAGAATGAAGAACTCCTGACGTGCAGTTTTTTTCTGTTCATGTCCATTCATGGCTGTTTAATAAAGACTAGATAAAGTAACAACCACCCTCCTCCCAGAATTTTACACCAAAAAAGCTTGACTAATATTAGCAGATGGTTACTTATTAGCCTCCATAAAACTAATGTGGAGTAATGGTGACTAATAGCTACACAATCAATCCTACTTCTCAAAAAGATAACAAATCCATTAACATTTCTATTGGCTCAGTTGTTAAAGCCCCAAACTCTTTAATCCCTGTGTCAACAAGAAAAGTCTGGGGAATCTTTTACCGATTAGGAGGTATAACACAGATTGATAGATTTCTACCTAACATCTACATTAGAAGCAGGTCTAAATAAAACCAGCGTAAGATCCCACATATTCATGGGCCATATACTCTGGAGACCCAGATAAGAATTTTTAAATGCCTCACTGCACAGAGCATTGCTATTAACCAGTGTATAAAAACCTTGTTCTCACTGACAAAAATAACTTGAACTCTGAAGCAGACTCATGATGACTTTACCTATTAATACCTATGTCCAGTATGCTTTTTCCAAGCTCACTATTTCTCAATCATGTAAAAATTGCCTGGCATTTACAGAGGCCTGTAAATGCCTGTAAAACTTAACAGCAGGCAAAACTGAAATTCTGCTTCACAATTTTTTCATTTGCAAAATTTGTTTTTATTCTGAACTATGATGACAGCATTTCAGCTTTGGATGAGGACTCAGTAAATACTCAGAAAAAGGTTTTTTAAAATGCTGAAATAAATATCAGCAGTGCTTTACACTGAAGGCTTCTAACTCTTGGAAAGCCAGGTCAGCCTATGACCAGGATCAGACAAACCAGAAGTCAGGCAAAGTAGGAATCTGCTAAAGGACATAAGCCAGCATCCCTATAACAGAAAGTAGCAAGTGGAGGGGAAGCTGGCTTTGGGGATCTAGAAGAAAGAACACCTCTTGCCTGTCTTGTCCCAAAACATACTTAAAAACAATTAAGCACTTGAAATTGCTTTGGCACTGGACATACTTCAGTAACTTTCCTGAACCTTCTTCAATTGACACTAAAGGGTATTTCTCTTGAAAGCATCAAAACCAGCACGCTGAGATCAGCAAGCCCTTTTTCAGATACTAGAAGGAGATCTGTGCTACCTGTTCCTCCAATATCAGGCCAATACAAGGGAGCATAATGCTGTAAAAGAGGTGCTTGAAATTCAGTGCAAACCAGCAACAGCTAAGCAAGGCAGAGCAAAGTCACATGCAGCCATGCTAATGCAACGTGGTCTTAACCTGCACTTCCTTGCCTATTCGAAGATCTAACCTTAATGGAAGATCTAATCATATAAATTGTGCTGAAAACATTTTTTTATATATACACACACAAAACTATTTTCGGACAAAGGATGAGGATTAACAAACTGATTTCACCTGTGAAATCAAACAAGCACCCAAGTTTCTGGAGAAAAGTTTAGTGCATTGAACCACTGTATTAATGCTGCAGTTCTGTATCAGTTGCAATGCATGCTGCTTAATAAAGTAAGGATTTAAGTGACAGAGAAATGGGAAAACGAGAGGATTTCACCTACAGTTGCTTATTTAAAAGTTATAAATAGTAAACCTTATAGACTGATTGTCCAAAGAGAGTAGTTAGCAGCTCTATTAACAATCCACTGACCCTTTCTGCTCTGGTATAATTAAAGAATAAAACATCAGCATTATGTGGAGATAAAACTATGTTCCCTTGCTTATACTTCTCCATTCAGTGGAGCGGATATTAAAACAGAACAAACAAAACTTTACAGATTATGAAAGTGTCCAGTACTTTAAGCTAGTGGACACTGGGCTGCCATCCAAGTTCAGTTCCTTCCAACCTCAACTATTCTGTGATTCTGTGAAATCTAGCAGGGTCCTCTCCCTCTTGCATTGCCATCAGTTCACCATGAAACTAACTTCTGAGGTCAGAAATATTAGAAGAGAGGAAAAGACGACTTCAAGTTTTACATTATTTTTGGTAGTATTTTGTACACAGCACAGAATACGTACAAACAGATGTATTAGACACTCTTTTCTGCTGCTAAAACACTACAAATTGATTCTTACTTTTAGCAGCGTGTTGATAGCCTAACAAACATTACCCCACTTCCACTCCACTATGCTGAAGTTTAAGTTGCACAGCAGGAGGTGCTGCAGAGAGTCCTACAGAA
This sequence comes from Apteryx mantelli, assembly GCF_036417845.1. Classification (NCBI taxonomy): domain Eukaryota; kingdom Metazoa; phylum Chordata; class Aves; order Apterygiformes; family Apterygidae; genus Apteryx; species Apteryx mantelli. Next base: position 9,208,917 of record NC_089990.1, on the reverse strand, counting down.
TAAAGTCCTCATAGAGCATCTTCCCCCCACTGAGGTCTTAGGTCACATTTTCAGTATCAGTTGAAGCTCAGTATCATTAAAACAGAGTTCCTAATCTTCAGCACCCCTCAAATTCTCCAGGTTGCCTCTTTGCTCCATCATCCCAGACACAATTAAGTATCCAGACTCTCACCACGGTCTATAAGCTATGGCCTATAAGCCAGGAGTAGGGATATATCAGGTATCAAAATGTTCTAGGATTTCTTTGTAAGATTTTACAACATGGCTCTTCTTATCCATTGACTCAAATGATATGTTCACAAGGGTCTCATCATCATGTCTCTAACCTTGACACATGGAAATTTTTTCTAAAATTCTACCTTTACTACTATTTTCCAAGCCTTCTCACTTCACTATGTCAGTCTTTTCTTTTTCTCCTTCCACTTTCTCCCTCTTTCTCTGATCTATCAAAAATTAGCTAGTTTTTTTGCCTTTTAAGACCCCTTTTGATCTATTTCCACCCTTTCCATCACCTCCCCCTCACCATCACGACAACAGCTTTAGCGTCTGCCTGGTCATTAATGTCAACCTTCCATTGCTCACTTAATGGTTTCAAATAAGCATCTCTGTGACTTATCTACTCTCCCTTTTGCTTAGGATGGGAGATGGGTACTGCCAGCAAAACCAACTCAGTTGTCTTATGAAATTCCAGCTTAATTTCTCTATTACTGTGGTGGCTGCAGTAACCCCAATTATGATTAGTCTGAAGCTATTTATCAAGTTCATCAATCTACCTTTTTGTTGCTTGGAACACCTTAATCAATTGCTTTTATTCTCATACTTAAATTGTAATGGCTTTGGGAATAGCTTTTGTGCAGCATCTAGGCTAGGCTAGGATTTCAATAAGAAGAAATGAGAAGAAATGACATGAGGTTCTCCTGAGATTTTTACTGGTCCTACTCTAACACATACACAAATACTGGCATCATCTAACCTTACAGTAATTGCCACAAATGTAATTTGTACTTTTGTATGCATTAGTAATATAAGCAAATTAAACATAATAGTGCTAAAATATATAAATAATTATAAGATAAGCTAGATTGATTCTGATATTCAGTTATGTCCTTTTATCTACAGGTACATAATTCACCATGGCAAATTATATCTGACAATAGTTGTAACAGTGACCTGTCCTGCTTACAAATTTGACAATAAAAGCTATACTGGAAAAATACAATATGCTGAAATCAGCAAAATACAAGGTTTTTGAGCAAGACCAAAAATAGTATTTTCATTTATAACATACTTGCATTAAACTATGTAAGATTTCTATATGTAACTTCTTATTAAAAATTGATTACCCTTTTATAATAGCTTTTTTTAACAAGGAAAATAAACCAGAATATTACTTACCAAAATCCTGCAAAAGTTATTCTAATGATAACCATAATGAATTTCATTTCTTTATAGGAATGAAAATTTAAAGTAATTAGTTTCTTTATCTGTGCCAACAGAATTACTAATGTATTAATTACTGTAGCATAAAAGACAGAATAATAAGACTGTTAATTAAACTTAAAATGTTGTTAAATAATTATTCTCAAGAACATAGATTTTACTCATTGAAATATTATTGTTAAATATTATAACTTCTCAAGTTTATTTTATATAAATAGCATTCAAGTTCTAATTAGTTAAATTATCAAATTATCAGATGAACAGAAATAGCCAGATTATAGAAACTATGCAGTTTAGAAACAGTTATGGCTTATGTATTTTAAAAGGAAATGTTTCTGTGCTAAAGAAGTTTTGGTACTTTATAAATATTCATCAGCAGCCATTCCACTGAATTCAATGTATTTATTGCTCAAAATCAAGAGGCGATATTTAAGTGTGCTTAAAATTGGTACAGAACAAACCTACTATTTCAAGGTGTACACTCTTATTAACTGTATAAAAAAAAGTTTGCAGGATCAAGCAGACTAGTTGGGAAATGATCTGCATGGGGGGAAAAAAAAAAAAGAAAAGAAACCTAGTTATTCTGTTTCTTGAGACACTCCTTCAACAACCAAATTATTATATATAAAGCAGGTGGTTCCATCACCACTGTTATGCTCATCCTTAATACATGCTTGATAATTTCTTTTTAAAAAGAAAGCCCTGTTTAGTTCTTCCCAGTAATATTTTCAGTTACTTGTCCTCAATGGAGGTTTCTGCAATCTGCATCCTGAACAGACCAAAACACCTATATTCCAACTAAACCCTCAACTTCCAGTGATGGAGGAGTTCACACACACACTTCAGCAGTTTTTGGTTCCCACAATCTAACGTCAGCTAGTTCTCTGCAAACAGACTGTGGGTCACCTGCAAGGCATCTCAGTTTCTCCATGTACTACGTAAGGAACCTAGAAGTTGACTAAGAGGGATGAACAAGCATGTGATGTAAACAATGTAAAGTCTAACTAATGTAAAGTTAAATCGGTAAATAATGTAAAGCTTGTACATGACAATCTTTTCTAATATTAAGCCTTTTCTACAAAGGTTTTTAATGGTCAGTTGGCCAGACAGTAATTTACAACATGCATAATGTTACATGATTAAAAACTGATACTGCCTCCCATACACATAGTGAACTCACACCAGAAATCAAGGCTGACTGATGTGAAGGAAGGAAGCCAAAAAGTTATCTTTGCTTTGAATGCCTTTTCACAAAGAATACCAACAGTACAGGAAGACCATCCAAACACATGAAGGCTGTTTTAATACTCAAAGCACAAGATGCACTGCTCCTGCCAAATGTAAGGGATTCCCTAAGTAACCAGTATCAAATTCCAAAGCGATACAGGGAGTCTTACTGAAAAGCTTGCTAAGGACAACATATTCTGAGTAATTTCAGGATTGGTAAATGCACTGACAAGATCTGCAGGGTTATGAGTAGTTTCTAGACTCGGCAACTCTAAAACTAAAAGATTTGCTAGTCCATAACCTCTGAATTTGCTGGAGAAGAGGAAGTGTTGGCCATTAAGTGGGAGAAAATGTATGAAATTAATTCTTGCAGGCCAGGTAAACAGGAAAGAAATACTGACTCTTGATATATATTTATAAACTCTTCTTCTGTGCAGGGTAGAACTAAAACAGTTGAAATACTGTCCATTCAAACACTTTGTGTCATTACCATGTTCCCTGTAGAAGTCTGTAAATAATAATGTTGTGTTGGTAATCAGCTATAGCCTGTTGGAAAATCATGTCTTGTGGCATCAGGTCTTCCTAAACAGAAGAGGAGTGAAACAGTGGTGTCCTGAGGTTACTAGGGCTGCAGTGAAAGACTTCTTCACACACATACATGTACATACACATTTCAGGATCTCTGTAGATGATGATACAAGCTTCACACAACAGTTTTTCCTTCAGAAGATCTAAACCTTTTTCGTTTGAAGCATAGAGGATACTAATAATGACAGCTTTATCTAGCCTGAAACAAAAATTTTCCTAGTCCAATATCCTGTCTCTGACAGGGACCATCAGTAGTTGCCCAGAGAAGTGTAAGGACACACTGCCAGCATTCAGTGATCCATGAGATCTCAAAAGCTTCTTGAGCCAGAGAAGACATTTTTGTATTTAGCTACTGTTGATGCATTTTTCTTCCATGAACACTCAACTCTTTGTTCACTGTTCAGCCCCAGCCTTTATTTACTACAAACTTCTCAAATACAGATTTCAGATATAATAATATCCCCTTTTCAGTGGGTGCTTCCGTTGGTAGACCAAAGAATCTGTACGTCAATAGCTTAAAATACTTGTGAGAAAACATGATCCAAACAACACATTTTAACATGAACAAAATTATTATTCATTTTACACAAATAACTTCCTTTCATCACCTGTGAATACTGCAAAATGACTGTAGTGAAAGAAAACCCAGCACTGAAACTGCCTAACAAAACAGCTGAATGCCAAAGCAGCATGCAGAAATACAAGCATGCAAAATCGTTTTAAACATTACGTTGTTACTGCTAGAAATGAGGTGCCTTCCAAAATTTTTGAAACGACAGCATTTCTTCACTTTTCAATTCTGACATAAAGTCCCTCCAAGTAATCATACACTGTATCTGAAAGCAGTAATACTGACAATATTTATGTTACTTTTTTTTTCTTGTCTGACACCGAATTCTTGCAGGAATGGGAATCTATCATAAATATCCCCCAGATGAAGATGCAATTTGTGTTAAATAGGCGCATGAATTCTTTCCCTTGATGCATCCCTTAGTTTTTCTTTAAACGGTATCGCTACAAGCTTTTATTAACTTCCGTTTAGATATATTGTCTCAATCCCTTCACCAGGGCAAATGGAGAAACACATTGATTAAAAGAGCAAACAAACCAAAAAAACCCTTAATATACCTGTATCTTAGAACTGCTGCTGTTCAGCATACTGTCTCCATATCTACTATGCCCTGCACTGCCATAAACTGACCACTAAACGCTCTATAAATTTGCCTCTTTCACCTTCCTTATCTCAAAGGAGGCTTTTACCCCATCGGTTTTGTACAACAAATTATCAAGGTGTAACCACACTATTTAAGAAATTCAGAGACTAGATTATGCTATACACCATTTGCTGCAATATTTAACATTGGCACAATCTGAAAGAAATAAGCAGGATAAAGAGAGAAAATGATGAGTATTAGCTGGACCATTCATTCTTCCAGCTTTACTTTAAGCTAACAGAGATTGCAAGGAATCAATTAAAACATAGATTTAGCAGTCAAACCAGAAGTGATTCCACAACAAAGTTTCAAACTCTAGTAAACGCAGGATATATTGAAAGTTACCAAGAATCATTTTGCCTTAAAAAAAAAAAAAGAATTCAAATCTAGGTCAGCTGCTCAAAACAGTTTCTCTCCCTTTCTTTCACATAATTAAGTTCCTTCGCAGTTCAGAGAGTAAAAACATAGACATATCACCATGCATAGCGTGCGTGGTTTCAGTCAAGAAACAGTTTGAAAGCTTTAGAGATTAAGAGAACCACCAAGCTGGGAGCTGGTGACAAAGGATGCAGAAAAAGTTTCCTAGATTGATTCAAGTTAGGAGGAAATCTACTCTAGATTCACCTAGAAACTGCAGAATTTCATGGAAGAGATTTTGTGGATTAAGTGGAGCACTGTAATGGCAATGTTTTAATTATGACCTTAAGGTGTTTTAATTTCTTTTAAACTACTTAGAATTCTTTTTAAAGGATTACAGAATATCTTACTTTTTTGAAACTTGGCTTCCCAATTGCTGATTGATACTATCAACAGCAACTTTTTCTACATGTGATTTGCCTAATCCTAGATTATTAACACATACCTGTACCAGAGAAATTTTCTTGGCTTGGTATATTGTTATATAGTAGCACTTAACAGATGGTTTTGAACTTCCACATAGTAGGAGTTAATGTTACAGCTTAACATGAAAAAGATATGACTGCTGAAACCTCTTCGTGAACCCCAAATCTCTGTTCATATCACTGATGACAACATTTCTTCATGTGTGTACAACTGTGCTGTTTAACTTTCAAAACTGAGTTGACAAATTTGCTTTTGTCACTTTTTTCATGTTAAAAGCAGGGAGGAAATCAGAGCCTTGCATACTTAATATCTTGAAGGTTCAGGATAATCAGACAGTCTGTGAAACCCATGATAGCACACTTTCCCCAAAATACTTTCCTTCTAGTCCTTACAGGCCTTCCACTCTTCAACCCCCTTCCTCACCATTAATATGTAATTTCCAGTCCTCCTTTCTACAAATACTTTCTTCAGTAAAATTTCTACACATATTTGCATTTCTGTGGCAGTTCATGGGACTGGAAGATCCACGCTCCTATGGGAACATGAAATTATATCAGAGAGAAGACAGGAATTGCCAGCTACCAGACACAAGTGCCTATGTAGACCATGCTCATTTCTTATAAACTCTCTGTAAGAGAAACTCACTTCTTCCACTGTCAGTCAGTTCCATTTTAAGAAAAAAATACACATCTAAATGATTTATTCTGATGAATTTCAGTTTCTTGCAATGAGCTATGGGTTTTGTCTAGATGCCAAGAGTGACACAAAAGGCAAGGCTTGAGGGATGCCAACACAGTGCAATGCCATGCTGTACCACAGGTCTGAACTACCAAGCGAGACAGTGTTAATAAGTAACACAACACTCATCTAGTGACACTCGCTTGGGAAAAAGGCACAAAAGTTTAAAAGCAGCTCTGAATCCCATTTAATTAGCTCAGAGAAGCAGCAGAAAGTAGATATTCCTTCTGGTCCCACAGCTCTGTTCCAGCATTACCTGAGGAAGCTCTGCTTCACGCTGCTTTATGCTCTGCAGCTGTAATCTTCTGGTTTGTATTGCAGCTTGTTGATGGCGATTCCAAAACAAGGATTCCCTGGCTTTGTGGATCCTCCTGTATGAGGAAGAGGAAGGAGTAAATGTTTTCAAACAGAACACCAACTGTGTTGTTCTGCTCTTGTGAGCCACTGAATAGCATAAAATTTTAAAGCAGGAGCAATCCTGCTTTGGAACACTTTTTCCATCACCACCAGATGCCTATTTCAAACCTGGCAATGTAACAAGCATATGTTGTTTACCTACTTTGCTTGTTATTATCTCTTGATGCCAAGAGGGTCAAAGGCTACTGCTATTAGAGGAAACACAGTGCATTTTTTATTACCATAATGCATCAGAAAACTCAGACTGAGCATTAAATGTAAACACAGGTATAAAAGGCCAGCAATTTTTTAATGCTGCTTACCACTTAACAAATGTTTCTTGTTTTCATTTGGCAATATAAACTAAACCTCTGAAGTCTAAGCAATAGAAAATCTTTCTATATTATTTCAAGACAATTATTTTGGTAAATGCAAAAACATAGTATCTGTATGCAAAGCTACTTGATAAAGTGGCTTATAGGATTTTAACCATTAAAATCTCTCTCTTGAGCTGTATTTTAAATTTTCCTAATGTCAACAGACATTCTGTAGGGCTTTTACTTGAAAGAAAATAAGCACTTCATTTTTTTGCTGCGGAATAATTGAAACATAAATAGTAGGCTGTAATGACGTCACAGCTTTGCTTTGCTGGTTTGATCAAATCACAATTTCAGAGAGTTCTGTTATCAAAGCAGTAATTACCATTGATCACATACAGTCTTTAGTTTTACCACTTCATTGAAAAATGGCGATTTCTACCTAATGCTTTTATGTACCTATTGATGTAAGAACATTTGCTAAGGTCTGTGATGAAGTAATGAAAATATATTTTGACCTCTTGACTACTTCAGTGTTCAAATGACCGTGATTAGAAAATACTAAAAGATAACATTAAATACCCAGGATGCTGGATATGAGTTTAATATATAATTTCAAGACATTATACTAGTAATTTTGTTTAGCTAGAAGAAATAAAAAACAAATGCATAGTCCACATTCTACGTGTTCTGATTTTTGTAACACTCAGAGTTCTTAAGACTTCAAGTCATATTAATGGTATAAAATGCAACATGAAACTTGGTGACTCTCCAGTGCTTTAAACAACAATCTTTACCTCTTGGTTTAGAAAGGGGGAACCTCTCCTCTTCCTCGCAAGCCAGATTTCCACTTGAAGTATAGAATATCTTCATGTGTTTTCTCCATCTCCATACCTCAGCTAGTCAGAAAAAGGCATCTCTGAGACCAATGTGTCTGTGCAATTCAGTTTCCATGGACTTAAAAGACTTTCCTAAAAGCTTCTCCCATGGGTTCAGGGGAACCCATTTCCAGTTCCAGGATTGCCCATACACTGATGAATGAACTGCACTAGTAAAAATGCCTGTAATAGCCACAGAACTGGGACTCATATCAAGATAAAGACTTCTAAAATCTCTGTTTTCACATAGGAGTGCCTCCTCTTCAACTTTTCTGAGGAACGTTAATCCCAGGAACTCCCAGAAATTACTGTAATAAATGGCTTTTCTCTATTATTTGAGGAAAACAAATACCCTTTTGGAAATGTTTCAGTATTTTGGAAAAAAATTCACGGTTACCTCCTTGCAGACAGTTTCTGTTGTTTTTCAGATATGTTGGAATAAACAGCATTTAATATAAAAAGAATCTGATTTGTGGACAGCCCTCTTCTCTACTGTCTACTTACAATTTCAAGTGTGCTAGGATTGAATCTCACAAGGAGAGAAGAGCTCAGTATTCTTCTTACATTGACCAGAGGGTTTAACTCAGAGAATGTCGAATGATTGATGATATCCTGCTTCTTCATCATTACTTCAGAGAACTGCTATTAGTAACCTGAAGAGCATAATAAACCTCTGGAAAGTGGGGTTTCTAGTCAGGTAGAGTTGATCCTGTTTTCAGGATTAAATTATTTTCTATTACTTCATATTGTCTCCTTTTACGTTGCTGCACTGATTTCTCTGTGGACACTACAGGATGAGATGGCCCTGTTATGTAAGCCCTCAGTGGTGGACAGAAAGATTAAGTACAAAAACTGTTTCTTCCCCTGCAAACTGAAAAGCGAGAATTCCAAAGCGCTTTTATTTGACCTCTACTTGCTTGTGGAGCTCCACTGGCTGCACATGAAGCCAAACAATCAAAGCCATTGCTTTCATTTCCATGAAGATGAAAATGAAGATTTCATTACCATTAGAGATGAGATTGTTAACAACAAAAGGGTTATGGAGAACTGCCATACAGCTCCCTTGATAACCAAAGTCTCTCTAATAACCATAGTGTGCAATGATCTAGCAGTAACAAAACAGGAATTTAAACACTAAGGACTCTGCTCTTAGGCCATGAAACTCTGTCATATCTTAGGCTGTCTATGGAGCATCACAACCAATAAAAATTTTAATCCAATAAAGGATCCGGCCAACCTTGTGAGCACTACTATTTTCCTTCTGATTTTTAAATGGCAATGGCAAACGACCATTTTAACAAAGGTGAATTAAATGAACCTTAGTTTGGACAAACTGCATGACAGTGGGAATAAGGAACCCAGATTCGAGTTCCATTTAACATTTTATCTCTTTTCATGCATTTAAAAGAGATAGTTATATACCCTTTTTTCAACTTCAAGATAAAAATTGCAAAATCATTGCTGAAAAGTGAGGTCAGCTCCTCATTCTGTTAAATTCTTAATATTAGTAACGGGCCATAAACAAAGCAGGACCAACACCACTAAGTTATTCTGTACATAGTAAAAGAATCTCCCTCTCCTTAGGGGATTAGGATTTAGGACTTAAAACAGAGGCTGGAGATCAGTTATTTTCTTGTTTTTGATATGTGTGGCTTTTACATTGATTCTAATTTCTACAAAAGCATTTATTTTCAGGTCTTCTCCTCTTGTGCTGGCTGCTAATGTTCCCCATGGAACCCAACAGAACTCGGAACCGAGTTCCCTTTGTAAGGCAATAAAATCAACAGTCAAATACACACTCTCATTTAAACACCAACTGAGCTCTTTCAGGGGTGCTAGCAATTGAAAGCCTGGCTTATGGAACGCCTGCATCTTTTAGCTGGATTTTTTTTAGAATAATACTCCTAAGAAAAAGATGCTGTCATCCAAGAAAAAATTTCCTCACTGGAAAGAGCATTAGGTAACAGCATTCCTTATTCCTTGCCTTTTCATCATTCTAGATTCTACGTTCTGATAAAACTCATTTCAATTTTTTTCCTCTTGAAAGACATAAACACTTTCTCTCTTTAGAGCAGTTCTTCACAAGCTGATCACATCTATCTGCAGCACTGTGCTCTAAACCCTGAAGAAATGGTCAGATGTGCCAAAGTATCATTAAACGCATAGTTATCCTCTGAACTGTCCTCCTGTTCTGCAGCCTGGGGCAAAGTCTCTGTGTGCCTAAAACGTCCCCCAGTACAACGTGGTAGTTTCATATGCCAACTACTAATTGGTGGTAACTCTATTGGAAAAAAAGTGATGTTACTCCCTGACGGACAAGAGCAGGTTACTTTGATTTCCAAAGTAGGTCATTCACTCTTAAAATGAAGAATGACTGACAGTCAGAAGTATCACTAATACAGCACTGGCAGCTGTTATCAAAAATGTCAGCTTCTTCCAGCTTTCCAATACCGCAATGACATTTCATACCTGCCTTGTTTTGATCTACTGCAGATTTAAAATGATTCGGCACATATCTATACATGCCAGTGCCTTCCCACTGGGATGTCACCAGTCGCCATCACTCATAACTTCGTTACATCAATATCTGTCAGTATCCAGCTTAAGAAAGTTTGTATTCTCCACCGCTATTACATGCCATGTTTCTAACTTTTAGCCATTAACTTCTACCACTCAGTCAAAACATTTTAACATGCACACTTTAACATGTAAACTGCAAAAATGATGGATAAAAACTACCCACATAAATTCAGTGATATCAACATTTGGATATTTCAGTGTTTAATAGTAATTCAGCCTCCCCAGAACTCAGAGGAATATACTCCACCTCTTGACTGAAAGTCTTCCCAGCAAGACTTGTACAACTAGGCTTGTACCTATAGGGAAATTAATCCAGTTGCTGTTATCCTTGTTTTCCAAATCTCAAATATTTCCAAAGCAACTTTCTGCAGAAAACAGAGCTCCCAAAGAAGAGTACATTGTAGAATAATCCTCATGCTTTTAAGTGATCTTCAGAAAAGTCTGCATGTTATCCAGTGAATGCAATAAATTCATTTTCCAGTGCATAACAACGTTGCTTAACTGTTAGGAAAGGGTTAGTGGACATTATTATGCCAAAAATATAATTTAATGACAACATTAGCTCAGTTTGAAAGGGAGCGGGGGAATCAATCCTCTTAGTTTCAAAGACCAATGTAAAAATATAACCCCCAAATTGCCAAGGGCTACCAAACAACCAAGCAAAGAAAAAACCTTTTGAAGGCATCATTAAATCTTAAGGAAATCTCATCAATTATGACTTGTTGGGGAAGGGAATCCTTTACTCACATCTTCAAAACAGTGCATACATGCTGTCTTATCTTTCTTATCTGCTTACATCTTTGCTGTCTTATCTTTCTACTAATCAGGAATGTGTGTGTAAAAGAAGTAAGGAACGTCATCCCTCTACGTGCCAGGTTAATTCTGCTAGTCTTGCTGTTGCCACAACGACCTCAGGACATGAGCAAGCCAGAGCTGTTTGGCTCGACCTTCCGCCCCCATCCCCGCCGTGTTGTGCGGGCCCCATTTCAAGTGGCAATATTTAGTATCTTTCAAAATCTATTTGTAATTTTGCTGTTGCCACAATGTCACACAGTGACACGTATTTTCTAACCTTACCAAAAAATTCAGCATAAACTGGGACCAACTGTTCTCAAATTCACAATTAAGCTAGTCAGTCTAACAAAAGATATAAGCTCTATTACAAACCTTGTTTTAACACATGGCTCAGGGCATTTTGTTTAATTTCCAAACACATATACATATGCCATTTAGCAGAATATTCCCCTTTTTACATCATAAAAATCAATTAAGCAATTCATTCACAGACCAAATTACAGTCTAAATTACTGATTGTTACTTTGTTTGTATTCAAATTCAGACCACCGATACTGCCCTTTGGATGTGCATTTGTGATACCATTTCTGCATGTGGCAATACTTGCAGGTCCTCTTAATTTCATAGAAATCATCAAGTGCTCAGCATTTCTTTGTCCCATATTTTCAAAACTCATCATCTAAATTTAAGGTGCTTAAACATTCCTTTACTATAGTAATGGGATTTTTTTCCCCCCAAACTAAATATCCACAAAAAAGGAGCAAAAACACCAAGTGCTTTAAATTCATGGCATTAGAATTGTTATAAAATAATATTTTTTATTTGTAGCTTACCTTAGCCTGGCAGGACTAACTAGACAACCACAAGGTATTCCTCCCCTAGGAGCATATTGTATTTATAACCCGGGGTATAGAGGCATCTCGGGAAGTATTCAGCTTCCCAGGCAGCACATTCACAGAAACAACGTGTCACCACGGAAGTGAAACAATAAAACGGAGAACAGGTACCAGAGGGGTCATGAGAGACAGAAGAATCGCCCGAGTTGGTAGCGTCCAGGAAAGTTCCCTGACATAGGGCAAGCTTTTGGGGAAGTCACTTCCAAAGTATTGTTTACGACAGCAAAACATCCAAACTTGAGAAAGTCTCAGACAACAAAATGTCAACCCCTCCCTGACCCCCAAACTCAGGGTTTTATTCGGCAGTTCTGAAACTCATGAACACTTGCATTTCGATATACTAGCATTTTCTGACTTAATTAAGTGTACAAGAAGCTTGTGATTCTTGATTTACAGTTTAAAATTTACCCACGGTCTGTTTAATAGAACCTTCTCTTGGTTTCAAATCTCAAGTGAAGTGCACAGATTTAAGCACGTAATTCATATAATTTGGCCCTATTCTGAAAAACCTCAACTGATTTTGACTTATTCCAAGTTGAAATCATTTTTGACAGTCATCCTGACTAACTTCAATTAAAATTCAGTGTTGACTACAAACACGAGCAGTGCCTTGCTGAGAAGCAACTCCTCCTTGTAAAACCTCAGACTCTCAGAGAAAACAAATGAAAAGCCAACCAAACAAAAAAATTTTTCAAGTATTCTGCTAACGGTTTGTAACTTCTGCAGTTTTCAGTAGCCAGTGGAACTAAACAAGGGCTCACTTTTCACTTATTGTTTTGCTATCAGAGAACTTCACTTTTTTATTTTATGGATACAATGCTGTAGAATATTAGAGTGAGGCTGGATATATAAATTTTTCTTGTGATCAAGTATTGAAAACGATCAAGCATCAATTGTAGTAAATAACTGCTGAAGCTAGTAGCTGGCACACACAAGCTTTAGCACCTGTTCTGCCGGTGACAGCAGGGCTACAACAAAGTGAATAAAGCCACCTTTTCAAAGCTCCGTGTTCTTTGTAGCGAGACATTCTTTGTGTACAGTGAATTCAGACAAAATCCAAACTGAATAGAAAGGTCCTACTGCTGTGAAATGGGTCACTGATCTAGCTAATCCTGGGAGAGAGACCTAGTTCACTTGTATACATTCTGACTAATCACACTTGATGGCAGTGAATTATGAAAGGCTGGAGAAGGGAAACTCCCCAATAGCTACTATTTGAACTTATTGACTGCTACTCCTCTTTGCTATTTCCAGAGTGTGTTAAGGAAAATTCTGCTACTCTGATATATAACCATCATCTTGACTTGAACTGCACTACATTTCCTTCACTGGCAGAGAGTTCAAAGAAAGCAAGCATTTTGATGTTTAAGGTAAATAACACTCTCCGCCATTCTGTTCCTCAAAGCTACCCACAGCAAGCACATTGCTAAGCAGGCAGAGGTTGCTCAAGTTCTGGAACCAACATTTGATCATAAAATATTTTGCAAGTTTCTTGCTCCCTTCGCTAGCTGATACCTTGTTGTAACCTTTTAATTGGTTAATGCAGCCTTGTGTCATTTATACTAAGTACCAGCCACAATTCTATGATGACTGCTTGATTGAACACACACTTTGGAATAAGACTGCTGTCCTGCCAAGAATATTTACACTCACACAGGCTATTGCTCAGTGGGCACTTAAATGCAGCACATTGACAAGTTCAAGTTGTTCCAAAGTATTAAGAGCTCAAACATTCATCAAACATTCTTAGCAAGACTCCCCCCACTAAGAAAGAACTACCTGAGTCAGAAAAGCGAGAGGATCTGGTTAGCTATGGCTTTAAAATAAATCGAATTGTTTTTTTTCCCTGAAAGATGTGTAAGCAAGCTTTTTCTTAATTCTTCTTATGCCTTCGTAACTTGGAACCACGCAGCAAAACTACTATGCTGTTCACCAAAGATGTCATACTTATTCAAAGGGAAGATCCACTAAAACACATCTACGAGCAGTTGGCATTAAAAAGAACAGGTTTTGATTATCTAGCAGGTTTATAAACTATTATGACAATATTCTTACTTAAGAGGGGTAATAAAATGTTAAAGCTCTCCGAAAACTTCAAAACTTATTTTAACTGTGTTTGCATGACTGGTAATTGCTTTCACCCCATAACACTGTGTGTATAATTTGATTATCTTAAACCATGAAGGACAGTAACCTTTACTTCAACACACTTTAAAAAAAATCTGGCAAAATAAACACATGAATAATTGGATCTCATCAAGACATAACCACTTCTTGACACACTACACAACTGAAAATTGAACTTATGACTAATAGTAAGAAGGAAATATTATGCAAATGATTTATGAAAAAAAGCTATAAAAAGACAGCTTCATGCAATTCTTTCATTTCCTGGTGGAAATAAAACTATTCTGTATTTTTAATAATACATTACTTTATTTCTTGTTAGAGATTCCCCACTGATGCTGAATACTAGTAATGTTTCTATCATTTATCCAGCACACTGTTTTTAAATTCAAACTTGAAATTTTCCTCCTGTCTTTACTAAGACCTTTTATTCCTGACCCCTAGGTTGAAGCCCTTCATTTTCATGCACTTAATTAATAACAGTATTTCCTGCACAACATTTCTGTCTTCTGAAGTTTCTTCTTGTCCGGAATAAAGAATACAGGTCCATATGGATGCTTACCTGAACATGCATGGCAAGCACTGGCAAATTCCTGATATTTAAAGTTTTAATGAAAAGTTAGTGAAAACTCAGAAGTCAATTGCAGCTATTTTTTCCTCATTTCATGATGACACAATAATGAACCAAGTGCTGGAACTATCGTATAAAGAAAAACAATACTAGTCATTATGTTTTTCATTTCCTTGGTCCTGCACCTCGTGGGAAGTCCTCAGCACTTCAGCAGTTGCTCCTAATGCGAAGAACACCTTTTCCTATACCTCTATTTCCTGCCCCCCCGGCAAAAGTTAAAATCTTTTGTGAGCTGATGGGAAAATTTATTCAAAAGGAAGGACAAAGATCTCATCAAACATTCAATCTGTCCTCTCCAAACTGGGCTAAAAAAAAGAAAAGGGAAGAGAAGGGGGGGGGGAACTAAGACAAGAGCAAATAAATTGAAAATAATAGTTAATTAATATATAAGGTTAATTACTACACAAGGTATCATATGCCAGGAAGATGAAAGAAGGAAAGATGGAAGATTTCCTTTTAGCTGTCATTCCTGAATACCGGACCCTGGTGTGAGTTTCCTGATACCAGGGCTCCCTTGGCTGCTGCTCCTATCAATTGGGCAGCATCATATACACACATTTACTCATGTGCCTTCACCAGTCAATGAGACAAATTCCTTTTGACATAACAAAAAACAAGGATGCATGTGCACTGTGGTCATCAGCTGAGAAGCAAGCATGGGGCTGGAGAGATTTATTACACAACGAAACAAAAAAATCAAAATACTTACTATATGCATACTTATTATATGCATACACCTTCAAGAGGAGTTTATATATATAGGAAGGAAAAATACAGTAAAGAAATAAATAGAAAAGGAAAAAAAGGTAGTACTGAAAAATTGCTTTAGGCACATATGTATGTATTTTCCACTTCAAATCCATTAGCTTTTTTCGAAAAGTTTGTCCAAGGAATGGAAGCCTCAGAAGTCCCAGAAGTTGCAAACATACTGAAAGGGAAAGACTCCCTCTAAGCATTGCTTTTAATCACCTGGTGGAGAGGCAAGCTGCAGGCTTTGGTCAGGCATTCTCAGGAACTAGAAAATCTGCATGAGTGAGCCCTTACAAATACCCTCAACAACCACGAAACCTGGCTTCATTTGTTTTGGTCTTCACAGAGTAACTTCTTCCAAGCTGCGAACAAGATTCCAAAGAACTGAAGAGTTACACTACTAGAGCTGGTTTCACAAACCGTAGAAGGAACCACGGACCAATACAGCTTGCTGTTCTACTGCAGTCTGCTTCATAAATTCCAGCCTGTGTCACCGATATCACCTCAGAAGAAAAACGAGGGCGGGGGGGAGCATCTGCTATGGGCACTGGGTGACAAAATCAAACTGTGGAGAGTCCCAACACTTTACTGCAATATCACTAAAAGACCAAGAGGTGGGAAAGTAACATTTTCTAAAAAATACAAATCCTTACTGCTGACAGACTTCCAGCAGTTCTGTTTATTAAGGAGTACTGCACCTGTCTGCCTACCTTGGTTTCTTTTAATTAATTTCCTTGTATCCTACAGGAAAAAAAAAGACACGGAATTTGTGTGATACCTAGCTATGAAGTATTATGTGCATTAAGTGTTGTTTCATTTATTATATTAAACTTAGCAGAAAACATAGAACTGAACTGCATGAGGGGAAGAACTGAACAGAATTATAAATCAAACTGAATTTTTCAAGAAGTCTGGAAAACTATGAAAGGTCGCATACAACTTAAAGAGCTCTCTTGATTTTTATGGATGGCACTGAATGTGAATAAATATCTTTTCCTTTTCATAATAATCATATAGTATTTAAAGATCACGTATAATCTACAGTTTAGCAAGGCTTAGGCAAACAGATTTACAAACTCCAAAAAAGGAAAGGAAAATATAACTTGTACCTTTAATGTCTAGAGACAATGGAAATAAGGGTAAAATTTAATTCATGAGGTTTTCTCAGTGTATACCAAGGAGCAACAAAAGATCCTTAATTTATTTCTTCTTAGGGCTTAGTGAAAAGGTAAATAGACTATCCATTAGATTTAAAATTGTATTTCACCAATTCCATTGGATATCCAAGACCTTATCATCACAATATTGCTTACAGTATGGCAGCAGTAAATGTCATGTCTGTCAAGCTGTACTGTTCTGAGCCAACCCATGCTAGATTTACTCTGAGTAAATGTCAGTGCCATTGAGAGCTCCTAGAAAAAAGCAAATTTTTCTCTACAGACAAGCATTCAACAATAAATTGTCTGTCTGGTACAACAGCAGCAAGCTAATGACTAGGTCTTGCTTCGTCGGATGATTTGAAAGATGCTACATAGCTGATTGTTCATCTCAGGCCAGTTTTCACACTTTGTTCCACAGCTGCCTCTGCACTGCCCCAGCATGACCTTTACCAAATGGCTACATATCCTGGGTTGTGTGCTTCTAGGCTTTTCTAGCCACTCCAATATACTCCTTGGGCAGGTAGGCTCTTTGCCATTTACCCAGACCAGTTAAATTCCGTATAATACATTCAAGGTTTACATAATAGCTGAAAGAGGCTAGAGAGCTCAGTTCAGTGTCACTGCCCCTCCCAGAGGTTCTCCTCCTTCAAATGAGCGGGCTCTCCAAACATAAACACATCACGATTCATAAAAAATTGCATTTATTCCTTGATCCAGCACAATTGATGCATTTTCCTGTGATGACTCTCACATCTTAGAAATGTAGAAAGCTGAGAAGGCTGGTTCCCATTATCTGCTTATCTTACCTCTAAGCATCCTTGGATTTGTCAGGTTCTGTGGCCTTTAAGACCTGCCTCCAAGCCTCAGTCTTAGAGATTTTTCAGTCTAAATTCCCGTCACTCCAGACAAACTTGGCAGGACTTGTTCTGCTGCAATTCACTATTAACCCAAGATGCTTTCATTTGAATGGAAACCCCCTTCAATTATTGATCTCCATTGCTCCTGGTCTGGGATATATACCAAGCAGCACTACCCGCAAATGACGGGAGTCTGCACACACTGAGCTATTCAAAGTTAAAGCAAGATCTAGAAAGCAGAATTTGAAAGTTATATATAGCTATATTCACAGTCACATGCTGCTTTCAGACTGCTTAAAGTAGTTTGTGGAGGAACTATTCATTTCAATTCAAAATGAAAATTATCACTTGCACAATAACCTTTTTAAGCCTCATTCTATATAGTTTTCACTCACTGAACACTATGCAAGTTAGCTTTACCTATAAATGTATTTCAAAATGGAACTGCTTTCCATTTTAGCCTCAGTTTCTTAGCTCCTGTGAGGCAAACAGAAAATGACTGCAAAACACAGAGGAAGTAGCACAAGCAAGAAGCAGAACACCGGGATCTTAAGCCTTAATAGCACCCACATACTGCCACCCAGCTACCAGGTATTTGCAAAGACTGCGCATAAAGGGAAAATGCCATCATTCACCTAAGTCTAACTTGCTCCTAAATTACCTTGATACCAAGGGAAGCAAATAACTCTTTTATACGATTATGATCTGGTGCCAGGTAAGTGTGCAGACGTGGTATATAAACAGTAAGGCGCCCCTTTGCCCCTTGTCCCCCCTCCCTTGTTTTAAAGGGCACGAGACCTCTCAGTGCTACCGCACTAGGAACAGAACTGCAGGTAACTGCCAGTATCAGAGCTGTCAGAGGTTGGGTTACAGTAAAAGCAGAGCTAATGGATTAACTCCGTCCTTTCTTTTTAGAAAGCATTCAACTGCACACTACACTTCTAGGATTGGCACATTAGTTTCTATTGCTTCCCTTTCCCAGGCACTCAAAGGCCTGAAAAAGGAATCTCTCTCTTAAAAGATTTTTTTTCCCCCCTCTGCTTTGTGACTGCGTTCTTTGAGGAAAAGAAAACTCAACATCTTTGGGGTTTAGAGAAGCACACGCTTTCAGGAAAAGACAACTCACATCTCTGGGGTTCAGAGGACTCGCAACAAAAAGTCCCCTTTCAGGCTATTACAGCGTATTCCACCTAAGACGTTGCTTGGAAGGCTTCTTGTTAGCACTGTCTGGCAGAGAACAGTCAGGAAGAGAAGGAATTTTACTGAGAGCTCAAACAAATTCAGTGACTTGTCTGGGAATTTGAACAGGATGTAAAAAGTGAAAACAAAGACAACTTAGGCAGATTTAAAATAGATACGATTTCCTGCTATTATTGGGAAATATGTCAAATAACTGACATACTCCAAAAAGTAGCCTGTCATCTTATGAAACTTCAAAGTGGAAATTGCTCTTTGCTTCAGAGTTTCTTTTTCCATCTTCACTTTTGTGAGAAAACCAAATATATCATTTTGTAATCGGAATGGTGCTAGAGCTCTGGCATGAACAAGTCTGGAACCTCTTTATGCTTTATGAGTGCCGTGGTGCAGGATAACTGTCTTCACTGCCAGGCTAATGAATACTTCCTAACAAAAACTTCCTGACTCTTAACTGCTGTATGCACACAGACCTGAGGGTACTTAAATAGGGCCTTATCACACAAGTTGTTCTGGCTGTAGTTAGAGCAGATGAAAAGAATTTCTGCTCTTAGCTGTTAAAATTCCCCTAAATTGAAGCTACCATTATTACAGCTTTCCACCCCTTCTGAACACCTGGTGTACTCCTGTGTACTGATTAGAAATGCTTGGGCAATCTTTTGAAGTGCCTCAGCCCTGGCCACAGAAACGTGGAAAAGGCAGTAATATCTTTAAACCATACAGCTGTTTCAAGCCAAATATTCCACTGCACCCAAGGAGAGGCGGCTGCTTCTCCAGAAGAGCACAGGTTCTGCTTTCATCACAAATCCAACAGTCCTCAGCTAACAACCTCATTTAGAAGAGGGAATTGATGTTTTAACCACAGGGTGATGCATGAATCCCAACTCTTGCTGTTGCACAGTGAAGAAGATTAAGGATGTCTACAAATTAAGTTAACATTAGATTGGACAAATTTCTTAATCCTATAGGATCTTCCCTTACTGTGTTCTTAGAGAACTGATAAATCTCTAGCCATTACTTCTCTAGCTCACAGATCACCTGTTACATACTTCCACCTCTTCAAGAAACGAGCATCAGTAGGTAAGACTTATTTTCAAGTACAGTAGGACTAAAAACTAATATTCACAGCATTTCCTGTCATGCTGTATATATTTCACACATCACTGTTACTTACAATGGGAACCTAAATAGCTCACATACATCATCAGTGCCTTCACATGGCCTTACTCTGTTTAGCCGTCACAGCAAATCCTTCTGCTCTTGCAGTTTTTCACAGCTGCTTTCATAAAGCTTGGTGCCCTGATTTTCTAATAATTCCTGTGAATACTTTCTCATTCATGCTTGTACCTTCAAAAAAGACAAATACAAATTCAAAGTATTTCCTTTTCCCATTACAACTTGAAAAGACATTTGAGATAATATCCCTGCTGATTGTCAGAAAGGGCTTCAGGGACAACCTAAGGCAATTATGATAATATCCAGTGTTTAGACCTTCTATCTTACGAGATATAAAGATACTTTTAGAGAGGAAAATATTCTATAAATATTAGTATATAAAGTCATATTACAGTTACCAAGAGTGCAGCAGCGTTACCAGTCTGCGAAGGACAAAATTCAGAAGTTTAGGGACTTGGGAGGAGGGTTGGGGGGGGGGGGTTGTGTGTTTTTTTTTAAGCGAGGAGTGCGCTCCTCTAGAAGACTTAATGTTTCAGCTGCACAATGCAGCACCACAATTTAAAGGTACTAAGGTACTGCGTAACCAACTACACTTAATAGGTCTGAAGAGACTGAAGGATTTGTAATACTTTATCCAAAAATGCCTCTATTAGATGTCTAATTGTAATTATTCAGTATCTAAATTAGCTTCAGAAAGGTTCTGAATTTATGTCATTTCTTGCAGGGGAAGGCAACCAGAACCACAAGCTATAAATACAGATGGGAAGCCTAGCAACCTTTTAGATAAGATTAGAAACTAAAGAAATTAAAATCAGATGTGCTGTTTCATCCACTTACATCTTGCTGCACAAATTTCTTACAGCAAATTACTATATTCCAACTTCAAAATGAATATGCTGTTTATTGTATTTATTACCACATGGCTCAGGCATCCTCTTCATGGACCAACACCCCTTTGTGTTAGAAGCCGTATTTTCTCTCAACTGTGTGATATGCCTTAGTACTAGTGAAACAACTTCTTGCCAAAGAAACATAATTCATATATGTCCATGTTATCACATTCATCTATGTTAACTACTTACAGAACTTTTACATTATTAAGTAGTCTTTAATGACACCATTTCCAGTAATTTCCAAAGAAGTTATACTGAAACCAATTTAAACTGACAAGATCTGTTTGACTAATATGAGATATGATTACCTAGAAAGAAGAATTAATATTGTGCCTCCTAGTATGACTTCCAGAAATATTCAGTACAAATATGAATATAGAAGCCAATTTGTGATGCTTTTTGCTTTACACAGAATTTAAAATAAATTCTTTATTCTTTTTTATGAGCTATGAGCAGTTTCCAGCAGCACTAACCGGTTTCTCAAAAAATTACGTACCAACGTATGCTAACACTTAAAATATAACCTTAGCCTGAGAAAGCTTTCCACTGGACAGCTTCCTTCCACCTACAACAAATACTCATATATAAATATTTCCAATAATAATGTAACCTGTTCATATTTTACATCTGTATTTTGTTAGTTTTCAAGATCCTGAAGCATTTCTTTATATGGCTTCCTTCTACTGCAGCACAGTAGAAATGAAAATATCAACTATCTGCTACTGTTCACTAGCTCTTTTTCTCTGCTTTCCCTACGTCTTTAAAATGAGTGCGATAATACAACATTAGAAGTCTAATAGGTTATTGCAATTATTTGTCATTTATTATAATTTGGATCCATTCAATTCATTAAAAAGTAAAACAAGGTAAAACAATGAAAGTGGTTCTTAAAATATATGCTTGGTAGATCTTCACTAAGTACATTAGTCAGGTACCATATCCTGATCCCTATTAAGCATCAGGATGCTCACCAAACTAGTTAGAGTGAAAACTGCTGAGCTTAGAATTATTTGGGGATCTTAAAAACAAACTACTTATCTTCTGTTTGTGCACATTAAACAAAAATACTTTAGAACAAATATTTGGATGACACATGCAAATGACTGTTTGCTTTTTGGAACTTTAATCCTAATTCTTTTGTCTTCCTTTACAAACTACTGCAATGAGTATATAAGACAATGACTAATTAAAAACATTAATTAGAAAGTCTACCAAAAAATGAATTTGGGTGAGATTGGTTTGCCCAAGGAATACTTGAAAACTGGTCTGTCCATGAATTTTAAAAATGTCAGTTTTCTTTTTTATTGGGAATAAATTGACAAAACACTGCCAGATTCCTTAAAAAAAGGGGGGGGGGCTACTGATTTTTTTTTTAACTGTCGATTTTTTGAAATAGTGTTAGTAAGAGTGCCAAAATACATTCTTTTACAGTTCTTAAGAACATTTTTTCACATGTAGTTAAAAAAAATGACATAGCCTTTGTTCAAAGGAATAAACATAAAACTTGTCTTTGTGAACATCTTCTAGCAATTATAATCATTAAATTCCCTAAGACTGCATGTAGCATTTTGTACTTAAAAGACATTTAATTATCTTCCATACATATTTCTAACACTATATATGAACTTGCCAAGTTAGCTGATATTCCATTGTATTGCACATTTGAACGGAAGACACCCACACAGGAAAAAAACAGAAACACAGAATGAAGCATTTGCCTGTACTAAGTTAAAAATGTTCTAACAATATGGCATAAAAATGGGATAAACACTTTAGAAATCACAACAGAAACAGAATTTTTTGTCATGGATAGTGAAAGGAAGGTTTTAAAAAGCAGATGATCTACCAGGCAAAATGTCAAAGCTATCATACATAGTTAATAGCGTTCCATTTACAAGCCCTTCCATCAACAGAACAATTTATTAGAATTAGCATTACCCTGAATAGTAACCATATCCAGAAAAAGCCTCTATTTTTCAATCTTTGACAACTGATGGTAAGTTAGAAAACTAAATCTACTGAAGTAGGTAGGACCACTACTCACATGAAGGGAATGAAGTGGAAATTATGGAACAGCTGTGTCTACAGCTGTGTATTTTATATATACATACACACAAACATATATTTTATTTATATTTCATATGTGCACATATTTTATATATACATATGTGCACGTGTGTGTATATATATGTATATGTGTGTGTATATATATGTGTGTGTGTGTGTGTGTGTGTGTATATATATATATATATATATATATAAAAACAAACAACAAAACCAACATTTTCCAAAATGAAAGACTTCACTGAAAAATTTCTGACCTGCCCTAGGACAAGGATTTATTTTTCTGATACTAAGTAAGGCTGCCTAGTCAGATAATCCTTGTTCCTCTTCGTCTTTACTATCCTTTATGTTATTGGATATAAAATTAACATACAGTGGTAGTTTGCAGAGAAGAGACATCTTCAAGGCACACTGGCGGATGGATCATACCTGACAGTATATGTGCCTTTTCTACACTAATTTCTATATAGAAGTTCAAGCCTAAATTCTGATTTTCAAAGATCCAAGCCATTAAATGCATACAACAACCAATTACAGCTTAAGATGCTTGCTGTTTCATACTATATTGAAATTTGAAATTCTCAGTGAATAGAAACTAGGTATCTGTCATGGTAACCATGCCTGTATAAGTGTAATTTAATTTCTCCACGACATATTAGACACTGTAAGCACAACATTTACTCACTATAGTAAACTCTCTTGCCCTGTGCCACATGAAAAACAAGACAAGTTTCAAGTACAGCATAACATGTTCTTGGTTTAGAAATGGTTACTGAAGTCTTGACTAAGCATATGGGTCATATGTAATAATTCTAATCGGTTACCAGTAAGTGATACTTCCTATTCTGCTTGTTTTTAAGCTAATTCAGAGGTATCAGGGAGTCAGGCTTTTACGTTCAATAAACCCCAGATTTTTTATAATCTTGCTTATTTTTAGGTAGACTATCACATAACCCTGTTAGGAAGTGACATTCCCTTCTCCAAAACTGCCAGTTACAATAATTAAGTAGAGAGTGCTAATTGCCCGTTTTAGCTCAAATTGCCCATCTTCAATGTAGGTTTTAATTCCAACTTCAATGGCTCTTGCCCTGGACACTCAAACCTGCAGCAAACCTTGTGGTTTTTTTCCTCATCTTTGCTCAAATAAGTCTGAAAATCTGCTGTGATTGACTTTTAATCATTTTCAATTCTCTCTTCCTGTGACCATGACCAGTTCTTCTACACAGGCTAAAGATACTCGCTTCCATCTTGTGCTATCTGTAATTTATTTTGCTTGCTATGGACTCACCCTTTAATGCCAAAACACGCTCTCCTGCGAGAGATGGGAGAAGTCAAGCTCTGAACAGGACTGCTCACCAGCAGTCATTATAGTATTATGAGATCATAATAACATGTATAAAGAAAATACAACAATGTGCAAAGCCTTAGAATTTGTGTTGGTTATCAACGTACGATACCAACAATAACAACAGTTAGTTTTCACCATGAGCAATTTTGATTTAATTTAATTATGCTTCATTATACTTCAGATACCCAAGTCCCTTCTGTGCCCCTGCACGTAGCGAGCGCTGCGGCAGGCTGAATGTGTGCTCTGCTGCCTTTCTGTTCTCATTACAAATTCGTCCACCTTACTAAAGGGGTAGCTGCTGCTCATGAAAGCAAAGAGGGTAACGGTGGTCCCTGATGTTCTGGAATGGAGAAGAGGGGATAACTACAGGGATGGAAAAAGCCAGGTCCTTGGTGTCTTCCAAATTTGTGCCTCTGCCTCTGTTGGATCTTTGTTACAGACACACAGCCTTCAGAGACCATACTTAAAAACCACACTTATGATCTATTATTGCAAAAGGATTAACCGCTCAGTTTTCCCAAAGCCATTCTTTCTTTAGCTCTGTAACTTAATTATTAATGAATATTTTATCATAGCTCTCATAGCTCATTTGCAGCACAAGAGAGAAAGAGATGAGTGTTTAATTACAGTAAACATTTTAACTTAAATATTCAAGTATAACTCTGACATTAAATAAAATCTTCACCCCATTCAGACTGGAAATTCAACAACACATGGTAACTCATTTAAATTTCTCCATTATTTTCAGAGTTGTTCATGGATATATTGTGACTTCAGGTACATGTGTAGACTTTCCTCCCAGAAAAGGTCATATCATTCATATATATATATACATATACATAAATACATACATACATACACATACACACACACACACACACACATATATATATAAAAGAGCAAAAAAACCCATCTGGGATCCCTTTTATTTCTTTGTATATCACTATTCTAAAGCAGGTCTGAAGTGAGAGAGGAAGCTAACCAAGGTTTCAGAACTCCAGTGGAGACATCTTCCAGTTAATCTGACCTCTTTTCTAACAGTAATAACTTAAAAAAAAATTTAAGAGTTCAGACATGCCCTTGATTTGTTTTAAAGGGCACATTCTGCTTTTGAAAACATCAGTTCAGGTAATTCCTAAAGCTTTCTGCAGTAACAACATTCAAGGAAAAAAAATGTCAGGAATTTTATATCTATAGCATTAACTCTAAGCTTCCCTGGCTGTTTTAAGAATCCTCCTTTAATTATACTGCACATCTGAAATCAAGGTCAGATGACTGACAGCATCTAAAGGTCCACTACACTTTGTAATATTGTTTGGAAAAAAGAGAAAGCAGATACTTTTAACCATGACATGAAGCAGACTTTCAAGATTTTTAAGACTGTTAAATCTACCAAGGGGGAGAAGAAACACAAAGGAAAAAAGACCCCACCTCTCCTTCAAATCTCGTTCATAGTTTTTACAGACTGACATATTCTTACCAAAAGTAACTTTTCAGAGGGCTATGGTAATCTTCAGCATGTAGGGCACTGGGGCAGAATTTTTGTTGTCCTTTAATGTATTTTATGCAACTTTCTAACCATACCTATATGGGACAAGGAATTCTGATGATTATACTATATCCCCGCTGAAGCTAAAGATTATAAAATGATACACTACATTCCTTTGGTGCCTCCAACGAAACACCTTAATAGAGCCATAGCTGCCCTATTAGCATCTTTAGGGTAAATACATAGCACTCCATAAAAACTCATCTGTAAAACAGAATCTAACAAAAAGCATTACAGAAAATACTCGATAGAGGAGCATAAATAATCACCAAGATTGTTCTAATTATTAAACACAAGCATTGAATTTTTTCAGCTTTGGACACCATTCTTACAACTTTGTGTTTAATGCTGGAGGCACTTCATCAGCTGAAAGTATCTTGCATCTATTTTATTCTGTTTTTCATTTCCTTAATAAATTAATTTCTTTCTTCAGCTCATGCTTAAAACAAGAAAAAGAGTTAGAAATCTAGCAACAAATCAATGTTATGTTGCTGATGCGCCTCCATATTTTTAGTCAGTGTTCATTTTCTCATAGGACCTGATTCTTTTTAAGTGACCTTGCTTGGTTGGTGTTATTTACCACAGAAGGGAAATTTCCATTGTGTAGACATTGTCACAAAAACAATGAAATTCATAGTGTGTGGAAGATTAAGCAATCATCTGGAGAGATTTTCAATTCTGACGAGGGTAAGCAGTACCATCGTTAATGACATAAGAGAAACTGAAAAGGAAGAGCAACTCAATTAATATACTGGCACCAAGAAGTCTACCCAGCCTCCACAGTAGGATTACAGAATAACAGAAGTTGGAAGGGACCTCTGGAGATCATCTAGTCCAACCCTTCTGCTCAAGCAGAGTCAGCTAGAGCAGGCTGATCAGGACTGTGTCCAGCTGGGTTTTGAATATCTCCAAGGATGGAGCCTCAACAAGCTACAGCTTTTGCTGTGTTTCACTCACCCCAATCTGCTCAGCTTTCTAGTCAATCAGTGCTTAACACAGCACTAGTGGGGGATCTGTTCTTAAACAGGTTTCATGCAGGGAGCTCAGGATAAGAAATTAAAACACTAGCTTAAAAGTAGTTTCTGGGAGAAATGCTGAACAAAATAGCTTGGATTTTGGATCTAAGTTCTACCTGCACTATAGGAAAGAAGAGCTTCACAACCGTGTAAGAAACTCAATGTTTTTCCTCAAAAAATAACACTTAAGGAAGTGATATTGTAAAGGTACCAGACACTGCACTAGTACCTTCTGATGCAACAGAGGGGGCTGATGCACCCGAGTTGAAGTTGTGGGCAACTTCCTCTAAGCAGTTCAAGACAGAGGCTGAGGCTAAGAGGATGGTAATAGAAAGACTGCACCTCACTTAAAATCAGACAGCCAACTTTTGGTGATTTTGAGGTTTAATAAGCCCTTCTTAGTCTCATATCTGGATTGTAAGGAAGCTCACTAGCATCTCTTCAGATTTGCATTAACAAACTATAAAACAGGTGATGGTGAATCTCCCACCCCTCCCCCTCTTCCCTTTTAAACACTGGACTGTAGGAGCTTACAGATTTTGATTAAGATGATCAGCTTTTTATAAACAGTGTGCAAAACACCTAGGCCCTGATTCGGTATCCTCTGGAGTCATCTGGACTCCTTCTGTCAACCCCAAAGACAGCCAGTGTGTGGGGGGGGGAGCCGGATCTGTGTGTGTGTGATGCTTTTTTCCCCACAATGGAAGAGCAAAAAAAACTGAACTCTACAAAATGTCTACTATGATGACAACAGCTTTCAGAATTCAATTCAATTCAAAATTCCAATCTTCACACGCACGAGCTCTACACACTGTATTCCAGCATGTTTCCCATTTGAAAGGACGCAGACTCAGGAGTCAGCTAGACAAGCACTTTATTTACAGTGGTCAGTGGGTGATAGTTCAGAATATTCGAAGTACTCTTCAAAATACTCATTCAGATGACAGAGATGTATATTATGCACATATATATATATAAACTTTTACCCTAAAGACAGGGCATCTTGAGGCTTAGCTATGAAAAAGATCTATATAGCTAGCTGGCTGCTGTCCTAATAATAAGACAGAAAAGAAAATTTTCAATTCAGCGCTATGTGTTCACAAATAAAAGTAAACATATATAAAGGAATGTTTGGGAGTAAAATGACTGAAGTATGGAAAAGTCAAAAGTTAGCTTACGGGTAAAGAGATTACCATGATGAATACATGATAACTCCTAATGCATGTGTGCCTGAATGAGGGATGAGGACACTAGAATGGAAAATAAATGCATACCTTAAATCCAATACAAGAAAATGTAGTTATACATTTAAAGGTGATGTGAATAAAAGAAGATGCAACCTCTACTATTTCTTCTGGAAGACTGTTTACCAACTCTTTACTACTTCCAACTGCACCAGAATCAGCAGTCCACCCCTATTTTTCTTTCTCAACTAGGTCCTTCATTTTTCTGCGTAAATCCCTTTTGCCATCACGCCTGTGTTCAAGTGCTTGAAGAGGTATTATAAGAAAACAACAAATGCTAACTGCTACTTCCTTTCTACAAAGAACAAGGACGGTTGCTATGTTTGAATCTATCTAGATGTCTCAAATTAGAAAAAGCTAATAGACTGAGGAAATGGGAAAAATGTCAAGTAGCTTATATGCTAGAAATCGATCTGCGCAATGGCTGTAATGCTAGCTTGGCCAGTAAAGTACAGGCCACTGCACTTTCTGCTGCATTTTTCAACAATTCTTCAATTTTACTACAGGCACACATGTAGTGTACTGCACTCCTTGATGCCAATCTTTCATGTAAATTAACACTTCAATTATTTCAGTGTTATCCAAACATCAGAATTTCCAGATTCTAAAAACAATCTTCCCTCCTTCATTCTTGATACAACTGTAACCATTTAAGTGGGGGTGTAAATGCTTGCCTGCCTGAAGAATATCTGCACTGATACGATAAAGCCAACAGCTCTGCAGTACAATAAAGTTTCAATTTATTTGCCTGCCTCAGTGATATGCATGAAAATGCCTTACTCTAGTAACAAGCCTGAAAATGACAACTTCTAAAACTGGCCTAATCTTTAAGAAATGTGTTTTCCAGTGGAAAAGACTTCTCTATTCCACAACAGAAGTTCTGGTCAAACTAAGAATAAAAGTCATTCACCTGCCCATTCATTCATCTGGGATAGTTTCCTATCTTTGCTTTTGGCTTGCCAAGCCACAAAACTCTGCTTCCATGTTCCAAAGAGGTATTCTAACTAGCCGCTTCTTCGTGCTGCTTCTTTATCTTTCTTGACCTAAATCTCCCACATCATAAAAACAACAAAATAATCACTGGAGGGATATCTAAACCAGCACCGAGACCAAATCCAACAAATTAACCAGCCAACAAACAAAAAAACAAAAGATTATTATTTCACCACAGTTCAGAAAAGAGACTCTCCTGAAATTTTCAGGATTATTCATAAAACAGAACCCTTATCCCCAGACTTAACAATGATTCTTTTTGTGATAACCAAGCAGGCACAGTACATATGTGTATTCAGCAGCTGTAGCACTCGGACACCCACATAATTGCTAACTCCAGAAAAAGTCCTACATATCTACTCTGAGTGATCACTAGGCACATCCCTTTCAACGCTTTGGTTCCTAGGAGCCTGGAGTCCCCAGAACTACTCTGAATCTGTTGGTCTGATGCCTATGCTCTGACCAGAGATAATGGTTATCGGCACTGGAACAACAGAAACACTGCGTGTTCTCAGACACTACCCACATACATCTACAGACCACCCATATACATCTCCAGAATCATCTCCTTTCCTGCTGCAAAAGGTGGCAGTACCTACCCTCCACACATGAGCAATTTACATACCCACCTAGGAAGTCAGAGACCTTGATTTAATTCCATCTACAGTTTTGGAAGATTCAGACCCACAGAGCTGTTTTAGGAGAAGTGAACATTACAGACAATACATAAGGTTGCGTAGAAACATCATTTACAGCACTGAAGTGAAAAGAAAAAAAAAAAAGGTATCCTTTTAGGCAGGAAAGAAAAACTGTGGTCTACCAGGTTACACATGCAACTGACAAGAGAACATGGATTTTTTCCTTCTGCTCACAGAAGCATTTCACTATATACATTCAGCTACCACAGGATAAAACATCTAAGTAAATGAAAACCAAGAGAAGATAAAATTATGGTCTGGAATTATGGCCACTTGCAAACTACTAAATTCTGTTTCCTTGGAGTCAAAAAATGATGCCTTTGTGATATAGATTCTGAGTTTTTATACCATTAGTGCTCTGAGGGTCTTTTATTTTTATTCTGTTACTTACTGGGTTTGTCTTTTCCAACAGGAACATGAATTTATTCTTTAGTCCAGCCATATGGCCATTACAGCAGGTAATTCATAAATATTGAAGCATGAGAAGAGCTACCTCTGCTAAAGGACAATGCTGCCATAACAGCCAAGGACTATGAACTGACTAAATAACTTCAGTCAAAAAATTAGAAGATAATTTCTAACGATTAAGTTCCAGGAACAGCTTACTAATGCAAGCAAAAAAAAAAAAAAAAAAAAAAGCCCTTGAGGTTTTAAGAGAGACCTCAATGAATTCGGAATGTAACAATATATGATGGACTAACAGCAATCACAGACGACTGGAAACAATGGTGCAAGAGGTACCTAAACACTTATTAACTAACTAATCCATACCAGATGTTCATAATGAACCACCAATGGAATATATAATAATAGAAATGCTACAACTCTATTAGAATAAAAGATCTCAAAATCTGATGCAAAGAATACAGTAAGTACTAAAAATGAGAGTGCCCTTTCACACAACCTACAATCAATCCCTTGGAAGTGGCTGATGGCTAAAGCTTCTCAGAAAGCATTAGAAAAATGAATAAACCCTTAAAACACAAAGCAAGCTGTACAGTTCTCTACATGGTAAAAAAAATATCCTTCTTGATTAATTTGTATTGTTATATATATAGATGTTATTAATATGTGACCATAAAATTGTCCAAAACTGTTAAAATTTAGCCACAGAAACTTTAATAAGTAATCTAATGTATTAGAGATTAAACTACGCATTAGCTGCCAGATCTCACTATGTTGTGCAAAATTATTTTAGCTACTCATCAAGGTGATATCTGCTGCAATTTCATGTTTATCAAAGTACTACAGAAAGCAAAATTTCTCATTTAGAATTTAAAGACAGACCTTGATATTTCCCCTAAGCGAAAGGGAGCAAACAAGCAAATGTTCTCATAAAAATCCATCTCTTTCCTCATATGTACATAAATAGGGAACTTCTCTTGCTTCAAAATGCATCCTCAGAAACATTAAATAAGTCAATCCATGTGTGATCTGTGAAGCAGTACGCTTTTCCTCTGCATCATATAAATAAATACTTCCCACTGTCTTATGGTCACATCTTTTGAACTATTTCATTAGCAAAGGCAGTGTCCTTCTCAGCAGGCCACTCTAGCAGAAACCATATTCTGAAAGCCCTGTTTTACACTTGCTGATCCTTTTTTTTTTTTTAAACTGACATAAAATTCATAAATAACACAAGTACATAAATAAAACCCTGCCTTCCTTCTCACTTGATGTTGCATTTGCACCACTTGCAAACTACTAAATTCTGTTTCCTTGGAGTCAAAAAATGACGTCTTTGTGATATAGGTTCTGAGTTTTTATACCATTTGTGCTCTGAGGGTCTTTTATTTTTATTCCATTACTTACTGGGTTTGTCTTTTCCAACAGGAACATGAATTTATTCTCTAACCCAGCCAGTAAATGTGTTCATTTTAAAAGTGCCATTGGGTAAAAAGAAACATGCTACGTATGGACATTTAGAGTGATCCACTTAACATAGCCCATCTAAAAAAACAGTATGAGGATAAATCTGTTTGCGAATAAACAAAACAACCATCATTTGGCCCAAGGATCAGTGCCGTATCACTGATCCTCTGGCAAAAGAGACAGAAGCTTAATTAACTGCTTGGATTTACATGTAAATTAACTGCTTGGATTTAAATGTAAATTCACATTACTTTAATTTGCTCGTCCAAAAATAAGTCCAAGCTATTTCCCAAGACAGATTTCCTGAAGGGACAGAAAGGTATTCAAAGAAATGACAGTCCTCTGCAAACTCTTGCCCAAAAAGAATGGCATTGCACATTGTATATTAATTGTTCAGCAGAAAGCTCTTTGAGTAAGTCTGAAATCCAAAACACTCTTATCCAGCAATACGCTACTGAGTTCTAATAATTAAGGACTAACGTATATTTGGCAGTGAATGATTCATATTTGGATTGAATTCGTACCCACTGCTGCTATTATTATTTCAAAATCCATCAACATTCTCAAGTACTGGAAACTGTAGTAACACCAGAAAAGCATTCCAATCCAAAGCAGTAATTAAACAGAGGTGGCTCCCAGTCTGTTTTAGACAGCTTCCCATGCAGTCCTGACTATTTTTTCTTAGGCTGGAGTATTTCTAATGTTCCCTGCTGGAAATCATTTATCAGTTTAATGAACACATTCAAGGAAGGCTAACCGTAGGGGTGGAGGAGGGATGATATGATTCCTTTGTTACTCACACAGTATAACTACCCATCTTTCAGTAAATCTGACAGACTCCAAACATTAAATTAACTGAAATGAAAACCTCATTTTGAACTGTGCTTCCCCATACATATCAAACAGCCTGTGAAATGCCTTAGATTTTATGTCCAAATCCATTAAATACACTGGAAAAAAAGTTAAAAAACCGCATAGTCGAATATGTGTTCAAAGAAACCTTCCATACATTGTTAACTTCATAGCCGAATTGATCCATGGGGTGCGAAGCAAAGCACTGAGCATACTAAATAGCACGGCATGGCATAAATGGAAATGGAATGGCAAACCAAGTGAAATATGAATATTCAAAAGAACCATACAAACTATTTTTATATCTAGCTCGTGGTGTACAAGTAAGCACACAGGTGTAGGCCAATCAGCAACGACTCCTCATGGGAAGTCAACAAATATTTAAAAGAATGATGTTTCAGCACTGAAAAAAAGTGAACGTTTACTTGATGAAGCTGTGTTTTGCAAGCAGTTGTGTAAACATATGTCATAGGCAGAAACACATATAGTATATCATTAAACATTCAAATATTGCAGTTCTGTAATATGTAGCACATTAACAGGCTTCAGCTTCAAACACAGAAGCTTAATTTGCTCTTTCTTGATAAAGCACTATACACAACTATCTAAAAGTCAGTAGGAGGAGGTTAATGGCAGTGAACTAGAATAAAACTAAATGTCACTACATCTTACTTTTCTGTAAAACCTTCTAAGTAGATAAGACATGTTCAGAAAGCTGTAAAACGTGCCCTTTGCTTACAAGAAAAAGGTCAGTTCTGTGCTAACAAATTGTAATAGGTTAGTCATAAATGATCATATCAGCAGCTGAAATATGGTACCTTACACATAATTTAAATATTGTTACAACTACTTGAGTCACAGAGAGGCCCCATTTGCACAGCACAAACTCCTGCACACATTAAAATGATGCAATTCATGAAAATATGAACACAACAAAACCATGAAAAAGAAAAAATTACCAATTTCATAACACTGAAACTTGTTCAAATAACCAATTGTACTGTTGCCTCTGGCATTAAAGACTGATAAGAGAAACGCTTAAACATATTTTGTATGGTGATTCTCAACTACTTTAAGAGACCAACTTCACAGAACAATCAATTCTACGGGTTTTCAAAGTAATGATCAAGAAGAGGTTCTGCAGCTCCTTGCACGTGTCACCCCTGTAAGTGACAGATTAAGTTCACTTCGCATAATTCCTGGAATGCAGTTTTTTTACAGAGGAATACAAAATGTACAGCAGTAGAGTAATACCTCCCTTTTCTCCTTCAACAGAAAAATGAGGGAAACAGAGTCAACAGTGGGTAGCAAAAATACAAGCACAACAAATGCAATAATGGGATATTTCTGTTAGGTCAAAGGAAAACAGTTCTTGTCGTTAGGTCACGTGAGGTTTTTGCTATGCACCTATTATTTTACTTACTACTTCTGTGATCCAAAGTGTCATTATTCAAAAAAGCTTTTATCAGTTGCATGGTTTAGTACTTCTTCCTGTTCTTGCATCAACAGTTCTGTCGTGCATACTGCTGTGCTTTTAATAGCATCTGTTCCATCCTAAGAGGGTGCAAGCCTTTGGGTGAGGCCAGACACTTGCTAAGGAAACCGTAAGACCTGAGTCCCCATCTGCTGAAAAATGCCAAGGTTAATACTCAGTTCAGAACAATCTTAGGGATATTTCACAATTATTTCTTACATTGATACAGCACATAATGCAGCCATTAGTAAAAGTCTAATTATTGATATTACATTAATACACAATCACTGATAGGCCCGTTCATCAGTTTTTTGTGGTCTGTTTTTTTTGTTTTTTTTTTTAACATTCTATTGAGTCATGTATTTTGAAACTGATTGAGGGCACTTCAAAGATCAAATGTATATGTGGAGTATTAATGTTGTTGAGGCGAGAACACATATATCCAGCTCTAACACATATTTGTATTCAGTACAGTAAAATTTACTCATGCTAATACTTCACAAAATGCAGGGAAAGGATATAATCAGTGACTAGAAATGTGATTACTATTACAATGGGCCTCCTCTCTATTCAAACTGGAACACTTAGCTCTGAAATACCCTTTTGAAATAGCATTTCTAGTGTGGTTCTTACATTGCCAAGTCTTGTTAGGGCAGCTGCTCAACCTGCACAGCAGTCTGTGCTAATACTTATCATTCCCGGGGTAATAAGCCATAACTCTTCATTTATTTACTAGTGATTTAGAAAAAATACAAAAGAACTAAAGTAGTTACAGTTCTTGTGTCCTTTTTCAAAACTTGACTTCTGCATTCTCTAAGTCAAAGCCCACTTGGATTATACAGAACATATTGTTTTTATCTTTACATTTACATAACAAAGACAAATGAGGATAATTTATAATGTTCATATGATCCATACCGAGTGGCATGTTTTACAAATCAAAGGAAATACAGTTCTTATAAGTGGGCATGAATTGTTTTCTGATAGCAAAATGCAAGAACACAGAGGTTTCCATTTTCTATTTCACTTTAAGGGTTAGTCAAGGAGAGGTCAAGGAAAGGAAGAAACAATACTCAAGGCGCATTTCTGCTGGTATTCCAGAGCACGTCTGTTTTAGTTTTTAGCTTTACTTACATGAATGGTAAAGGACTGAGCTGCGGTGAGGCCAATGCAACGCTCAATTTCTCTTTAGCTAAATCAGATTCTGAATGTCTCCAAGATTTTAAGTACTTGGAAGGGAAACAAAAGGAATGAAAAAAATTTGAGGAATGAAAAAGATGAACAGCAACTACAGTCATGAATAAACTTAAAACCATTTTGCTCAAAAGGTACACTTCAACCTTTTATAAATGGCTTAGGTTCCACTAATTGAATCACAAAATCAAAACAATGGCTCCCTAATGTTAGCAATTAAGCAATTAATGGTATTGTAAGTATGATGTTGTGACCTATTCACAAAGTACCAAGAGTACCAGAAACGTTCAAGGGACATTACATAAGAACTTGTCATCCATACAGATTTATGACTTTACACTGACTACTGGAGGAATAGTCAACTATCATCAGAAGAGGTCTTGTATTTGTATTTAAGGGTTCGTGAAAAATAAAGTTGGGATGCAAAAATTTTATGTCATTAACACATTTATATAAGCTTTTGGCTTCAAGTTTTACACAGTGTAAATAAAACCATTATACATTTTTTAAACCAGTTATCTAATGTAACAAAAAATGCCTTTGAACATCATTGTTTATGTAACAGTTGGAGACTCTGAGAGGATGCATGTTAAATTGCTAAATAATCAGCATTTATCCTAAACATTTTTAGAATGCAACTCAACAGGAGTATCAATAAACACACAATCAGCCACTTATCATTCTATAGTTAAGTTATTGTTATCACTTAGCTTTCCATGTCACAACAGGTAGTCGCAGGCACCTACCAAAATCCAGTCTGAGACCTTGACAGAAAAAAGAAAACCCTCCATCACAGTTGTTCTGTACCATTATTGGCAAACGGGTATGAAGAATTTTTGATTCAGTGGAAAAGTTATGAGATGAAACAAACCATTCTGGTTTAGATTTGACCATTCTTAGGATATGTTGAAATTTAGGACATAAGGCAATTTCAACACAAAATAACACTTAGAACTTCTTGGGATTTTTTTGTTTTGCTCTTTCAACTTTTTCATTCTGCTTCTGACCCAAACAAATTCTTCTAGCTTTGTTTTCTATTTGCATATGTAGAACACACATCACCTGCTAGAACTTACTATACAGACCATGTGGGACCACAGGCGTTAAGATTCATAAGCACTGCTACTTCATACATTTGTGGAAAATGCCTGCTACCCAAAGACAGATACCTGAGAGCGGCCAAACATGTTATTTCATGAACTACATGAACTATAACAAGAAAATTGCTTATTAAATGGAAAAGAAAAAGCCCAGGACTTCTACAATAGTTATTTTCTGATAACAGGGATAAAGTAATTTGTCTTTGTTTTATAATTCGTACTCTTTTTCTGTTGAACTTCTTTCAAAACAGGCAGGCAATCTTCAGTCAACAAGAGATCATTTCTTCTGGAAGAGGTGTCACGACTACCTATTAACTTACATGTTATGTAAAATGTGAATGTGTCTTTTTAAACAAAATGAAATTTCAGAACTGTTATTTCTTTGCCATAACATATAGAAGACAGAAAGTTTCTTTCAGATTGTAAGTGTATTTAAATCTAAGTTAATACAGTTAAGAAGTCTAATATAAGTCTATATTTAAGCTGTATTTCAAAATAACAAATATTTCTTAACTTGCCCCTCTAATTCCTCCAAATATTCAGTTTTTCCCACAATAGTTCATTTTACATACACTGAATATAGCCATATGCCCTCTTCACAGTGGTCTTATTCTAAGCTAGTTTCTGACATTTCACATAAACTGTGGTCATTTAGAAAATACCATTTCCTCAATTCTTTACAAAGAGGTTTTACAAACTAATGATGTTTTGAATAGCATAATATTTCCAACTTGTGCTTCAAGTGTATTAAGTATTGTGACCTTAAAATTCTTTGGCATTAATATCCTTGTGCTTCCACCAAAACAGAAGTTATTCTAGAAAGACAAAGCCAAGGAATTTTCTGGTTTTACTGGAAGAGCAGAGAAATACCACGCAGGAAACTAAAATCATCACTGGGCACCAGTGAATAAAGAGTTCTTGCATCACCTTTAACGAGCAAGAAGCAAATCAACTTCACTAGCAGAGCTTGGCAGCCTAATATACTCATTCTTGCAAAGTTCCAGAAAGCATTAAATGTGCAGATAAAGCACTCATGTTTCAACTAAGCATCTCAAAAAGTGGCACAACAAAACAGTCAAGTAGCCTGTGAAACTGGTATTTTCTCTGACCTTACAACCATGCATTT
Source organism: Apteryx mantelli (assembly GCF_036417845.1). Classification (NCBI taxonomy): domain Eukaryota; kingdom Metazoa; phylum Chordata; class Aves; order Apterygiformes; family Apterygidae; genus Apteryx; species Apteryx mantelli. The sequence continues at coordinate 9,171,687 of NC_089990.1, read as the reverse complement.
GTGGACTTACGTATCTGTGGTTTTAAATTATATTCTTCACAGTCTAAATTTTTCTGCACAAAAATCTACCACTTACCAGTATTAATTTAGCTGTACTTGTTGTTAATATCCATATATGAGCAATGCACTCTTACTTTTTATGGGAAAACAAAGAAGAATCTATTACAACATTTAAATAGCTATCAACATTTTTTTTTTAAACCTTTTGGTTCAGTAAATGCCTAAGAACAGTGTAAGAAAAAAAGTTTTTGTTTTTTTTTTCTATTTACACACACTGATACTAGAATGAACAAGCATGATATTTAAACTGGACTTGTAAAGTCTACAATGTCTCTTGCCCACTCTCCACCTCCCAACATGCACATACCCCACAAATGAATTCACTAGATGGTATGCGAAATGGCTGTGAAGCTTGCAAAGTGATTTTTTTTTTCTTAAATCAGGACACTTTCAAGACTCTCTAATGGGTTTTCTTGCTGTGAGACACTTCATCTTCTTTATAAATTTATTTTCTGTAGACTAAATTTAATTTGTTGTAGACAAAATTAAAAGGTGATAAACTAAACATTGTCATTCAGTCTGCACTTTAAAGTCATTTCAAAATATAGTATATGATCTGCTTAATTACGTTAGAATGCAGTGTGACTATAACTTCTCCAGGATATGCCTGTTTAACACAGCAATCATCACTGATCAACTCAAAGCAGGCTTCACTGTCACAGCGAGAACACTAGAACTATGCAACTAACATACCTAGTTCATAGTGATTTAGCAGTACGATATGTTCAACATTCCCATCAGCTCTTTCTAATCGCAAAACAAATACGAAGAACTAGGAAGGGTGAACATCAAATTTTATTGTCACAGGGCGTAACACAGGATGTGGAAGGGAAGGGGAGAAGAAGAAGACCACTTTTCTTTTGTGAATTCAGTTCTTCATCTCTTTTCACACGACCTTTTTCCCACCTATCTGCTATCAGTATGTTATGGATATTTTCAAGTCTGTAAGGGTTCAAAAAGCAAGTACACAAGTTCAGGGAAGAAGAAAAGTGCAGACCCTGGAAACGGAAGAATGGAGAATGGAACCCAGGTAGCTGCTCAAAACACAAAACCATTCTTCTCTCCAATTCTTCCTCACCTAATGCACATTTGTGGAAATAAAAGTCTACCACTACATTTTTCACAGACCCCTAAAACTATGGTGAATGTGTTAAACACATACTTGATACTCAGAGGACAAAAGAAATAGCTACATTAAGTCAAAAGCCAGAAACATAAATGGAAGTAAAAGTCTAGTTAATTCTTCTCTGTACCTAATAGAAATATTTGGTAAATAATCTAGCAGTTTCACAGGTTTTTCTGGAAAGTAACAAACAAAAATAACTTGACCTATGTAACTAGTCTAGTATGTCTTCTCAGCTAGCGTTCTGTTCAGCGTTCTTCTAGGACTTCGGGCATCTTGGCTCTGTAATACAGGAGCATCTGTGAACCTCTCAGTCACATATAGTGGTCAGGGAAGGTCACATTACTACTGGAGTTGAATAAAATGTTAGTTAATAAAATGCAGAAGATAATCAATGTAGCACAGAGGAAGTAATAGGCTTCTTCCAAATAAACCAAGAGTCTAGTCAAATTTCTGAAACTTTGAGAATTTATTTTATTATGTGTGCGTTTCTAATGAAACTGTCTGGTCAAACACCCTTAGTAGTACCAAAGTATTGTGCTACACGACGATCGGAAGCAACTGGGAGTGTTTGGGTTTTTTGAAGAATGTTTCACTTCCCTAATGAACTAACCATGTCCTAAATATGTTCTTCAGACTGTGTGAACGGATGTCCCAGTGTGGTCAGGACACCTGAGCATCCCTAATGAAAAAATATTTAAGATGCTACTTTTACCAAAATTTTCTCCTCATAATATTATTTTACCCACTTTTCTCTTATTCTGTATTCTCTTTGGGTGGAAGAGTGGAGAAAAAATAATTCAGGTACCCCTTAGGCGACCTAATGCAATCGATCCATAATGCTAAAATCTAGGTAGACTTTTACTTTCAGGACTTATCACCTCAAAGTACAAAGCTTTGAAACATATGCTTTAATCTTTCCATATTATCACTGAATACATGGAAATTGAAAAGGGTTTCTTGGTTTTATTAGTCACATTGGAATTTAGGTTGTTTCTACGTGTTTGCAAGCAAAAATGTGAATAAGCATTCATTTTTATATACAAATTCTCCTGATCTGACCATTCCTTCAACTCCTCACCATGTTTGGTAAGCTTTTTGGTCTCACAGTAGGTGCTGACCAAGAGTATTATTTGATATTGTAATACCACTGAATTTGGGTGTGGGGGGGGCTGTCCCTCCAAACTTTTTTTTTTTTTTTTTTTTTTTTGAAGTACATGAACTGCTTTACTGCAGGCTGATCCCAATAAATATTTACTATAGAAGCACAGACCTCAAGAGTGCTCAACTCTTTCTGAAAGGGGTCTCTAATATTCTATTTCACATTTAACCTTTAATTATAAAATGATATGGACAAAACATTTTAATCTCTTATCATATTACGATAAGGATTTAAATGAGTTCAGATATCACTTGCTGCAAAGTGGCTAGATGAATGGTAAAAGTGATTATCAGAAATGACCATTATTTCTCACTACTCAGTGGATTTGAAATATCCTCAACTTCTATTATCCATAAAATATTCAGCTTTGCCTTGACATTTAAATAGCAGCAGGCACTTATTAACCTGAGATAATTTTGTATTCCACTGACATTATCCCTTAATTTATATTATTAGAAAAGATGGAATATTCACAAAATGAACTTGTTCATGGTGCCACTCTGAATACCTGCGTCCAAATCTAGAATTGCTGAAGGCTTAATTCTTCTATTTTTTTTCTTCTATTTTTTTAACTGCATGTAGCCTGGATTAGAGATTAAAGTTAAAAAAAATAAGAGGGACACAATTAGAAGATTTTAGGCCTTTCAGAATGAGCAAACAGTATAAAAAAAGCCAGTTAACTGCTTTTAATTGGCAAAACTGTAGGAAAACTACCAAAAGTTTAAAAAAGCTAAACCTCACCCAAGGTCTCTGGAGTTCCTTTAGACACGAATATGCTGTCCAGTTAAAGTCTAACTCCAACGGAGCACTGCGTCCAGCTTTGTTATAAAACAAAATAACGTCACCATCTTTCCTGCTGAGGAGGTGGCTATGCAGCCTGGCCAGCCATTCGAAAATGGCCTTTTTAAATGTTTATCATTCTAGCTAAAAATTTATACAATGCTAACCTGTCATCTCATAAGCATGAGAACACACCAAAACACATCGCAAGCACTAATAAGACTAAAAAGATTTCATTAAAGATTCATTAAAGAATTAAATATGTGTGTTAACACAGGTGGGCAATTGCTTTGCATGGAAGAACCTACTGAGGTAACATTAAAACAGAGAAGGTGTTCAAAAGCAAAACAAGACGCAGTCTGCATGCAATGCGTTTAGCTATTTTCATTAGTTAAATACTACAAGGGGAAAACTCCCTGGAGCCAAACCTGTAGAGACCTAGATCATCAGAGGCTGGCACTCAGTTCACTGGCTGGTTTAGCGACAAACATTTAATGCAGGATCCAGCCAAACTAGAACGTGTTTCTAGTGTGCGGAGTGGTTTACCCTTAATTTGTTAAAGGTAATTCAGAAGGTACAACAATACAGACCACAGTATCAAACATTTCATCTCTCCATGAAGAAGGTAAAGAGAATGCTGGCTTCACTGCAGAAGGATAAGCTCCTCCTGTACAGCACTGCTACGTCCCAAGACGATGAAGGTGCCCACCTGTAAACCCATTTTCACTAACACTTGTCCATCAGGGAAAGCAGCACATGCAAATATTATGTGAAAAGCAGTGTCTCCAAATGAAATAAATAATTTAATATATTCAGACGATGGACTGTATGTGAAAAGAAAATTCACACGCACACATGGTATGTCCTGATAAAATAGCTCCTGAGCTTGCAGTCAGCTTTGCAGTGAACTTGCACAGAGTCAAGGTAAAAGAAGTCAAACTTGATCACCGTGCTGGATTCTCTTACCATCAAACCCACAACAAACTGTTGTATCTAATAGGTCAGAAGCTTGACTGCTTTCCCAGATACAGTTCTGTTGCAGACTTTCAGAAGTGTCAAGACATGGGCGTTTTTTTCTGGCAACAACTTTTCCCCTGATGCTATTCTGTTTTGACAAATACACTAAACATTTAGAATGGGCACTTTTACTAAAAACACTCTAAATATTCCAACACCTCTTAGAATCCTGTCAAACTGTCTTTTTCAGTCTTGGCATTCCAAGTACCAGATCAAGAGAAACAAGTTTTTCTCTGATAGTGTCTATGAACAGCAATATGAACTGAAAACATTTTGATCACCCAATAGTAAGGTAGTTTGTACAAGATTTGGCCAAAGACTGAATTTATCATCGCAAAGTAAAGAGGTAACATTCAGATGCACTATAGAAAACTGGAAATCATCCAGTACAGCCTTTCTAGGAAGCAGGGTTACTGGCAGAACTCAATCTGTGGAGGTATACGGCACCGCTAACACAGCTGTACCATTGCTCTCTCCACATCAGACGGAATCAAAATTACTCCATTATATCAGTGAAAGCAAGAGAAAGATTCACATATTAAAACACAGTCAGACCAAGGAAATGCACCTGAATAATTTCAAATACATTTTGACAATAATAATATAGCATATCCTCATGTGCAGCTTTCACCATCGGAAAGACAGTACGTAGGTATTTTCTATATAGCTAAAATGTCCACAGGTACTGTAGACATTGTTCCTGTTACATTGTATTGGTTTGAGTTTTTCTGTAAATACATATCATATAATCATGTGAGGCTTCTCAAAAGGAATGTGAATGTAAAATGCAAGGTAGTTCTAGTGTTGAAATAAAAATTGATTCTAACAACAATCCCAATATGACAGAAAAGTTTTCATGGCATCCTCTTGAGAAACAGCTCCAAAAATTATTCTTAAAACCTTTTTATCTTTAACCTGGTTAACTTAAAAATTCATTATCTGATATTTGTGACTCCAGCTAAACATAGGGTACTACATTTTACTGGTTTTATGTAACTTCAATTGCATTTACTGTTTTTAACAGAAACATTATAATGATTATCTTTACATAACCCAGCACATGTATATCAAAAGTCTAGAAATCAAAACCACCTGTCTCATGAACTACGTTAAGGTATCAGAGGTAATCTTTCTTTCTAAAGACCTTAAAAAACACCTTAAGTTTCATTTGTTAATTTTCTACCTAATCAGCAGACCTTCACCCTCAAACCTGATATACCATTAGGCCTTTCACTTTCTAAACTGTCCTTAAGCCCCTTCTAATTTCACCAAAACCTAAGAATGGTTTTTCTGAGACATTTCCTCACAAAAAACAATCCCCAAATTAATCTTAAAAATAGTTATGCAGGCAACATGTCAGTAGTGAAAGAGATGCAAAATGTTTTCGAAGATCACTAGCATGGGAAGCTATTCAATTCTCACAGCACTGCATCTACCTCATGCTCCAATTTATTCCTGCAAGAGAGAATACTAAGTAAGGCTCACTTCTACAGACAACATTTTTGTTAAATCCTTTTGCAGGCAGAAAATTCCTGTACCATCAGTCCGAAATAATTTATTGTCATTAACAAGCAAGTTTATTCCCTGTTATATTAAAACTGGTGAAAGAATACTGAAGTCTTTGCTCTACAAAATATATTCTTTTTCCAGCAGAGTGGTGTTTTAGATTCTTTTTTGACTGCGTAACAGATGCCTTAGTGCTGCTGTTCGGCGCCTGCTCCTCGGCTATGTGGTGTTCGTTACACAGCCCGCTGAGAGACCAGCCAGCCAGATACAACTGGCAGAAAAATGGGAACTTCAAGAATAAACATTTGCTTAAAAATCATATTATTTCCTCATTTTCTGCTTCTATTGTGGTTACTCCTCATCTCTAAATCGAACTAATACCAAGCAAAACCTACTGCAGAGCTTTAGTTTCCATCGGCACAGAAATTTATACAGGCACACAATGTGCATTTATATAACAGCAGTGTCTCCAACCTTGCAAACTTCCCATCGAGATCGTTATTTCATCCCTTTGGGTGTTCCAATTATCCTCCATTTTTAACCAGGCTAGAGCAACAAGAAGAACAAATACGAAAGAGGATTAAGAATAAGAAAAATGGTTCCACTTTGAACATTTGGATTTGTTTCTTCATAATGCAGATTCTCACACATTAGCAAAACCAGGCTAATGCTAGGGAAGAACAAGGCCTATTTCTTCATCACAGCTCTGGGTAAAGCTCTCCTAAAAGGTTTAAAAATATACATAATTAAAAAGGAAGTCGTTTAGGATTAATCAGAATTTCCAGAAATTATCAGTGATTGCAGATATCTAATTTGAAACATATTTAAAGAGATAGATTTTACCACGTGCAGAATACATATCTCATGAATGAGAAATATCTTTAAATGAGCATTCAGAAGTACAGGCACTTCAAAAGCGTGGCCTTCGGCTTTAGCACTTGGAACAAAGCAGCAGGCATGTAAGAACGTACAAAAACATCTCCTCCTCCAGTTCATGTCCCCCTGCCTTGCCTTTCCTCTTGCTGGTCCTGAGCACTATGCATACGGGCACATGGTAAAAACAGCATCAGGAAAAAACATTGCCAAAAGGTTAACAAACCTCCAAACCTCCTTTTAAAAAAACCTACCTATCACAATGACTACCTACCACATGAGGAGAAAGAAACTCTAAAATACAGCAGTTTAGCTTTCATCCCAGAAAAAGAAAAATTGGCAGGAAGGACTAGAGATGTCTATAGCATACAGAAGACTTAACATTAAAGTTTTTAATTCTTAAGGTTTTTTTAGCTGTCAGTATACATTTTAGTATAAAAAACAGAAGCTGAGTATTGATGTATTGCATTACTTTAATAATTACAACTGGTAGAATACTCTGTGTTTATATGCTGGCTTCATGATTGCTGGTATGTACTTTATTTATTTGTTTTATGTAAGTACCTGGTTCTCAGTTCCTGTAACCCTACCTCTCTTACCACCCTGCTTGGCATTTCCAAATACAGGATATTAAAAGTGAAGGCTATATGACTTCCAATTTGAATTGGTCTACAACACTAGAAGTTTAGCTACGAATATTTCGAGCCAGACGTCTCAACCTACCTCACAATACCTAGTGCTAGAAATAGACCACCATCATTTTGCAAAGAATAAATTACAGAAATAAATATTTTGTCTTCTGGTATTGTAAGCAAAGAATTGAATCTATCTAACAATGCACTAGTGATTAAAAAGAGATTAAAGTCATGTAGATCATGAAGCAAGATATAGAATATAAACACATAACCAGAAATGACCAGATGCATATAGTATCTTTTAAAAGGATGATTTAACACTGAAAAGAAAATGACCAAATTAACTGGAAGTCCAGGACCATGGAGATATAAATGGCCTAATTTTGCTTAATGAACAGCAAATATTTCAGAAAGTATTAGCTCTGCCTTTCTCTATTTAATAAGGTAAACTTGATTCTTGTTATTATCAGCCCTTCCTAGTCTCTGAAGTCTGTCCCAGACCAAATCCTTGAAAGCATTCACATCATGAGGACAGGAAAAATTCTTAATGTTTCATAAAAAGAACTAGGATACTAAGACGCTCAATATTCTGGTTGCCTAATATTCCTTTTTGCTATTAAATCAAAATGTTGATGTTTTTGTGTCATCCTCGACAATTATTTAACTATGCAAACTGAAGAACAAAATGATCTCCCATATGTGCTCTGGAACAAAAACACAGTACTGAAGCTTTTGAAAGAGCCTACTGCTATATTAGTGAGATTCAATATTTATATTGTAATTAATATCTAGTGGAAAAATATCATTTATGCTTATATGCAAGATATTTTTAGAATGTCTCTCTTTGAAATCTCAGATGTTGCTTATTTGTAAAAAAAGGTTTTTACTGATTATTTTTAAATCAAATGCATGCCAGTTTGAAACATGTGTGCTTGTCCATTGGCAGAAAAAGACTCCATGATTTTAAAAGAGAGATGCTTCTTATCCTTTCCCTTGAATTTTGATTCTCTATAATCACCCTCATCAATTGTGCTTTTCCTAGAACCAAGTTCATCTGCAATTCTTTTACTCTGTGAGTAACAACATCTATTTAATAAAGCCATAGGTGAAATTTGTATAAAGATTTTCTAAAAGCATCTTAATTTTGGTTTTCAAAGTTTGTGGGCTCTGGACTTGACTCTTGCATTATAGAATGCTTCTAGTCAAAATAAAACAAAAAAAATTAACAAAGGTTGTTGCATCAAAGAGTGTTGTTTTGTACAAAGCAAAACAGAAGGACGAGTCATCTTGAGAACTGCCCCCATCAATTATGATACAGAAATTAAATAATTTAAGAAAAATCTATGTTCATACAATGGTTAAAATTTCTATGACTCAAACAAAATATATAGGTTTAAACATTCTCATAGGAAATGTCAACAAATGACAAAATAAAATTCAACTAAAATTTATATGAAAGCAAAGCTCAGAAATAATTATTTAATTTTTAGCCTGAGAAAGACAGTGCTTGGGGATAATCTAGAAAGCATACAAATCCAAAGGTATGAAAGAACAGCAATATCTAACATATTTCCTCTGTCTGATGAGCAAGCAATTTCCTCTCATCTGTCTCTCCTTCACACTGTGCTGAAAGATTGAAAGGAGCATATTTTGAGTCAGTGCAAAAAAAAAAAGCTTTGATGGTAATGGAAAAGGTAATAGAACAATAACATTTTGGTAGAATCCACGGTCAGTGTAGTATATATTATAGTATATTATCTATGAAAAAATGCCAGAGTGCTCAATAAAAAAGAATCATGTTGTCTACTACAAAAATACAGCTACCATATTCTACGTCATGAGAATACTGTTTGTAATCAAACAAACTTGGCAGCGTTCCCTTCCAAGATCATTATTGACAAGATAGGAATTACTGACCTGTGCCACACTACTTAACTAAATGCAGTTTAACAAAAAATAAAGCTGAAAATTGCTTATATAGGTATAAACTATTCTTTTTCTCATATTTAAAAATAATCTATGAACACTAACTCATCTACACGTTTCTCAAAGAGGTATCAGAGACACTTGTCTTGTTTCTAGAAGATAATACGGAAATCTGGAAAGTATAGCTATACATACAGTAGGGAATAGGCAGAAGTACAGATGCACACTGGGAATGTATATGCATCTTTTTTTCCCTTGTTTTTCTTTCACAAGAGCCAAGAATAGATAACAACTATGCATTCCTCTTTACCCACATTATTAAGGAAATTGAGATACGCTAACGAACTAGATGGGCTTCCTGGGACTGAGCAACATGACTTTCTTTCTTCAGAATCCAACATAAAAATGCAACGCCGCATGTCTAACAGAACATTTCCAGGTCTGAACTCCTTCCTGAACTCCAAATAAATGCTAAGCTTAAAACATTAAACATGGACTTTTATTTAACTAGAGCGTGAAAAAAAGAGTTAGACATTTTGGAAGGAGATGCACATCTTTCAGTTGGCAACAGCATTGGGTATTCAGCCCTCGGTTTCTAGAAGGTACAGGTCAATGCCCTCTGTATCCCTGGCCAACTCTTTAAACACGTATACACTTAGTTCCCAAATGCTGCAAAAAGTCCATCTTCCGCTCCTTTCAGTGGCCAGGAGTGCAAGAGGGCAAATGGATTTTAATGACTACTTTGGTATGTGACAGCTAGCTGCTGAGCAAAAGCTGTTCCCTTAACGTTGTAAGAAATCCTTTGGAAAACTTATACTGAGGAATCAAGTAGTTCAGTTTTGAATAATTAGATGAAGAGACATCACAGCTGTATGCATAAAAGGAGCAAATATGACCAGAAGGGATCCATACTCATACAATTATTAAGTTATAATAAACCTTTCCTACTGCAAGTCTTACTTCAAGTCTCTCTGTGCAAGAGGCTAGTGTCCTCCAAGCCTGGCTGAGATCATTCTTTTCAGCTTGCTGCACGGCACAGTTTTCTTGCCCCTGATTCAAACTGTGTTTGTAAGGTTCTTTTCACAAAGGTTTTTCCAAATCCTCTTCCAGGTCCTTGATAACTAGAAATTTTAAGGCCAAATTCTGTTCTCTCTTTGCTGAAACGTAAAGGAAAGCAAGACTGATTCTACCCTCTTCTCTTCACCACACCGGACTATCTCGAACAGGAGCGGCTGAGAGAGCATGGGGGGAACTACTGTGATCACAAGCCTTTCACTGTGAGACCCTCTGCTGCTCTTGAGAAATGACAAACCTTTTTAAAGAGCTTAGCGTCTCAAACATGTCTGAAAAATCCTAATTTATATCCTCACTGTTTGTTAGTCTGGCTTGAGTCATAATTTACCCATCAAACAAGCTGTTCAGCTGGCTGACTGTGTTCTGGAGCCCTTCTAGTCATACCTAGAAACTCCTTGGGGAAAAAAGAGCTAGAAATGAACCAGTTGCGCAGTGCAGCATGACTCCACCGTTTTATACAGCAGAGCCAGTGATCCACTTGCAAATGACAGGACAAGAGAGCAGTTCCTAGGCTCCATTATTTTTGGTAGTTACAGATTACAATTCCCTCCTCATCCATTACCAGGGAAAGTCAATCAAGTAGTTTAAACCATTTGTATCTGGAAAGTTGCAACTAACATGTCATTTAAATTAAAGCTGTCATCTTTGCACTGGAAGAGGAAAAAGAACAGGCAGAGCACAGCAAAGTTTAAGAAGTTGTTCCTTAGTCACTTTGGAACTGAGACACATGCTTGCAGCCTAGTTTTGATACAACAACAGCAGCTGTGCAAGCACAGGGAGCCCTGAGTCTCAGCCCAGGTTGAGGAAGCATGCCACATAAGCAAATCCCTACATGGCTCTCCAGCCAGCTTTCAGGCTCTGATGAGCCCTAATCACTCACCATGGAGGGAACGGGAATAATGAAGCATGTAAAACAAGACAATAAATAATTTTTTGCCCTCCATTTACTTAGGAATCTGCATTCAGCGTGACCTTGGGTCCTTGTTTACATAAAATTCATTCTGAAAACACACACACACAATGAGGAGGTACTGTTCCCAAGTACGTCCTAACAAAATATCTTATTTAATCACTATGTTTACTCCGTATGTTATTTAAGGTTTAAAAATGCCACTTTACTGCCACCACATAAGCCACTTCTTTAGCACCATTACAGTTCTGCTTTAGTGAATTTAAGTTCTTACAACAACCGCATAAATTTCTATTTCATTTACTAACCAGGAAGAATGGTCCAGCAAATAGGTGTTGCTGCACGTATGTGAACAACTGAGCTGAGTGTACCACCTCTCAGTGGGATGCATCTGCGTGCAGTGTGCTACGCAGCACTGGTTTCTATCCTGAGGGCATGAAGTTCTTGAGAGAATAAAAGGAAGTTGTTTTCCAAGGAAAGCTTTAAAGTACAGCTTCCAAGATCTAATGTTCTGCTGAAAGAGATACAATGGTAGAAGCTCCCTTTGGAGGTTACTTTCTTTGCTCTTTTCATTACATTCCTTTTAAAATCTTCCTATAGAATTCTTTTTTGGCTGACACACTGGGGACAAATTCATAGTTTGGGAGTTCCAGGTTGGGAGGAAGGTTATCAGGAGGAAGGTTATCAGATTATCATTGATCAGTTTACTTGCTAATTTACCTTTCCACTCCAAAATTTTTGTGCTCAGCAGCAGGGAAAGAACGGACTCAGAGGAGGAAAGGGAGATGGGGCACCAACCCCATCAGTGAGAAGCGAAGGGAAACATTAGCTTCAGCAGCAGGAGAAACAGAGGCCATGAAAGAAGAGCAAAATGCAGGCACAACAGCAAGACGAGCCCTCAGAACTCTAGCAGGAAAGAACTCAAATGCAGGAGGGGAGAACCTCAAGGGCAAAGAGGTGAAAGGCAGAGCAAGCGGAAGAGAGATGGAAATCACAGAGGTAAAGAATCAGGGGAGCTGGAAAGAGGCACGCATTTCATAATACCTCTGCCTTTGCTGCAGTCAAAGATGTGACCTGAACTCATGAGGACATGCCTGTGTTTCCTTACAATATATATCTTGGGTACTGAAAATGCCTAGCTGAATACATATGCTAGAAAATAATCCATGCCAAGGTATAATGACACAGTAAATCAAGATTTAGGGACAGATTAAAATTATGCCAGCTTAATGATGTGGAGCACTAACCCAGTGCGCTTTGAATTTGGTCAAAATTTTTGAAGACTAGCTTTATTACATCAGCTTTATGACACAGTCTGCCTGCTCTACTCTAACTTTAAGCTCATTCATCTACCTATCTACACCCAACACAGAAGTAATAAACCAGCATGAATTCTAACCATATGCTCTGGTTAACTGGACAGAAATCAGATCATGTATTCATAGCTAATCTGGATCAAATCTGCACTGCTCGGGGATCCAAGAGTGCACAGTTTCAGCACTAAGGAATTCTGGCGCGAGTTCAATGCTACTGAAATGAATGCTCTATTGAAAGCAACGATGGCTTTTTCAGCTTTTGTTGGAAAAAACACAGGAATTAATGAGACAATAACCAGAAAATATGCTTTGAATTATTTTCATATAGGCCAGGCATACGGGAACGTATAACAAGGCTATATATATTTATTGCTTGATTATCAATTCTGGTAAGCCTCTTAGACAAACCTCAATTTTAAGTGGACATAGTTTCACCTTTCAGAAAACTTAGTCCATCAGTTGTGCCAGGAGATTTAAAAAACAAACAAATAAAAAACAACAACCACTCTCCCCACCCTATTGCCAGTTCATTTATAAGTTTATTAAAGATGTACTTGCCCAACCAGAAAATATCTTCTGTCTGCAGTACTTCACATTCAAATTAAAGGGAAAAAAAGAGACCTAAAATTCAGGATGTCCTGGGAAAATCAAGTCTATATGATATAGTCTATGCAGACAGAAAGAAATCTTAATAAGAACCAAAACTCATATCTAAAAAGAGGGTTTAAAAAGAGCTGTATTTTTTAACACTTATTACTGTTAACAGCAAATGACTCATTTACAGCATCTGGCTTTACTTATGCATAAAATTATCTATGACTATGCAGCAATATTTGTTTTGATGCAATACATCCTGAGTGACATTTATTGCAGTGTAATTTGTGAATAAAATTCTTGTCAGGAAAAAAAAAAGACATTTTCCCTATAGTTTTTAAAATAAAGATAAAATGCTTATCAAAATTTTTACCACTGACTTAACACAGCATACAGAACTGTGGCGAAACAAAGCCATCAACAGTTACGTGATAAAGTCTCAAAACAATTTGCAAAGTATTCAGCAAATTATTTTATATGATAAGCAATTAACAATTAAAGGTCCAAAATAAAAACCATTTAAGACTGTTACTGTTAATCTTCACTAAAAATTGGAGTAAATTCAATGAATTATACCTGCCTATATGCCAGAGTTAAATTTGTGAGGAACCTTTCAAATTCCCAAAATAGCTCCAAAGTACAGCTTGCCTTATCTCCAGCATTAAAACTCAAATAGGCAGGATTACAGACCTGTAGTTGCTGTCTATTATGCATGTATATACTAAGGCACATTCTTCACCAGGTTCTAAAAACCGAGTTAAGCACACATTTGTGTGTCAGGTGTATCTATTCCCTTACCTCGAATCTTCACTATATACTTCAGATAGACAGTGCTATCTTGCAACTAATTTTAGTAATGAAATTCTAGCCATTGCTGTCTGATAATTAATAATGTAGCATCTAGTTCAACAAGGATATAATTAAAATTTCAAATGCAAACATTATAAATTACTGATACTCTGGGATATAAATCTCTATAGTGTCTTCTAATGAAAATAAATTGAATTGACATTGTTTCTAAATGAGTTGACTTGTTTCACCTTCACTCTTAATATCTTATTAAACTTTCTGACTCTGTCTGTTGGAAACATTTGATTCTAGCATCTTCCTAGAAAAGATGAGATTAGTAATGCCCAGTATCATAAAACGAGCAAGGAAAAAGGCCCATAAATATCGGATATACACACAATCTGACTATTCATGGAGATTTAGTAACTTTACATTAAAGATTCAAGTAATTACTTAAGGGCTCACGGATATATGAATATTTCTATTATGCTACCTGATCATGCCTAAAATTGCAACTTCGTTAAGATGACTCCATCAAAATAATCTGGTCCAGTTTGACTGTAATCACTACGTTCACAGCTTCAATCATAAAACACAGATAACAGAAATAGGATAAAACAGACTTTAAGATTTGATTACTGTTAAGCAGACAACCAAGTGCAAGAAGATGAAAACAATAATAAAATCATTTTCACATCTACATTTTCAAAGCAAGAAAAGAAAAGGACTTCAAAGAAGTGAAAGTAGTACAAATATTCTGTTCTGAAACGTTTTATTAATTAGGAAGGCAGTCCACTCTCTTCGATGTCATAAAACCAGTATGAATTCTCCCAATCTTTTTTTTTTTTGAAAGGGGATTTTCTAAAGTCTTAAGCCACCCTAAATCTTCATATCTACATGCAGAATAGTGCGTAGAAGTTGTTACAGTATTTTCATATTTTGAATAAGTGTTATGGACAAAATTTAGAACCTTCAAAATCTTCACAAACACAGAAGAATAAAACCTTCCAACTTAGTTCAAAACAGAAAATGCAGCTTTTTAGAAATTAAGTATCTGATTACATCAGCTTTTTTATTTCTTCTTTCCAACATTTTCTTGAGTCGCAAAATTAATCAAGAATACTCTCTTGTAAATCGCTTTGGTTTCTGTAAGTGGAAAAAAATCCCCTTCACAGCTATCTTCTTTTACAAGTTGGGTCTTTACTATAGGGAAGGGGAATTTTGAATCCAAGAAAAATTTGATTAAAAGGGAATACTATCCAGCTCTTCAATGTCATAAAAACTGTTTCAAACCAGAAAGAATTCTGTTTTGTAGCAAGCATGCAGTAGATGAAAGAGCCCTACAGACCCGTGATCAGATACTTTGTCTCTTGAACTTCACATGGGACTATGGACTCAACTTTTGCTAGCTTTGAGGAGATATTAAGTCACAAATAATAACCATCAATACTGTTATTCACTTGAGGAAGGTTTCTATGACTGTGCATCTTTGATGTCACTGATTTTGGAGTTCTACAAGGCTTTAAAACAAGAAAGATTCTAAGCTTATTTTTGTATGATTGTACCAAAACAGAAGTAATAACTGTTCACGGGAGATAAAACTAGGGAGGAAGGAGGTACGCAGAGATATTGGAGGGAGGAAAAAAAAATATGAGCACAAGCCTATTAGTAACAAGGAAAGTTCTGGATTTACAAAGATTTAGAAGTGGTCAATAGTGTGAGAGAGAACTGAAAATATGGTACAGATTGAAGTTGCAATAGAAAAGCAACAGGAGCTTTGTATTTCTTTTTTAATAACCAAAGAAACTGGAGATACAGTCAATTCTTTATTTTTCATTGCAAAGGGAATTTGGGGCGGGGGGGGGGTAGGAGGGGATTGTACTTCTTGACTGATTCAGAGGAGCAAATTCAATATCTATTAACAGGATTACCAGCCTGGGAACAGTTTCAAGTCATTAAGCTCCAATTTCTGAGAGAGGCAAAAGAGTGGCTCTCCCTGACCTCCCAGATACTAGTTTATGGTAGCGGACCACATCCATTTGCAGCAGATCCAAACCATGACTAACTTTAAAGTGGCTTGAAACCGCCTCCTGACTAACTCTGCAAAGGAACGTGCCTATGAGTCTTGAGATGTAGCACAGACACTGCCCTGGACCTCATACTGTGTATTCTGTCTCCTATCAGTGTAACAGGGAATACCCTCAAAGCTGTAGGAAAAGGTCACAGACAGAACGCTCAAGACACAACAGAGAAATGCATTTTTCTTAGCCTGATAATGAAAGAAAGGAAAAGAGGAACAACTGTAGGAAAAACACATGAGCCTCTGCCTCGGTGTAAGCAGGCGCTTGACGAGTCAGAAGACTGAGCTTACCTGCTCGGAAGATACTGAAGAGCCAGACTGGAATTTAACCACTAGACACAGGAAGCAAATCAAATAAGCTTCAAAGCATAAGCCTCAGTACAACTTGAAACATTATTTCTCAAAGAACTCACTTTTTTCTTCTCTTTGAGATAGTGGTTTGCTGTCAGAAGCTATAACTCTGAGTCACAGATATGAAAACTTATGAAATCTGGACCAAATAAAAAAAAATTAAACAGATGGTTTAATTATTTGGAGATTATTTTGATACAGAGTACTAAAAGTCATATCACAGTTTCTCAAAATACTTTCACATACATGCTTATAAAGCAAGTAAAAAGTGGAACTGTTACTCACTAAAAGCAATATAAAGTGATCTATTATACAGAACTGTCTGTAAACTGGGTTAGACCATTCTGTATTCAGGCTTAAGTGCTCCCCAACACTAAAGCAGTAGAACAGTAACAAGAATGTCAGAAAGTATGTGCATGTTTGAGCATGTACACACACAAAACAAAAGGAAATCGGTATAAGAGATGGCTAAGAATAGATGGATAAGAAATAGAGATGGCTACAACAAAAACAATAAAAATCAATTCATACTGATACATCATTCTGAGAAAAGACACAAAACCCTGCAAATTTTAGAACAAACTAATGCTTACATGATCTTTATTTTGCAAATACTACTGTATTTAGGAAAAGAATAGTTAACCTTAAAAGTTAACCTTCATCGTTAGGGAAAAATAGACAGCAAAACTAGCAACTGACACTCAGAAAAAGCAGGTATTTTCTATCCCAAAATCACAAAATATATGACACAAGTTTGGCTCAAGAAAACAAAACAGACAGCTATACAGAATTTGGGCTATGATGTGAGGAAAAACAACTGGAAAAACATTTCAGCCATTACTCATTTTTGCACCGCAAGAAAAGTTTTTTGCTAACGGAAATATTGAGTCTGCATCAGGTACTTCAGCATGAAAGAAAGGATATATAAGGACTTGAAAGAAGTTTGAAGCTAAGCAACTAAGCTATCCTGAAATCTTTAAGGAGACTTTCTCCCATATAATTTAAGTAAGTAAGAACAACTAAAGATTATGCCAAGATACAAATCCTGCCACGTGGTCAAGAAAACTCTCTCCAAATCAACCCAAGTGCATACCTCATTTTAAAACTTGTTCTTATAACTGTTTCCTGTTCCTCTGGTCCATCTTTTCTTCTTATGCAAGCTTTTTATGTGGACATATCTTTATTCTAACAAAATAGGGCTCTGCAAGTCATCCCTCTTCCTTTCCTCTCTGCTCAATCACCCCTCAAAATCTGAACTATAAGAAGAGGCAGGAAACTCTGATGAGATTTATCACCTTTAAAAAAAAAAACAACAAAGAAACGTAGAAAATGAATATCCCTTACCCAGAGCTGTCTGGCTAGATACAGAATATTCCAGCACATCTGTTTACTGGAGTCACAGAGAGGAGTGAGCTGCGGCAAGCAGAGACCCATTTTTACTTCTCAATACTAAAATGCCTTTCTTCAAGTAAGATTCCAAGCCAAAATGCAAAGCAGAAATAGTGAGCTTACGAACTTAAATTCCTGACATTTCCCATGCACAGAGAAATCAAAATGTGAAAGAGAAGCAACTAGAGCTGTAGCTAACTGTGCTTGGAGGCAGAATCATTAGTTCTTGTATGTTGTTTCCAAAAATATTATCATTCTCAGCAGAAAGAGCTTTTGATCTTCAGAGTTTAACAAAAAAAAACAAAAACCCAAAACAGAGTATCAACAATCATTTCAATCAGTCAGACTACTGCTGGAAGAAGCAATTCCATCCTCCAGTTGCTCTTTCATAACCTAAAGCCACCTCCTTTCTCATGCCAGCACAACTGTTCACATGTGGTGAACTAAAACAGTAAGTCATCTGGGTTTAAAAACAACAACAAAAGGTTAATTTTAATTTCATCAAATTCACTGTGAGGCCCCACGAACTTGCTGGAACATGGGAAGAAAGGTAAAAGTCAGTGTCAACCTCTTCAATGGAAATGCAAGCTCAGGCCAGGGTTGAACTGCAGTGCAAGCAACACTGATGGTGATTCTTGGTGCGCACTCGCTCTCAATATGGGTACAGTACTAGTACTAAGGGAACCACCAAAAAAATTAAGAACTTAGCGAAATAAAAAGTGATTTACATACCACTGCTTTCACCTGCACTAGTAAAATACTACTGTTAGCACAACTATTTACCAGAGGTAAAAAAGAACACAGTCTCTAAAACTTTCATTTTATCCTGTTATCCCATTCCAGGGTGAATACAGCACTTGCCTATTTCTGGTCTTTCACCTCATCTAATCCATTCCTCTTGCTATTCTGATCATATCTCTTCACCTTAACTAAACATGGGCTAACATACATGTAAGCCATTTATATTCACAGAAAATTTAGAGAGGCACCTACCTCAACAGGAAGTCACAAAGCAATTCCTACAAACGCCATTAGGACACCTACATTACATAACCATTCCTGGCTTTGTTCTTCCTCCGCAGTCTCTCTCTTGCTCCTGTCAGTAAGGAACTAGCCAAATCTAGCCAGAATCTTAGCCCCAAACCATCCCCATAAGCTTCCCCTTTTCAGGCAGCACATTAAGCAGCACAAGTGCACCAGACTGGAACACTGCTGGCCAACTGCACCAACCAGCACCAGAGCTTCTGCACAGAAAATCTACGCAGACTTTCTACATGTCTTCTACACAGAAAAGATACTATGCAAAATAAGGGATTCTGTTTGAAAAGTTATTGAATACATGAACTATTTGACAGCATACATGAAACAATTAGTAGCTTGACATCATGTATTTGGCACATGTATTCTTGCTATACTTGCAAACTAGACTAGTTTCAAAGAAACTTTTGAAGCAGGTACATGGCTGCCCCAAGTCTAACTTTTCTTGACTGAAATTCAGAACCCAAGACAATTACTGTTGTGAACATTAATCAATCCAAGATAGGACACATGCAATCACTGTTGAATTCTCTGGCAATTCTCCTCCTCTCCCCCCCTCTCCCTTTTAAAATCAGCTCACGGTCCTATGCTACAGTTTCAAGGCAGTCCATATCCTCTGTCCATGTACTGGCTAGAAAGCTACCCTTATCCCAGAAGGAACAGGAAGACCGCAACACCCAAAGGTAATTGTAATCACCTGTTTATTTGTGTTCTGACCTTTCAAATCTGATGAAGATAGTAAACCTGAAAACTTGGCTACTTTTTACAACTGGATCAATTTATTCAAATAAACCAATTCTGGCCAATGCCAATCTTTCATTCATATCCCTAGATTAGAGCAAAACACTATTACTTCTGACATTCTACACATCTCTTTCTCCTTCTACTCCTTACATTTCTAAAGCAATAGCCCAGCTTCCAAGTTCAGCATTAACCTTTCAGGCTACCAAACTAGTCACAACAGATCACCATTGCCTGGCTCTGCCCTGTGCTCCTAGTGTCCAGTCACCACAGCAGTGGACCTGTGCAGATGCTAAACAGAGAAACTGTGACCATCAGGCTCAATCTTGGCCAGAGACAGAAGCTGCACTCGGGTCTGGCTTAATAGCCCATGTGAGGAAAGCTCAAATAAGAACTGTATCATATCAGTAAGCCCAATACAATTTAAGTTACAGTAAAATCCACCACTAGCATGCTTTACAGCAGCCATGAAACTAGCTGGCATTCGTTAGACAGTGATGAGAACATACCAAATAAAGGAAAGTAACATGTTGCCAGAGCCCCAGCCCAAGAGTGCTGATTGCGGAAGGTAATGGAGCAGCACGCCGGGACAGCAGAGCCCCAGGAGACAGCAGGCTGTTGTTCGCACCGCTGTCCCGTAACTCACCAGACATACTGATTTCTCTGTCTACTTGGCATAGTAATGCACGTGAATTCTTGGGATGCCAAAAGGAAAAAAGGCTTATCTCAGACCAAGCCACACACCATGCTGATATCTGTAAGTGTAGGCAAACCTTAAATCTAATCAGACAACAAGAGATTCTCTACTCTGAGGAGATACTACCGTCTGTCACAGGATCAGGACTGAAGCAAGACAGGACTAGAAAAGGTTTAGAGAGAAGCAATAAAGCAAGTGATTTCTGAGTCGTTATGACGAACAGTCTGATCAAGCCCATGACCATTTCTTTCTTCAAACACTGTTCATCTGCTCTCCCAGTTTTAACAGTCATTATTATTGTTTTTCATGACTTTATCCATATATGAAAATGTAAAAACAAGTACATCATACTGTGGATTACCTTTTAATATAAGCTCAAAATACAGAGAATGCAGCAGTGAAACCTTCCAGATTGTACATGCTTTATTTCGACTTTGTAAAATGACATGTCTTTGTGCATTCAGTATTCTGCACTGTAATTATTAGACTACAAAGTGCTTATTGCTCTACATGGTAGCAAGGAATACTCCATCATCCTGGCATCCCACAGGAAAAAATTGCAGCAACAGACTCTTCTCCAGCTGATTCTCCAAAAGCTGCCATAATATCATCTTCTGTTGTGAGCACCAGAGTAATTTAGTAAATTTGGCAGATGTTCAGAGAACTGCCCTGGGTTCTGAATGCATCTCATGTTGAACCCCAGAAAAAATTAAAGGCAGAATGCTCTTAAAGACAACAAGGCAAACATCTTACCAAGTAAAGGCGGGGGGAGAGCCCTCTCCACTTCTAAATACTGATTCTCCTCTCATAACAGTCACCGATTGTTTCATTATATTAAAAAGAAATTGATTAATAAACCATGATTTCAAGCGTTCGGCAAACCACCATAAGGTTTATGCACTAGTCTCCTATAAGGGACCCTTGAAAGCAGGAAACAGCAAGAGTTACGAGGCAACATATTCAATGAAAATTTCAAATATTTCTTCATATTTTTAGCCAAGTTTTTTCCTACCTGAACCTTGGTTTAAACAAGAATTTCAAAACAATTAAACAAAACTTTGCTGAAGCATTAGTTTCTAAAAGACTGAGTCACTATTCAGGTCTAAAATTTAATGAAGATTTATGGAATAGGAAGGAGGAATGTTGATTTTTCCCCTCAAGACATTTAAATTTAATTTAAAGTAAATATTACTGACCAAAGAAACACACACCCCAAAATAAACAAAACAATCTGTTTATAAGAAGGAAAAACAGGGGACCGTTATTTTTGAGCACTGTACATTTTCACTATAGTCTTGTTTTCTTTGGAAAATTACATTTCTTCTCATTCTATGCATATGTCCCTTCATAAAAGCAAGAAAAAACCTTGGCAACTTCAAAGATGTCAAACAAACAAACAAACAAAAGGATTAATAAACATATTTGGAAAAATAGGTACATCATCATCTTTCCAAAGAAAGATGACCTTTAAGACAAAAACCCTGTACCGTTATCAGACCCCGAATTCTCTATCTCCTGCGCTACACTTAGCAAAAAAAAAAAAAAAAAAAAAGATTTATACTTATGACAAACTTATAAACACTGACAGCCAGCAGAATTTTTTTTAGCTTTCTACCTGGGTACACTTTTGCAGTTAAGATGGATCACTACAGCTACAAATGTTGAAGCATGAAAGAACAGCTGTTCCATATGAAGCAAACTGACATACTAAAAAATAATTCTTCCAGGAAACAATAAACTACCCCGAAAGGTTAACTGATATTAGCACCTAATAAAAAAGGTGTATTAATGCCATCACCTAAAAACCTGTCTCAGCTGATACAGTAGTGGGCTCTCTCCTCTTCAGCGATCTTGAGCTTTCCTTTAAAGGTATTCAAACAATAACAAATATAGTAAGTAAATCAAAAAAACACAGTTTTTTAGCGGTTTAAGAGTTTTGAACTATAAATTCAACAGCCCAAGCCTACAAATTACAATGCATAAATTACCATACCATGGTTGCGTCTGGAAGGACAGGGGCATATACTGCTAACCAGGAACAAAGTTGACTTTTTTGGTGGTAACAAATCAGAGGTACTGACAAAACACCCTACTTACAAGCCAGTTAGCAGAGCTTTTACATCCTGCTGTTACTGCCATGGAAACCCAACAGCACATCCAGACCCTTCAGCTATTTACCTTCAACACAGTGAGTACTTCCGTACAATGACTTGTTCTAATCGCAGACACTCAGGATCCATTTACTCCGATTCTGCGTCTTCCATGAGAAAGATGGGAAGAAATGACTACGAAATAGTTACTCGATATCTGTTTGAATACAACAGTATCTTCTGTCATTATATTTCAGTTTCCTTTTTTCCCCACTCTGTTACGGGCCATCAAAAGATCCTTGGAAATCAGTATGTGCAAACAGTGCTTTTACACAGTCTCTAGCAGTCAGCAATCCTATTAAGTCTTGTAATGTCAATAGATAAAGGGTTTTTTTTAATTAGTTTTGAATTTTCTCAAGGGTGAAAAATCTGTAGGTGTAGGTTCACAGGTCATTTTTTCACTTTATAACTGTGAAAAAGATTATTTTCATACTCAAGGAGAAAGTGGTAGTATCAAGTTCCTGATTGGTTTTTGCCGCACTCAGGTAAGGGATACATATCCAAGAATAAACTGCAATTTAAGAGAACATATATATGTATGCATATATATGCATATACACACATATATACGTATGAAAGCTGAGATATCATCTGTTGTAAAACAGAAGAGAAGAACGAAAATTTGGCATATTAAATCAACACCATCTGGGTCAATGTTGGAGCCTCCACTGATACAAGGTCTGGTAGATTTTATTACTGTGTCAGCCTGCTTTTTAAATTCGTTGGAAAACATTAGTAATTTTTGGCCTTCCCATTTGCAGTGGTTGGCGTAGGTTCGCATGCTGGCAACCTAGCGGTACACCTGACCCCGGGGAGCGCTCGGGCAAACTGCTGGCAAGCAGAGGAGAGGCTGTCCTGTACGAGCAGGGAGCCCGGCAGCCGCGGGCAAGAGGCGGCAGCGAGGAGAGCGCTGAAGGTGCACAGCCTCCGCTCCAGCAAGCGGGCCCAGGGCAACGCCGGGCCCAGGCAAAGCCCGCGCAGCCGCCTCATCGTCACTGCACTGGGCTCGCCGACGTCAAAACAGTCCTAGCCTGTTTTGCCACACGGAGGGATCCTAGGGAAATGTATCAGTTATTGAGTTACTGTAATTCTGTGTCTATAAATCCGCCAGAAAACAGAATCACAGAATCGCTGAGGTTGGAAGGGACCTCTGGAGATCATCTAGTCCAACCCCCCTGCTCAAGCAGGGTCACCTACAGCACATTGCACAGGATTGCATCCAGGCGCGTTTTGAATATCTCCAGAGAAGGAGACTCCACAACCTCTCGGGGCAACCTGTTCCAGTGCTCTGTCACCCTCACAGTGAAGAAGTTTTTCCTCATGTTCAGATGAAAACAAGATACATCTTCTACTGAGGTTTGGGAGAAATGAACTGCATGCCAATCACAGCTTTATGGTATTCCTGTATCTAAAATCCAAGTGCAGAACATTATCACTTTCTGTTACTTTATCTTAATTAATGTATGTAATGCTCAAATGACTTATTTCAAATAAGCAAGATCTAAATACAAAACAATAAAACAATCTGAACTTACACTTGGATACTTTGAAAATTAGAAAGAACATGGACCTGCTAATTTACTTTTAAGGCCTGACGGCTGTTAATACCTCTAATTTATCAACTAACACTTATCTGAAATTAATTATGTCAACAATGCTGGCATTTTCAGAAAATCTGGTCTTCTAAGGCAGTAGGGACACACCTTTAATATATATTCTGAACCAAATTAAAAAAGGAATATCCAGAAGCACAGGGAAAGGTAAAGTGAGCAACAAGTTTTACCAAAAAAAAAAAAAAAAAAAAAAAAAAAAAAAAAAGCACTGCCACAAAATGAGTCTCAGAATATACCATATCAGGACAATAGTGAGAATACCAAGCAATGCCTTAGATGATGATAAAGATATCTCAATATATCAAATATGAAATATTGGAGAACTTTGAATCCCTGACACTTTACACTGTATAACATCTATGGAGAACACAAAATCTGTAACAGAAGAACAGGCCACTCTTATGTAGAAAGCCAAAATTAGAAAATTCTAATTCCTTCAACAGTGTGGCTGAAGACGGACTAGTGCTCATAGTCCATATATATAAGACCTACAGAAATTTATTAAAACTATTTATAACATTTTAAATTATTTATCAGTACTATTTTAGGCTGTTACACAAAAATTGTTTCTTCATAAAAAAGAAAACAACAATTGGGTAACATTATTATATAATGAATATTTTGGTTTTCTGAATTATGGAAAGTATGAAGGAAGACATTATTAATACTGCAGATTTTTAGACTGAATTTCATGAAATGCTGAAACCTGCTTAGAAATCTAAACACAAGCTTTGGGTTTGGATAGACACTTTATTAGAAATCTGTTCTTTTTACTACAGTAGTAGTGTTTGTAATTGATATCAAGTTAGCTCAAGCTTTTGGAGCATTTATCAGATTTTTTCTTCTTAAAATGAGTTGACACAAATGCTTAACAATGCCTGTCAACAAGGTGTTCTTGCTACATCGACCAAATGCAATTTCTTTACTTCCCAGGACATTTAAAAAAGCAGTTGATATCATCTCTTTTTTTACAGCTTTTGCACGTTTTGCACATTTCATTAGAGAAAAGGGGTGGTTAATTGAACTGTCTGATCAACGAGACTGAGTTTTAACTTTCTCAGACATTCTGAATAAAAGTTTTTTGTTTTTTTTAATCCAGGTTTTCAGAAGTATTGAGCAATAAAGTATGATGCAATTCACTGACAGATGACACTCAACATTTTAGGAAGGCACCCTTTATTTAGGAAGACGTAAATGCAGCCTACAGGAAACCTAACTGTCAGCCTAAAAAGACGACAGGATGCTCTTTTGGCTGAAACCTCCTTATTTTGCCTGCTTTAGTTTTCTCAAAAGATTTTACCCTCCTTTGCTGCATCCTGCAGAAAATTAACCCACAGACCCTCAATTTATTAGATGCAAGTGGAAGTTTATGTGACATTACAAACGTGCTTCTATGAGCAACATTAAGATTTTAGATTAAGGTCTTTGTAGCAAAATGACAATAATAATAATCCCTCGTGTGTCTGGAGAGACATGGTTTTGTAACTTCCTTGGTGTTGGAAACAAGTCAGTAGGATTAATCTATTTATTGTCAAACACCCAGTATGTTCAGTTCTGGGAGCTACTTCACGCTCTTAAGTGAATATTCAGTTTTGTATGACCAAACAAATCAAACACCAAGGGGTACTTGTGAAGTACTCCCTTGAGCCCTTCAGAGGCCTCTGAGCAAATTAAAAAAGAAGGAATTAATATTTCTCATGGAAAAACTTGCTCCTTTCTGTCAAGGATATTTCACCTTAGGGGTGAACACAGTACGGGAGAACACAGACAGGGGTGACACAACCACAGAACGGACATGCAGGGGGAGGAGAAGAGGTGACCAGCTGCCAGTTCCTCCACCTCTCTCTCCTTCGTTCACAAGAGCTTAGCAGACCAATGCAGACATGAGGAACATCCAAGGCTATAAATGTATTTTTGATGCAAAATATAATTTAGAACATTTCTAGTTGTATAGGTTTTCCATGAATTTTGAGCTGTTCTTCATACAGATATATGAGCTTTTAATTATTAAAAAAGGGAAAAAGAAGATGAAACCTTTCTTCACATAAATCCTCTAAAGAGAAACTCATTCACTCATGGGTACAACTTCAGTTTTGTTTGTTTTTTTTTCTGTTGCTTATTACACCTCTTTTCCTCAAGAAACCAAAAAACAATACAATCAAATTCCAAAACAATATGTCACAATATACTTATTTGCCTATCTTTCAAGCTTCCTAAATATTTACACTGCTAAAAAGATTTTAATTAGACTGGAAATGGAGCATGGACAGGAGATACATATATATAAATAAAACCAAAAGCTAAAACTGGAAATAATTTTGTGATTCTCAGCATTAAAAAAAGTAATCATCTCATGCTGTTCTATAAAACTCTTTTTCTTCATTTTTATTTTTTGACATAAGTTGCTTTCCTTTTAAAGATTCTGACCAAAAGTCTATAGAACATACTCTCCACACCCACCCAACTCAATCGTAACAGATATACCCATCCTCATAAAATGTGTCTTTCAAAGTAGACTTCAAAAATATATCAAAACCTGATTAAACTATAGTCTGTGAGCCAAAGCTTTTTATTTCCAATTAAAGAAATTTGTGTAGATCCATGTCTGAATCACAGAAGATTGAACTATGAATTTATACACAAAAAGGGGATTTATAAACATAAAAGTACACTACTCTGGGCAAGAAAATAAGACAGACAAGGAAAAGATACAGTTCCTAAGAAATGATTAAAACGAAGCTTCTTTCACCTGTATCATCTGAACAGAAGTCTCAGAGATTGTGCAGTGCTCTATTTGGTACTAATGCAAAACGCCTGACCATTTTGATCCTTGCACAGAAGATGCAGACCAAGTGACGGAGCATACGTTAGACAGACTACGTCAAGCTGTCTTCTCAAATAAAGCTCGCTGATCCCTGGGCAGTATATGCAGCAGGTTTGAGTGACATTCAACAAAACCACTTTGCTAATGAAAAACATTCCAAAAATCTTAACAGTGAGATCTCCTCAGCCAGCAGCCGATCAATCACTTTTTACAAATAGAAGCGCACATCCTTTTTGAAATGGATTCAATCACAGCAGTACTTAAAATACAGTAAATAGCTTTCCTTGATAGCAAAAAGCCCAAATGAAGTGGCAGAACGGAGACTATGAGGTGCTTAGTAATACAATATCAGGAAAGCAGTGTCAGGCACAGAGTGACACATGCACATTGAATTATATCTAAAAGACAATCCAAAGATAGAATATGGAAAACAGCTAAGAACAACTACTGTGGTGATAAATTCATATATCTTACTTAAAAAAAAAATTAAAAATCCATGAAATACCCAACCCACACACAGAGAAGAATTTATTTCCAAAATATGACGCAAAGAACATAAAGAACTCTTCTCTCCGTTTATTAAATAATACAATCAAACCTGTATTTCTGTTATAGACATACACTCTAACATATGAGGTTTTTGTGGGGGGTTTTTTGTTTTTTTTTTAAACACCACTACTGCACATAAGATGACATAAAAGCAACATGACCTGGCAGCACCACAGAGTAGGAGAACCATAGTCACTGGCCCAATACTGCTAAGCAGGTTAGCTCAGCATCTTTTTCTCATAATAGGCACTAATTACTACCTATAATTGTTAATTTGGAGAGCCTTTTTCTTTTATTGTTGTAAAGATGTAGTAAATGCACCATATTAAAGAAGACATAACTTGTCTTTGTCCAGGTCTATGTTTCACAACTAAGCTATCAGAATTTGAGCATGAGAGTAGAGCTAAATCCATATTCATATTTGACAGCCAACCCAAAGTAATAAATTATCAGGGAAGCATCTTTAGAACCATAAATAGAAAGAAAAAAAAAAAACAACTGCTAAAAATGATCCATTAGAAGAAATCCCCAGGGATGCCAATTAGAAGACAAGGATGTGGAAGCAAATTACAAAACGTGATTGATTTCACAGTAGTTAACACATTACAAGTTTATGGATCACAGAGATCACTGGTACACAAAAAAATGCCAAGTTTCTGAAATCACCTATTTATACAAAAAAAATTAGAAAATATTATCAGGAGTACTCATAACCTAAAGTTAGGTTGTCTCAGTCTAAGCCTTATTCTCCACTTTTTCTCCAAATGAACACACCTCTGTAAAATGATTTTAAATTGCTATCAGCTCAAAACACAAGTTATTTTAGGAGATGAGAAGCCACTCAGAAGTTTCTTTAATTACAAAACAGTGTAGCAAAACAGGCTGGGAAATAACTATGTAAGATACCTCTGTTAGAGAAATTCTTGCGTATTCTCTTCATAGTATATATAATGAGGAATTAAAAAGAGAAGCTAAAGTTCTGCCTATCACTCAGAGCCTGGGCTTTATAGGGCAGCACTGCTTCCTACAACATCTGCTCTAGTTATTGGGTACTTCGTAGGATGTTGCTAGACAACAGGTGAAACAGCTACTCAATTACTTCATTCAGGAAAGATAAGTGTGAGTAAAGGCTTGAAGAAGATCTTCAGGATTGCCTGGAAATACATAGAAGCCTGACAGGCTTTTGCTCAGCACAGATTTATTTACTTCTTGCACTTGCAGAATATTGGGCTACCCACTGCTAAGAAACAAGCAGCTATGATACAAGATTTATAGAGCAATAACAAGAGGATTTGTTAGTGTGATTCTGATTATTCGGTAATGAAACACAAATGAAACTAATAAAGCTTCATCACAACCTGCAGGGATCCTACCAGAAGCAAGACAGTTAGAGTATCTGAATTAGGTTGTAGGAAGTTTCCAGAAAATCAAGAGAGGAACAGATGCTAATGAATGAAAGACTGGGTTACATACAGGCAATGATATATGAGACTAAGTCATATACGTAGTTAAGCAGAAAACAGTATTTATGCCAGTGTCGTTTGGCTCAGGGTATCCTGAGCTGCTAGAAATAACTTCCATAACTAAGTTTCCAAAGGGCACTGAAAAGTTTTTGAATAAATTTGATGCAACTCCTCTAAACTGTTGGCTTTGAATGATATTTTCTTCTCAGGAGAAAATATTATATTTGATATTAACTGGATAATATATGTGATATTAACAGGCAAGAAAACAATTTAAGAGGGGGAGAGAGGAGTAACAGGTAAGTTGTATAAATCAAAGAAAATTCACTTCCATAAACTGTAACAAGTATGACTAAATATAAAGATTTGTCTTGTGCTATGTCCTATATGGACAGAGATTACAAATGAGTGTATTTGTCTGTCTGAAATTAGATTGGCATAATGTGCCATAAAGGAAAACATCTAGGCATCTTTATTTTTGGATGTGTGATGAAATCCAATATGAACCTGGGAAAGGAAACATGGTGAGTTACCCAGGCCTGGAGCCTTCAAAAAGAGAATCAGCAAACTGTGCAGCCAATCCTGTTTTAAAGATGATTTGTTTCTGTTAATGTGGCTACATTTAGAAGGCAAAATTGGCCAGCATTCCACCCACTGCCTAGTGGGATAGAGTAGCTGGAGTTCAGAAAATAGAAAATGTGTTACAAAGCCATTGTTGGAAGCTGAGCTTCTGGAAGCATGTTCAGGAACATGTTCAGAATATGACAGGGTTTATATATATTCGGATGCAAAATCATATGAATTCAGCAATTCCAACTCTGTGTAATAATACATGGTAGTCATATGAAGACTAAATATTTCCAGAACTGTTCATTTCCTGAGGAATGCTGTAAAACTTGTATATACTCAATGGATGAGGCTGCATATTACAAAGAGATGAACAAAAATTAGTAGTGGTCTATATAAAAATGGCAAATGACTGAAATATGAGAATTCTTTTGTACATTTTTAATAGGTTATTTAGTATTCATTACATTGCAGCTAATACAAAATACAGTAGTGTTTGTTGTTGTTTTACAGAATCCAAAATTCACCAGCCAGAGCAAGTAGAGACCCTTGTTTATTTTGTAAGTGGCAGTGTCACTAACAGATGAACCCACCAAGTGTCAGATGCCTACTGGGCTCTAATGAGGCAACACATAGCACTGGCCTCTAGGGTGGCTCCCATGCCTATACAATTCAATTCCTGCTCCTGCAGGTTCAAGCCAATAGGGGAATGGGAGAAGATAGTACTTCAGCATCTGAATAACTGCAATCAGAGACACAGCTTCAGCCCTCTCTTCCCTGCAGCTAGACTGAACCACCACCACCCCCTGCACACAGTCACCTTCTCGCTCTCTTTGTTCTTCAATAATCCTGTATACATAAAGGTACACCTGACCTACTTGAGCTGATTAAAAAAGCTTTGGCCAAACCATTTTTCAATTCCTATTGAAGAATCACATCTATTACATTGGTTTTAATGAATGAACGTGATGTCTCTAATTTGCCTGTTGTTTCTGACTGCTTACTTTCTATTAATCTGCTCTGGATTCTGTCTACCTCTCTGAGCACCACAGAATATCCTTTACAATTATTGCAAAGCCAGCAATACATAGTGGATAATATTATAAATATAAGTATACTTTCTGTCATCCAATCAAAAAAAGAGTGCTGATCAATATATCTTAAGAAGATAAATGCAAAAGCTTAAATACAAAATATAAAATGCTTTCTGGGAAATTCAGACAACTTTAATACTAGTTTTCTTTCGATCTCTTACACTTCAAAACACAATTTGCTACTGTGGTACAGATGAATACTCAGTATTTTCTGGTCTACAAACAGTCAACAGCTTTCTTGTAATTCCTGAAACAACTGTGAATATCCACTACTCTTAAAAATATACTTCACAAAGGGAAGACTGATGTCTGTGAACTCAAACAAAAGCAGTGCAAACACATTCCTCCATTAGAGAATTTACACTGATTCCTGTGGAAGCATATCAAGCCACTCTCTTTAAAGTCCGGAAAATCAACTGATGGTCCAATAATTCCCTTTGAACTGCAAAGCCTGCAACTTGGTACTGCCTGTATCAGTTCTACTCCGCCCTAGCAACATCAGGCAATTTGCAGTCTTAATCCAACAAGCTGGAAGAGTGTCTAGAATACAAGCCTCTAGAATACAAGCCTCACAACATACCGTGTACTCTTTGAGCTGCTGCAGCAACAGCTTACCCATTTTCTGCTCGCAGATCTACTTACAAACACTTCCTGTTCCACTTCGAATTCCAGTTGGTTTCGCCAGCAGAGAAAGACAGTGTATTCAGCCGGGCTGTTTATCGACAGTGGAAGTTTCCAAATAAAATAGCCAATGAATGCATCTAACTTAGCGCCTGCCACATTCAAGAGCCAGATGAGTTTGGCTATCCAGAAGCATCACTCCAGCAAGTTCTAAACAGTGCTTTTAATAATAAAAAACATACATTTTTACATGTATTTCTTCCTTCTTTATGCTACTGAATATTGCAGTTTAAAAATCTGGGTATCCTGTTATACTTAGAAAGCAGCTGGGAATCAAACACCTCAAAACTGTTAACTGTCACTGTGCCTGGTCTCAATAAAGAGCCAATAACAAGCTACACACATTTGGCTTATTTATTTGTTTTTTATTGTAAATTATAATTTAATAAACAAATTGACTGAAAACTTATGTTTGAATGAAACATTTATTCTGTCTGAATCACTGGAAAGCAGGGGAAATGTTTTAACCCATGTCAAATAAGGTGTCACCAGGAGTTACTGTCAGAGTGATACATAGGTATCTAAAGAAATGAAGCAATCCTTATTTTAAGGAAGAATGGCCAGACACTGCCTTGGACAGGGAAAATTATATTTCAGGATAAAGCACTGAATCTGTCTAAACTCTCAGAAACACTTCAAAGCAGAAAACCATCTGTAAGAGTTAATATCCTCTACGAAAAGAGGAAATCTGGAAGGGTGTTGTGATAATCTAAAGCACAGTCTCTAGAAGCTATCCTCTGGTGGCAACAGCTTCAGGGAAGCAGTCTCACAAGTGAATTCCTTAACAGAGCCTTCTCAATAGCATCTCTCCAGCAGATGCAAACTGAGGTGCACAAAGACTGAAGGTCTAGCTGTTGCTTTGTCCAGGAGTTCACTTCTGATATAACCTCAGTGTAAGCAGTTTAAGCACAGCTCCCTTTTATTTCATCAACTATCTCAAACA
Organism: Apteryx mantelli; assembly: GCF_036417845.1. Lineage (NCBI taxonomy): Eukaryota > Metazoa > Chordata > Aves > Apterygiformes > Apterygidae > Apteryx > Apteryx mantelli. Next base: position 9,139,742 of record NC_089990.1, on the reverse strand, counting down.
CAAGCTATTGCAAGTCTATTTTATATATTACACAAGTAATATATATATATTATATTATTATATACATACATATATATACATATATGCACAAGTAATTGCAAGTCTATTTTATATATTATCAATAATTTATGCAAGTATTTGGAAGGTCTGGAGTGTTTTGCTGTTGAGTTTTGTGGTTTGGTTGGTTGGTTTGGGGTTTCGGCATTTCATTTCAATATAGTTTGAATAAACATTAACTCTGAGGCTATCAACAAGCTTGTGGCGAAGTCAGACCACAAGACATCTTAGTGAATACCTCACTTGCCTGGTCTATTTTCTACTGTATTCTAAGGGTAATAAAGTGGACCCCATTTTACCTACACTGGTCAGATGAGAGAGCTGGTACAGTAACCAGTAGTAATCAAGAAAGTTCTCTGTAAGAATGTGCCACAGTCAATTACTAATACAGTGCATGCTGTTCCTAGAAAGAGTCTTTAGCATAAGGCTGACAAAATGTTGAAATGACCTGGAAAAAAATTACTTAAAGATAAATAAAGGCATGTTTAAAGATTAATTAATAAAATGTAGATTTAAAACAGTTAATATTAAACACTTATTAAACAAATAATTTAAAATACCTGTCCTGCATTCTACTGTATCTGTCTCTAGCACAAAGACTGGTGTTTCTTTCTGCTTTAGAAGTTTTCTCATCTCCTTTTAAAAATCCTGCTATCTCAAAGCAGATCGAAAATGAAAATAACTGGCCCACATACCAGTGTATTTCCCATGAAGACTCAAGCTACTAGGGGTATCCCATCTCTTTATTTTTGCAGCGACACAGTAGCCTCCCCCTAGCCTCGACTGTCATAAAGGGCTATTGTTTATCAGGCAGCGAGTATCAGGGTTTGTCAGGCCTTTAACATAAATGTTATTCACAAAGCTATGCTAGGTCAGGCAATTTAACAATTGTTAGAACAAGCCAAAAGCTGCTCAGGTCCAAGCAAAGCCCAGAAGAGTCCTGAGAACCTCCGCTGGCAGGTCAATACAAAGCCTGTGGCCACCTACTATTAATGGCAAAATCCTCTTTACTGAGCAATACCACATCTTGAGTACTAAGCACAGTTTTGGTCTCTGCATCTCAAGAAGATACAGTGGGCATATAAATTGATCCAAGTAGATGGAGCACAGTTGCTTTAACAGGAAGGATCAAAAGGCCAGGCCTCTTCTACCTGGAGAGAAAATGGCTGAGGGGGATGAATGATTAACATTTACAAAATCATGAAGATGGCACATCATCTGAATACAGAACTGCTATTTGTATAATCTTACACCATTTAAACTAGGGATCATTTGATGAGGCCTATGGGTGGTTGGTTTAAGATAATTCTTCTTTACAGTGGAGAGAGTGAACTTTCAGAACATGCTGTCACAAGAGGTTGTACAGGCAGACAGTATTAGCAGGTTCAGTAAAGGATTAGAAAAATTCATGGACAACAGATCCATGAACACATAGTAAAGGGAATAGACAGGAATGTATCCTCTAACATCCCTAATACATCAAGTATGGATGGGGGGGAGGGGGGAACAGGGACTATGAGGGGTGACAGGACCAAAAGTGATGAGGTTCACCTAGTCTTCCTAGAAAGTACTGACTAATGGCACTGTTGGATATAGAATATTGACCTACGTGCACCAGAAGTCTAACCCAGTCAGTCAGGTCTGTTCTTAACAATTCACACTGTATTAAAAAAAAAAAAAAAAAAGGAGTTGTCTTTGGGCTAAATATATCGCTCATTTGCCTGCGTATTAACTCCAGACCCTCCTTCCCTTTGGGAACCCACGCTCCCTCTCCCTCATCAAATCATGGGTGTGCCTCTGTCCTACCATGGCAAGGTACAGAAAAGGCAGAGGCAGGCTGCTACTGCTGCCAGAACAATTAATATAACCCACAGCCAACCCCAAATTTCTTGACAGCCGAAAAACTCCAGCTAGACTGTGTGCTCTAGAATAGCTGAGGAGCCTTTGGGGGGCGCCACTGAGTCCGCGGATCACTTGCACAGGTTTACTCTGTACGAGGGCAAACACCTAGAGAAGAGTGCGTTGGAGGCTATGCCCTTCTGAAGAGGCACTTAATCGCAAGGCTGATTAGACAGCTTCCCCACGACCAGCTACCAGAGCTGCCTTGGGTATGCTGGAGTTAACGCTGATAGATCGTGAAAGCCTGGTTAATGAAAGAGGCCTGTGTTAATCATGACAGGAAACAAACAAACAGCTCTTCTAATTTTTAGGATCACTCCCACAAACACACTGCTGCTCACAGGGAAAAAAATCAGCCCTTTCTTTTCTCCACTGGGACACATTTAAAGGCTCAGAAGCCACATCCGTTTAACTGTGTTTGTAACATTATCTTATATGAAGTGTTCACATTTTTTTCATATGAGGAAGCTTTTGAGTTATACAAAATATACTTGTATATTTCCCAAAATATTACTATACCGAAAATATTATTATATATATATATAAAAAATAATATTACCTCCTTCTACTTATCAATATTTAGTTCTCTTAAGAGATACTTGGAACAGGTTTGAACAGGATACACTTTTTTTTTTTTTTGGCAGTGATAAACATGCATTTAAAAAAAATCCATTACTGGATGAGAGCACAAATCAGCTCATTCTTATTTTTTCTTATTAGCCACACTAAGTATTTGCAACCTTCACATCATCCAAGGAGAAACAGCTCCATCTAAAGGTTAATTGGCTACATATTCTCTTGCCTTGTATTTTCCTTTTTCACATTGGCGATGTCACAAGCATAATGAACAGCAGTAACCCTATTATGTCTGTACAAGTTAGCCAGTGAAGGGCACAGACTGGAATACCATGTGATAAAGCTGGGGAAAAGTCTATTTTCGTAGCTGAACAGAAACTTGATTCCAGAACACGCATTAAAGCTTTGTTCTTCCTTTGAATAGTTTCATACATGTTCAGCTGCTCAGTTTAATTGACATGTTTTCATGATCGCTGCTGCATTAAGTGACTTTTGTTGTGCAGCTAAAAATCCAACACCACTTCATTGTATACAAATACCAGTCATCAATTTCAAATACATTTTAGCATGAAAATAAGAACCCAAATTCACTTTTAAGTGTACTGTTAACATATATACAGTAGGAAATGTTCTTACATAACCAATGCACAGAATGCTTTTGTCACGCTTTCATCTCAGTAGCAAGGTTTTTTTGCAACAGTCTGCTTCAGAGTACACAGAGATAGTCTGCCTGGTCAGAAGAGACAAGATAAATCAATCTGTAGCTTTCATTTCCTTGGCATTTTCAGACTTCTAACTCTGAGCCGTCTGAATACAAGACATTTTGTTTCTTGGAAGCTATAAACAGCCTTCCAGGTCCCTTGAAAGTTTCTGCTAATACAAAATAATTTTTATTTTTTTGGGGGGGTGGGCAAAAATTATTGAAGGGCTTTAAGAGTGAACTTTTTCTGTCTTCATTTCAATGATCACAGACTGTGGTTAACTCATTGTACTGTGAAATGAGGAGCAAGAAAGAACTTACCAGGTTTAACAGGAAATGCAGTTATACTGTCCAAGAATGAACTTCATCGTATTGCTATAAGGATGAATAAAAAGCCATTGGTTGAGGAAGGCAGTATACTCCTAATTTAAGAATTTTCAAACAAGAAAAACAGACTAGGAATATGTTTCTTAAAGCTGTTTGTTCAAATCTTTTTTCTCCTGAATGTTTTCAAATACCCAAAATCAGATATTTGGAAGGTCTTTTTCTGATGTGGACTTCCCTTCAAGTTAATGCAACTCAGGAGAGATAAGACCCTTCTGCTTCTGGATAGCTTTAGAAGATAAGTGCCTGTGGCTGAATTCTCTTTGCTTCACCCTTCAGTGCTTACATGAAAATCCTTCCAAATTAATGGGTTATTAGTCCAAAGCTTGCTACATTAAATTAGAGGCACTAAGCATTTCTGTAAAGAGACTGAGAATCTAAGCAGCTTAGAACAAAACAGGAAGTTATTTTCTGTAACTTTAAGAATATTGATTAAAGGTTTCTAAATTATTTTTAGGCACTCATGTCTACGTAATCCTGAGCACAATTTGTGCACACTGTCAAAGCAATAGCAATGTTTTAATAAAGGTGTTCACAGAGGATGAAGTACTTTGGGACTGCAGCCATAATTACAATCATAATTGGCATTAAGTTAATAATGATGACAAAAACAAGCTTCTTCAAGCAGAAATCAAGAAGCAAGAAGTGTTCATTATAATTATGCAGTGTTTACTGAAGTGCTTTCCTTAATCTCGATATAGCATTATGAACCAACAAGAATGAAAGCGATTATATTCTAGGTAGCAAATAGTCTCAGTGGGTACAGTTACACCCAGAGCAGACTCAGCGGTAAAAGCTGAGATTCATATCTCTGTTTTAGCCAAATTTCAGCTATGTTCAAGACAAGGACTGCTTTGGCTCGACCTTTAGTTTACCCTAGGACCACCTTATTCCAACATTTCCATAGTATATAATTTCTATAATAACTCTTGATCAAATACATTCACTTTCTATCATTTATTCAGTGTAATTCAGAAAGTAATAAAGAAAGGCAACACAACAAATACCAGAAGTTCTACTGGACATTTCCTTAACTGTATGGGAAGAAAAATACTACAACCCCAATCATTTAGGGAGTACTTATGCTATCGGTTTAGCACAGTTTTTTTTTTTTTCTTTTTTAAATCAATGTCCCTGATCCCTGTATCGCCACCTTCTCTGTCCCATCCTGAATCTATGCCCCCTTATGTTCTTGTAGCATACCTGACATTTCTCTTGAACCTCAGCATCGTATTCCGACAGCCTGATCCCATGCACCAAACTCTTTAGAGTAATTCCTCTTAAGTTTTTTTCTCCTTCTACCTTTTCTGACTGGGGGAGAGGGCTGGCTCTCTTTGTAACATACAGAGAGTGAAATTTTAAACCTAATGAAAGCTACTTACAGTATAAGTTTCATACGGTTAATCATCAGAGGGATAACAGCAGCACCTACAAGCATCTAGAGTCCAGTGGAACTGATACCAAACAAAACCCAAGGGACAATCCTAAAAATAAGATTATCCGTGTAAAATCATCCTGTGTTTTTCACAACTGGCTTATTTATTTATCCCTTTAAGTTTATTCTTATAGCATTCAGAAGAAACTTCTTGTACATCATTCCGGTCTGGTTCACAGAGACCAAGATGTACATACATTATTATAGCCATTCTCTACATTACCATATTTGTCTGCAGCACTGTGATTGTTTTAACAGAATCTTAATTGCAGATTTATCTATGCATGTAATATTTCTAGGAAGAAAACAGGAGTAACACTGTACTATCCTAAGGGGAGCTAGTCTCACTACTGACGAAAAGATACGGATTCATTACTATTATTAGTACTGTTTTGGAGATGACAGCATTTCAAGATGTGTAATTACAAGAACTTGAAACATTCAACAAACAAAAGAGCCCAGCAAAAATAAGAATCCATGAATTATAACTTTTTTTTTTGTTGTTAGCAAATACACACAATTTGGGGAGTTACCTTTTAGTTTTTTCTTCAGTTTCTGCTCTATGACTGCAGGTAAGCAGGAGTACTTTGTCACAGCCTTCCCACTCGCACTGGACTTCATCCTGTCCACGCTGCATAAGAACAGAACAGCCCTGCTGGGTCAGGCCGATCCGTCTATGCATTCCAGTATTCTGTCCCCAGCTGACACCAGTACAACAGAGAAGTAAGGGCTGGGAATTGGATGCGTGGCTCCCAAATTGTCATCCAAAGCTTCACAATTATCAAAAGAGCCTCTTTAAAATCAGCAGGAAAAAAAAAATAGTAGACCACTGATGCCCTGGCTAAAAAGTAACAGCAGCTTTCCTTTCAGGATATAAAATTTATCCCGATAAATCCAACAAATATCACTTTGACACCTGTTATCACTGACTCTAGTCTTGTCCCTTAAGAGAAACAATGCTTCGTTCACTTGCCATTTTGCACTGGACTCAAGGTGTTCAACAGCAGTTCTAGACACAGCTTTCAGTCGAACCCTCTGCAAAGAATTCGTGTGTACAGCCCAGCCTTTGCATTGCGCAGAACTTGTAATGCTGGGTAATGGTATACAAGAGACATGTGGACGATGGAATTAGAACAGCTTATTGATCTGTCTCTTTTATATACCACACATGACTAAAGCTAAATTTAATTCCTGTCTCAGTTCAGATACTTCTGGAAATGTGTCTTTCATCTACGACAGTGCTATCAAGTCTATGCTTTCCACAGCAAGCTTGCTGCTGGTTGGTAGGACTACGAATTTAACAAAAGCAAGTACCGTGAAGAGTGCTCATTTACTTCGCTTCCACATGCTTCTTTTTCAAAATACATGAAAAAGCCAAATTGTAATTCCCTCATGTAGGTATGAGAACATACGCATGCTTTTGTGCCTACTCTGTACCCCTTCATTCCCATCAACGATTAATTTGGCAATCGGTATAGCTGGCCAATGAATGCTAATTCTATTTTATAGTAGCTGTTAAGAATCAAAATTTATTTTATCTCTGAATTTATCACATTGGCAGAAATTTCAGCCTGAATACCAAAAAGTGGTCTGGAAGAAAACCCCAAATTGATTATTGAAATATTTCATGAAGATTTTCCAATAAATTAAATTTTAACTTAAAAAAACTTTTAAAGCATTCTCCTCTGTCAGATTACTGTTTTCAAAACAATCCCTAATAAAATAAAGTCCTTCTGAGACTAGGTATTCTAGAGAATTTTTTCAGAGATGACTGAGCTTGCTTCTGTTATCGTTCATCAATGCTGTAAAAATATTAGTAGCTACAGTCACATTATAAAGCATGACCTGGAGTTTTTCTTCTGTTGGGGTGGTAAATAGTCTTGATGGTATAGTAGCAGTAACAGGAATGCTGGTAGCTTAAAATAAAGTCTCTTTTCTTCCTCCACACCTTCAGTTGTTCATTAGATCTCACCACTTGTCTGACCCGTCACTGGACTGGGAGCTGCGGCTCACTTGTACCTCCAGGACTTGGTTCTGCCAGAGCCTCATCAGATTCAAGCCCAGCCAGCCTCCCCCTCCTGGGAAGCTGCACTCCTGCCTTAATACCCGCACCACTTCCTCCGATGGCCTGGGACAGCCTTCCGAAGGGGACACGCGCCACAGGTTACAGCTGGAGCCTGCTCCAGCCTTGTCAGTCAGCCAGGAAAAAGAAGATTCAACTTGGAGACTGGCCCACGCTGAAAAGGCTCCTGTTTCTATCACACCCCCTACCCGGGTAGGGAGCGTCCTACTCAGTGCAACCACTATCTTGCCCCCACATGTTTTAGCTTGGCAAGTGTTTTCGCCACGACTACTGAGAGGCGTCAAGGGATGCAATGGCTGCAGCCTGCTCACCTGTCCAAGTCCTCCAGGACGGAGGCAGCACTACTTCCCCCCCTCTTCCTCATCCCTCAGCTGGGCCAAGCCAAACCATAAGCAACTTCTTTCCAGGTGTTTCTTCTAATTCACGCAAGTCTAGAATTTAATTTCCCAGCTATCTCAACAGGGTGCCATGTAATCCAGTAGTCTTAAAAGCAAGTCCTAAGCCATTTAAAGCTTTACAAATAAAAAACCTCAAGTATTCTAGAGCTTTATAAATCAAAAACTGCTGATGTGGTCTAATGCTCTTAAAACATTCAGTGAAGGAAAAGAGAAACACTTTCAAACTATAAAATTGTTTTCCTTTACAAAGAAGAGATTTTAAGTGACAAAGCATATTTACCTCAGGTACAATGCAGTGTGTACAAGTACAAAGTGAAACATTAGAAGATTCCAGGAATAAAAACAGAGCAACTGTTTAATAAATAGTACAGTTAAACAACTCCTGTATGTTTAACACAAGTTCTCTGGCTCTGATTCCACATACAGCTATGTATTGACTTGCATTGCATTTCTTCCCCAATTAGGCACATTATTAAATCCCATCAACTCCAAGGGTATAACAGTATGTCCTATCACTAATACCTAGAAAATATAGAGGGTTTTTTTTCTGTATTTCTCAAAATATTTTATTAGGGCTCCTCATGTTAAACCTGAGCACGACTGTTTGAAGGGTTTTGGCGTTTCTTTAAACAAAAGAAGAGTTTTTTCTTTCATTTTTTAAACAGGAGTTTTCAGAAAATCATTCTTTCTGGAACAATCACCAAAAAATTATGTTTTTACAACACTGGAAACTACATTGTCTATACTTTAAAAATTATTAAAATCATGTGTTAGTTATCTCAAAAAAAGGGGAGGGGGGAATTCCGTAATAAAAATAGCAACTTAATCCATTTCCCACTTGTGTAAACATCAGGTTGACGGAGAGTTAAATGTTAAGTTAGTTGCCAAAGAAAGAAAGATTATCTGGAATTCCTTCCCTCCTGCAAACTGGCCTGAAACAGGAGATGTGCAACATGCAGTTAGGATAATGTACATCACTTAGAAAAACATTAAGTTGGTAAACTGTGTGGTGCTGGGCATCAGAGGTTATTCAATTACCAAAGATTCAGACTCTGCACATAATTAGCAATGTAACTGGTTAACGAAGCTGTAACCAGAAATAAGAACAGTCAGAAAAATGCATAAAAACTGTTCCAGTCTTTAGTTCAAAGGTGGGCAATCAAGCAAAGAGAGTAATTTTCACCAGATGCTAGATTTGTATCAGATTTTTATTTTACAGATTATTCTACTGCAACCTTCCTACCCATTCCGGAGAGCACATCCTTTAAGATCTTGAAATAGCCGCCTGCTCTTCTGGAAACAGAAACACATTTGCTTCTAAAGAAAAACAGATCAATTTACACTTTGCCAGTGGATTCATACACCCTTTCTTTTCTCTTTTTTTCCTCACACTTTCTCTCTGAGGTCTCCTGTTGGCCCCACACTGAGCTAAGGAACCTTTATTTTTATAGACTAGTCAACTCCAGTGAACAGCAGCCAGATGGCATACTGTGCATTCAGTCTGCATAAAACATTCATACATCAGAATTTAAGTATCCTAAGTAAATCCTTAGTTTGACTTCAGAATGTCTCTTCTCTTCAGAGTTTTCACGACCATTAAGTATTTTCTTCAAAGTAGCTCAAAAAATTCTATATGCTATTAGTACGATCTATGCATTGATTCATAATCAAAATAATGCTTGGATTCATATTTTCTGACATTCTCTTGTCTTCTTACTTATAGGGCAATAGAAAAATTAGAATTTCACTCTGCTTCCTCAAACTATAGCTAGTTGTTTTTTTTTTCCTTGGAGTTTCAAGGAAACAATAGCGGCTTCAGCATTCACAAAAAAATAGAGAATAATTCTTCATTATCTTCAGTATTTACATTAGAACAGCACAACAAAAGGGATACAGCTTGACCTTAGAAAAGTGGAATCACAGCAAAAGTATGACATGCCTTGAAAAGCAGCACATCAAAATAGGGGAATTAAACACATCCAAGATGCAGCACCTCCGTCTCCAGCTGTTGGCTAGGCACTTGATCAATCCCTAGCTAAATGTCAAATATAAGTACCACCTCCACTTAAAACTAAGTCCTTAAAAAAAAAAAACAGGATTATTCATTACTGTTCCCTTTATTGCCTGTATAGAACTAATTTGCATTACAATACCAAAATTTTAGAAACAAAAGTTGAAAGTAATCATCAGACATCATTTGCTTCCCTTTGTGAAGAAAAACATCCACCTTAAACACTATACCTTACTATGTACTAAAATATTTCCAGCTCTCCGTAACTTACTTGAATATTATTTTCAGAGTGTACCCAACTATGACAAGCTAGCCCTGATCACACATCAAACAGTGCTTAGGAGATAAGTATTGCATACTATTATAAAATAATAATAAATAACTACTTTCCATTTGCAGAGGGATCAGTGATTCTGGTACAACATTATTTCCACACTGTACCTTCACATTAATTACATACATTTTTTCATATAAACATACTTAGATTTGTCCAACTAGAAAAAAACATAAATATTTCCAGTGTATTACTGGGAAAAAATGTTGTCACTGAGCATTATGTAAACAATACAAAATTCTACCTGATCCAATACAGTTCCCCTGATAAAGGAAAACTAAATTCAAAAGGAGTTCAGCAGTCCCTTATACAGCCAGGCTGAAAACAACAGAAAGGATTAGTGCGATTCTTTCACCTAAAGTTTATGTATTTAATCACAAAAGCTGAGAATGCAACAGGGAGAAACCTGGCTTGAATTATTTTCCATTTTACTAGTTTTTGTTTAGCGATCACTCAGGAAAAATAAATATGAATTATGTAATACAACACATTATTGCTTAATTTTCCTTCTGGGATTAAAAAAACCCAAAGATTCTGTGGCTGCAGTAGGAAAAGAAAAAAAAATAATGAAGACTGCTACAGTCTTTTCTCACAGCACTGACTTCCGATGACACAACACAGAGAACCTTGATAAATTAGTAAAGTATAAACTAACCAATTCGACTTTAAATTCGGGTAGACCTCTCAGACTACCTATGCTAAAAATCAATCCTCCACTACAGTTTCATAGAAAAATACACAGTCAATTTTTATTTTTCAGATAACAGGAAGCAAGCTGGCCTAATGGCCCAGAGCAACATGATGTTCAGTAAGCTAATGCCTCAAGCTAAAGTTTCTACGTCTTTGAATGAAGTTTGTTCCGGTCCATTAACTTTCCATTATTTTCTGAGTTTTGGTGATATAATACTATATGTACTAAATGTTATTTCTGCCCGAATCTTACTTGTATTTGTCTGAAAAACCCTAAAATAGATTAATCTCCTGCAGCTGCAGCTGAAGAGATTTCAAGTACCAAAAACTGGAGATTTAGTACTAATTTCAGCTAAATATAGTTTAGGGGGTTTCTAATTGAATATACAAACATTATGCTCAGTGTCGTTTGACTAGATATTGCTTACAACCACGAAATCATATTTTGGAGTTTCAAATGTATACCAAACAATCCTTAAAAACAGAAAAACAAGAAAATAAACCTACAACCCTGACTTTGCTTAAACAGAGTCTAGTTTATTAAATATGCTGGTAAATGGGAAAATAGACATTTAGGATGGTAGGAAACTTCAAATTCGGTAATTAAAGTGTCTATAGAGACTTAAGATTCTTCTGCACCTAAGCAGCAGGTGAATGAAGTTTTGTAACTGCCCAGTACAGTAATGATTTTCATCTCTTATTTACCTCTAAGTCATTAAGAAAGTTCTGTTTATGCAAAGAAAGGGTAAAGTTACTCTGTAATTATTCTGATGGCATCCAGTGGAGCATTTACTTAATAAGCAAGACCCATGCCATTCCTGTTTATTACACAGTAACTGCAAAGAGACAGGAAAATAGCAAATAAAGTAGTAGAATCAAAACAATACATATTACCAGTTACACTGCAGCTACACAGCTGACAATTTTTTAATGTTAAATTTTTAATTCAGAACTGATCTCTTCACTGTTCCAAACAATTTACAAACAGTCTACTGATGAAATTAAGTTATCCATGTCACTGCTCTCTTTCAATGGACTGTCTCTACTAATGGCTATTCACTCTGTAAAAGCAGACTATTGCCAAGAGAACAAGATTAATGGAAACTTTCCTTAATCTATTTTACAATACAAGGTGGAGTAGTAAATTACACACAGAACTCGATTACTAAGTGATAAAAGGCAAATAATAATCTTCACATTCATCAATGTCATCAGCATTAATCATGTAATAAAACACATTAAAAGGTTTAATTAAATACTAAAGAGAACTCTTAAGACACAGAAGATCAAAAGCTTAATGTTTCTAATGATATTAAATGCTGTTCATTCAAGTTTGAGTCTTATTTAAAAACAAATACAATCATTCTGCTCTACGCACACAGCAAAACAAATTGTCATTTCACCTGTAATCAGTTATCAGATTTACTTCAACTCATTATGGAGATTCTGGGTTATATGCACTGAATCCAAGCCTGCATTTACTGAACTTCCTCATTCAGGACACTGTACCAAAGGCTTACTTCTAAAACTAAATGGAAATTCCTCCCCATACGTTCAAATTTGGATGCTGATGCACAAGGTCAATTATCTGAACAGCTTAAATTTATTTCTCCTTCATTCCCGAAATGACAATCTACTTGAGAAATTCAACCTAATGGCATTTTTAAATAACAGAATAAATGGCACCTGCAATAATTATAACTACATGATTAAAAACAACTACTGTGTATTCAGTATTTGAATTTTGACGTGCTTTTTCTTTTTTAACATACTTTGTTCTAAGTATGAATATACGCAACTAACTATTCTGTCATTAGTCTTTTCTTTACTTGTTGTCAATGATATCCTAAGATGATGATATTTCACTTTTCAATACTGTCACATAACTGCACTATTTTTAGGGAACCACTATGTTTTGGAAGCAAATCACCCACATAGGCCCATCTCATAGTAGACGTAAGAGGACTCTTAATTGCCCAGCACTGCGTCCAGTCATTTATACTAACGCTGAGGTTCCAAAAGCAGAATGGGAGCAATTGGACAAGTTACAAAAGAAAAATCATTCAACTAGGAAAAGCTCCAAATGACTTCACAGAAAAATCCAATCTATTTAAAGCCAGTGTAATTCTTTTTCATCTTTTACAATATTACTGCCTTTGGGAATGATGGCTTCTTTCTACCCTTTCTGTTATACACTATCTATAATTACCAGCTAAGAAAATCAGTATAATCCCAAGACAGTGAATGCCTCTTAGAAACTGTATCCTCTTTTAAAAACATGATGGGCTTACTGACAGACTGTAAAATAAGAATTCTATTTCCATTTAATCCGTTCCAAGTGACCCAAAAGTCAGTACATGACGGACTAAAAACTGGTAACATGAGTACTTTTCACAAATGTTATTAATTTAAAATCATTGTTAAGTCAGTAGCTACTACAAGCTGTCATACCATCTATCAGAGGACTAGTGGTTGACTATCACTATTGAAGATGAGTCACAAATTCTCTTTCTCATTCATTTTAACTTATCATAAGCCTATAATTTTTTTAAGAATGCTTTTTCACATACAAAACAGCAAATAACTTGAAGGGTTTTTGTTTTGTTCTTCCATAGTTATGTTGGGGCTTTCTTCAGGTTTTAGATGAGAGTTACCTCAAGTACAACTAAATGGCCAAAAAACATTTTCTGCCATTTTTCCTTCCCTTCTCACAAGCTTTATGATTTCATGCATCTGTAGAAGTTGTCTGTATGTGTTTTAGGTTAGTCTTATGGGAACCTTTGTATCTCTGAAGCAAAGAAAACTTATCAAGCTTTGTTTCATTATAGAATGTCTTTCTGAACAGCCTGTCACATAAGAACTATACAGCAAATCCACTTTGTCTTTACTGTCTTTGACACTAGTATGTTTAATTCTCTTAAAAATAGACCATCTGGTATATGTCACAGTGAACTTTCATGAATTGTGAAGCAGCTTCCATGGGACTCATTCAGATTTGCTGATGTGGCGCCTTATAAAAGTTTAGGTACCATATCACAGTGAAGAGATGTAGTAACTTGTCTTCTGATCTTACATTCCTTTCTCTCTCTCTCTCCTCCCTTTTCTTATTCCCCACTAAATGAAAATTTACCAGTTTTGGACAGTCTGTGTTTTTCATCTCATGAGAGGTTTGTCCATGATAGATCCATCTCTTACACTACAAATACTAAATCTCAGCAATGCTTTTATATGGCAGATAATCATTACCACCTGGAAATGTTCCCAAGTCCTCAGTTTCCACCTCTGTGCTTTGCAAAGTCCCTCTACACTCTATCCGAGAGGAATGCAAAGCACATGGCTCCAAGACAGGCAGCCATGCCAATCTTCCAGTCTTTGCACTAGGAACAGCCCTAGTAGTCCTAGCTATGGAAAGCTACAGGAAGGATGATGGATCACAAGACACCACAAGTGAGTCAGGTTTGACTCAAAGGTTGCAAAAGGGACTCTAGAAGCCCTGAGAACATCAATTAGCAACATTCATAAACAGCAGTCATTTGAAATAATAATTCAATATTAACTTCTATTTTATTACAGGCTGTACTGGTTCAGGGATGTTTGAAAATCTGATTATTCTGTCCAAGCTCACTAGTTTGATTGCCATATGTCCCACAGCAAAGTGCCAAAAGCACTTCATTAGGTGGCAGGTGCAGAGGGAACTTTCAGAATTCTGTACAGTAATTCGTGCAATGATACCTCAAGGTCACACAGTAGCTAAGTGTCAAAATGACAAAAAAGAACAAATATCTGTAGTTCTACAGTATCTCTTCCACTGTCTTGTACTGTATCTAATGAAGAACTGTGTTTTGATGTATCCTGTCTTCACCACCAATTTAGACAATTTTAGTCATGGACAAAAAACATCTGAAGTCACTCCGCACATCAGTTCTGATGTTTGGTTTTGGATGTTTTTATAATGCAAACAGAAGGAATATGCTTCCAACATTAAAGTTAACATTTTTTCCCCAACAACTGAACAGAGTATTTTTTTTTTAACTTTTATCAGTTATCAAATTATTATTCAAAAGTATCAAATTACTGACAACTCAAAGTCTTTTAAAATAGATTTAACCTTCCTTGCTCTTCAAAAGGAAAGGGACAAACAGCATTGTAACTTTGTGTTACTGGACAGCTTTATTTTCATTCATAGTGTAAAGCAGGAGGTGAACAGATTTTAGGCACTGAAGTCAATCAGTCTCTGAAGAACAATCAGCTGAACAACTTCCTTCCATTTTTTAACGCATCATCAAATTAAGCTGTATTACAACCAACATAGGTATGTGTACATTTCCTCGCAGAACTGGTACTTAACTAGAACAAAGGGCTCAGAAGGGTAATTCAGAGTGTCCTTGGCATCTTAAGCACACAGGCATTAGCTCCATGCTTTCACTCTTCAGAGGAAAATAACTGCATGCTAATTAAAATTTCAACTGGGGAGTGGGGGAGAGAAGAAATGAACAAAACCCAAGAATTTAATTTTATGTCATTTATAAGTTATCAGTGTCAAAAAATTAAAAATTTGCCTAAACCTATGTTTAATTACACTTACAGCTTTATTTAGGCACAGATTTCATATCAGTGTATCATCCCACAGTATTTTTTATGCTTACTAAAACCTAATGAAGAAGATTAAAAACAAAAGCCAAACATTAAAAATATGGCTACTGTCAAACATGACCAGTACTTTGACAGGTGATACAGTAGAGAAGCAAGTCAGGCATCATGTCAAAACATGAAATCCAAAAAGCATAATTTTGATTAAAAAAAACCAGTCTTTAAGTCCTTTGACATTTTGATCTTAAAAGCTGGTTCTGTAGATGAACGAATTCTTGCATTCTGTGATGACAACAAAGCCCAGAGCACTACTGTAAGTACATTTTGTGAAACATTTTTGCAGACACACCTTGCAGTCCAAAGCATGGATACTGGATAACAAACAAAAAAACAAAACAAAAGAAAACAGAAAAAGTAGAGCTAGAAGAGATACTGAAATGCTGTCAGTAAAAAAAAAAAAAGAAAAGAAAAAGAAAAAAAGAAAAAAGTATCAAACATAGTAAATTGTATCAAATTAAAAGTTTACATATCTATTTTCATGACAAAAATGACCCCACAGTAGTGCAAATATTTGCTGCAGATCAATAAAAAGATTATTCAAGTCTTACATTAAATAGCAATATAACATTTTTCCTACTGAATAATAAAAAAAATCTATCTAGATATCAAGATATCTATCTATCTAGATATCAAGAATTGCAGTCCTGGAATAAGTAGAGCACTGCTATATGCAGTTAAGTTTCCAGAATTTGCAGACCTACAGCATGTTGTGGGAGCAGGACCACAAGAATCTTCAATGAATTCTAGTTTCTAGTTTACGCTCTTAAAACATCACATGCTAACATTCACATTAATATGGATCCAAAAACTTCAGTTGCTGGTATAACACTTCCTCCCCCAATGGTATTAGAAAGCTCCTGTCACTGAAAACAGTCCAAATTATATATCAGTGTGTAATCTGCATTGTTAACAGGAAGCTGAAAAGCCAGTGTTCTGCCTGAGTCTACAATGACACTTTTGGTTCAGAGCAGTACAGTGGTTTTAATCTGAAATTTCTGATCTTCCCTATTTAATGAGGTTTGATTCAGTTCTCGAAGTACATCAGGCTCTTCTAGAAGAAAGCTAAACAGGTATTTCCACACCAGATGTGCAACAAATGCACACCAACATCTACTAAGATAGACTCAAAAATTGGGTTGAATCCTTAACTGTTTCAAACCACATATGTTATGGGACTGTTCGGTACTTTTAACCAGTGTAGAAGAAGTTGAAAGCAAGTCTGGTTTGAAGTAAGCCAAACTGCACAGAGAGCTGGTGTAGGGGCCTAAACACCAAACACTCCGTTGTACTGACTGACTTTATTACCACAAGTTACTTGCATAGACATAGACATAAAGACATTCAGTTGGTCCCCAGAAAACCATATGTTGAAACTGCTGAAAATATAAATATAAACCTTTCTCTAGGTTACCAACAAAAATCAAAAGCAGTAAGGTTTGGAGAACAGGCTTTTTCCTGGTTGTTAGTGATACTGGATCCTGTTACACAATTGTAATTTGGCCTTGAATTTTGTACTCTTTATCAGAAATGAGTCTGAGAATGAAAAAGAACAGAGTAGTCAATTTAAGAGCAACTGTTTTTTGGGGGGTTTTTTTGAGTCAAACTAATTGCTTTTAAAAAAAATGTAGTAGGCTAGTGTTATATAGCCAGGCATCAGTAAGGGTTTTAATCCTACAAATGCATTAGTTTCTTCTGGGTTAGAAATAATATCGCAAGAAAAATAGGAAAATAATTTTCATTAGGTAAAAAGGGGCAGTGTTATCTTGGTTTTTTTGCTTTTTTTTTCCCCTGAAACTTCTAGTTGCTTGATATCTTTATCCTAACAATGATCTATACTAACATTGCAACAGGAATCTGTGGGAAAATTCTACAAGTACTTCAAGAGAAGCTAGACCAATTGCATCTTCTGAACCATCACTCAAGTAGTTTTGAGGTCATAAAAAGTCTGATTAAAAAAAATATTTATTTAGGTACTTAAAGCCAAATAAAAGTCACTACTTCCTCCTGAAACTGCAAGGTAGCCTACACCTCCTACTCTCACTGGGAAGAAAGTCTTACCAAAGAGATCACAGTACCTAAACAGCCCTTGATAACCTCTTTTTGTACAACCACTAGACAATGAATCAGGGCATTTTTCTTTTTTTCTCTGCTGTAGAACTACTTTGCCTGCAACTGAAAAGCTGTCTTTGTGGGATGTATGTATAATGTATTCTCTATAAGAATTGTCATTATACGGAAGATTTTTTTTGCCTATATTTCTTCATACAGCACAGTAGTTAAAAACATGCTATTTACTTATCAACAAATCCAAGTATTTAATATAAACTTGACTTTTCTTACACTGAATCTCAAACAAATCATGAAGTATTCAAACAAGCCATTTTGCTTTTTGTTTGTTCTTTTGTTAGCCTCCCATAATAGCATCATCTATGCATCCAGGTTGAATCACACCGTGGATTTAGAGCCTTACAAAATAACAATAATCCTTCATCATCTTTCCAAAGGTGTTTTCATGCTAGCATATTTAACTCTCAACACCTAGCATATTGTCCCAAGATCTATCAACGTAAGTTTACTATATAACTCTGACATTACTAATTATTTATTGCTCTAAGTAACTAAGGTTGGAAACGCCGTAGCGCTTGCAGCGGCAGCTGAAGACTCTCAGTACTTCCTTTACATAATCAGATGGAATTAATAATGGCAGGATTTGATCTGAGTTTTTCTTCAAAATAGAACAAGTTCTCCATGTTGGGGAGTTTTCAGAAACTACTCAGCTATCAGGAGAACTCTTTACATATACACTTGATATAACAACTGTCTTCTATATCACAGGACTGCAACACCAGTAACACCCATTTTTAAATCAAATACAGTCAATTGAGGACTTTGCTGCACAGTTACAGAAAAATCTTCACAGAAAGCTAGTTATACTTAAGTATTAGCGAAACTTGCCTTTACCATCAGCAAAGAGAACACAAAAAACTCAGCAGCTTGATTAGTTATTTTTTGATCTAACTTAAAACAGAATTGCATTCTTTGAATTTCAGAATGGATGAGAACGATTCCTTAAGGAGAGAGCACTTTCTTTCAGAAACTATTCTTATTCTAAACTTACAAGAGCAGAGCGAGCCAAGGACCCTGCGTATCTGCCAGTCACAACTCTGGAGTGATGTATAAAGCTTTTTGCACTTGAAATTTTATTGTAAGCATATTAAAAAAAAAGAACAATTCACCATTTATTTATACTTAGGAACACATTCTGGGTCTAATGTTTTCTATGTTAAGCAAACACTGATAGATTTCAGAGGCATAAACATCCTCAGAAATTCCTTCTTTTCTGTACAGACCAAAGCTTGTGAGAGGAATGCTTTGAGAAAGACTGGGGGTTTGAGAACAGAGGACTGAAATCACAGTTGCAGAATACCTTGTAGCATTCATTCCCTTTCTTCATTGCAAAATAAGGTTTCTTACAGTTTCAAGTAATAGATACCTTTCCAAATGCTGGTTTTATCTGCCAAGTATACCTCAAACACCTGCTTGCATACATATATATATATATATATTTTTTTATACTTAGTCTTCAAAATGACACAGTTCAAAGAACTGCAGGAATCAAAAAGTCCCAGTTACATATATAAAAGCTACAAACATATAAATCTCTTTCTATATATGTATATATCTGTCCTTTTATTGCAGAATTTCTTACATGCAACATTAAGTCCCTGTGTTATAAACCAAAACAGGAATCATATAAGGGAATGCCAAGAAATTCTTATTTTTAAAATACCTTAGAATTTAATGTAATTGGAAAGACAGCAGAACTGCTAGACTAACCAGGAAAATCCAAAAATATATGTATTTATTTCCAGTTCCGCAGAACTGACCACAGATGTACTGTTATACATAAAAATTATACATAAAAATAATTCAGCAGAACTTTATTTATAAATCATGATCAAAATTAATTTCATCTCAGCAAAGTGTCACAAGATCATAAATGCCTCATGATGAACTTGGTTGACCTAAGCCCACATTAGACAAAAAAACTGCATAGTACATCGTATAGCTTTATGTATGTATAATAACAAATTTCCCAGCTGGCACTTTGACATGAAAATAGATTGAAAATTCTATAAATTTTCTATAAATGTTCTATAAATTCTATAAATTTTTTCAACAACTTCCCCCCCCACACACAAAAACACAAGTTTGCTTTCCTGTGAAATCTAGACAAAGTATACTGTACTTTGCACACACCACAATGCAAATTTGACACAGATCATTTTGACTTGGAAACCTAATAGTGAAATTTACTCAGTTTCTGATGGAAGTTATTTGTAAATATATATATATATATATATATATATAAATTTATATTTCTTTCAGGATGTTAGTCTGTACATAAACCATTCCTTTTAGTGATTGCTGACAGTGCATAAGAAGTCTCTTCTTATGACAAAGATAGTTACAGGGTAGTCTTCCTTTAAAATTTACATCCACACTAGAAAGAAACAATTCTCAGGAAAAAAAAACCCTCTCAACTGAAACAGGGGATGCATCAAAAATAATTATGATAAATGATGTCCTAGAACTCAAAGGAAAACACACTCTTTTTGCAAATGCAGTACACTATCAGGCTTACTTTTAAACTCTATTTACAACACACACCGCACTTGAAGCTCTAACCTTGTAATACAAGATGTAATAAATCACTTCTTCTCATAAAAAACATAACAGAATTTTTATTAGAAAAGCTGAGGTAATAAGTAGAGTGGCTTCTGATTTTGGCAGTCAAACAATATCAACAACAGTATCATCTAGGGACACTACTTCAAAAAAGCCTTTCTTCAAAAGGTGTGTTAGATAAGAAAAGTCCAAAAATAAAGAGACACTCTTTCAAGAGAAAAATCCTGCTTTTCTATGGCCTGCTAGGTACGTATACAGCTACCTTTATTCCTTAAAATACCAAACTTCACATACAGAATGTTACAATAGACATGGCTGCTGCATTATAAGGCAGCGATGCGACTACTGAAGAGATTACTAATTACTGAAGAGGGGATGGGGGACAGGAGGGAAAGCAAAAAAAAGACAAAAGCAAGCAGCTTACATTGACCATGCAAACTGAGCAAAGAGATTTGGTGGAGAACAGCCATGATATTCAGAGTGCTCTAACATTAAAAAAAACAACCAATCAATTAAAATTACTTAAAAGTAATTAAGTACTTAAGCATTTAAGTAAAATTTGGAGTTAACTCACATTTTAAAATTGTTAAATAAAGCCTGGAAACATGCTCATCCAGTATGAATTTATTTAAAACGCTGCAAAACAAATATCTGAATGAATTTCTCTGAGTAAAATTGCAGCTTTTGGACACTCCACTTCTTGCTCTTAAGATTGCTATTGATGACAAATTCACCTCAACCCCGAGTAAGCTGATCCAGCAGTTAAATAACCTTTACTGTTGAAAGTGTTCCTTACTGTGTATTACAATCTGTCTAGTTTCAGCTAAATTTCCACAGAAATATATTATATTTTTGTTTACTAAAACAAAGAGGACTGGATGGATATTCAAAGAGTTAAGTCATAGTTAGCTCTTATCTATGTATTCTAAACATATTCCTTTTGTTTCCCATACGTAAACCACAGCATTCCTACAACACAGTAAAGAGGTTTACTAATACATTGCTCTTATTTGCACCTTTTATCCCACTGGAAGTTTAATAATTTTTCTTTTAAACTCTTGGGAAAAATAGGGCAGGAATCTGAGCAGAGTAGCCTTAACAGTTTTAGGGTTAGAGGTCAATTATATTAATGTTTCTAGCATTTCAGGATAGCAAACTTTTCCACAGGACAGAGAATAAAACTTGTCTTTCAGCATTATTTTTATTTATTTATTTAAAACAACTATGGACATACTTCTGAGAACAAAAAGACTTCTAAGAGAAGATACATCTAGAAGCTTCTGCTACTCTAAAGCTTTATATACCTGATGATATAGCCAGCAAGTTTCGAAAATGCAGTTAATACCAGTTTTCCATATCCTTCACAGCTGTCTAGCAAAGACAGCTCTGTGTATAGCTGTACTCACAGTTCGATCCAGTGATTTGCAGTTACTCTTCTTTCTTGTATTTGAACATAGCCATTCTTGCCGTGAATACTTTACAATCCAGTTTTCTTTCCAAGTGTCACAACTAAGGGAGAATTCAGTTCGAGAACAGCAAAAACAAACTCAAGTTCGAAGCACAGAAAGATGAAATTATTTTGGTTTAGAGAAGTTAGACAGAAGTGAACAGAGGAATACGTTTTCACATTTTACTGACAGTCCAAAACCAGTAATTTCTTCTGCCTTAAAGCAACTTTTACAGTTTCAAGAACTCAATAAAACAAGATTATCCTTCATTTCTTTTGCTTTCTGAGAACAAGCAATCTCTCTCCTTTCTCTTGTAGGTCATAAATCAGAAAACCAGATAATAAGAATATTTACTTTTAAATGGACACAGGGTACATTGCAAATAGTTTTTATTACTTTTAACATTAGTATTGTCAACAATTTCATCAAATGTTCATGCATTTGGAGCAACGATAACTTTAATGGATTTAAACGCCGGTGTACCATTCCTACTGCCAGACAGCAGTCACTGGAAACAGACTGCTGCACCATCTCACACCATGCGTACACCCACATACACGTACACATGCAAGGGATAAACGCTAATGATTTCTGAGGCTATTCAGGTATACATTAATTATCACATCAACTGTCACTTTCTACTAGCTCACTGGTAAATTTACAGGTAATTATAGTTGAAACACTGTCAATGGCACATTACACAAAATCCTCATTAAATGCACAGCAGTAAAGAATAAATATAATTATGTTAAAGATGTCAATGTCTGTATTGTTTTTTCCACATTAAAAAGAAAGTGCAATTACTAAAACAGCTTTTTAACTACATGATGAAACAAGAACATGCAAAAAGTTTTGAAAAAAAAATTAGCCAAATTTCATCCTTAGAACTGATTACAATGTACAGCTCACTTACACTGATTTCCAAGGATTAGATAATACACTCCCTGTGCCCTATGAAAGATATTTATTTTCAAAGGCCTTGTCTGTTTTTTTTTTTAAGGTGCGAAAGAAGTTCAGGGACTGCATGTGAAATCCAGTTATAGTCAGCACACAAATCACTTGCAGTAGAACATAATTCAGCTCTAAGCTTTCCATTTTCCCAAAATGGAAAAAAAGGAGGTTCTGACAGGCTATAAGACAAAAGCGTTCACTCTGAGGATAATTAAGCATTGGCGCAGGTTTGCCAGAAAGGCTGCAGATTCTCAGTCCCTAGAGGTTTTCAAGACTGACTGCACAGAGGCTGAAGCGACCATACCCAAATCCAGAGCTGCCACTGCTCCGAGCAGGAGACTGGACTAGAGGCCTCCCGAGGGCCCCTCCGCTGTGAATGGTTCTGTGCATCTATGAAACACGGTGCCTCTGGCTCTTCCTTTTGAAGAACCAGCACCAGCTAATCCATGGAGAACACAGATTTCTGTTTCAGCATTTTACAGTTCCTGTGTGATCTCCCAGCTCTCCCAGACACACCTACACACACACTTGTCCCTTGAGTGTTCCTCTTGACTTTGTGGCATCACCCAAGGAGAAGAATGCAGCAGGAAATGACACAGGGACATCAGTTCGAGGAGTCTGCCGAACCATTCCGAACACACAGTGCACAAAGGGCTTGAGAAAATAAAATCCTTTTTGCAGTTTACTGACAGGTAAAACAGTCAGTTCTGTTCTCCTGGAATATGACATGCAACTGTGATTTCAAATTCTCTTTGTATTGAAAAAAAATTGTAAACCTTTCTAAACTTAGAGGAACATAAAGATGAATATTAAAAATGGATCAGATTATCAATTTATTAAGGGAAGAACAAAATAAAAAGGAAAAAGGTGCTCCTCCCCCAATCTACTAATCAGCAGAGTTACAAAAGGAAAAGATATGCTGACAAAAAAGCTCACTTGGTTCTGTGACGTCTGCTCTTCAGCGAGGTGTGCCTGATGAGACCTTAAGACTGGAAATAATTTTCTTAACATTTTAAGTCTAATTTTCACAGAATAAGTCCATGCAGAAGGTGTTCAAAATATTTGCTGCTTCCAGCATATGTGGAAAAAGATAAACCATTTAAGGCTAGGCAGCTAGCTACCACAAATTCAACTTAATGGAAAGTCATGTTAGGATTTTTATTTCCTTTGTTTCAAAATACATTCTTCCCAAAACTCCTGCTAAAGCTTCCCTTAATAACAGAGCGTTTCTTAGCAGAACAATGATAGCAGAGAGAAGAACATGATAGAAATAATTTCTGCTGTAGTTTATGACTAAACATAACGTTCTAAAGCACAACAGAATTTCACCCTAGAGAAAAAAATACCAAGGATTTACAAAGGTCTAGAGATCATCTGTTGTGAAATTTATTAACTTATCTCCTGATGGGAGCATTTATACACTTTCTGTAGTTAAGCTGCATCACAGATACAGTCTATCTATGAACTGTAATAGATGCTACTGTAAAAATCATTTTCAATTTTAATAAAGTTATATTAAAATAAGCAATCTGCCACTGGCTGCCATATCACAAGATTTACCAACGCTTCTCCCAGCTCCGAGCCTTCCAGCTCTTGTGGCTGCAGCCTCTCCCCCCCAGATGGCACTGCGGTTCCAGCACGGCCCCGTCCTCCACCACATCCTCGACCCGCCAAACTGCGCCGTTACTTTATTGCACATTAGTTATTAGGTTGATAGGATAATAATGCCTCCTGAAAGACCAATATAATAGCTGAGGAAAGAAAAAAGATTCCCTGAGAGAAGGCTTTTCTTAATATCTTTTCTAATTAGGTCTGCTTCATCTGAAGTACAGCAAGAACTACCAGAAGTAATAAAAAAAAAATCCAGTGTTCTTACATATATCAGATGAAAACAGTCTTGCAAGTCGTATCTTGTCAAAGTTTCTTCATTTTCTACATAGTCACGTTCAAACTGATAAATGTAATCTCATGCATGTATTTCTGCAGTGACCTGTACATGAGTCTTTTTTATTCTGTAATTCTTAGAAATTAGGTTTTTATAAATTAAGGAAAATAAATCTGAATACTCGCAAACACAAGTAAGATTTTTAAATAATATCACCGTATCATTACTTTAGAAAGCACTGCCCAGTGATGCTTGCCCTTCCCTTTCCTCTTCAGCTACCAAAGAAACTGAAGTCAAGGAAACAGTTTCTTACAGAGTTCCCAGTACACTGCATACACTAATCCTGTTAAAATCACCTCCCATGCCCCCCCAAATCGCCGCAGTATTTCAGTTGAGTGCCGTATCTGGTATTCCACAGAGAGGAAGCTCCGCAGCCGAGGCAGCCTCATCACTGCTGCTACAGTCAATTCAAAGGTTCAAAAAGTGGCTGTAAGTGGTCCAGGAGTCTACAGAAGCCGTGTTCTCAAGGGACCAGCTGATAAAGACGGCAAAGCCCAGCATAAACAAAATAACTGCACAGGTTCACTCACACCAATCCCCAAAGTGTGTCCATTTTCTCCCTTTACCTTCTCTCCCCCACAACCAGTATCACCCTGTGAAGAACCATTACATCCTCCCTCCACATCTTACCTCTCTTTCATCCTCAGACCATCACTACTGCTGGACAACTGCAGTGACAGCACTACTCTAACACCACTTTCAACTTCTGTCTGCTAACTTGTCCTTAACTTAGCCAGCCACATAATCGTCCAACCAGGAAAAGTCTAGCTACGTTATTTTCTTGCAAACATTTAAAAGGATTCAGAAATGTTAAGAAAAAAAAATGCTTCACAGGTTTAAAACAGACTCCCATCCTTACATCCTTAACCGCAAGGAAGATTTTAATAAAGACACACAGGACACACTGTCCTTTCAGCCAGTGCGTAATTTTCCTTGTTTTTCTTTCCACAGACAATTTGCAGACAGAGTGTCAAGCTCACCCATCAATTTCCTGCCTTCAGACAGTTTAAACTAAATCATCAGCTGTTATTAGACTTCGCCCACCACTAACAATTTTATTTTAAAATAGCTGACTGAATTAACTACATCTTCCCAGAACATTTACCAGACATACATATCAAGCAGCCTTTATGCAAATCTACCGCATACTGCAGTTCTCCTACCTGGCAATATCCCTATCACAGGCAAATACACATGTTTTTCCCTATACCAAGATAATGTATTTTTCTGGCAATCTAGTTTCATTTTAGTATTGGCTTGCAGAAATGTAAGTTAATATATTGTACAGTTTACTGAGAAATTAAATTAGTGTTAGCTTTGATTGCAGTAATTGCAAAAATCACTGTAGTAGCAGATGCATTTTTATATATATACACACACATACATATATCATTATAAAGAAGATTTTACGCAATAATTTTCAACTGGATAATTTTAAGCTAGTTTGTCTCATCCCAAAAACATTAAAGTGACATGTTTTCAGAGTTGCATCTTAATTATTGCATTTTGCAGACCTGTTGATAAAGCTTACAGGAATTCTAATTAGCTGTGCTTTTGCATTACTATTCCTGCTGTACACACCACTGTTCTCAGCATGTGCTCATCTCTTGTGCAGCTTGCTCAGTCAAGGATGAATACAGCAGCTAGATTCTTGCCTTCAATCCAAGTTAGAGAACCTGTGGAATTTATGTATTGTTTTAATCAATGCCTATTTAATAACCCTCTCTAATTTTTTAACTACAGCTTCCTATATTCAGAAAGCAAAAAAAAAAAATCTTATTTCCTTAAAAAACAGAAAGTTACTCTCTTGTAAATAAAATTTTAAATAATAAATTAAAAGCAAAAATAAATAAAGTAATAATACAAAATAAAAAATAAAATAGTAAAAAATGCAAAAGAAAATTGTTTTAGATTGACTTAACATGACTTAACAGACAACATGAATAATGAGACGTTAAAACACTACTTTTATCTGCTTTTTGCAATAAATTATCTTCTAAAGAAAAGTGGTTTTACTATACTGGAATTTGTATTTTTCATACTTGTATTTTTATAAAGAAGTACTCAGCATCTTAAGTTTGCTGGAGGTCATACGTGAAATGGACTTACTACTTTTCTTGTACTGTATTCTGCAGTAAGAGTTAGTGACGGATATCAGCTGTGCAGAGTCAAAAATTCAACACCCTCATTTGATTTCCCTTCCCCCCATTTGCTCCCAGAAGCTACTTAATTCACTTCTGCAATGTTTTTAGTGTAAAGACAACATACCATCTATTTAAACAAAATACTAGCAATCCACAACAACGCAGCACAATGAAAGAGGGGAACAGGGGAATGAAAAATTGATCAGTGACTCATTCTTTTTACACTTGTTAAATAGAGTTAACAATAATACTTTTAACATTATAAAATCTACCTTGACTCTGGTTTTATAAGTGATTTTAAGTTAAAAATTATATTTATTATGCATTCAAATAAATGTAAGAGTTTGGATATGGAAAACACTTTTCTACCAAGTGTCGACTGGAATGTTCTTGTGCATCAGAGGGAAGAGCAGGATGAATGGAAATCAAGTTTCCAAGTGGTGTTTTAAGAAAACCAGGAAGACACTCAGGTACATAGAGGAAAGCAAAGCAACAGAAACAAGCTAAGGACCCTTTACAGTGTTTTGGTTATAATCAGCCACAACTCTTGCTTGATTGAAATCTTTCGAATATTGGTTCAAACACACCATGACATTAGAAAACTAACGACTTATATAAAAATCTTGTCAACATTTATGTTTGAAATGCTGTACCACAACATTGCCTCACAGCCCACATCCACTTCTCCTACCGTCTCCCAAAGGGCTCTCAAAGCCACTTCTGCTCTGGCCCTTCCCCAGGCCTGATTATGACTGTGACTTCCTCCCCTCCTTCACCCCATGCGTATTCCCAATATTCCCAAAAGCCATGCACTCCCACTCCAAGTACTGCCGTGCAGTCTGCCTACACTAGGGTTGGGGGTTTGGGTTTTTTGGTTTTTTTCAGTCTTGTAAGTCTTGCACTCTACCATTAACCACAACTAAATGTTCATGCACAAGATGAAGGCTGATAAACTTAGTTATATCTGTTTCCTTACTCCTACATACAACAGCACATACACTTTTCCTCCACAAGTCCAGGCAGTTTTGAACAAAACAGCAATATATCACAAATATTTGCTAATCTAGAAAGCTTATTTATAAAATTCCTTATCACTTAAAACACAACACACATTTCAGATACAAGACCTACAAAATAATCTTTTTGTGCTAGGCAGTTTGACAGACTTCAAGTAACTGCTTTGAAGATGCAAATAAACGCAATATCTGAATTGTTTACAGAGGAACTGAGCAGGTAGCTCACGAAGAGCACATTTTTCACTCAGGATCCCCTTTGCCAAAGAAAAAAATTTTGAAAGAGGATTCCAGTTCACCTTCAAGTCACTTTAGTCACATCTTCTCATGTGGCACATGACTTTGCAGCACATACACAAACACATACCTGCAAATTCCCAAAATCAGGCATTATAAATGTAAGCCACACTGACTGGGTTTGACTGTGGACATGGATCACAAGTGTGTTCCCTTGTATGAAGCAAACTAGAAGATAGTTTTAAACAGGCATCTGCTGAGGCTTAAAGAGGTAATATTTAAGCAGACTAGATTTTTTGGTGGGAGGAGGGGGGCAGAGGGGTTCTTGGTATTTCATTAAAGTATGTTCCCAATAAAATTGAGGGGTTTGGGTTTTTTTTAGTTTTAGTAACACAGAAACTTTTTTTTTTTTTTTAAAGTGTTTTTTAACTAGAAAAGGGCAAGTCCAATAGCTGTGTGACTCATGACTCAAAATATTTCGGTTCGAGGTCTCTGGAATTTAGTTGGGTAAGACAGTCTCTCTGCTATTCCGTATACATATGTACATATAAACACACATTCAAAACCATATATACACACACTCAGAAACTAACATGGCAGCTCCACAAAAAATTATATTGTTTCAGAATTATCTATCAAAATAATAGTAATAATACAAAGATATTAAGTCTTGTAAAATTAAAAATTAGCAAATACTTCAAACATCATTTAATACTTTTAACCATCTCTCAGCAGTGAATCTGCTCTCAGCCAAATATTGTGGCTTGTTTTCAGAAAAAACAATCAAGCAAAGTGATACTAGAGTATCCTCTCACTCTCACTGTTTTGACTGTGGCAAGTAGACACCAGAAAGAGCTCCTACATCAGCAAATTCACTCCTTTATTTAGGAAAAAGATGCTCTGAATAAGAAAAAGTTTAAAGTAGATCCATGGATGAACTAATCATTGGACTATGAGGATTTATACTAGCTGACTGAGCCTGGCCTGGTTTCTATTAATAACAAATTACTTGGTACAAGTTAAATTAAAGGCTGAAGATAACTGCAAACTGCAAGAAGAAAAAAGAATACAAACTGCTAGCAAACTGATAGTGCTTCACATAATTTTCATCACGTTGCTAAAGAAAGCAAACACCAAAGGTAGCTATAAAAACTGTTTTTCTAAATAAAAAAACAAACAACTTCATATCATTATGAAGTAAAATGTTATAATACAAAAAAGATTATAGAAGGCTAAATGAGACTCAGTCTACTAGCCTTATACATTTAAAATATATATTTTTTAAACTCTGCTGCACTGATATCAAAATTACATTAAAAATAAAACTAGCACAAGTAAACTAAGATATGTCTAACCTTTAATTTTGCACAGTTCATCTCTTACCTTTAATCATTATTTCTGTCAAAATTTGTAGGTGCTACTCTTAGCTCTACAAATTAAATATTTATGCACAAGCTGGTAGCTATATAAATAAAGTGTTAATTAATATTATGGCTCCAAAGAGATTATCATATACCTCTTCTGGAAAAAAGAGGCTGCTAATCTTATCTGTTAGCATGGTTTCTCTTATTTTTCTTAATTAAAAAATGGAAGTACTTTTCCCAGTCTCCTATGAATTCCTAGAATCCTTTAATCATTTTTTTTATATCAGTAAAGCTGAAGTTAATATTTCGATATGCAGTGTTAAACATTCAAAACCAATATGATTTTCCTCCCAAGCAGACATGTTACGGTATACTGACTACAGGAAATACATGGAAGTTAAAGATTTGCAGGGGAATGCAAATATTACTCTGACTTGCTAATGCCATTCAGGGCGTATGGCCCAGAGCATAACCGTGGATTGCAGCAGGGTACATAAACCACAAAAGGCATTGCTTAAAGGCTACAGAGTCACTAGATGACAAAATCTTCCTGAGCGTAATTCTGCCGAGCTCAACAGACCTAAACAGCTGTCAGCTTAGCTAAGCACTGTTAAATGAACGAGAGTCAAGCACTGTATGTCTTGTTTTCAGAGAGACTAAATCATACGTCACACACATACCAGAGGCTTTGATCAACAGGATGATCGTACCAATTTTTGGTAACAAAATCACACTCCAAAAAGAGTAGCCAGAAATCTTCCTGCTTAGCTAATACTTTTAAGCTTATGGTCCCCAATTCATCCTAAAAGCCATGAAAGATAAAACACCCAGCTGAGGAGTGTTTCCCATTCCTGCCCTTCATTTTTTAACTAGAAATTTACCTATAATATCAGTCCCTGAGCTATTCCACTACAAAAAATAATAATAATAATAAAGTGTAAAGATGTTATTTATTAATCAGTAATTAATTTGACTGAATCATTCATTCAGACCAGGTCTGTGCGGGTGTCATGTTAACTCTTTGAAATGTACATGGGTCAGCTACGAGAGATACCATATAGAGACCTAAATCATGTTAGGGAATTTTATACTAAGCTCACCTTGCTCACAACTACCAGGCAGTTCCCACAGACTGCATCTGTGGCAGAATGCTTAGAAATGGTATGTTTAAGATACAGACAGGCCTGAAAAAAAAATCAGTACTAAGCCCAGGCATTAGACAGATGACAAGATTTCAGTTCTCAGGAATAGCACTAACTGGCATGTTGGGTAAGGGTGTACTTACAGCCCAAGAGATCACATCTGGCTCTATTCAAACTCTAAAAGCTTAAACCACATGGGGAACAACAGGCTGACTGGACCTGTCAGCGGGGGGGGCTGTGATGTCCTGTCATAGTAATCCTCTTTTCCTTACTAAATACCCCTTTTCTCCAGTACATCCCTTCGTAGTAAAAAAAGAAATATTAAATGAAGTTGGTATTATATGAAGTTGTGTTTCTGCTAGTCTTTTAATGACTTTTTTTTTTTCCAAACAAAAAAGAAAAAGAAGAAAAAAATAGATAATTTCTTCAACAAGAGTTTGGTTTGGGAATTTTCCTTGAAGAGGGAAAAAGAAGGGGAAAAACAGTTTGTATTAAGTGTAACATTTCATCCTCACTTTTCTGATAAAGCATGTTCTTCCAAATAATAGTTTGTGGAAATACAGTACCTTGAAAGGGCACATTGTTTTAGCAAATGACTATCAGTGGAGGAAAGAGCAGCAGCTGATACTGTGACCAAAGGTCTCCAGAGACTAGTTGGACAAATCTACTACAGAGATGCTGAATTACATCACTTGCTGACATGAGGGACAGCAGTATGCCTATTCCAAACCATTAATATGCTCATATTGTTAATTACCAAGAAGCATTAGAAAATTATCACTTTCAAGTACATAAAAAGTGGTTTTCCACAAAACTCAAAACTATCCTAAATTGTTCATCTCTCCTGCTATGTTTCTTGTACACGTAACAGCAATGATTTATGGTCCAGCTGTGTGAGACAACTCTGTCTTTATGTAAACTCTCTAGGATACTTCTTCCATAGAAGTGAAGAGTGATTTAGCTGCATGAGTTCCATTAACATTAATGGGCATCATATGGCTAAACCCCTGTGCAGTCTCGGAAATTTTATATCCCTTTGTGTAATCAGAATAATTCTCTGAACCGACTTCCTTTCTGTGTGCTTGTGTGAAGAAACAGCAGAAAAATACAGCAGCGCCAATCCACCATGACACCTGTGACAGCTTTTACAAAATACCCAAGAAATGATTTCCCATGTTTCTAGCCGTTTCTCTCTTGCTTTAAGTCCTTAGTTTCTTCCTCCAGAATATTTTGTTTTGTGAACATGGATTTGTAACAAAAAGCAGTATTAGCATTTAAAGCTTAAAGAAATATGTATAAAAGGTAGAAAATAATAATGACATTAAGTTTTCCTCTCTTAACAATTCAGTCATAGAAAGGAGGCGTCTACATTATGTGGTTTTATTTTTTGTGCCTGCCCAATCACTTCAGCTGCATCTGATACAAGGAGTTAACAGCTTGTAGACCTACCCCTTCGCTGTGCTTGGGTGACTGCCTCTTTTATCTATCCAAGCAACGGCTGCTGCCAGCTTTTCTGCACCAGGCCATCAGCATTCTTCTGCATCTACTTCCGCAAGTTCCGCTCAGCAGTTTGGTTGCCCGCACAGTCCACCATGACAGGCAGCCTGAAGAGTAGTGATCTCTGGTGTGCATCTGTCAAACGAAGAGAAATACCTGGAGGTGGGAATAACCACACAGAGAAAGTCTGTAAAGCCCAAAGAAGCATTTTTGGAAAAAGATCCGAATGATCTGAGAGAAAGATAGTGAGGACTTAGCTGCTTCTCTCGAGACAGTGTGCAAATTGGAATTTGTAATGGTATCTGTCTCCACTCAAAGGATGGAGAGCCAAAGCCTATGAGACCTTGACAGGCAAGCCTAACTTCTACAAAAAAAATGAGCAACCAACCACACCCTAATAAAGACACACTTAAAGCGTTCAGTTTTGTGACAACGATTACACAATGCTGAAAGAATAGCCACTGTGTCAATTCAGACACCTTTCCCCCTTCTCAGGAGATCTCTACATTTTATGCAGGATTCATAAAAATGGTATTAAAGCCTATTCCACTAAAGAAGAAAAGTCCAAGAGCAGCTTAAAATAAAACAACATTTAGTATTATTAGAAACAGACTCATCCTTATCAGAGAAAAGCCGTATTTTTCTTTATGCTGTATTTTGTTCCCATTGAAATTTCCCTTTATCAGGGTGTGCTGTCCATGGAGAATGTGTACTGGGGATATACATGTGCATATTTCATATATTTGATAAATACAGCTTTTATGATTGTTTCACAGAAAACACTATCCTAAATATCTTTCAAACCACAATCTGTTACTGAGACATACATACTTTTTCACAGTGCATTAACAGTTGAGAAATCAATGGTGTTCACCTCACTACCCGTTTCTGAAGCATCTGAGAACCCACCAAAGCTCAGACAAGTTTTGTATTTAAACTAAAGACTCTCCTCTCCTCCACCTGGTAGCTGTTCATAATTGGACACAGTAGACTGACTCACTGCTGCATTTAACAATATTGCATTCTCATATCCTGATTCATATCACTGCATGTTCTGATCTGACCAAAACTAATCCCTATCTCCTGGCTAAACCTGCCTTTCTGCTTTCAGCCTACCCTGCTTGAAAATATTCATCTCTCACTATGTTGCATCACTTAGATTTCTTTACTTCAGCTGCTAAACTTTACATCAAGATCAACCTTTCAGTTTCATCTGAAAGGAAATCCAGCCATGTATTCTGAATCTGTTCCACAATGTGAATCGGATCATGGTAAACGGAGAGGAGATTCAAAAAGTACATTCTTGATCTGAAGTAAAATATTACTATACATGCACCCTAAGATTATGAAGTTTCTCTGATTAAGTCTGCAACTGTAGCGCAGTGTTAGGTTCTGAATAATACACTGCCTCCACACAACTGAGGTGCACAGACTGAGCAGTAAACTATTTTCTGTGGACAATACTATAGATTAATGTATTATTTTGTCTTTTTTTAAAATATTATCTACTATAACAGCTTAACTTCCTAAATATAGTATTTCATTAGTTACCACAACACATATACCAGTGTGCTTTATTGAACCAGGAGACAGATTTTAGTATACAGTAATTGGTCTCTCACATTTTAAAATTCTGCTTTTTCAGTATGTTACTGTTTATTATTGCTTTTGTTTTCACTGCAGTCTTTAAAATAAGATGTATATTACAGCTAATGAATATGCCATATTACACTAAAAGAGAAACAGAATTTTTGAGGTGGATTGAGAGGAACCCTACCAAACTGGAAAACACTGATAAAAAGAAATACTTTCAAGTACGCTAATGTGTATGAGTACTGATAGCTGCTAAATTACACTCTGCTGAAAGCTACTTGGATGTCTAAACTAATGCTGAGCTGACTTAGCTACACCACTTTTCTTAACCAATAAAACATCCCTATCAGATACAACATTATCCGGGACTGAGGAAGCTGGTATTTTATTTCCCAGCTCTGCTACTTGTCTTCTGTGCTACTTCAAGAAACTGTCCTCAGCCATCCTCTGCCTCAGTTTCTACATCTGTAAAAGAGCTACTGACTTTTCTTGCGAAGTATCTTGATATCCACTCAAGAAAAGCATTAGGTAAACACTAAGCAAGTAAATCAGGGCTAAAATGTGATTATCCTAATTAAAATGTAACTGGTTCCAAATCCACGTTATTTGACTTCATTGGTAACAGCAAGGGCCTCCAAAAGCTTTAGTGCTGAGCTTTAGTTCACAGAGACATTCTAAATATGCTCAGGTAACACAACGCAATGTATGACAAAATGTGCAATGTAAGTGAAGTATCTGTAGTAGCAAAACTAACTTTTAATTCTATTTAAAGCTTCACTGTTCTTTCCTTACTCGATGAAAAAAAAAAAAAAAAAGATGGAATTAAAAAAAACCCAAAACACCCACAACCTTACTAAAAATGTACATTTGAAGCTAAAGTTTCCTTTGGTACTAGAGATACTTACCTAACAAGAACTAGTATGAACGAATCCATGAAAAATAGCTGAAGCTGACTTTCTCATCACACGTTCCATGAAACTTTTTGGCCCAGTTAAGCCATATGGAAGCGACAGACAACAGGCTAAATCTGGTTCTCTCCTATCTGCAGAATGATTGAAGGAAACACATTATTCTAAGAACACAAACACATCATGGTTTAATTATCACTTTGGTGGCCTACTGAGCTGTCAACATTTTGATTTCCTGAAGAATGGAAGAACAGATACTTTCCTTAAACCTACCTTTATTTCATACACAAAAAAAGTTATAACTATCTACAATACAGGAAACTAACCATCTGTGAAAGCAACATCACATCCACAGTAATACAAATGTCATCTTTTTAAGTTCTGCTGCTTTTATTTGTGAATGGACTTGGACTAGCAGCCCAAACCCTTTCCCTCTTCAGTTTAGTTCATTTTTATTTCTGCTTTTCTCTTCCCTTGCAGTCTTCCCTTTCCTCTCCTGACGGCTTCCATTGCTTTCATTGTTAAATTGATCTTATTCCTGAAACCCTTCATCCTCTTCCCTTGTCATTTTGTATCATTTTTATTCCTAAATCCATATTATTACATCAGACATCTTTTTAATCCTTAGCTGTTTGTTCCGCTCACAAATTTAATCCCTACCACCTTTGTATCTCTCAATCTCTTTCAAAGATCTGTGCTGCACTTCCACCAGCTAGAGTTAGGCTTCTCTTATTTCTTTATCCTTCAAGTTTGTCACAAATTCATTAAGTAAGAAACTTACAAATACACTGATTTTACTGCTTTCTAAGCAGTACCAATATATTCCTACTCAAAATGATCGGTATTAAAATTGTTCGAGAATGTTATAGTTCTGATTAAACAAGTTTTTGTTTACATTCATAGTGAGTTTAGCCTTGGTTGACAGTAAGATAAAACTAGTTTAAAACAGACATAATACAGACTTCTTATTCCAAGGCTACTAAATACCTAATTCTCAAATGCCAAAACTTTCACCAACCTCCATCCTTAGTAGGAATGCAAGTCATGACAGATTCAATTGCATTTATTTCTATATAATCTGTGCAAAATCACAGGGACAAT
This sequence comes from Apteryx mantelli, assembly GCF_036417845.1. Lineage (NCBI taxonomy): Eukaryota > Metazoa > Chordata > Aves > Apterygiformes > Apterygidae > Apteryx > Apteryx mantelli. The sequence goes on along the minus strand of NC_089990.1, from coordinate 9,104,493 downwards.
CTCACTAGGTGTTCAACAAGCATGTTTTTCTTTTTGATGAGAAAAAATAGTTGAAGCCAGATCTACAAAAAGTCACACGTTACATCTGCACTAGCTCACTTAGGTAGTTTCCATTTACACACTACATGAAAGTGTCATTTAGGAAACTAAGATATAAACGCATTCTAATTCAAAGCAAGTTCATGCAAGTAGTCATGAATACGTTTTAAGCTTTAACATCTGAGAATAGCCACAAAGCTCAAACAGACTACTCACTGCAGGGCAGACATTGCTCATTTACAGCTAAATTCTTACCAAGTAAGGATTCAGTCCTGTAATGAGACAGGACACATCCTACTATTTACAATCAGGGTCAATCCACAGCACAAACTGAGTTGCAAAACTCAGGCTAACTTTAATGGCTTCAGGACTTACTTGTGGATGTCAAATTCCTCTGCACAAGTAGCTCTTCCAAAATAAAAGAAAATTTGTAAATATTAAATAAAAGGTGTCCCTTATCAGATAGCTATATATGTCCTCGAGCTACATAGTAAATTAGAGTTTCTAAAGCTTTGTATCACCAGCTGTACAAATATTACCTACATTATCATACTCTCTGTTCATCTGGGTTAAATAACCTGTTTTTGACAAGCAAGGAAAATAGCATTCATTTTTCATTACCATTACATGAAATATTAGCAAACAGACTGCCTAAGCAGGTAAATCTCATGATTATTTCTCAACACTGTTTCCAGTGAAGTCATGTTAAAAAATACTCTTATCTTGGCACTGCTGAAGTAGAGAATGTGTCGATCTTGTAGAAATCTACAGTGCACTGGTTCTGCCTGTAAAACCCAGCAGCAACTGGAGGAATTAAATCAATTTAAACCTGCTGCTCCAGCACAACATGGTATGACCGTCATATATAAAAATCTCAAGATTGCATATTATGTTCTGCCCCACTAGGGGCAATAATACCATTAATTATTTTCTGTAGACCTTCAATTTGATGTCTCCCTTAAATTTTTTTTTTTTTTTAAAGAAAAACACACTTCCACCAGCAAGGGGGGTTTACCCATATATATTATACATTTCATTGCTGTAATTAAGTGCTTTACCTTCTTCAACTGACCCTCTCCCATCTCACTGTCCTGCACCCCTCGCCGCCACCACCCACTTTGGTAAGCTTTCCTGTATTGAACTCCTCTAGGAAACTCTAGAAAACTTGCTGCTACTTTGCTAGGCTTTCAAGCAAGCTTTTATGCAATTGATGAGAATCTTCTTGATTTTACTGGAATATGGCCAGAATTTGAAGTGTTTACATGATCTGAGCTGATCCTGTAACGGAGATATTTCAAGTGAGCATGAAGCCAACAGAAAACTCCAGACAATCCAGAGACATTTGTATTCAACTAAATGACAGCTGCAGGACAACAACAGTGCAAGATCCCTGCCTTTTTCAAAGTACCTGACTCCTGAAATCAAACTAAACATAGAGGAAGAAACGTTGCCTGTTCTGTTCAGGGCAGTTAATTTCATGATTTCTCTCCTGAGACTTAAGATTCTGAACAGCTTTCTAATGTTCAGTATTTAAAACCTTCATTGCCAAACTCTTTCATGCTGTTTCTGCCCTCTTTTCCCACAGCTGTTGATGCACTCTCCAGTAGTCTCTGACCTGCTGGCAAAGGGACAGTTTTTATACTAGGCATAGTGGGGTCCATCCCTCCCTGAACTTTCCAAATCTCAGTAAAATCCTTCCACATCTCACTCGCCTCCTCTGCTGAGCACAGGTGATGTGCATGCTAGCACTGAGCCTGGCACCACAGTACACCACAAGAGGTGGATACTGCACCTGCACAGCGGACCTCAGTGGGGATTTCACTGGTCATCCCCAAGTTCACATAAATGGACCTACGGCAACTCAGGCTGAGTTTGAAAGGGAGAATAAGAGAAAGTCACAAGATTCTTCATAAGGTAATAACTGTGTATTTTCCATTTTTCAACGTACAACAACCAACTATTTACATATAGTTAGTATTAGATCAATAACAAGTAACCAGTGTTCTTGTTTTGTATGACATTGTTCTCTTAAACCTGACGGCATTATACACGTGTGCAGAAAACAAACGAAACAATGGCAGCTCATCAGTGAGCCCCCTGAAGGGAAGATGAGAAAGGTACAAAAGGGCAACTCTGCAATTCCATTTCAATGCCATTTTAAATAACTCAAGCAGAAGGGGACATACCTGCCCAGTCTTCCTTAATGGGCAACGTCCCAACATTCACACTTGCAGTTCACAAATATGATGATCACATAAACAAGTATTTTGAAGAAAGTGAGATGGGGAAAGGAAAGGTTCTGCTTCTCTTTTTTTCTTGGAAAAAAAAAAACAGATTATTTAAATAGAATTTGGCAGCCTGAGCTTAGTCTAGCTGCATTTCAGCTTCTTTTAGTGGAAAACTGCCTAACATGGATGCTCTTTGGGGTTGGAGGAGAATTATAATAGCATCAGGCTCAGATATCTGACTACTATTTACATTGTTTTTGTTTAAGTATCCATTATAGGCTGCTTAACATGACTGTATGAGAGATAATTGGAAACTGAACCACTATATTTCTTTCACTCAACTATACAACAGCAGTAGCCTGTTTAATAGCACAAGATAACCACTGACATGTATTTCTTGCTAATGATCAATTTTAACACTAACGGGAAGAGAGTCACATCACTGCTACAGCTAAACTACTCACTGTTGAGAACCATGAAGCAGTTACCAAGGTTCAAAGAGTGAACATGTATACCACAAGTATGTAAACAATAGGCAAAGGGAGGGGTAGGGGGTAACATACCAACCAGTATTTGAATTCTGTATTCACATTAAATATATATATATATATATATATGAGATGCAAGAAAATTCTCATGAAATAGTCATGATATTATCTTATAGTCCCCTTTATTTACCCATAACACTCACTTGAATTTGTCATTCTATCATTCAAGACAACCTTGAACATCCTAAATTAAGAAGTGCGAATCAGTTAAAAGAGATAATTGAGGAAAATACTTAACAGATGTAATACCTTCCCAGAAAGAGGTGAAGCACTTAAAGTCAGTAACATTAGTAACAAATTAGTAAGTATATAAGAACAATTCATAAGAGTTAATTAAAAAAAGATCCTTTGTTACAGAACAAGAGCAGACCTCTGTGATCAAAAAGTGCTGACAAATTTCATGGTGACTACACAAATGCCACCTGCACTATTGACTTGCAGGTCAGTATGCAGAAGAGAATGACAGCAATGAATACTAGTTTACATAACTCTCCACCAAAAAACAAACAAACAAAAAACAAATACAGACGTAAATGGACTATATTTAAGTTTAGAAGATGCTTACATAAAACATACACCAATCAGGTCCACATTTAGAAATCATGACTAGAAAAGCAGAGCTTTCTAAGGCATTTATCTTAAAGAGCACCCACTGAGGAACTGAGGGTCAAGCTTCGGCTTCAGTTTCAACTGCTTAGACAACACAAGGCAGACAGAAAACTGCACCAAAGGAACAATCTCAGGAGTCACCAGCATAAAATTCTTCCCAGCTGCCCCCTAACTTCTGTGATAACAAGTAGTCCAGGGAGTACATCTGGGTTTCCTTTGATCTCCACTTTGATGAGTGGAGGTCACAGCAGCTTTATGCAGCACTAAATGCACCGACAGCTCCAAGCATCAGGACTGAAGTAGTCTATACAACAGCCTCAGATGTATCATGCTCTATGACCACAAGTGTTATCATAAAACACAACTGCCTGTAAGCATAATATTCTGCAATCCTTTAATTCGCATATTATGAATTTTCAAACAGGTGGAACTAGAAGGGGGAGGGGTCAGGAAATGGCCAGGAGAAGCGACAGTCTGGGAGACAAGGCAGGTTTGTTAGGTTCCCCCCACCCCTTGTTCTAGCTAAAGTATCCTATGGGATGTGACTGAACCATTCAGAGTTAACAGCGGATATCTTCTCACCTTAAGGCACAAGTTAAAACCCAAACTGTCAGAATTTTTTTTTAAAAATTGAACAGGTCTTCATCTTAGACTTATAACAGCAGATGATTTTACCTAGTCAATTATTTTTTCTTAAAATGGCACAGGTCACAAATAGTATGAACTACTACTATGTGCTGTCTCAGCAAAGATAAAGGATGAAAAACACTGGACATGACATAATCCTAGAGGGAGCAGCTCTGCTTCACCAGAGGAATGAGATGGCAGGCTGCCTTTGACATCACTTCCACTGGTCGTCAGCTCTGGCAGTGGAAAAACGCAAGTCTCCAACGTTGCTATCAAGCAGTCTCCGAGACATAAATTCATTTATTACCTACATCAACAGTGACTGAGAAATCTGGAATTAGTGCATTAAAACTTCACAGATTATTTCCTGGATTCCCAGCTATTAGTCATAAAGAATGTGCAATTATTCAACAGATATGAATTATCAAGACAAATCTAATAACTGATCAATTTGTTACCCTGCTTCAAAGAAATGTTTATAAATGAGAAAAGATGAAGATGATACACCTGCAGCATATTTAACAAAATCCCATTTTTAGTCCAATTACTCCAATTATTTATCTTTAGCAACTGCTAACACTGCCATTTTAATGATTTCAAAACTACAGTCTGAGTAGGGACCTATGTCACCTTTTCAGTGAACTGATCGATTCCAGGGTATTCAGAGATCAGCCAGTTAAATGGTGCTCAATATCAGAGCTGTTTATACTTCTTGTCAACATATTTGTCTTATCCCTTATAACATGTTAGGCATGAGAAAATAAAATGTATCAGTGACAAACATTGATATCCTGTACACCATTCAAAAGAACAGCTTCATCTAAGCAATTAAAATTAACTACATTAACTAACCTGATAGTAAGGAAACAAGCAATAGATAGGATAGAACAAGCAATTAAGCAAGGTGTCCAGAATAGCACAAAAGTTGGTGGTACAGTGGTGCTAAATCTATTTAGGGATTTATTTAGAACATCAACACTATCTGCAACATGAATCAGATAACAAATTGCACTCAGTATTATCCTATTTCTACGATGGTGATAACTTACACCTTGGTGTTTAGTTGTTAAATAGCATCAATCACTAACAGCCAACTAGTACAGTAAGCCTGTGCACAGACCCACATTTTATGACCTTTTCGTTCCTATTTAAGCTATTTTTCCTAATACCATACATTCTGGCATACATGGTCCTGATTGTCCACTCAACTACTAAGTGCACAGTTTTCTTAAGCAGTTAATTTGAGAAGATCTACAAGAATATAAATTCACAAGTGTCATCTAAATACAAAAGATAATCCTTGATTATTTAAAATGTTTCTTGGTCCAAGTGTTCCAAAACTTTTTGCTACAAGCATACGGACTAATCGGGTAAGTTATGCACCCAAACATTTTAATCAAGCATGTAAGTCAAAATTATCAAGAACACTAGAATACAATTCTAACAAAGGAAAAATTCCCATTAACCCATTAACCTTTGTGCAACCCAGTTTAAACAAATTTTAGTATTAGAGAACAACAAAAGACCATTATAGAACAAACACTGTTATGAATGGGTACTACAAGGTTCTTGAGCTTCACCAAGAGAGATCAGTTTTGTGTCACTTCACCACTGATTTGAGTCAGTATGAAAATCTTTGTGTTCTCAACCCTATGTACAGAAAATGACTTTATTACTAACTGTGATACATCAATATAAAAATATTCTATTGCTATCATGTACCACTCTTGCCACTGATTTTATTTTACAGCTCCTGAATTTTGACTGTGTTTTGTTTCCACTCCTCTTCATTTAGGCATTTCCTTAGTAAGCACTACATCTGAAGAATCTCGATAATAATGCTCAAGGTCACCACAATTTGGTATTTCAGAACTCCGTAACTGTTCATAGACTTTAACTAGATAAAAATCTCATGCTTCTACCTACATAAGAGTCCGCTAGGTAATATCAAATGCAAGATGCTGATTACCTATCTGTGAAAAGCATTTTAGCAGAATGGCAAATTCTCCCAAGAAAAACCTGAAATACCATCCAGTAATATAAAGGTAATAATTGTTCACAGTTTGTTATATTAGCTAATTTCTGATTTAGGTTATTAACGTCATGAAATATTACTAGTCCCCGGCCCAAGTAACACCATGGCAATAGCATATTAGCTTATATTTTTCAGTTGACTCTTTCCTCAGAAGGGTACGCCTGAGGTAGTAACTTATTAAAGCAAACCATTTTTCAGTTTTATCAATCCAGATTTTCATTATCTAAATCCAAAAAACAAAAGCTAAGTCTGTGTCACAAATTAAATATAAAATATTTCCTTCAATACATGGAAGTTTCACAAAATATTGGCCCAAATCAGGCAGATCCATATAAAAACAGATGATCCATGGGAATCTAATACCTGTTAATTCATAGGAGACACTTCAGCATAACAAGTTTTTTTGTTTGATTGCTAGAAAGGGAGTCTTTCATATTCATGTCTTTAAGCACATAAAAACACAGCTTACAAGGACAGAGAATAAACTGCTGCAGTATGATAAAGCTTGTGCATAAATATATGAATAAGTACACTTGTGTGTTAGCATGAATGTGAGAAATTCTGTCTTGTCCCCTACTTTTCAGGCTCTTTTCCTAGACAGTCCCACTCGCTAGAAACAGTGCAGAGTCTTATTGTCAGCTTGTGATTCTGAGTCAACGCATACTGTGCCACCATCTTAAACTGTGTAGATGGAATGGGGGGGGGGAGGTAAGACTGATTCTGTAAATTCTTGCAAGAGCTGTCAAAACTCTCCAGTGAAAGCTGTATGCATTTGTGGTCTGAGTATCTGCTTGCAAGTAGTATCAGCAGAACCTGAATCTAATTTTGACTTTCTGAAAACTCATGAAAACTACTGCCGTGAGTTTAAGATTTGTGAAATAATGCAATTTGTGTCTGCCCCAAAGAGAATCTCTGAGGCTGCCTGAAAAGTAGAAGTGAACACTCCCTATTATAGTCAAAGGTAAGAAGAGTCTCAGTTCGCAGTAAGTCTTTTGTTTCAAGAAATTCAAAGCATACAAGTTCATCAAGTGCAACATATGGTAAGTCAGTTGCAAAGACTGAATTCTGTGCAAATGTGACCATAGATTTGCTCTAGATCTCTAATACCAAGAGAGCAAGTAAGACAAAACAATTCAAACCACTCCCCAAAGCACAATCTTGACTGGAAAACATGCAAGAAAGTACCATCCACACAAAGACATTGCACCGATCTGAAAATGTACACTGAAAATGTATTTTCAATGTCTTAAATGTTGCTTCCAGGCAGTATTTTCAACTCAGAGTTTACTACTTTTGCTTCAGTTCATTAAATAAATACCACACTGTACATAACTGGTTCATATTTACAATTCATGAAAACATGCTAATGAAACATCAAACAACTGACAATTCTACTGCATAATGAGTAACACACCAGGGTGATCCAAATTGGTAGTGCTTTAACATAATGAAGTCAATACATTAGCACTACTATTCACTTTTATTGGTGAAAAATAGCTAAAACTTGACTATTTCAGGTCAAATCACTTAAAAGCTTTTAATTGACATGTACTTTTCATGCCAGCAAAGTCTCTATACTCCTCTTTCCCTTTCTTATCCTCTGTTCATTTTGTCTATTTCCATATACTACATTAATGGAAACAACTTCTAGATTTTATGTACTATAGTCCTGTTGTTTCCCTCTGTGCTCCAAAACAACACCGTGCAGTACCTTCAATTACACAGTCTATATAACCTCCTTCTTGTTTCAAAATATAAGGCTGGCCTTGGGAGCTCTAAAAACTAACAATAAATGACACAGTTGGAAGCAGTTTTGTATTCCTGTAGGGTATATGGGTGCACAAGGAAAAAAAACTAAAAGTCCCTTCTGTTTAGTCGTCATGATCTGCAAGCTCTATCAGTTCTTTAATGGAGACTAAAAAATAAGCACTATTCTGTGGTCAGTTGCCCCTGCCTCCCAAAATCAGGTGGAAAGAATTTTTGGAATCATCAAGGAGGAAATATATGGATGGCTAAAAATAAAACAAGCAATTTTGTTACCTACAGTTTCATGTTGTTGCAGTACTTTGTTTCTGTTTATCTACACAAAAGATCACATCACCGTGCATTTACAAGATTGGTCCAGGGCATCCAGGATGGTATCATCTTGTCAAGTTAACCCTGAGGGACTTTCTTGTATTTTAAGAAAAGATATTAAGTAGTCTAAATATTCAACAGTCTGTAACAAACTTTTCGTTAAAACAATGGAAGTACGAGCTGGGTGGAATAAAAAAATAACTTGAAAAACATTCACAGGGAAAGATTTACAGGATGCTGTCTGTAATACTTCACAGCTCTGTCACATATCACAAGGTCCCCTACTATGCAACAAAAACGTAAGAAAACATTTAAATATCTGGTGCGTGTGCACTGTGTACCAAAGTTCCTCTCTACGAATTTGGGGGGGGGGGGAAGGGTAGCCGCATTATTGAAGTATCCAAGCACTATAAGGTCTTGGAAATGACATCTATCAGAATACTCCAGAAGTAATGTCAGCCCTTGAGAGTACTTTGGGCAATTTAGTGCTGACTGATGGTTCACAGGCTGTATGTGTGGTTATCTGATATTCCGTTAGGGAAACAGGTTTTTTTGAAGTTGTCTTCTGCAACACATCAATGCAGCTGAGCTTTTAAATTCAGTTATTTTTCTAACTTTCCTCTAGACTGACATTACTGCTGGCATTACAACAAAATGTGTATGACACACCTCTTATAGATCTATGATGACTGAAATAAATCACAGATGATGATTACTATAACAATGTTTTAGTTCTCCTAGATATAGCTTAGTCTATAATAATACAGTATAATGGATTCCAATATGACCTACTGTCATCCAAAAATAGGCAAGAGTAAGTGCATTCACATAATGCATGTAAAGGCCTCTGGCCATCAGAATACTTTGACTGCAACAGATTTCTGTGATTCATTTTCAAAGACTTTTTTGTCAAGATGAAAGATGACTGAATTCTTAAAGTAGTCTCAGCCTGTCAACAACAGCTTCCCAAGTACATACAATCAGGAAAAAAACATTTCTTTGTCAAGAAACATAACCAATTACTTACCTTTGCAAGCACATGATTTTGTGAAGTTTGCGTTGGAATCACAAAATCAGTGAACAATTCAAGTTGGAAAGGACCTCAGGAGGTCTCTAGTCCAACCTTCTACCCCAAGCAAGCTCTAAATTCAGACTAGGTTGCTCTGGGCTTTGTCTAGTCAGGTACTGAAACCCTGTAACGATGGAGGATCCACAACCTCTCTGGGCAACCTGCTCCAAAGCTTAATCATCCTCTTGCATAATTTCCAATATAGAAGAACGAATATCAGGCTGCGTAGTCAATTTTAATCACTCACAAGGAACAATCACCAAGTCATATCATGAAATATCACAAAAAAGCATCAAGAAGCTCTGGGGTAAACCTATTCAGGTCTGTCCTGCTACTACTTTTTCCTCACAGTGTTACACCAGAATGTTGACTATAGCTGAGTACAGTCAGATTGGGGAAAGTATTAAGTAATGATTTACTGAAAAAATGTTACACATTTTTATGAAATTTTTTTTAGCACTGTGACATTTATTCTGATGGGGAAGTATATAATTGCATTTTAAAAGTAAGCTGTGACAATTATTTTGTTCTTGTTATTTGTAAATGAAAGTAAATAAAGTTGTTCAGTATCTCAAATATATCTGAGTAAAACAGACTTTAATTCACAGTTTGAAAAATTACAATTACTCTTACACAAACAAAAATTACATGGTAGAGCCTGGATTGAATTAATTTTAAAATTTCAGGGTGGGGGGAGGAATCAATAAATAATCTTTAATGTAACAAGTTGAAATAGGAACAACATTGTGTGGACATTGCAACACTGTGCCAGTTACCATGGTGTAGTCTCTGGTGAAATGTATTTCCAATTTTCAAAGTTGAAAGACCTTCAATACTGGTAATTAAAAGATCCTCTAATGCCTAAAACCCTAAATACCCAAGGAATAAAATAAGATTAAACAATTTTCACTGGCTTGGCATACAGCCAGCATTGCAAAAAACATACTGGGACACTAGCACAGAACACAGTTTAGCCTCATTTACCCACACCCTCTGGGAAGTTTAACTGCCAAACAGCAACCGGGACTTGTTTCCACAGTTCACTGGTTGAAACAGGCCAAAATTATGCCAGGGATCTTCCTAACAGTCTGCTAGTACAAAGAGTCATGTTCCGACACCCAGGAACACTGCTAAGTACATCTGAGATATTAAAAAAATATATGTGTGTGTGTATATGTATATATATAAAATGTGTGTATATGTATACACACGTACGTATACATACACACATATACACGTGTGTATATATATATTTTTTCAGCTCTGTGCTATTTACTTGTTTTGTTCTCACTTGTCTCAGTGCAACTGAAAATGCACACTCTAAATCCTTTTCTATGTCTAAATTGGATAAATGAACTGATAGATACTAATTAATATCCTCAACGGCACAAATAAATTTGATTTCAATCAGTTAAAAGACTCAGTAGAGCAGATCACCAATCACCATTAGCTCAAGTCTTCTCTTTTAATACAATAAGCAACCTCTAAATTCTGAAAAATTACAGTGGAAATCAAATGTGATAACTGAGTTCATGAAGTAATCTTCTTCAAAGCACAAATATTTTAATGGGTTCAAAGACAAAATATATTGAAGCATATTTAATTTTATTTCCATATTTGTCTTCTTTCACAACAGACGATTGAAAAGCCACACAAAAACAGAACTGCTGTGTTTTATCTGCTGAATGCCTACTTGAAAGCAAAAAAAAAGAAATTACTTGCCTGCAATTTCTATTTCTATAATATTAACGCCCACAGGATGGCACTGGTTAAGAACTTACCTTTTCATCACAAAGGAGACTATGAATGCTCTTTTACTGACCCCTTTTCTTTTTATCAAGACTTTCTACACAGTAAAGTATCACCACACAGACCACCAATACAAAAGTATCTGGTCCTTGGACCAGACTTCCAAAGCTACATAGATCAAACATATTTTATGTTTGAATTAGGTTAACGTTAAATACAAAGTTGGAAGAGTTTCTAAAGAGAGCTTCACTCATGTTCAGCTGTAAACATATCCCTACTTCCTCCTCCTCCTCCACCTCACAATCTCAATCCCCCCAAACCATTTTCTCACTTACTCTTCATTCTTACCGATTATCCCTGCCTCTCCGAATGAGGACTTAGTCCATACCACGTTTCCCACTTCACCAACACAGATTTACCACCTCCATACCTCTTGACTCTTCCCCAGTTTCTAGGCTGTAAGTGTAGATCTTCAAAAGCACTTCTGAGCACACTGAGTAGTGAGGGACTGCTACTATGGACAGCAAGGGAAAATTTTAACTGGGATGACCGCTGATGTAGTCAATTATGTTTCCGCTTATGTCACATGCTTTTATACCTGCAGAGTCATTATCTGCCATTGCTGCCATAAAACAATATGCCTTTTATCCTACTATCCACACCACGTGGTTACAGTCAGAAAAGATCTTTGTGGCATATATGTAAGGAAGAGAACTACTATATGTAAGTTGAGGTCATTTTAAAGGTTTACTGGTACAAGGAGATTGTATAGCATATGCTGGACTCCTCACTTGCACTGCTGAAGGTAGTAAGCAGGAAGTGGCAAGTGGTAAGCTAAGACATAACTTAGACAGGCAGAAATGCTGAAAGAGCTTGAAAGGATACTCTTTATTGAAAAACTGAATTTTATTTCTTTTCTTTCTTTTTTTTTTAAACCTGCAACATATAACAGGAGATACTTCTTGCATTTTGACACCTGGGTCTTTAACAAGGATAGTTATCCCACATGCATGGGAACAACCTCATTTCCACAAGCAGAGCTGGAGAACAAGTAACAAAAGGGGATGTGAACTGACTACACTGTGGAGGAATAAACAGATCTGTTTGTCAGGGAAAGCCCAAACACCGTGAAGAGGTCCACTTCCTATAATTTGAATTACACGTTTTCACTCTAGCCCATATCTGCCACTGTAGCAGTTAGCCTGAGTTAGGCCTAGTTAACATAGCTGTTAGCCTAGATCCATAATTCTTAATCAACCTTTCATTTTAGAAGACGACAGAATACGACCCACCTCATGTTCCAAACAACAAAATGAACCTTGAGTAGCTGTTGTGTGCTCAAGGAAACAGACACCCAAACTACGCAAACTTACTGCTCAAGCGCAAACGTGTCCAGAAGTGTCCAGAACAGGCAGCCTGAGAGCAGCAGCTACAGCGACAGTGAGTCAGAAAAGCTCAGCACGAGTTGAATGGACCAGGCCCCACGGAGGTGTCCTCGCCCCCATCCTGCGGCTAACAAAACTAAGGGATATTCAGGAATATTCTATGGATCCCAGGGGAGGAGACGCGCCGGGGCACCCCATGGCCCCTGCACCTGGCCTACACCTATAGCGCAGCTGCAGCCCCACACCAGCCCCCCCAGCTTCTCTCCTGGACGACACCGTCTCTCCCACAGAGCGGGGAAGTCCTGTAATTCATAGAATTGCCTATATCTGGGACTAAAGCGTTTTTATATCTGAAAGCTTTTAGTCTCCTTGGTCTTAAACCACGACAGCCATAGCCTCACTTTAAGGTATCTCAGAAATATTCTGACAAACCTGTCATGAAGAAAGGAATAAAGAAAGAAAGAAACAGACAAAAAAAATCCCCCCCCATACAAAAATTCATATCCCTTATTTTTCAGCCAATGATATGCTTCATGAAACAGTCTACTCTAGCAAGAACTTACAGTTTTCTAATCCGACTTTCTTTTTTTTTTAAAGGAATTACATTTTTCTAAACTATCTTTTTTGCTTAATATGTCTGTCTTGTTTATCTCTACAACAGTATCCACATTTTTGATCAGTCTCTTCTTTGAGGCTTCTGCAGCATATCACTAGTGACTACTTTACTGGCTTTCTCTGAGGTTTTATTGTTCCATCTGGCATTTTAATTACAGATCTAGTATCAATTTTACATACTTGCTGAAGGGGAATTGGAGGGGGGGGACTTTAAATACTGAACTGACTTCCCTGCAAAATCCTAGCTTTTGCTTATTAAACTCTTTGAGTAACCATACGAGCATAAATTCCCTCACAACATGCATACATATACATACATATATATAAAAATATGTGTATTCATATATAAATTAAAAATGTACACTCTCCAAAAAAGGCAATACTCGACATGCCTTGCTATGGGAAAAGTGCACCAACATTTTCAGTAAAATCCAACCATGTGTTTATAACTTTCTACATGAAGCATTATATTTGATGAATCATGTCACATTGTTTCAGTCATCATGTACTGTTACATTATCCACTATGATTTGACAGGTATAATTTGACAAAGTATAAGAGGTAATATGTCACACAAAAAATTTAAATGCATAGGAGAACATTTCTTGCCAAAAACCAATGTTCTGCCCCCCCACCCCCGCCAAGTCTCTTTAATTACATATTTTAAAAACAACATCAAAAACAAGTCCATAGTTGGGTAATTTCTGTATCTACTAATGACATGAAAAATTATAGCTCTGAAAGCTTCAAGTAAAATTTTTATGTTACCATACTCTATTCCTCAATGTATTAGTTACGTACTATCGCTAGAATAAGAAATAAGTGCACTACTCTAAAAAGTCAAGTGGTTGCCTGTTCACCTTTAAACTTTTTTCCATCATCCATGGGCACTTCCAAATTCAGAAGAATTGTATAATTAATTTACTGTCCAAAGCTGCTTGAAAAGTGACACACTATAGATATTGCCGTGTACTGAAAAGTCGCATTTATTCCCTTCTGGTAAAATACTAGATCATTAACAGACTCTTGTTCACCTCTGACCATCACATAAGGAAATGAACGCTACTTTGCGTTAAGTATTTACTTCAAGATTGATCAGTTAGGATCAAGGAAAGGATCTCCCACGTGCCTCCATTACGTATGAGGCTTCAAAAATGAGTTATCACTAAATGTTTCTCTGGAAATCTTTTTGATTGCCATCATGCAGCTACAGATTTATCTACATCATCAAAGCAAAGCAATATCAAATCCCCAACTTCCTCTCTCTCAATATATTAGTGTTTTATCAACCTTGCAGACACTCATCACCACCACCACCACCACGCTCTGCATTCACTCCTCCAGTTGGCCCTAATCCCGCAACCTATTCCATAGCTGTTCCTATAGACTAAATGAAATAGTTTATGACCGAGACTGCTGTATGATTTCTCAGAAGAGAGCAGAAAATGACATGCAACTAAAACGCATTAGGTTTGCTGAATTTTCTACACTGGATAAGCAGATTTACCAATCCAAGCACAGAAGAGGAAAGGGAGCAAGGACTTCAACTCTCCTTAAACGTGAATTATGGACACAATTGCAGATACTTATGCCAACATACAGATGAATTTGACAAGACCCTCTAGAGTTTTAAATCCTCTGAACAGTGAATCTAATGGGCAGTATGCACTTTCTTTCAGGCATCAGAATTAAAATGAGAAATATGCAAGTAGGGATATATTCACCTTACTGAACTAGTTGGAAAATAAAAAAAATTAATGATTTTTTTTGGTCTATGTCCTGTTCACAGATTATCAGTTTTAATAACTGAAGCAAATGCATGATCCACTTTTCTTTCCATTGCCTCAAACCATTTTAAAGATCACATGGAATGAAATAAACACTGTGAAATAATTTTTATTCTCCAGCAATAATTACTTTCAAGTTTACTTTCAAGTTGTAGAAATACATGAGAGGGAACAAAAATAAATATAAAAATATAAAAATATAAAATATAAAAATAAAAAACCCACCATGCACAGGCTGGTCATCTGAAAAGTACTACAAGAGTATTCAGTTTTCTCAAGGAATGGAGGTAAATTAAAGTAACATTGCCATTGTCAAACTGACTTGTAAGTTCTCTTAGTCACAAATAGCGCAAAGAATAGGACAGTGCCCTAATGAAAACAACTTTCAGGCATCTGTGATCTTCTGTTTGCCCAGAGTTACAAGTACATGTGCTCTAACACAGCTGTTTGGCAGCACTAGTCTAACACAACCACAGCTTTTCTTTAGAGACTATAAAGTTTTTAAGCACAAGATACAGCTGAACATCACACCCACAGAGATGTGAAGGTTTTCTCACCTGTGGTTAGAAGCGACAAATGCATAGGAACAATGATCCTAACTTCAGGCATGCTTTTCTGCTCCCCATACAGCATACAATTATTATAAGTAGCTTGTTAAGAATGCCTGTGGTTAAGTAAGTCAAACCACATTTTATGTTCCTGATAATACAGCCTAGCATAAAAGGAAGAGTTAGTATCAAACATCTAAAGTAACTAAAATCAGTAATACCTTTCCTTTCAATTGCCCCCTGCCCCGCTCCCCCACCCCGTGGATAAGACTTTATAGATCTAGAACCCTAAGGCTTCTAAGAGTTACATGAGGAAATAAATAAAAAAACAGGGGGAAAATTGAGGATCAAGCTAAAATTGCATTACAGAAGAAGACAAATTGCAATAAGTCACAAAAACCATCCTAAACCATTATCAACACGTAATTCATATCACCAACACTATCAGATTTTACTAAATCTTAGGTGACTCACCATCTCATAGCTGTCAGTCATAACATGGGAACACACAGCACACAGCAGAATTTCACAAACTGCATCAGCATGAATCCTTCAAATTCCTTATTTTTACTAAACCCATTACTGTTGTATTTTGAGAAAACTTTAACCGTAAAAAGCATATGTATAAGCAATATGAAATGCATGGGGATATTAAAAACATTTTCCTACCTTTAACGTTTCTCAATGTTTTACAGGTCTAAATAAGTTAAACTTCACTAACACTTGCCATACAATATTTGAATTAGCCCTAACCAAAAAGTTGATCTCTTAGAAGTTTATAATAAGCAACTCTTGGCCTGTGTTAGAACACTCATGGCTGATAATGTTTCTTTAAAGAATCTTTAAAAACCTCCAATTCAGCTTTTTTTTGACACTTCTGAGTAAGTTACCTGATGATTTCACAGTTGCCAGAGCTGAGAAACAATTTTTTTTTAAAAAACATTAGTAGAAACTCGACACAGTCACATTTTGAAGGAGAATCAGAGTATGGAAGCAGGCTATTAATTTATCTCCTATTATCACTTGGAATTTCTTTTTTACTATTCATACTGATTATCACTTGTTCTGCTTAGTCCACACTCATCAAAATAAATTCATAACTATATGACTGAAAACACCATTTTCTGATGTACAGCTAAGTTACTGATCAGTTGATCAGTAATCCAGCAGCAACATTTTAAATCAGAAGTCTCAATTAAGTGTTTAATTTAGATGTAACTAGATGTTTACTGTACAATATGTTTTTTAAATAATCACACATGAGCAAAGCTCCTTTGTTTAGGTTACTTGGGCTTTTTACCTCACCTAAGTGGGATTAATTACTTGACTGTGATTCTCATAGTTGGCTCCCTGAATACAAGCCACTACCTAAAATCATTATCTGAACCTCTCTAAGAATGAGGAGGCGCAGAAAATAAGTTATAATCCTTTGACACTCCAACCCTTCTTCATTCTGTGGTCTCTTAGCAGTGAGAAAGCATTTTTTGTTATACATGTTATTAGGAAAATTTTAGTTATATGTATTATCAGTAAATAAAACCAAAATTATGAAGCAGTTACGGTTACAACCTTGAAATACAGACTGGAACAGTAGACCATCCGAGGAGCACCGCCCTCTTTAAAAGCAATACAACCAAAACACTTACTAGCACTAGTAGCATATAAGGCAAATTAAGTCAGAACCTTCATTTTGCCTTTCTAAGGATGCCAGGCTTCCAGCACCTTTATTAACTTCCTTCTACAAAGGAATATATTCTTTTGCCCAACTGCTTGTTAAAACTAAAAATGCAGGGTTTTGTTTTGTTTTGAAGTGCAGTGCTAGAAAACAGACTTCCATGGAGGTACCAAATAAAACTGTTACTTATTTACCACTGAATTAATTTTCCCACCACGCGTACCCACATACATTGCAGACCAAAAAGCCATTTACAGTAACAAGCTCTGTCTCTAGCATGTCAACATGCTAGAGACAATGTCTGTTGACATACAAACATCACTGGTGTGACAAAACCGAAAATGTGATAAAAGCACAAGAATAATTTTCACAAAAGCACAAGAATAATTTTCACAATGAACAACACTAAGGCTATCTTAAATGCATAATGTATTTCTATAAACAGTTCATTAAAACTACTTTATTCTTCCAATAAAGCTATCACATAACTTATAGCCTACCATACAATTGCTGTGGAATCTGGTGACCTCAAACCTAGACTCACAATTTAGCTTTTCATGAAGGACACAGTAATAAACTAACACGCGAGTTAGTTCTGTACATAGCATCACTTCATGATAAAAAGTTCTCCAAAACTGAGGTGAATAAATGAAATACTGTTTACAAACTGTTCAACTTTGCCACGTAAGGTTTCTAGAGTATTTACTGACTGAAGTGTATTCATCCTGACGCAGGATGAGCTTATACATGAATAAGACCTGGCCATTACTATTATGGACTTCTCCTGATGTAGTTTTCCCAAGATGTAAATGTTTGCAACATGTGGCTGTAAATATTAGTAAAGATTTAGCAGATGAGAGATGGGGGAGGGGAACGTTCACGGTTTGGCAAGGATTCCTTATCTTTCCCACCTTCAACCCACAAGCCTCTACCAGCACCTCTTTCTCAGCCTTCCCTAGTCTTTTTCACGTAAGCCCCCAAAGCCACCCCAAGGCTTCTCCTGCCTCGCAATGAGAGAAGCTTGCCCTACTGGGGAGCGCCCAGTCTCCCTAGGGCAGTTCACCCGAACTGCTCAGCTCTGCACGGCTGCCCTGGGGGGCTACTGGCGATGAGCGTTCAGCGATGCTCTCGCACTGACCACTGCAACCGAAAGAACCTACTGCATTAGTCACAATGAAATACCAGCACAAGGGATATTTGCAAAAGAACCTCTAATACGATACTAAATTGCTCCACATAGATGTTCTCAGAACTACTTTCTGAATATAAAAATAACATTTATAGAGCAGTAAGAAAATGCATTTCTAGACCTGAAAGCTAAACATATTAGATAAAAGCTA
The DNA here is from genome assembly GCF_036417845.1 of Apteryx mantelli. Lineage (NCBI taxonomy): Eukaryota > Metazoa > Chordata > Aves > Apterygiformes > Apterygidae > Apteryx > Apteryx mantelli. Next base: position 9,086,163 of record NC_089990.1, on the reverse strand, counting down.
AACAGGTGATGTATCTAAGTTCCAAAATCCTTTGTTTCTACTACTTACAACACTATTCCAGTAATCATAACAAACAAACGCAAAAAAAAAAAAAAAAAAAAAAAAAAAGAAAAAAATCCATCCTTATCTCTGGAGAAAAGATTCCTTTAATCTTAGCTTCTTTTGTATTTGGCATAGTCCTGGCCACTGTTTGAGCTCTGCAAGTTATTTGAGCACACAACTAGACTCAAGATTAATTCTGATTTTTTTTCCTGAATTTTGCCCTTCATGACTTGTATCAATTGCCAATGATTGTCTAGAGTCATTACCTTCCTTTTATGTCCATTCTAGAAAAATTCCTATGTAAATAAAATCAAATATTTATGTAGAAAATGTGCTAAGTATTATAATATCATCACACCAGCACAGTAATTTTAAGACGTAACAGTGTAGTATAATGCTATGGTCTCTTTAGTAAGAGATCATAACTAAGCCTCCTCTTAGAAAATAAAATAATAGATAGAAAAGACAAAGAGACTCGCACAAGAAGAAGAAAAGATTTATCCAAATCTTATTATCCTGTGCTCTGTAACTTAAAAAGAGCTCTTCTAGAACAGAGCTGTCTTTGCTCAAGTTTTAATCCTTCATGATTTTCACAAGTTTATTTATGGATCTAACCTGGGATCCAAACTGCTTGCATTTCAGATGCTTCTATACATGCTTAGAATCTCAATTTAAGGACTTTCCACTAAAAGCCTGGGAACAAAAAAAAGGCTGATGTTATTTCTGGAAAGCTGAGGCAACATACATGAAGATAAGGCATTTAACTATAGCTGTATGTTATCTCAATACAGAAATCCATGAAGTCATTAGAAAACAATGTAAAATTGATTTCCAAGCAGTTAAGAGTAAATTTGAGAAGGACATTAAATACAAGAGGAACTCAGACCTCTCTCTACATTGGAATATTACCGGTTTCTAACTCGTAATTTATCAAAAAACTCATTACATACATTTTTTGCTGTTGTTTTGGGAGGGGGTTTAGTAGCTCTATTTCAAATCGGCCAATTAACATATTTAAGTATTAGCATAATTCATCCACCAGATGGCACTGCAGGATTTTACAATTAGTGAGACTGAGAAAGCAGGAGAGATTAAGAACTACTATAAAATAAAAGGAACAAACACGCAAGACTCCAGCAGGTGCTGTTTTATTTATTTATGAATTTGTCTTGGCACCCATCCCCATCCACTCAGTAGCCTACTTCAGTATAATTAACTTTTGAGACATAGCAGAAACCTTTCAAGATGAAATGACCCAGTAAGATAAATCCTGTATATTCCAAAGTCAACAGCATGTCAAGACTATATGGCTGATTTTACCTATGTCCTTTCTTAAATGTTCCTCAGTGCTATCCTCATCTCTTTCAAAGTACAACTATTACACTCGGGTAGGAATCAGAAAAAATGGCCCATCTATGCAGTTTACAACAGCTAGTTACCAGCATTTAATTTTACCTTCAAGCATTTTTTAGCTAAAAATAAAAAAAAAGCAAATACCCTTCCTTCTTAAGGGAGTAAATCTTAGAAATATAGTACAACACATACAGTCCACATAAGTGTTTAGACTGCTTTAATTTTATCCTTTACAGCAAACAACTCCCTTTTAAGGTATAAATTCCCTTTTAAGATTATGCAGAAAACTCACTCTGTTTACATTATTTCCCAAGTTCAAAAGTTCTAAGGATGCAGCTAGGTTCTTCTTCCCTTTTTTTTTTCTCTCCCTTCTAAATCTGCATGCAGAGGAACTATTTTCCCAAAAAAGCATGTCCTCAGTGAACCTAGGTCTAACACCCATATTGTTCAGTGATTCTTCCTTAGAGGACCCATATGCCAAGTATTCTTTCAACTTGAACTGGTCCTTCCCAATCAAAGAACATTTACACTCATGACCCATTGATTAGTGTTTCACTGTCTGATATTTAAGCTTTTAATAGCTCTCAGACATCTCCAGGGAGACCATGCTGAAATTCTACTCCTCTTTAATTCCAATATACCATGTCCTATAGGCAAAAGGTATTTGAAGAGGCAGAGAAATATCTATTATTGAACACCACCATGCTTGGCTTCATTAGAGCAAGAACACCAGGATGCAAAAGGAAGTATTAACCCACTTATATTATCCATTCATTCCATCGCAACCACTGAGGACTGAAGACCATCTTTTCTGAATCCAAAACTCTACAGTATGTATTACAAGTCCTGAAGCTAGGCAGCAGCCCAAGACAAAGCTTGATGGCTGCTGAAGGAGGCACAGGAGGGCTTTTGCTTGCACAGAAAAGGAAGAGGACTAGTCAGCACTGCAGAAAAGGAGGGAGTGGAAGTAGGTTGCTGCTGTTCAAGAAATAAGGAGTGACCATTAAAAGGATTCTAAAAAAAAAAAAAAAAAAAAAACCAACAACAGCTGACTCCTGCAACTGGCTTAGACCCACCTATCAAATATATAACAACAACTGGCTAGAATGCTTATACTTAGATTACAGTGCCTAGTGTTAGAATAACAGACCTTTGTAGTGAGCAAATATCAGAAGCTGAACTGTTTGGATATTCTGCACTTTACTCCTACAATATGAGGTTGCTGAAAGTTATTTCCAATTGCCAGAAACTACTCCATGATGAAGTTCCAAAAAACGTGAAGTCCAGAAGTCTAGAACTTTTAAGCTCAAAGCACATCACACCATAAATAACTCACCAATTCAGAAGCCAACAATGATGCAACAGGTTAAATAGAAACTTACTGTCAAAAAATCTTGGATGTTCTCTGCACTGTTCTTCCTGCAGGTTTTCTTTTCATCAAGATTTTTCAAGTAGACACCTTCCTTATCAGAAATGAAGAAAGTTCTTTTTCAACATCAGGGAACAGAAGCAAATCTCCTTCTTGACGATACTGCCACTCTGATGTTATCAAAAACATAGATGTCTGAAGGAGTGTTTATCTGTGGTTTGGGGCTGCTGAAAGCAGAGAGATTTTGGAGAACTGTGCACCTCTCATGACTGACAGCAGCAACTGCTAAATCTCAAAATATAAATTAGAATTTTATTTGTATTACAGAAACTGATTATGCTCAAGCAGGTTCCCACCCACCCCTTGGGATAAAAATTCTTATTTAAATTCCTCTCAGATTTAGATGAAAAGGAAAAGAATTTTAGAACCACACTGGAGACATTTACTCCCAAATTCATCCTCTCCTTTATCTGCCATTGCAAGTCAGCTGCAGCACTAACAAAGTGCTGAATACATCTGGAGCATGACTGTTTAATTTCCTATTTGTAAGCTCTCCTGCAGAAGATGGTATCTCTTAGAGATCACCCTTAACTGTTGTGCCAGCAGTCACTGAAACAGACTCATCATCCTTCCCGGTGAGTACTCAGGTCTCCAAATCCAACCAAATAATTCTCACTACACCTTGTCCAATTTTCTGGCAGTGGGTGAGAGATTATTTTGGCTGCTGCAAAACAGTCACAGGTGCTGCAATAATGCTGAGATATTCATGTACCACCTGCTACAAGTTCTCTTTTTGTTACCTTTACCATATACGCCCTTCTTCCCTCCTATACCTCCTCCAACGATACTTGGAGCTCGCTGCTATAATTATCATTCTCAAATTGGCAACAGGAACATCCTTTCAACTGACGATACCCAGTGAAAAGAACACAAAAGCACTCTTCCCCTCCAACTTCACTCTGGCTGATGAACTGCCACAACCTGGCACAGCATGAGCACAAACCACAGGACTGACTGCAGCCAGCTTTTGTTTTTGTGATTTTTTTCCCCCCCTATTTCATTTTGTTTGACATTTTCTAAACTAGTGTGTTCTTACAAATGAGTGGCCCATGGCAGCTGGCTGCCAACATGAGCCTTCAGTGAGTTATAGCACACACACTATATACAGACAGGCACACACACATACACATGAATGTGCGAAAAATTGAAATGGCAAAGGCTGTTACAAAGGAAAAACGTGTGAAAAATTGAAACGACACAGGCTGCATTAACAGCTTGTCTCACAGTCAAGCTGGAAGAGCTTCTAGCAGTTGTAGCGTTAGAAAGAGGTAATATGATGAAAGGACTGGCTGTTCAGATAACCACACTTTTTCCTAGTTTTCAGGTAGTTTATCAGCATGTGAGGATTGTCAACATAGTAAAATATTTACAAATAGCCAGATACAAGGTTTGGATAGGTTAACACATTACCAAGAGATGATTCCCAGCAATAACTACAACTCTTATTAAAAAATATAGCAGAAAATGCCCAGGAAATGAGATCCATCAACTTCAACATTCTGAAAACAAAAACTTGTGTGTGTGGGGGGGGGGGCATATTTTGAATAGAGCTGCCTACAAAAGAAGGGACAATAATAAATGAAGCGTGAGAAGCACAGCTTTTTAAAAGTGAAAGGAGACAACATCAAGACTCCATATCAGCACTTCCAGCTATTGGGCAACATGTTCCTAGGAGACTGTCCTCTGTCACCCATGGTCACAAATACCCTTTCTCACTAAAGTACAAGACTGCCAAAAGAACAAAGTATGGTGCTGCCCACAGAGAATGATTTGCTCTGCAGTCTTCCTCCAGTGCCAGCAAAGGGTGAGGGATCACTGTCTTCAACTCGTAATCCATGAAAACAGTTGAAGTTTTAGGGGCTTCCTAAGGGTTTGGGGATTTGGGGCAACAATTTATGCCTGGTTTTTGGAGAGACAAATGACAGAGCTCCAAAAGCTGGCACAGATTTGCAGGTCCACAGCACACTTATGAATCACAAGCCAGGCAAAATAATAAGAAATACGCATTATTTTGTTATACAGACTAATGGTTGTCTGAGAAGAATATCCTGGAAAAGGCTTCCAATGTGCTCCTGTCTCCTGTTCTTATACTCCCCCCAGGCTTCCACTATTGTTTGACCTCGGAGACGGGGGGAGGCTGGATGAACCTTCAATTTGACCCAATTTAGCCACTTTTGTGGTTAGTTCCTTGTTTGATTTTCTGCTGCCTGTAAGGTGCATACAGTAACATTAAAATGTAACATCACAAAAAAAATTCATGTTGATAGCCTGATCTATTCCATCAGTGGTAAGGAGAAGGCAAATCCTAGCCCCTCTACTTTCTAAAAGATGCCTTAAAAATTTCTAGTCCCCAGACTTATAGTATAAATAATAATAAATAAAAACATAAACACAGTTTAGGTTCCAAGGTTTATTTCTAAACTCTTAAAACAGAAAACATAAGAGACAGTTGTATTTACTAAGCATGTATATGTTCTAGATATTCTGCTTTTTACGCCATCCATTAATACCTGTGGTAGGGAAAGAAGATGCATAAAACTTTGTCCTGCAAGACCAGCAAAGAGAAAAAGCGAATAAAGGAAAGAAGAATCCATGAGCTTTCTACTCAGGCAGCATGATTCTGTTCATCATACTAATTTTCAGTATTCCCTATTTCTTTTACAACTGTGGACTTCAGAATTTTAACCACCAAATCTTTTCAAAGGTGAGTTTTGCAGTTATTTAGCAGAACTAAAAGTCATCTGCAGTACAGAAAACTATAGCATCTCACTGCAAAATAACTCCAGTAATCTACGCTGCGGCAGAAAATCTGTGATCAGTTCAAAATTAAGTACTTCTTGAAACAGTTTATCTTGTCAACAGAACAGAAAAAAAAAGTCTTTAGGATAGAAAAAGACCAGGCAGAACAGCTAGGTAAGTTCTTACAGTACTAAGAACAACGCTTAACACAGATCTTTTGCTGCCGATGAGCGTATTCACAGCCCATTTCTTCTTTGTTTATGAATGAATTCAAATCTGAATACCGTGGCTGCAATATCAGCCTTGCTATTAACCCACAGTGTAAATTTGGTAATACATTAAACTCTTTGGTGACTGGAACTCTTCCCCTGCTGTGTACAGACTACTACCATGCTTGTGGTAGCAGAAACAGTTATATCACAGAAGTGAGGTGAGAATATTGTTACTGTTGAGGTTAGAATATTGTTAACTATTGAGTTAAAATGTTTCAAACACTAGATAAGAGAGGGAGGGAAGAAGAGAATTTAATTTCTTAATTCAAAGCCAGATGTACAACACACACATGAATGCAGCACAACACAGTGAACAACTGCAGCCTGTCAATTATTATCCCAAAACAGAAAACCAACAAGTGTCTGTAGATTTTAAATCCTCTTGTTAAATTAACATGATCACTTGAAGAAAACATTTTCAGAAAGAAAGAACCTACTTGGATAATCTGGTATCTGTAAGATATCAGCACATCCAAGTCTTTCACTCGTCGTGCTGAAAAGTGAAGATCATATTCTCCAAAAGCTTTAGCCAGAGACTCCCGTCACAACTATAACGCTTATTTCATCTACTTCAGGACTATGCTTATTTTTGGTTTCTAGTTAGTGTATAGTATGGGGTTTTAAATATAAATCTTTGCACAGCTGAAGCTTTGCGTTTTTCAAAACCGTCTCTGAGCCCTATTTAATTATCCTACAAGAGCCAAGCACTCAACCGCGGCTGGCATTCCATTCTACCAAATCAAATGTTTTCATACTGTCTGAAGAAAATAAACCCACCTTAATCCCATGCTCCTGTGATTTTCTGGAGTGAGGGAAATTCTTTTAACTCAGAGACACAAGGGTTAAGAGAAACAGATGGCCCTGTAATAACATGCCCAGTATTACACAGTACATTTTAGTAAATCAAGGCAAATGGAAATATTTGGGGTTGTATTCTGCTTTTCTGCAAACACAGAGAACCAAAGCACAAATGGTAATGACTGAGACAGGGCTTCCTAAAACTCTGTTGAAAATCTACATTTTTTTAATCTAGTAGTATTATCACATCACAGGTGCTCTTTCTGTTCACTTGTATTATCTTGCACACCATAGTTTTGAATTAAAAAAAGCTGTGTAGAATTGCACAAAGAGTAGTGGGATGAGGGTTTGGAATCTAACACAGAATGTTCTTTGTAATCCAGACATTTCTAAGCTACATCAGATCAACTGTCAGGCAGCACTTTAAAGGGATTTCTCAGATATCATTGACATTTTTAGTCAATCTGTATGTTAATGAGGCCACACTGCCACTGATTTACAGTATAAGTAGCCTCTGAATTTAGATGCTCTGGTTTTGCTAAGCAAAGTATTTCCTAACTTGGTAATTCCCCACTTGGCATATGCTGAAAGTATGTATGTGTATAAACATTTCTTAAATTATTTATTTTTATTTAGCAGGGAAACACTGCAGTATCAAAGGCTACCTAAGCTGGAGGGAACGGGACAGGGATGGAGGAAAAAAACAAATCAAACAACAAAAAAAAGCCACACACACTATACACACACTTATAATATTTCTATGTACCACCTGGTACAGAGCAAGGGCATGTGAATAAAAACCAAAATAAAAGAGAGAGAAAATGGCTAAGGGCCTGAAACACGCCAGACTCACTTCTGCAGTTGTCATACACGATGAGACAAGGTTAAAATGAAAGACAAAATAGGCCCTGAAGAAACAGATGTTTCTCATTGGTGTTTTATATGGCACGTGATCATCAGTATGACTTATTTTATAGGAACACCAGATAAGCTTTTTTAACTGGTGGAAAAAAATTGGCAAGAGGCCTCTCCCTGGCACAAGGCTCCACAAAGACAGGAGCACATTGCTGGGCCACATACAACCCGGCAAAACTAACTCATCTGTCCTATAACAGCTCACCAATATAACATTCGGAACAAAAAAGTTAAATTTTTGATGTTTCTGTGTTTCTAATAGACACTTTACTGTTTAAAACAGGTATAACCACATCATAATTAAAGAGAGACCAGTTATACTCTCCGAACTACTTACAGCAGGTCCTATTTACCACCCCAAGCAAAAAACTTGAAGAAAACAACATTCTCCCTACAAGCACCATGGATAGACTGTTCCAAATCTTACAAAAATCGAAGTACATTCCTTAGCTGGTAACTGCATTCTCTGAAACATGGCTGACCATCTCCTTCTGACCTCTTTCGCAGGAACCAGAATTGGACAAACTACAAAGTAAGAGTGAGGACAGCTCATTCTTTACATATTTTTTGCATGCAAATCTAATGCATCATCTTTTTCTTTATTCCCTTTTCTTGAATAAAGCTGGACCTGATATTCTTAGTTCACATTTATCCTGTTGATGTAATATGAAGGAATACACTCAGAAGTCTCAACTACACAGTTTGCTATATGGCATAAAAAAAGTACACAGTGTAAGCATAACTCACCATAGCATAAAGATGCGCAGCTGACAAAGATGTGAAATTCTGAGTTATCTGCTGATAATTACTGCTCACAAGCCACTGAAAATCTCATGATTTCATACATCTCTATTTTTCCCTCCCCTTCATTAATCAGGAATTCCAAAGCAGCACACTTAAAAAAAAACTCCAAAACACTGTCAATAGTTTTTAAAACATAAATCCAATACAAAGCTTTAAATAATTACATTTAGAAAATACTGACATTTAGCCTAAGAAATTCATTGACATTCTGTTAACTTCAGCCATTAAATTAATCATCTGGCTTTGGAAGAATGAAACACAACCACATATTGATCACTAGATTCATTAATGCACTGTGACTCTGAAAAACACCACTATCAAGCACGGTAAGTTACAATAAGGAGTGCTCCCAGAAGGATTAATCTAGCAACACACAAAACTACACTATTTCAGCAGAAGAACATAGCAATTTCCAGCTGTCCATCTGGAAAGCAGCTCTGCAGAGAAGGACCTAGGGATCCTGGCGGGCAAATTGGCCACAAGACAGCAATGTGCCCTTGTGGCAAAAAAGGCCAACAGCATCCTGGGATGCATTAGGAAGAGTGTTGCCAGCAGGCTGAGGAAGGTGATCCTTCCCATCTGCTCTGCACTGGTGAGGCCACACCTGGAGTGCTGGGTCCGTGCCTGGGCTCTCCAGTATGAGAGACGTGGACACAGTAAAACGAGTCCAGTGAAAGGCCACAAAGACGATTAACAGCTTGGAGCACGTGCCATATGAGCAGAAGCAAAGAGTGCTGGGGCTGTTCAGTGTGGACAAGAGAAGGGAGGGAGTAAAGACAACTGAGCCAGACTTCTCAGTGGTACCCAGGGACAAGACAAGAGGCAAGGGCACAAACTGAAACACAGAAAATTCCATTTAAAAACAGATGTTAAAAAAATATAATAATAATAATAATAATAAAACCCACAACCACTGTGAGGATGATTGAGCACTGGAACCACTTGCCTAATGAGGTTCTGGAGGCCCCAACCTTGGAGATATCCACAGCCCAACTGGACAGTCCTGAATAACCTGCTCTAGCTGATCCTGCTTTAGCAGGAGGGTTGGACTAGATGATCTCTAGGGATCCCTTCCGACCCTAACTAGTCAGCAATTCTGTGCGATTCTGTGTAATTGTATAAAATCTATTATTAAAATGATAAACTCCGCATTTCATTTGATTATGTGCATATGTATAATCTAATTCTAGAAAGGTACTAGAAACTTTCAAGAGTTCAACTGCTGAAAACAATCTGCATCTCTTTTACGGTAGAAATACCATTTAACGTTAGACTGAAAGGTGAAAGTGGTTATGCATATAACTTGCATTTGTAGCTATCTTAGGTTTCATTTATTCTTCCCTCATATTATTTCAGAGATTTTAACAGCTAGTTTAAAAGCATTAAAAACAAAACAAACAGTTCTATGATACTAACGGAAAATTCCTTCTAAATTGCATATTCTTTGCTCTGCTTCTGAAAGCATCCTACGTTTTCAGACACCTTGGGGATGTTTCCCATTTAAACGTTAGCTGCACTGAGAGTTCCTTCCCGGAGCGGACTGGGGAAGCGTGGCAGAGCACATACAGGAGGTCCTGCGTTTGTTATTTCCATTACTGAAGCATTCTGCCCTGCCAGCCACCAGAGCAAAAAAGAAACACTTCTTCTTTCAGTTTTTTCTTACAGAAAAATTAACTCATTAAATAGTTGCTACAGGATGATTCAGACAAAGATGGAATAAGCTTTAGTGAAAGGTCTGAATAGTTTGCTTCAACTTCACCTTTTCTACACAAGACATAAAAGGGTTTGGGGAACAAGCAGAGTAGTTTCTCATAACAATTCACTGACACCAGACCTTAGCACCAATATAGGAAGGTAAATCTGCCTCAATAAAACTCTACAGTAAAAATGTCTTTCATATCAGACTGACATCTTCAGAAGGAAGCAGAGCACACCTATTCCACACCAACATTCCATTTACAAGAGAGATCTGTCCAGCATTTGAAATATAGTGTATGCATACTAATTGTGTTTTTCCTTAAATAAATTCAGAGAATAAATTTTAATTTTTATTTGTATCAGAACAATCACCATGCACTTCAGACTAATAAAATGTACCTCTGGTACCTAAAATATATCTAAGATTTGTATTTCCTTTTCACAATTCTATCAACCTGGTTAGTTAAGTCTTACAAAAAAAAAAAAAAAAGCGCATCACTATAGAAGGCTTCTGAAGCATAAACACTCTCTTCTACCAGATGTATGAAAAAATGACATTAAGATCAACCCTTGTGATTTGTGTTTCCCTTAAAGCCCAGTTCCAGTATCAGAAGATTAGAATTAATTAAATAAAGTTTTGGCCCTTTGTTCACAAAAAGTTTGAAAGTATCATCTAAAATAGGAGCTCAAAAACTAGAAAGTCACTAAAATCAATAAAGTGAACTCAAAATGCAATATCCTTCCAAAATTTCAGTTTAGTGTTCAATCTTGTGATTTTGATTTCTGACATGAAGGACTGGGCTTGAAGACTGAACTAGGGCTATGATGCTTGTCCTGAATTTGGGAGAGAGGGAGATACTGTAAAGGAGATAGCTTGAGAAACACATGCACAGACCTTCCAAATTAGAGCCAGAATTACATTTTACCTCCACAGAGTTCAAAAGAAACATAAGCCTTAATCCCATTACTTGCCCATATGAAACACTCCTGCTTTTAAGCTGCTGAGTTATAATTCATGAAAACATCTATACAAGTAATTGCACTGTATCATAGTCCATTTTAACAGATAAACTCAAAATAAAAATCATTTAAAAATTTACATAAGTCACTCCAAATTTCAAAACTATATGAAACAAAGATGACCTACTACCTCATCCAGCCTGTCTTCACAAATTTAGTGGTATACCTCTATATAAAACATTTTTCATGTATTTTCATCTTAGTAAAGTCGTACTCATTAAAGCCACTAGTGAAAGACCTACTTGTAATTCATCTTACACAGTCTTTGTTGTTGTTTTGGTTTTCGTGCATTCAAAAAACCCTAACCAGTCAAAGTTTTCCAAAGTAGTTTGAACTAAAGGATCTTTCATGCCAAAAAAAAAACCAAAAACAAAAACAAAAAACCCTAAAACAGAGTTGAACAGCTGAGCAATAAAATCTGGAAACATTAAAGGAGACAGCAGGAAAAAGATCAACATTCTAGAGGTTTAAAAACATGGCTTAAAGAGGTTAAAAATACACACAACATTTACAGGTATTAACAGAATATACCTCACTTTCCTGTTCTTAATTCTTCTTATAGTGTATAGCACAGATCTTAAATAGCTAGATCTTAAAGCTACAGAATTTCAAGTTATTGGTCAACTATTTTTATTACCAGCTGTCAGAACAACAAAAACAATGTTTGCCCTCTGCATACATAAAAACTGTATTATCTTTTTTAATTTAACTTTTTTAGTCAGCGTTGTCTTCCATCTTCATCCACACTACAAATGCAGCTCTCTACTCAAGAAGTTTGTTCTCCCACATTCTTTACTAGCTTTCCTATAATTCTCTCCTCTCATGATACACTTATTTTCTCTCTAGTCTCTGCTATAAAATTCAAAGCTATTGAGCCCTAATTCAGTACAAGCTTTACTTGTTTTATTACTCTATAAATAAAATAGCATACTCTACCAACATCACTGATGAAGACAGCTTCCTAAGCAGTATCTGAGACATTTGTTATTGAAAAAGCATTATAATGGTTAACAGGTTGGCCTTTCTTTACTAGGCCTTCAGAAATTAAATTAACACCAAGATGGAAATATAACTACTAACACACTTGCATATATGGTCTTATTCCTCCCTCTTTTGTAACTGAAATGAGATTACAGCTCCATTTTCAGACAGGTAGTACTTCTTTGAAATGATTATTAGAAGTTTCAGAAAAGAGACTGAACAGATGCGAAATTTATCTTCTATTTCCTAATGTTTTTTTTTTTGTTTTTTGGGTTTTTTTTTGCTTTATCTTACTTTTTGTCTGAAAGATAAATAGGAAAGCCTGCATTATCTCTGTGTCATGCTGCACTGAATGCATGCAGTATGGTATCATGGACTTCCATACCCCAGACAGCAAATGCACACCATTTTTATGGCACTTGTCCAGACTGTTTTAACATTAATGCATACCTTTTCTTGGTCAAAGTTTTGAACACTGCTAATATTCATGCACAAAAAAAGTCTTGTAGACTATGTTAGAACCCTTCCACCATTCAGAATCTCTTTGGAAATTCAGTGTGGGATGTGCTGTCACTAGAGTCCTCTTCTGAACTTGCCATAGGACTTTTTAAACCTTTGAGACCCATCAGATCAGAATATAGTCCAGTATTTGTCCAATCCGTGTTTAGTACACTCCAGAATACGTATATGCCCCAGAAAGGTCTACAGATTAGTCATTAAAATACCTTTCACTCTAAAGCAGAGTATCGAAGCTACTATGCATGTAAGAAAGCACAACTTGTACATGTCCTCCTAATTCTGATTTCTGTGAGTTGCTAGAAAAGCTCATAGCAATATATGTAACTTCTTTTCTTTTATTCTTCCAGGCAGAAAAAGGTTAGTTCTGATGTATTACACAAGGATATTTTCAGCTTCCTATTTGAAAAAAGCTGGAAGATAATCAGCGAATAGACTCAAATGATTAACCCTTAGTAAGATAAAAATCACCTTAATTTTTACAAAAAAATTTATGGGCTGGCTTTAAGCCATTGCACTGAAAAGGGTGTGGCTATCCGCCTGAGACGTTAGCATTTATTTCTCTGTTTAAAAAAAAAAAAAAAATTTTTTTTTACTTTTCTTCTGTAGTATATATCAAAACAGAAATCTGAAGTCATCCAATCCTTGAGCTTAATCTGAACTCAAGCTAGTGCATATTTACTACCAACTTAAAAATGTGTCTGCAGGTCCAGATGATCACAAGCACCTGGAAACTGGTGGTAAGGAAAAATCGGTATGACAATCCCTTGTAAGAAGGGACAATAGAATAACAATAAACATTCAGAAGGGGGAAAATGAGAAAAATGGCAATTAATGCTGTTTACAGCTTTAAGAAAGAAGTAAAGGCCATGCATAATGCAGCCACAGCCAAAGAATATTCTGAAAAAATAAAAAAACCCTGTTCCTATTGAGTAGCACTTGCTGGGAAAAGCTTTATCATGATAAAATAAGAAAAAGAACTAGTCTTTTTTCCTCACATTAAGATTGTACATGGGATGTTACAGTTTCAGCTCAAAATAATCTCTTTAATAAAGGGTTCATGCTGGGTATTTATTCAGTGCTTTTTTGCTACTGCTAGCTGTTGCTTTATTTATAGATCATTAAGAAAGTACAAAAATAAAAAGCATAAACAGTCCATAAAACCTTTCTAAAAGACAGGGAATTTATCTAAGGCATTTTATCAAGTAATTACTCTTAGAGCAAGTTTTCTTCACTATTTGCGTCCAGTTTTAAATAATTTGATGTAATCTAAAATACAGTTTGTTGATAGCTTCTTTGAGTTTTAATTTAATGATTTTAAGAAACATAAAAAATTTGCAGTGATACAACTAGAAGTATCCCTAAGGCACCAAAATCGCAAAACATTTTTTAGGTTACTCATCTGGTCAGATGAATTGCTGTTTCCCTGCACCACCAGGCAAAAGGCTTAGAGTGATTTGCATAGATATTCTATAAAAATCCATGAAAGGTAAAAATGTATTCAGTGATCTCAACCTTACTACCAGTTTCACAGCTTCCTCCTGTAATTTTTCTTAAAAGCACCTGAATTAAAATATCACAGAGAAGAAACAGCAATAATGCATAGATCATGCTGATCAACTCAGCCCCATGATACGATAAAAATACTAAGAATTTTATCACAGGTATTTTTTCAGATCTAAAGGTAGATTTTTCTACATTTCCCTGCCTATTTTCATTTCGCCTTTTTGATGACAGTCTTTTTGTTCAAGGAATGCTAGATCTCCCAGGAACTCGGCTGAATAGGAGTTTCAAACACCAATGGTACCGATCACACAGCAAAGACTGTGCTGGTGGCATTACAACGATTAAGTGAAGTGTCACACAGAATAGCCTGCTTACAGTGGTACAATGATCTATGGGAAGAGTGACAAAGACAGTTTTGAATTTCAATATACACTAATGCTTTGCGATCCTGACCAGACAGGGAAACTTTCAGAATGGCAAAGCCAGCGGGTACCAACATCCATTTCTGGGAAGCTTGAAAGTGTTGAGCCTAACCTCAATTTTAAAAACAAGATCAGTTTTTAACCTCTCCTCCCCACTAAAGGAAGCTCAGCTTCCTGAAGGGTTTTAAGGAGTCTACATGCTAGACAATTCTTTCATATCAAACCAAACCACACGGTACATTTAACTGAAGTGGAAATACCTATCATTAAACTACTGATGCAAGCTTCTGCAAAATCCCCAGATCTTTACCTTCTAGAGAGTTAATCAGTGAACCTCTCTCAGAAATGGATTTTGAAAGCAACCAGAAAGTGAAGTTAATAACAGGGTCATTTCATAATGCCAGGCTACAAACTCTACACATTTCTGAGTCATAAACACACAGAGATATTCTTAAGTAACAAATCAGAAAACACAGAGGCATTACTAGAGAACGGCAACAATACTGTTAGACTCTACCACCTTCAGCATTTCCTTTCAGGAATTTCAGTGTGGAAAAAAATATTTTTTTAATTAATTCTGTATCTCATAAGCAT
This sequence comes from Apteryx mantelli, assembly GCF_036417845.1. Taxonomy (NCBI): domain Eukaryota; kingdom Metazoa; phylum Chordata; class Aves; order Apterygiformes; family Apterygidae; genus Apteryx; species Apteryx mantelli. The sequence continues at coordinate 9,071,074 of NC_089990.1, read as the reverse complement.
TTTGCAATACAGTGATAAAAAAATATAGCATAACTGCTTTAAAAAAAAAAAGCACTTGCAGTTTTTACTGACACTAAAATTTTGATCAACTTCCTATGAGTTTTCAGCATTGGTGGGAACTTTTCTCTGACACATTACTGCCACAAATGCTTGAGGTTTTTTTTGTTTTATGCAATTTCTGCTGATAGATTATAGACTTTTCACCTGCTACAAGATCAGTGAGACTAAAATGAACAGCTTTAGGGAGCACCAAGTCAGCATCCAATAAATCTGGAGCATACTGGACTTTATGTGCTCACTAACAGAAAAATTCATTTTGCATGATGCAGAAAAAAATTGTTATAGGAGTTACTGATTTAAAAAAAACAAAACAAAACACACTCCTGGTCATGTTTACCCATGCTCCAGATGGATGCTCAGACCCCCATCACCACAGAAGGACATATGTCAAGTTCCACAGACTCCTATAAAATGTCATTCCTTAAGAAATGATGCAGTATCCCATCTTGGGTAACATTTTGTAGAATCATAAGGTAAGTTTTTAGCTTCATCTTCAGCAACAAGATGAGTTACTATAATTTCTGCAACCTTAATTAATCAGAAAACATTCAAAAACCATTTTCCAAATAAATACACCAGCCCTACAAGTGTTTTTCTCCAGGTGCATGCTTTAAATCCACACATGTAAGACTTCCTCATGTGAATAATGACCCAGCAACTACTACAGCAACTTCTTTTATAAGAAAAGTTTTCCTTCACAGAAATTCGATTAAAAATAAAAAAGTGGAAAGCATTTATCAATGGGAAGTTAATATTGGTAAATGTATAGTATGTACAATATTAATACACGTGTTGAAATGGTGCTAAGATTTCTCTTTATCCCTACAGGACAGTGCTGGAGCACACCAGTTAAAAGCCCTGTTTTAATTAGTCAGTAGAAGCAGTATGCCGAATGTTTAACCAGGGCCGACTGCTGAGCTCTGCACGAGTTCCCCATGCTCGATCCAACTGCACTATTAATCACTATTAGTGATTATTTATATCAAAGAGAGAGACAAGGTTAGAATGCTCCTGAAGTGGTGGGAGCTGTTGAAAAACAGTAATTCCCAGTAACTCCCTACTGACATGGATTAAACATTCGATAACAAATTACCTACATTCAGGTGACATTTCTGTGATTGAAATGTATTTATTCCTACTTCATCACTATTTGACAATGTGCATATAATCTGACTAATCAGAAATGGAAAGCGAGGTGGTGGAGTTGCTCTTTATGTGAGAGAGCAACTGGAATGTATTGAGCTGTGCCTAGGGGTGGATGAAGAGCGAGTCGACAGCTTATGGGTAAGGATCAAAGGGCAGGCTAATAGAGGTGACACTGTTGTGGGTGTTTACTACAGGCCACCTGATCAGGATGAGGAAGTGGATGAGGCCTTCTACAGACAGCTGGAAGTAGCCTCACAATCCCAGGCCCTGGTTCTCATGGGGGACTTCAACCACCCCGATATCTGCTGGAAAGACAACACAGCTAGGCACAAACAGTCCTGGAGATTCCTGCAGAGCATTGGTGACAACTTCTTGACCCAGGTGGTGGAGGAGCCAACAAGGAGAGGTGTGCTGCTGGACCTCGTACTAACAAACAAAGAAGGACTGGTGGAAGATGTGAAGGTTGGGGGCTGCCTTGGCTGCAGTGACCATGAGATGGTGGAGTTCAGGATCCTGCGAGGAGGCAGCAGGGCACCAAGTAGGATCGCAACCCTGGACTTCAGGAGAGCAAACTTTGTCCTCTTCAGGGACCTACTTGGAGGAATCCCATGGGTGAGGGCCCTGGAAGGAAGGAGTGTTCAAGAGAGTTGGTTAATATTCAAACATCACTTCCTCCAGGCTCAAGAGCGGTGCATCCCTATGAGTAGGAAGTCAAGCAAAGGAGGTAGGAGACCTGCATGGATGAGCAAGGAGCTCCTGGCAAAACTCAACCAGAAGAAGGAAGTATACAGAAAGTGGAAAGGGGGACAGGCCACTTGGGAGGAATATAGGAATGTTGTCAGAGTATGCAGGGATGCGACGAGGAAGGCTAAGGCCTGTTTGGAATTAAATCTGGCTAGAGATGTCAAGGACAACAAGAAGGGCTTCTTCAAATACATCAGCAGCAAGAGGAAGACTAGGGAAAATGTGGGCCCTTTGCTGAATGGAGTGGGTGCCCTGGTGACGAAGGATACAGAGAAGGCAGAGTTACTGAATGCCTTCTTTGCTTCAGTCTTTACTGCTCAGGCCAGCCCTCAGGAGCCCCAGACCCTGGAGGCAAGAGAGAAAGTCTGGAGAGAGGAAGACTTTCCCTTGGTGGAGGAGGAGTGGGTTAGAGATCATTTAAGCAAACTTGACACCCACAAATCCATGGGCCCTGATGGGATGCACCCACGAGTGCTGAGGGAGCTGGCGGATGTTATTGCTAAGCCACTCTCCATCATCTTTGAAAGGTCATGGAGAACAGGAGAGGTGCCTGAGGACTGGAAGAAAGCCAATGTCACCCCAGTCTTCAAAAAGGGCAAGAAGGAGGACCCAGGGAACTACAGGCCAGTCAGCCTCACCTCCATCCCTGGAAAGGTGATGGAGCAGCTCATCCTGGAGGCCATCTCCACGCATGTGGAGGAAAAGAAGGTGATCAGGAGTAGTCAGCATGGCTTCACCAAGGGGAAATCATGCCTAACCAATCTGATAGCCTTCTATGATGGAATGACTGGCTGGGTAGATGAGGGGAGAGCCGTGGATGTTGTCTACCTAGACTTCAGCAAGGCTTTTGACACTGTCTCCCATAACATCCTCATAGACAAGCTCAGGAAGTGTGGGCTAGATGAGTGGACAGTGAGGTGGATTGAGACCTGGCTGAATGGCAGAGCTCAGAGAGTTGTGATCAGTGGTACAGAGTCTAGTTGGAGGCCTGTAGCTAGCGGTGTCCCCCAGGGGTCAGTCCTGGGTCCAGTCTTGTTCAACTTCTTCATCAATGACCTGGATGAAGGCACAGAGTGCACCCTCAGCAAGTTTGCTGACGATACAAAACTGGGAGGAGTGGCCGATACGCCAGAGGGCTGTGCTGCCATTCAAAGAGACTTGGACAGGCTGGAGAGGTGGGCAGAGAGGAACCTCATGAAATTCAACAAAGGGAAGTGCAGGGTCCTGCACCTGGGGAGGAATAACCCCATGCACCAGGACAGGTTGGGGGTTGACCTGCTGGAAAGCAGCTCTGCTGAGAAGGACCTGGGAGTGCTGGTGGACACCAAGTTAAGTATGAGGCAGCAATGTGCCCTTGTGGCCAAGAAGGCCAATGGTATCCTGGGCTGCATCAGAAAGAGTGTTGCCAGCAGGTCGAGGGAAGTGATTCTCCCCCTCTACTCAGCCCTGGTGAGGCCACATCTGGAGTACTGCGTCCAGTTCTGGGCTCCCCAGTACAAGAGGGATGTGGCACTACTGGAGCAAGTCCAGCGAAGGGCCACAAAGATGATTAGGGGACTGGAGCATCTCTCTTATGAGGAAAGGCTGAGAGAGCTTGGCCTGTTTAGCTTGGAGAAGAGAAGGCTGAGAGGAGATCTTATCAATGTGTACAAGTATCTGAAGGGAGGGTGTCGAGAGGATGGGGCCAGACTCTTTTCAGTGGTGCCAAGCGACAGGACGCGAGGCAATGGGCACAAACTGAAACACAGACACTTCCATCTGAACATGAGGAAAAACTTTTTCACTGTGAGGGTGACAGAGCACTGGAACAGGTTGCCCCGAGAGGTGGTGGAGTCTCCTTCTCTGGAGATATTCAAAAGCCGCCTGGATGCAATCCTGTGCAATGTGCTCTAGGTGACCCTGGTGGAGCAGGGGGGTTGGACTAGATGATCTCCAGAGGTCCCTTCCAACCTCAGTGATTCTGTGATTCTGTGAAATGTGAGAACTGACACACAAACGAAATCTTTTGATGTATTTCATTCATTTAAACAGTTGTGCCTCACCCTGATAGGCATACAGAAAGATCCGGTGCTTAAATACATTCTTCTTTTTAACATTGTTTGTATTTGTCAGTTGTTCAGTTTAATAAGATTTAATTTAACTTGGGTATATTTGGAAAAGTGTGCGTGTGTGTGTGTATTCTAGTATGGATTCTAGGGTTTTTACATCACAGTATTCTTATGACACTGAAAACCACTGCCAGTAACAGAATTTGGGAGAAAAAAGGAAAAAAAAAAAAGTCACTAGGAATATAAAACTCAAGTCTTAATTCAATCATTTACCTTCAAAATTGTAGTTCATTTTTATGTATAACATGACTTAATTTGATAATCACTGTTTTGGAGTCCAGTTTCTAAAATAAATCACAGTAATGTAAACTATTAAATTAACAAATAAACTCATACAGTCATATAGTGGTTTTCCTATTATATTTTGGGGGGGGATTAGTGAAAAAGAATACCAAGATATTGATTAGAGACGCACTACTTTTTTGTCTACAGTCATTCACAACAACATCATAATCAGAAACTTTACAAGAAAAACGTGTTGCTCATACCCACTTTCAAGTCAGCATTTTTAAAAGAATGAACAATACAGAGGAAATCTTAATATTTCCTAGGCACATTTATCACCATGGTCACTGATTAAACTTGTTTTTTCTGTATCAGTGCTCACTCTGACTGACCTCCCGAGTGAGCAACCAATATTTTGCTAGCACAAATTATCAGCTTCTCTTCTGATGCTTACTGCACGAAGTAACACTTCCCTTACTGCACCTGAATAAACATATTTTTGGAAACCACTTTATGTTTCTTGGCTAAAAAAAATACTATCTCTTGGAAAAAAAAATTGCTAAGATACCTCTTCATGACAATACTCTACTGCACAATCATTCTTTGAAGATACTGCCCTCTCTACTTAAAATATGTTCATCCTTTTATTGAAAAAAGTGTTCAGCTGAGCTTATTAATCTCAATTCTAAAAATTATGTCAGGTTTACTAAAAATGTCAACTGATTAAAAGACAGGACAGAAAATAAAGCTCCACATCAGCTGAAGTACAACCCCAGTGACACAGACATACAGCATTATGCTACATGCAAAAATCTCTTTCAGGTTGTTACTGTTTTTACTGAATACAGATTAATCTTTTTCAAAGCAGAGTCTAAAGACTACAGTGTCTTAGAAATCTTAAACTTTTTTTTTGTTTAGCTTTAATAAAAAAATGCTATAAAGAAAGGGGTAGGGAAATTTCTTTGTATTAGGGAAGAATAGACAAAAGCATAAAAGATGACATATAGCTGCATATTTTGTCTGATCCACCAGTATCCTAGTCAGTCTGGAAAAACAGCTGAGCCCTTCGAATACTCTTACAAGTGATGGAATACAGGAGGGCTCAACTTCTAAAGAGAATACACAATCATTTCATTAATTTTTTTAGAGCTGCATCCTGATCTCCAGAAGTGTTCAATCTAGTTATATTCCTTATATTCCTTCATGAACAGTTATTTTATAGTGTATGCCACAGCCTGCTTAGTGAGTGTCTAGACGTAACACATCTAAAGATCGCAGAGCGGGGGAAGCTTTCAGAGAAATGATAAAAAAAATGGCAACATTAAGGTTTCCCGCAAGCACTAACATTCTTCAAATGGAATAGCGTCAGTATGCTAGTCTCTTACTAAGTTCATAGGAGGCCCTAGACACAAGCAGGTCAGTGTTCAGAATCACCACACCAGCTTTTATTTTGCCTGCTGCTTGAAGGTACTTAATACAAATCTCCACTAGCTGTAGTAGATAAAAAAAATAACTGGAGTACATATGAACTATTTACATGTCATAGATATAATTGGAAAGTGTTAGCAATCCTCAGAACACAGAAGAGCAAGGTAACATTTCAAATACCAGTAAATGCATTTGCAGCTACAAGGAAACACGATAAAAACATAAGATAGTGATGCTGGCCTTAGTACACTCTGGGATATCATGCTTCTATCTTAACTTATTTACATACCAAACCTACAAAGAGCTCCACAAACCTACAAGCTCCCTGGAGAACTCCTCTGAAGCTAAGGGGTGGCTGTGTGCTCAGGATAAGCACAATCAGAAGGATTCAATAAAACAATGAATGAACGTACACAGATAGACAACAACTTCAAGTTTTCAGAAGCTAATTTTACATTAGGTTTCATTTACAGCAAAACATGCACAAGAAAAGACAGAGGAGCAGCATGACAGATGATAACACAAGCTCATCACTTTGTGGCAACAAAGATTACTTTAAATTGAGGTCAGGGCTAAAATGATTTAAGGTTAAAATGATGTCAGACAATGTGTGACTTTTTGAAACCTAAATTTTGGTTTGCTTATCTTTTCAATTATCAACCGTATTGGTTCAGTGCCTACAAAACAGAAATGTATCTATCTTTTTTCTTTGGAAGCTCAAAAAGTGTTGAGTTGTTGCACTGGCAACAGGAAAAGCTTACATGTGACAGACTGCCATCATACATTAGGCAGCACATTTGAACCTCCCAATATTAATCAGCAAATTGTTTTTTAAATTTTCCACAAACCGAATTCAAGTCTGGCTGGTACCAGTGCAAAGTCTTCTTGGATAAAGTGCACACTGAGTATTTCCATTAATTAGAAGTAGGAAAAGCAACAGAAAAACTGATGCAAGGGAAAGACCTCAGGGCAGATAAGCAGTTGTCTTAATATCACACCTGGAGTTTCTTTCTAAGAAGAAATTCTGGAATCCTCTACACCACGTGATTAGACCTCTTCTAGGAACTTCACTGCTTTTGAAACAGAAACCTATGGTATACTCATTTCAAGACTTGAAATCCTATGTAAAGCTATTTAAACAGCTGGGTCCACAGAACTATCTGGAACAGAGTAAGCTGAATTTCATTTCTTCACTAAGCTGCTTCCTATTGGAAGAGCTGCACCTGGAAGAGTCACTGAATTAGAATACAGAGTGCATTGTGACCGTATTTACTTACAACATCAGTACCCAAAATGCATGCATGACTATGTTTCACGAGCAAAAAACCATAACGCTTTCACATGTACAAAGCATATTACTTGCCTCTTGTTTGTGCGCCATAATTGGGTGCTGGGGAAAACGAAAAACTGGACACAGAACAAACAAAGAAGGTTGCTGAAAATTAAGGAATTAAAAAAGTAATTAAAAAGAAAGATACTTTATCTGTGTATGTAAGAGTCCAATTAAAGCTGTGGAATCATGAAAATGGAGCGGTAAAGCTATTAAGTACTTGCACTTTATTGTACTCAGCTCAAACTTAGTGCAGCTCAATTAAATTCTTTTTAATTACTGCAAACCAGTATAAAAAGTATCAATTTGCCACATATTAACTCAATAGCTTAAACTGCGGCCAAAGATCAATGAACAAAAAACAGATGAACAAGTGATAAAATACTACTCTGAACAAATTAGTAAACACCTATAAATGTTTCATTTACAGTAAATGCAGTATCATTTTGGCATTCACAAAACCGAATCAGATAAGCAGATCGGGTAGAACTGAGCAAGCTGACTTCTTCCTTGAAGGAAGGTGGTTCCACCTCTTAAATCTTTCTACTACGCAGATATACAAAAGATTAATTTGTGGATAGTTTTAATTAAAAAGTTAAGAATTGATGATTTACACTTGTCATTTTAATTCCTTAAAGTTGAAGAACTGCTGTAATAGTTCTGTTGAGCAGAAATTCTTGAAACTGCCATACCGAAACAATTAATATAATTTGACAGTTATTCCCATAGCATCACTGTCCAGTACGACCTACTCATCTATCCCCTTCCCCCCTCCAGCTGTTTCAGACAGCTATATTTTTAGTCCAACATATAATGGACCTTTTTTTTTTTTTAAACTTTGTGGCAGATTGTGAAGTATTGATCTGAAGTTACTTCAAGATTTTCTTTATACAAATATACCATAAAGAATAATCTATTTCAACAAATTCAATTATTTAGTGAAGTTCATGGCTTTCATTAAAAATTATAAAATACTTACTGAAGCTGCAGTCTAAGGCAGATAATGCTGTAAGGTTGCTGGATGTGCTAGCCAACAACATTTCTATTAACCTATTCATTGGCAGAAACACAAGAATCAGACGTTTAGGTCACTGACCTACCTGAAAGTAAACACTGCTTCAGAATTTGACATTTTCTACAGTAAATATTAGATTTTGAGCTCAAACTCAGGGAGCATATTAGACAAATCTCTTAAATCCAGGTCCAGGAAAGTGTACGAAGAAGCTGGAAGGCAGATTCACTTACAATTGTACTCAAGCAAAAACCAACCCTCTTCTGTCACTCTGCCACACCTATTAAAAATCACGAATTTTAAGCTAACTGTAGCTCTGAGGAAAAGTCAGTAGCTGGAAAGGCTGCAGTGTGAACTGACTTGGTCTGACTTCTAAAATACTTCTGTAAGGGCAAAACTACAAAAACTCTGCTTATTGGCATGGCAAAGCCCAGAGAAGGAAAAGGAAAGCTCAAGGACAGAACTAGTATGGTATGCTTAATGCTGTTTATACATTTAATACTGTTTTTTTTTTCATGCTGTTTGTTACTGTTATTTATAAGGATACGTGGCTTAAGGAAGGCTTTCCTGTACTATACAGAGCCCAATGAGTACTGTCAGAAGTAAAGCTCTTAACCCTACTAGCAGTCCATCTGCTAGGGCCAAACTGCCAACTCCTCTAGTACTACAGCTGCCATGTCCACAGAGGCCATCATCAATATCCAGCCTGTCACAGCCACAACTGTTAACATCACCTGCCTGCAGTGAGACAGCAAGGCCACAACTATCACTACCAGTCGTTTGTCTTACGGACCACTAACTGTTCCCATTTGCAGTGCTACAGCTGTTAATACCAGTTACTGTCTGGTAATTCTAAAACAAAATGGTGCTGGTGCTACAGCAACTAGGTGCCTATGAAGTACTGAAACCATTATTTATTACAAACAGGCATTAATAAAATCAGTTTTGATATGAGAAACTGTAGATGATGCTGCCAGAAAGAACCAGCCAGTTAGATAACCGATTTTAAGCTACTTCCTTGTGTTTTACTGACTGGGTTTACCAAGCTAAGCTCCCTCCAAGTGAATCTGACCCGCTGCGGAACAACATGCCCCTGAGAGAAGAACCTAACGTACAGAAGATACAATATTCACTTGGCATTTCCCTAGAATTATTCTGAACAGTGTCAGTAAAAACATCTGTGCTTTATTTAAAGCATCACTTCCATAGGTTTTGTCTCCTGCAGAGCTGCAGCAGTGCAAGGAAACACTAGAGTGTTAAGAAGCACTTTATGCACACAGAGCCTAGGCTGTAACTACGAAACGCAGACCAGGATGTTTAAAGACAAATAGAAAAGTTTTTCAGTGAATTAGTAAACAGTCACCTCTATAATAATTTGAAAGGTACTGTATCTCTATATGGGATAGCAATAATAAAGAATATGCACACGTAATATATTGGGGGGGGGATTCAACCTACTTTATAGATACAGGCTACTTTATAGGTAACAGCCAGTAGAAATGAGAATCATGAAATGTTTCCCTATCAAGTCACCAATGAAAATTCAGAAGGACTGAATTTTATATATTCATTAATCATCTTTGAATCTGCACTGTCTACTTCCTACATCTTCTCTCACTGTTCAGAATATTTGTGCATAAAATCCTGTTTGGCCAGAATGCTGATGGAAACATACACTTTTATTAAAAGGTGTCACCAATTTATTTTTCACTTTTGCTGAAGTATGCAACCCAGAAGTCTGATTATGCAAATTATACCCACCAATCCAGTGAACACAAAGAATGTCACAGCATCTGCATGTAAACTCCAAATTCTCAATAGTAAATATTGAGAAACCATTTATAATCTACAAATCATTCTTCAAAATTATTCTGCTAATCATTTAAAATACATCTGAGGTAACTGTAATCTGCCAATAAACAGTTCATCAACAGAAAAAATTATTTTCACTGAATACATTATCCACTGTGAAGTATTCACTCAGAATGAGTCAGTAAGTTTCATGGGGGTTTTTTTGTTTGTTTGTTTTTTACATCACAGTCAAAATGCCAATTATGTGTGGCCAGTGGGAACTATTTTATCAATACCATTTCCAGAATGCCCAAAGCATCTCTTCTTTGTTTCTCTTCCCAGTAATCATTGCTGCCTTCAGCATTTGGTCTGTTGGTTCATATGATTTTTTTTTTTTGGGGGGGGGGGGGGCGCATCTCTAACTGCTGCTCTGTGATTTATTTTTATTCGTCCAAACCTTCTACATAGAGGTCAAAAGAAGAATCAAAGGTCCGGCATGAAGCTATTTGCAAATAACCTTGCTGAAGAAAAACAATGCACATTTGTCAACCTTGTTATTTACTTGAAGTATGTCCACCAACTCTTTTTTTTTTTAATTACTTGCTGATTGCCAGTCAGAGTGCTCTAATAATTATACAGCTTTACAGCTTTTTTGTAAAAGTGCTAATCTTTAAAGTCATTCTAGCCACAAAATTCATTATTAAAAGTTTTATCAGTCTATTACGTAGGAATTATAACAACTATACTTAGTTAGAAACTGCAAAAGTGCCAGGTATTTTTGCACGAATTTAGTTCTTCAAGTATTGACAAAAACTACACATTACAAGGAGAACTAACAAGTAGTCTTTAACAAGAACACATACATCACAATAAGGCAAGCAAAAAAAGCCCCCAAATATTGTAAATAATATGCCGAGGAAAAGAAAAAAAAAGAAAAAGATTTCTCACAGACATTTTATAATTTCGGTGCATCCATGTTTGAGAGTGCATAGCAACAATGACTTTCCTCGATAGCATTTCATATTGTTGTTTAAACATGCTAATTCACAAAATACACCAATTTAATTACATTATACTTAATTATACTTGTATTCCATGACATTTTCTTTAAATCTCAAAATCTCCAGGAGGAAAAAAAGAAAAGAAAAAAAAAAAGATCAAATACAGGAACACAGGTTGCCATTCCCAGAAGTCTTTTTCCATCATCTCCCACTCCACTGTAGCAGAAGCAACATGTTTCTCTACTTCAAGGATACAAAGTTATCAGGTTGGCTTTCTCCCCATCTGGGAACAGTATGGGAGGATAGGCTCAAAAGCTCTAAGTGAAGGGAAAAAAGGAGAACAGATTTCTGCAGGAGAAGTTAAAACAATGTAAGTGCTACTAGGAAGAAAAGAGGACCAGGAGCAGGAAAGCAGTCTAACAAAGGTCATAAAGTTGATCTCTACATGGTAAAGGTTCACTATATTTGCTTAATCATCTATTTGAAGTCATACATCAATTGTTTCTTTTTATTTTTTCCCTGTTACCAGCTTCCTTTCTTAAAAATATTTCCTTAGAAATCAACAATATTGTAGTTATGCTTTTAAAGTTCATTCGTTCTCTCAGCACAAAATTTTGTTACATGCTGCAGCAGCAAGGTATTTGCACTATGTGGTTCTTGTTTTTAACTTCTGCTTGCTGCTAGGGAGCCAGAGAAACCTCAAGAATTTCTACTAAAATGCTATTCCAGGTAACCTTGATAACGTTCAACACTAGCAGCTTCAGAAGACACTGGGGGACATCAGTAAATGTTTCATAAATTTAGCAGCTGAGTTTTCACACCAGGCTGCATTTTTTGTCATGAAACCTGAAAAATCCACACCTGCACAAGATCATCAGTTTCTACTTTCCACTGAGCTACCAGATGAAAATGCTTGTTACACAGCAAGTAATAATGACACAGTTGTCCTTACTGAAGGAATCTTTTCTCAAGAAGCAGAATGACAATCGGAGTAGCTCAGACTTCTGAGAATCCTTTGCAGCAAACGCTTCTAATTGAGGAAAGATCCTCAAGGACAAAAACTATATCCATAATCAACTTTTAAGCTTGCAAGCAGAATGAGAGTGAAGTCCGAATCTGAAATCACATTTATAGCTTTATTTCAAGACCTTTAAAATGTCTGGAAATACAGTTTGAAAAGCTAGTGTCAATTATTTTTCATACAGGAGCAAATTAAAAGCCAACTGGAAAAACCAAAGTCAGAACTGCTTCAGGATGTATTACCTACAGCTGGCAGAGAATGAAATTTCCTTTTCCATATTCCTACTATTACGTACTGTTGCACTACAAAACCGACTGATGTAAAGTGAAAGAAAAGGAAACACCATTTTCACCAACAGTGGTAGAACATTCCTGTAACTTATTACACTCATTGCCTGAATATGTGGAACTGATTCAATACAATTTTGTAACATGGAACCAGGCCAGTTTGGACACAGTTACTTTGAACTAAAGTACTGACCAAAAAAAAAAAAAAATTAAAATAATAATAATAATAATAATAATAATAACAACAACCTCCCAGCAGAAGCACACTTTCTGCGCATAACTCAATGGGATATGACCTCAGGTAACCTCCAAGAATCTATTTTAAAAGGTTTTATGGAAGACAATAAAAATTACACAAGATGCCATGCTCTCTGAAATTCTCAGGGGGGAAAAAAAAGATCACACAAATATTAATTTAAATTAACTGCTATAGCATAAAGTGAACTAACTTCAAAAGCAAGTATCTCAATGATATTCAGCTTGAAATCTTAAAGAAATCCAACTAAGAACTATTCCCTAAGATTAATATGCTAACTATTTCACAAGATTCCCCAGCCTCCTTGGAAAATCAGGATATCAGTTCTACTGGATGCATCTTGTGGAAAGATGTACAAAGAACTGTTCAGAAATTTTAACTTTAATTGTGCAAGTTTAATGAGCATTTTTCCTCAATTTGTTCAATGTTTTCAGGTGTAAGTAACATATACGATTTAGTCAGAAATACAGCATATCCTGCAATAGCACGACCAATATTCCGAATTCTGCACCACAGTATTTTGTGCCGAAAGGCGGCAAATTTTTTTAATCAACTAAAGTTTTATATATAGGATAAAAATAATGCTTATCCTGTTCTGCTGATGCAATTAATAGAGTGATTTCCTTCACTTTTTTGTCCTGAACTGAAATTTCCAAATGATGTTGGATGTGAATAACAGCCAAACTTCTTAGCTTCTTTTGCTGCTTAGAGAACCCTGTCATGATAAGCATGGGTTTTGGAATGGGTTTGCTATCCTAGTCAAGAAATGGAGAGGTTTTTAATCTCTCTCCTTATTTTGGTTAAGACAAAAGTTCCTCTTTCACATTTGGAGAGATTTGTCCTTTTGCCAGGTTCTACATATGTGTGTTTATTATCCAGACTGCATCTTTCAAGAAGTCATCAGAACAAAGACAATATTACTACTTACTGAAAAACAACATTGACAGCCTACCATATTTGCCAATTAAGCACTCACTACACTACTATTTACCTGCATTCATCTATCATATATTCATAAAATGAGAGATCTGGCCAAAAGGAATGAATTTATCTGGATCAAATCACATCCTGATGCCAAGTGGCCAAGTATTTGGCCACTGTAGTATCTACTTTGTTTGCCAGTGTCTGGATTCAAGGAGACCTACAGAAGTTGAGTACAGCTAACAAGGCAGCAATTTCTTTCAAGGGTAAAAGAAAATTTATCAACTTTTATATAATATGCTCCTGCCATTTATATTAGTTCTATGTTAATCCTTTAAAACAGTCTGTTTATTTGCCAAAGTAGAATGATTACTGCAGTAGGACCCTGCTAAAAGCACTACAAAATTCTAGTTAAGGAGACTATGATGCATTTATAAGCTATTATTCAACCAGGTGGATTTGCTAGTATGGATCAGCAACATTCTACTATTGACATATGGCATAGCCTGTTCTGAAATACTGGATACTAACACACTGAAAAAAGGTTCTCTTTTTAATGATCAGAAAATACCATTAAATGTCTAACTCTACAGAGAAGCGAGTGGATTTTGCTACAAAACAGAACTCTCCTTTTCCAACTCCATCATATTACTACATTTCCTGCCAGAGATGACTTCTCACTGGACTCTTAAAAATGCTTCTGAAGAGCAAATATTCATCTTCACGTGTACTAAACTGCACTTAGTTTCAGGTATTTCAATAAAAGACCCCAGGAGGTCTTAAGTTAAACAAAAATACAGTGGCCATAAATTTAGACTGGAAACTGAAAAGACTTTTAATCACTGGACGGACAAGGCCTTGGAAAAGCCTTGCAAGTTCTTTATAAGGGCACAAACTGATTTATTTTCTCTCAGACAAAGCTCATATGCACAGCTGACTAATAGCTAAGAGAAGTTTACTAGAGCTGGAAAGAACTTTTTCAGCCCATGTTTCCAAGTTTCTCCAGCCATTCATTTCGAAACAAAAGTATGGTATGTATGGGCTCCATGAACAATTCACCAACTAAAAACAAATGGATAAGTTTCAAGCATGTGATAAAAATTTAAAAATAATTAATATCTGTCGAGTTTAAAGCACCTTCTTAAAGGAATTTATGATCACATAGCAGCAGCATCCTTTCGCAAAACTGCAAGAACACCCTGTTACTGTAAGACAGGTCTTGAGCATGTTGACAGAGCTGGAATCACAGTAAACAGGAAGCAGGAGAGAGGACAGAAGTTCTGCCTAGGGCACGATAACAGGGTCTCTTGAGCAAAACTAAGAGAAGTTATCATTCATTCAAAATACTTTACTTCAGGGTTCTGTCCTTTGTTTGCATTTAGACACAATGTATAAACTTTACTGATGATTAACAAGTGTATCTTTTTGTCCTTAAACCTCATCTGATGTTTACTTGGAGTAATTTGATGCACAAAAACCACACGACGCCTTCAAGAATGACACATTTATTACTTAGGGATGGCCTTACAAACCCCTGGAGTGACTATCACCTATTGGCTGTGAAGTTTCTACGACACTACAGGGCAATTGACCTAGGATGCAAGAGTCTGTTTGAAGGGAGGTAAAGTGGTCAAGCTGCAGAGTGACATCTCGTTAGACGAGTACTCAGCTGAGCTTCTTGGGCAACAAAAAACTGCTCAAGACCTAGAGATGATCATGAACGCCAACATATGGGGGAAAAAAAAAAAAAAAAAGGACAGGAACAGTGGGGAAAGTAACAGGAAAACAAAACTGAAATACACATCTGAGAACAGGGGAGAACAACAGCAGGTAAGAAATCAGCAGTTTGCCCACCCCTTTTATTTTATTAAGCTCAATAGCTATAGGCTCATTAGGAATTTAACAGTTGACTTATGAGAAGACCCTTCAGGCATCTACTGATTCAAAATATGTCCTGCACTTTAGAAGGATATATAAGTAACATCTTGACACATTAAAAATCAGACTCAGTTCATACCTCACCAAAAATCCAAATCCTTCCACCAAAATCACAGAACGAAAGAGACCACAATATGGGTCCTGTTGATTATCAGACAATTCAAATGAATCTCAGCCCTATCCATGGGGATTACTGATTCTTCACTATATGTATAGTTAAAACAAAATTATGAACTCATAAGGAACATTAGACAGATGGTTTTTGTGTATTTTGTACTGGTCAAAAACAATCACAAAAAAATGAAGCTATCCACTATAGCCTGAAACATGAGAAGCCAGCTAATAAAAATCTTCAATATGCTTTGGGCTAATTTGTAAGTCTATGAATATGGTCCAGCACTTAGTCCTAAAATTTTACAAATGATGGCATTTGTTATTATAATGTAAAACAAACTATACATCATTGTCTCAACTAAATTATTAAGATGACAGAACCAACTTCTGAATATATCGCCACAATAGCTTTGAATTTACCTTTCTTTCTTCAAAAAAAGAAAAGATGCAATAAAATCACAGTGTTAGGCAAAGCATTTCTGCAGTTTTATACTAGAGCCATGAAAACGATTTTGTCCTAAAAAGCGTAGGTGTCCTAAATTGATGTTCTGATAGCAACCCATATGAGAAGCAAGAAAACAAAAATACTGAATTCCAGGTTAGTTGGATGTTGTTGAATCCATTCATTTTCAGGATCCACCTCATTTTCATGAGGTTCTGATGGTGATGAGAAATTCCAGCACTGTAACCTATATGGAAAAGGAAAGAAGGAAACAACCAGTTGGATCAAGGGGGAAAAAAAAAAGTAGCCCTCGTATTACAAAGAAGTCTGCAACATTAGGACCAAACTGTCATACTACTAAATCATGTGTTAGGAAACCCTTCAGCAGTATTAAACATCACAAAGATGAAGTTCAATTTCATGGTAGTGCATGACAGAATGTAAATATCTTCACAAAACATTTTATTTTTCAAGCAGAAAAAGAAACAGAAACATACTTCACACATTTACCTTTCGTACTACTTAAAAATAATATCTATAGTGAGTTTTTAAAATTTCTTAGGCATCTTTCACATTCCTTAGACTTCTGCCAAACGTTCAAATTTTCTTTTTACTATTTTTAAAACAGTACGTTTCTACTTGGCATTTGCAAATACTTACCTAGGAAAATGTTTGCATATTCATATGATCAAAAAAAAAAAAAAAGTTATATGACTTGATTAATTCACCAGAACTAGCTAGAATTCTCAAGATCTGAGACCAGGAAACCTTCCGAAGGTGCTTAATAAAAAGAAAATGCCCTAGTAAAGGAAGACTATCCTTCTGAAGACTCTTCTGGAAGAATAATATTAATAACATGCTCAAAAACAAAACAAAAAAGGCATTGGCAGTTTCTACTAACATGTGCACAGGTAAATATTTCAAAACTATGAATATGCAACAGAAGTTAGCTCTTGTTCTGGATCCTACACAGGATATGTATTTGGAGAAGTATGTAGAGATCAACCACAATTTAATCAGCCCTTTTCTGCCAGAAATCCCAAAACTGATATTTATTTTTAGAAAGGGATGAAAAGTAAAAATTCATTTTTTCTTGAAATGAAAATTCATGAAAAAAGCTCCTACTTGGAAGTATTTAAAAGCTTTATTCAGGTATGTTTTATTGAAAGTGAAACATTCTGACCTTGTTTCAGGCTGCTAAGTTAATAAATAATGTTCAGTACATCTCATTTAAGGGTAATTTCAATAGTAAAAAGTAGCATTCCAACGTGGGACACTGACTTGTAATGATTTTCTGGAGGTCTGTGCCCCATTTGTGCCCCAGGGTCCAACCTATAACCCCACAAGATGTTCAGACAGAAATCTGCTACATTAAAAAAAGCGCAGCCTTAGGAAGACAAGCACATAGAAAATAAATGTCTACCTGTAAGTAGCAGAGAGATTATGGAACATACAAACCATCACCTAAAGGCAATGTGCAGTTTAATGTATGCTGACATCACCACCTATTTCTTTAATCTTATAACACTTTGACTACTCCCAAACAACTAGATGCATCCCCTCTATGATATAAGAATATTGGTTTGTATTTACTACTGAAAGACAGGACCAGTTTTCAAAGTCACATTGTTTTCGTAATTCAAACTGAAATGCCTTGAAATGTGAGACCTGGCAAGAAGTGCAAAGAAGTCATTGAAGTCATGTTGCTCAGATTTTTTCTGTGATCTCCTACCTGGTGAAAGTATATTCCTAGCTCTACATATACACAGCATGTTTCCTTTTGCCCATAACAAGATTGAGTTTAACAGACAGAACATGCAAATTTTATAATTGTAACATACTCATCATTGCTGGATCCTCTTTTTCAAAGAGGTTTTTTACTCCTTCTACCTAGTTAGTTGGTTTTATAGCTGGATTTCTGATGTCTAATTCTAACACAGTCAAATCTCAGGGAGAATTAAATACATTCAAATTCAAAATCTGAGTTAAATATATTTGAACTAAACTCCATCAGAAGCATTTAGTCTAATAAATTTTCTCAGATGCATACGGTGGGGCTGAAATACAAAAGACTGAAGAAATGAAGCAAGCAACGCTTGGAGTGACTGAGGGGTGACAGAAGTCCTGTGTCTCACGTTTCTCAGCTAAGGAAGAACAATTTCTGTCTAGTCTAAATATCCAGGTTGCAATAGTACTGCTTGAAACTACACAATATCCAAAACCCTAATATACAGCTTTACAGGATTAATTTACAGCAATATGGGGGATTTTTAAAGCCATTTAATAACCTCCATTTATAAGCAATTATATTTTGACTGCTAGCTTAAAGCAGAGTCCTACAGAGTAGGAGGAAAAATCCATTCCTGACTTTTTCAAATGGAAAATAAATGTACATCAATTGTGCAAGTAAGATAGTAATAATAATCTATATTGACATGAGAATGCGAATGAAATCTCTGCTCTGAGCTCTCCTCACATATTTTTGCCCGTTCATGCTGTGCCTTTGTTTTATGCTTGTTTTTCCTCCCAGTGCCATTACACAAGGCAAATGAAACAAATGTCTCTTGCCTTTTTTTAAGCAATACAGAAGCAAGTAGACACTATCATCAGCAGCAATTTTTATCAGCCACTTTTCCTGCAAATGTTTTGTAAGTGAAAGGCAGGGTAGTGAAAGGTGGGGTAGTGAAAGGTGGAAGCACTCCAGCTGAAGTATATCAACACATAAAATAAGATTACACTCCTGTATTAGCAGAAACATGGCAAGTACAAAATATATTAATGACCATTTTGTTCCCCTTCATGTTTATCACTGCACCCCAAAACAATTCATAAAAATCATTTGATTCCACATGTAAATTTGTGATATTACTGTTAGTAAAACGCAATTTTAATGTATTAAACAACATTTAAGGAAATTCAGACAATGCAGACTTCAGTCAACTTCAGCTGCCTATCTAAAATTCTAAACTTTTATCTGTATATTGCTTCTATGCATTCCTACATTTGAATCTGTAGGAAAACAGAATGCTCATTTTCAACACTTGGCCATTTTTTAATTTATATAATAATAAAACTCAAGCTCCTATGGCAAGCACAATGAGTTTAGCACCTGATCAAACCAAAAATCCCTCTTGTTCCTGGGCTGTCTGAGTCTAAGGGCATTGCAGAACTATTACATGAAGTGTGAGAAAAAGTATTTAAGTTTTGCTTATCCTTAGGTCCCCCATGTAGTTGAACCAGTGAGGAACCCAGAATGATCAGCAATGGAATGCTATAGGCAATCTTCTTTAGCCAACAAACAGACCTCTGTCCAGAAACAAACAAAATTCCCCAAAAGTCAGCCTCCCTTTCGGTTGAAGCTTTTAGGGGTGAAATAAGTGAAAATACTACTGAACAGGAGAATTTAGATACTGGTCCCAATATACGAAAGTTCCAAGCCTTCTTGTCTTCAAATTCTAATTGCATTCAGATATCATTATAATATCCTTAAAATATTAGATTGCATAGTCTACCATTTGTAATTTTGCTTTTCCAATAGTCTCAGAAAAATAGTGAAAAAGCCCAGTCACATGCTTATCAAATATACTTTATTGCTCTGTAAAGTAAGAGGTATATGTGTGTCTAAAATCTGACTACTCAGCACAGCTGCAACACTAAAGAAAAGAAATTAAAAGGCAGGTGGACGAGGAAGTCAAAGAGAATGTGCAGGGCGAAGTTTTATAATTTTTTCCTCTTTTAAATATCTCTCTCAACCTACCCACAATAAAAAAACTATTATTAGCTGACTGTATGTATTGAGAGCAAAAAGCAACATTGTAAGTGTCCACCACATTGCCCTCTATATAATTCTAATGCATAGACTGGATAGATAAACTGCCTGACAACTGAGCACTTTATGCCAATATAGCCAAGCCTCCTTTTCATGAACTCAGCTGATTACTTGTCTGTAACTGAGTACAAGCAGTCAGCTTACACTGACTGTATGAATAAATTAAATCTTTGAAAAAGATTAATGGGAAATCAAAAGAATTAGACAGTTCACTTAAAGAATGCTGAAATTTCATAATGGACACTTACATTCAGATAGGTAGCCTAAGAAAAAGAATTCACTCCACTTATTTCTCCATCATAGTGGCAAGTATCAGACATATCTTTCATTAAAAATTGAGTAATTCAGTGGTCACCCTATACAACAGGGTGCAATGCAGATATCACTGCAGCAGCCACTGAACAGGCTACTATGTCCAAACAGTATGGTCTAACACTGCACATAAAATAACTCAGGCCACAAAAGCAGCTCTCTTGATCCCAGTGGCTCATCTGAACAGCTACAGCAACACATTAATACAGCTTTACTAGTTCCACAGGCAGATCAGCCAGTGTGAATCACAGCCTCTTGAAACATGTAGGTGTACCCACAGGAGATGCTGGCTAGCCATGTCTGCAGCCAGAAGACTCTTAATTTACCCAACAATACTGCTTTCCACACCATGTAATAGCATAAGGGTTTCACAAGTGTTTCTCAAGGAAAAGACACACACCAAAACCCAGATCTTCCATGATCTGTCTGGCAGCAGCAAAGCCATTTATTATCATCTGGTATGTGAATGTCTTGACACAAAAATATGTTAGTGAGGAAAAAAGATCAATACTGGAACTCATCAAAACATGTTACTGTGAAAATCTAACCATTTTGCAGTACAAGACCTCCTCTAGCCCCCAAAACAGGAAGAAGTCGAAGTGTTCTATTTTGACAATTCCAAAACATTCATTTCAAAAAAATACTATTTATTACTAGAAACTCTGAAACAAAATTGAAAATATGAAGTGCACTAGCATTTTAGAAGTGTCAGATGAAGTATTCAAACCAAACTTATTTTATCAGATATTTCATTCACCTAAAATTTCAGAATTCCATGTTTTCATTTCAAATCAGATGAAAAAAAAAAAAAACCATACTTCATTCAAATCGAGTTAAGCACCAAAAAAGGAAAAAACACTTCAGAGACTTAGCTTTCAGAACAATGGCACAATTTTCTTTCATGATATTCCTGAAGTCATACATGTGCAACTTGGTTGCTTCTGGAAGCATAAAAAACTTCAGCATATGAATAAATTCTGTCTCTTAAATCATGCAGAAATAATTAAATAGGATTAGGTGCTTGAAGTTCTTCATAAAAGTTATCTATTCCATGATACACAATCTGAGCACACAGCACTTGGGAATTCTGAATGAACAGAAATGCAAATCTGGGATATGTCTCATGCAGTGTTTGATCCTAAAAGTCCCGCTGGTACACTGTGAAGGCAAGAGATAGCATTCTAGGACAAGATATCCTGTAGCAATGAATCTGAACGAATAGTCAAGACTGCACAATACCAAACATTCATTTTATAAATACTATTTCCATTATTATAAAAATCTAAAACAAAACTATGTTTATAAAATGTATTATTAACATTTTAAAATGTCAGATGATGTTATCAAAGCACAATATATTGCAGGCTCCAAGTTGAAATCAAACAACCATTCGAATTAACAGTCAGCAAAAAGCAATTCATCTGTCCACACTTACATAGATATTTCTGAAAATTACTTCAGCAGTTACTTTATTCAGTTTTAAACATTTACTTCAATGGACTTCCCCCCGATGCTCTGTGACTCATTCCCACCTGAATCAATTAGATACATTACATATCCATTTTCAAAAATATTCCAACTGTATTCAGCTATAATTCACACCCTCTTTTCTAGCTCAGGTGGCTATTTTGATTATTCATGCAACTGAACTCTTCAGTAACTCACAAATAAGAATTACAAAGTACAAATAGTACTAGTTCCTTTTCCTGCACAATACCATATTCCTACAGTTGCCACATTTTCATATTAAAAATACAAAAATACTGATCTTCTCTTATCCAAGAAATAACATAGCAATTAGCTATTCATACAAACTTGAATACTTCTCCAAGCTAGAAAAAGAAAGAACAGAAAAAATCCAATTTACTGTTATGAAAAATGCTTGAAATTTTAATCTTGCCTAACTGGCTCACTAGGGGGCATGCTTTAACCAGTAATGTGCTCTAGTCAACAGAGGGGAAAAAAAGCATACAAAAAGCTCTTTTGTTATAATGCGACAAAAATGGCTAGCAAAATGTTAAAATTGATATCATAGCTATTTTCATTATGCCTAAGAGAACAGGATTATCAAGATGGTTTGACTGCATCTCTCTGAAACACTAAACTGGAAGAGTTTGGATAATGAAAGACAATGTTTAATTAAAGTTTAAAATAAAGGTGCGGCAAAGAAAAATCTTTCTGAAACTTACAGTAAACCCAACAGCTCCAGAGAAAGAACAGTCTTGTTTGGAGGGACGTCTTGGAAGAGCCATGATATGTTATTTTGTTCTTTGCTTTTCATAATTATAATGACACTTTACTGCTACCAGCCTGAAAGGAAGTACTCAGGTTTTCAAGAATAATTTTTAGAGTGTCCGAAAGTCACCTCATTCAAATGAATTTTGATATGCTATCTTGTTTTCCCTCTGCATGAGCCTCTCTACAGAGGTGCAAATGATAACCAAAACAACTTGGAGGAATGCACTACCTTCCCTGAAGCTAAATACCACAACACTGCTGCACAAAAAAATAAATATTATTATTTGCAATTCCCTGTTACTCAGGTTTATTCAAGTCAGCTTCAAATACAGAGTAAGACCTACAGCCTGGTGTTTTGAAGACTCACCACTTAGGAAATATTACAAATTACTAGTATATTGTAATATTTCCCAGCATTTAGTAATTTTAGCAATATTTCCTCTGAGGTACTGTTGCAGACTCTGTGATACACAGCTGTAGAACTTACACCAGTGATAGATACTGAACTGTTTCATGGGACCAAGCCTAACTTTGTTCTGTTGCAGCTGCCTGTTCAGTACAAATCGATACCATTACTTTAAAACCATGTTTGGTTTTTAGTATGCACATATTAACAACAGTGAAGAAAAATACCACCTTTAAGTCTGAATGATATTCAGAAATGCTCAGTACTAAGGATGTTACCAGGCGAGTTGATCATATTTTCTCTAGAAAGTAGTTTAACCTCTGACTTAACAGCTTTAAGGCAACTGTGCTACCTAATCAGCCACTGCATCTCTCAGTCTCCTTCCTGCAGTTGCTGAAATCATTAGTACGGGAATTGGCAAGGAAGCTGCAGAAACACACAGTAGCAGCAGGGAATAAAAGTCTTTAATGGTAATAACTCACACTGAAAATGACAATTTATGGCTTTTTGCAGCCTTTAATATAATTTATGGGATGTTACACATTGATGTGTATGCCTAATGACTGTTGTGTAAGGCCATAAATCATCAGTGTTTCCAACTCCCCATTAAGGCCTCATGTATTACACTATCCCAGAAGTGTATTTTCTCATGACAACCACACCCTTGTCTTGCTTTATTAGTTGGATAAAAGAAGACAGAAAAGGTGGATGTAACAGCCATCTAATGTAGTATTAAAACCCAAAACACTAACTAATACAGCAGAATAAAGAGGATGAGTGTCTTAGCTGATAAATGCACCAACTTCCCTATCTTGTATTCCTTAGTTAATAATAAATAAAAATAAAATAGTTTTACCACATTCATCTGCTGAAATGCAACATCTCATTTAAAGAGGTAACAAAGCAAAAAGAGGCAAGAAGACTGTCTCCAGAGCAATACACAGTCCTCTCCATTGATGAAAGCTGCCATACTGAATCTAATATTATTAATAATGCAATTATACAAACGCATAAAATCAGAATCCAAATCTGGAGAATAAAGACAGTAACCAGCCTCAAGTAAGTGCATGTTACCCTAAAAAGTCTCAAAACTGAGAATAGAAACAACAAAAAGACTGATACAAAGCATTGTTTTAAAAATATACAGAAACTGCAAAACAACAGTATTTTTGAATATTGTTTTTGTGTTTGTTTGCATTTTTTTTAAGCTTTAGGAATTAGTTTGTAAATCTCTGGTAAGCATTAGTGCAACTCAATCCAAAACCAAGTGAAAAATTCATCAGAGTTTTAAATGAGATGATCACAGATGAGAGGTTATAAGAGACATCTGGAATTCTATTAAGGACTGTTCTTTAAGAAAAGTTTCTGAGGAGCTGGATAAAACTTCTTGTTAAACTGAAAGCAAGAGACATACACTCAGAACTGTTAACAACTTTAAAGGGGTAGGAGAAAGATCCAAGTTTCTGCTCATGCCCACCTTAATTATTTATAAAGGGAGTTCATTTTCTAACAGAACAAACTGAAATATTAACCCTACATACATGTGCCTAAGCCATTTGTATGCCAAGTGAGAATACCAGGTGCAAGTTCCTGCTCTGTAAGAGGCAATCACATCTTAAGCGGGTAACCTAGCCACAGAGCTAGTAAATTTAAGCAATTCAAGGTTTGTCTTCTCCACATAAAAATTCAAGACAGTTCCCACTGTTTTCTGATGCTGAACCAAAATAATTCCCCTCTCCTCAAAAGAACTTATTATTTGTAACACTTCAAAATATAAGTTATCATATATAAATGAACGTGCATTGAAAACCTAGGTATTATGGTTTGCAGGTGTCTAAACAGAGACTTCTCACTTTGCAGCAAAGGCCCTATGAATGTAACCTGCCAGTCAAATGTTACTGCAGATTTGCTACAGAACTTTCATGAGGCCGAAGACAGGTTAAGCGTGTTACTGCATAGTACAAAATGGTGGTTGAAGCCCATGCTAATTAAAGTAATTATAAGGTGTGTGTTTCAGACCAGCCATTACACTATTCTCAGCTACAAAATTCAACATCATTTCAGGCCTGCTGAAGTTGATAAGCAGGGACTATGAATTGACTCAACCATTTCTGAAATTTGAATGAATTCTAGCTCAGCTTTGGTTACAGCAGGTCAATGAGTAGTTCAAGGTGAAAAAGTGTTACGATAGTTCACAGTTCAGATCACATTTTACTGCTCCTTTGGGTTTCATCAAATCTGAAAATTAAGGGAAACAAATTGCTTCAGGAAGTCTGATTATATCTTTACATAAACAGCTTGGATTTCAAACTATGAATTCTGAACCTTAACTTTAGTTAAGCTTCCTAAGCACATACTTATAGTCAAACAAAACTAACTAGACAATATTCTAGTAACTAATGTGCTTTTGAAGGCCAGAAGACCAAAACGGAAAAGGCTCCTCAGTCTTTTGTATTGTAGCAACAAACATTATAAACCAGTGTAACTGGATGAGGAAGCAAAGGTAGTTATAAGCAGAACAAAATGATAAAAGTATCATATATTCATTTTGCCAAAGATGAGAGCAAGCTCTAACATTTAACATACAACAAACAGCAGAGACTATTTCCACACACTGGCAACACTAAGGTACTTGAACAACAGCAAGAACCCTGTAGCTGATTCCACTTCCCGATTGCCTGGAAGTGGATGCCTGAATAGACTGGGTCAAAGACAAGCTCTCTCTCCTTTTTTTTTTTTTTTTTTTTTTAAAACAACTCTTATGAGTCAAACACATAAAAATGTATTTACCCATAAATAAACTCAAGTACAGTAGAACTCACTGACATTATGCTAACTACAAGACAACAAATACAGGCAAGATGTTTAATATTTCAGCCTTAAATATTTAATTAAGCCTAGCAACAGCTCCATAAAAGCAGCAGAACTGCACAACAATATTCATTTGGTGAAAAGGCACTTGATATGTCCCCCAGTCGTATCACTTTCTCATGGGAAGCATAAGTGTCTCCACCATTATGCTGTCTCCAGGGCACTTCCTCCCTCTAAGATGCATCCGCTCTTAGCCAAAACTTTGTCAGCAGATCAAGAATGTCACGTGGACCCCCATGTTCTTCACCCCTGCCTTCTGGTCCCTGCAATCACCCTTTATTTACTCCAGGTCTCCCCTGGCCATGCTATTGCTAACAAAGGTAACAGTCTGAGAGCTGGACAGGCCTTAGCCATATTTCCACATCAGCCCAGATCTAGCCCCTAGCAAACAACAGGAGGTTTGTTAAGATTTGCCTCTATCCCCTGCAGAAGGGTGTCCCCAGCTCCTATTACCCATCACTACTTCTTGGTAGGCCCCAGCTCAGGCCCAGAAGCCTCCTCCAGTAGAGC
Organism: Apteryx mantelli; assembly: GCF_036417845.1. Taxonomy (NCBI): domain Eukaryota; kingdom Metazoa; phylum Chordata; class Aves; order Apterygiformes; family Apterygidae; genus Apteryx; species Apteryx mantelli. Next base: position 9,045,084 of record NC_089990.1, on the reverse strand, counting down.
TTGTCCCTCTTTTTTTTGTTACCAATGTCCTATAAATATTCTTTAAGTACACATCTGCAAGTGAAGAAAGAGCTTTCTACCAGTTGCCAGCAGTCTCAAGCTTCCAGCCTCCACTGCTGTGGCAGTCCCCATCCTCCACCTGCTGAAGTGAACCTTTTGGTAGTCTCTCCTTCCACGCAATGCAGGGCTTCAATGAAGAACCAGTTGATCTCCTACTCATCCTCCCTGGTATTTGTGCAGTCTGCTCTCCTCATCCCATAGCTCCTTTACTTGGTGGCTCAGTGACTTGATCAGAGCACACCTTCCACAGGTGAGGCCACCACTGCCCCTGGTCCCAGCCTCAGGGAAAGGCACTTGGCACACCTTGCAACCTGAGATCTGGACAGCAGCATCAACTGTTATGAGCCCCATCTGCTCCAAGGCCTCTGATGCGCCTGTGGAGTTCAGGACAGCTGATGCCAGAGACTGTCCTGTGGTGCATCACTACCATCACCACACAGACTAACAGTCTCAAGCAATGTGCTGGGTCCCCTGTGCGCCCTCTTTCCCTGCAACAGCTACATTAAGCGCCACATCACTGTACAGCCTTTGGGCTGATACTCTCTGTGCACTGAACAGGAAACTAAACACATATTAGAAAACTGATATTGAACAGTATGTGACTAAACATGAAGCGCTCCTTTTGTAGAAAATCAAAATCAAAGCGCTGAATCTTAATGTTGCAATAACTTGATGGGAGATATCAGTTCCTTTCTCTCTCACCTTCTTCTCCTCCCATAAGTAGACAACAGTTGTTTTGATTTCCCTGATCTCTCTACGAATTGAAAAGGCAGAATAAACCTTCTTTATCCTTTCTTTGTAAATCACTTGCAGGAAGAAAGAGATAAAAATTAAATTATTCCATGCATAAGTGGAAATACAATCAAGAAATTAATAAAAATTCCTGGAAACGTATTTTACGTAGAAAAAGTCATCAGCCAATGCAGTTCTTTGCATTTAAAGGATGTATTTAACAGGCTATGACAATATACAAAACTATTATAAATACTATTACTAGAAATACTATCCACATTTCACAGACTATTAAATGTGGAATGACAGACTCCCTATGCTCTTTCTCATCAACTTGAAAAGCAGACCCATAGATCTTTTTTTTAAGACCTTCTCAGAGTATAATCACTTACGTGTCTTGATCTGTGATGCAAAGACATGGAATGCCAATTCACTAAAGACGACAACACAAAAAAACCCAGACAATTACAGTTCATTTAAGTATTTTTGATGAGGTGAAAGAATACAGTTAAAACACACACATGCACACACAACCCTTTTTTACCCCATCAGCATTTCAGGGAATAGCTTTATAACAGAACTCATAGCAGAATAAGCTTGTGAATACCAGATTACTTTTAGATGTCCAACCACTAGCTTGATCATAAAGTTCTTACACTTATCAGCATATACGATGCCTTGCAACAATTAAAGAAATTGTTCTTTTAAAGTTCAGACAGGTTGGCAAAAAACTCTTTCAGCAAAACAGGTAGAACACACATGCCCATAGCCCTTGTCAAATAGAACAGTTTATTTCTTAAAGACAAAATAAAGCTGTTTCTCTATCTTTTTTCCTGTAAGAAACACCTTTATAAGAGATGCCCAAGTAAGCTTCTGAAAGCAGCTGAACTTCGTGCTGTCCAAACCAGAGTTCCCAGCTTTGTGCTAAGAACTCCAAAAAGCACTGAAAGGCCTCAAGCAACTCCACAGTTTTCAGATGTTCAGTAGTACAAAACCAGTAAATTGCAGTACACTTAAAAACCGACAGTCACTGCAGGTTTTACAAGGATGAAGTTGACGTGGCATGTCATCATACTATGCATCATCACGTGGCATCACATTTTGCGGTATGCAGTCACATGGCGTGTCATCACATCATGCAGCATGACCTGTCACATGGCACATCATCATGTAGCATGATATACAGTCATATAGTATGTCATCATGTGGAATGCCATCAAGTCTGGTCATGTGTCACATGGCACAGTGTCACATCTGGTTACTCACATGCCTTGTGGTATGGCATCACACCTCCTGTCACATGCCATGCCCCACAGCACTATTGCCTGAAGGCCACCTCCAGCTCCCCAAACTTGCTGCCGATATGACATGCGATGATGTCATGTGACAAATGACATGTGACATATGACATGAAACATGTGATACAACACATAACATGGGTCAGGACACACCGTGTGACACACGACATGACACACTCTCTAGCCACTTCCCAGCTTTCTTCTTTTTGTGGAGGGCCCAATCCTTGCTGTTTTCCTTACCTCTTGCTAAAACTTGACAACCTGCAACACTGCAATGAAAGAGTCAGCTTCGTAGTACAAAAACAGCAAGCAGAGGGGGAAAGTTTTTTTTTTTTTTAAATAACTTTTTGCCTCACCTCAAGTTCATCATTTGGTTCTCCCAGGTAAGTAGGACTTGGTTAACTCTGGTGCTCTGTAGTCTCTACTGTTCTCACCTGTTCATTATCACCTCCTCAGGTTAAGATTTTAGTTGTTTTTGGATTTCTTCATTTTGAACTCCAAGAGTTGGGTCACAACAAGAGTAGCTGCAAGAATAAAGACTGACTGCCAAATACCGGCTGCTTATGTTGCTCACATCAATTGGCTTTTTGTTCTTTCAGACCAAACCTGGAATGGCTTCTAATCCTCCTTTAGCCAGAAACACAACAGTAATTAAGCAGGCCTCTAGGTAAAAATTTAACATTCTTCTGCCAGCTTACTAAATCTGTTAAGCTCTGGACTATCTCAGCTGGCTATAAATGTAGCTTTAATTGTTACTAAATCTGGATAAATTAAAGATAGGTATGATCTGTTTGTATACAAACAGCATCTTTATTTAAAACTGAAATTAAAATTGAGTTTACTTGGAAAATTCTTGTTCACATTCTAGGTCTGCATAATGCTATATAGGATCTGAGATTATGCCATTAGAAAACACATGTAAACTGCTGTACACAAAGTACCATATAAATGCAAACCTGTTGCTCTTCCAGTATGCCACTTTGATATTAAAAAGAAGAATAAGCTTGCTGGAGATGAGAAAAGATACTGAGTTGCACTGTTATGAAGAAAATGTAGAGTTATGTGAAACTAATTCACTTGTAAACTCCAAAATTTATTATGAAATAGCAGACTTGAATTGGCAAATACATACTTTTTAAAAAATATTTGAAGACAAAAAAAAAAATTTATGACTAATAAAACGCCCTCTAGGTAGTCACCTAACCTACACCATGCACCTGAAACTGCAGACATGTCTTATGATCTTTCAGTCAGTATTACATTTCTGCAGCGGGTAAATGACTACAAATATACAAGAGCATTTTGGTGCTTTAACAATGGCAGCACCAAGCGTGAAATCAGTTCACCTTTAGAATGAAGCTTATTCAGACCACTTAATTTTGGCATATAGCTTGGGTGCCCAGTTTGGGGTCCAGTTCTCTCTCACTATCTAATGGGAAACAGTCATAAGCTGACAACCAAAGCTGGAGTCTACTGACCACTCGTTAAGTGTTTTTAGTTCATGGTGCAAACACTGATTTGCGCAATCTGATCATTTTTTATACATATGTTTCCCCCACTCATGCACACAGAAGAAAGCAGCTTTTAGACTAAGATTTTTGTCCTTCTATAGAAGGTCACATCAAGGGTTGAATTAAAAAAAAAAACAAAAAAACCACACGCAACTCTCAATGCATTGGTACAATAGATTGGTGCTTAATTAAACTGCATGTTCTTTATGTCTACTTGCATTACTGGGGGGGAGGCAGAGAGATCGATGATGTTTCATTACACTTTTTTCCACTGAGTATTTCATTCAAGGGCTGTTAAAAAGCCTACACACCCTTATTCTGCTTGCAGATCCTGCATGGCATAGAGTCAACAGAATAGAAAGACTAAATTTTTACTGCCTCTTTCAGTTTAAAAAAAAAAAAAAAAAAAAAAAAAACAGAAAGAACTTGTAATAGCTAACATTTCCCTTATACTAGACAATTCCTCATCAGAACTACATGTCCATTAACATGCTCATATACCAAACAGCAGGGAAGAACTTGTCTGAGGGAGATCAGTCCTTCCTCCCAAGCACTGTTATAGCTTCACAGTGCTCTTTGGACAATCCAGTTTCAAGGGAAAACAATCCTGGTCTTCCAACGCAAACCAGTTTTATCTAGTTAGCTTTGCAGGTACTGCAGCGCATACACAACTATACTAGGTATAAAACAAGTCTGCAGAAGAGCTTAACCTTTGCAGCCTATTCACATATCACAGCATCTATTTTCACTTATTTACTAAATCATTGCAGGCAAGCTGCATTTTGTGGTTAAAGCACTCAAAGACTAGAATAGGTGTTGGGGGGAAGGGGGGGAACACATATCAGTGGTTGCTTTCAGTATCATAACAAAGAAAGGATTCCAGTTACCTTTACAGAGTCAGATGAGAGCCAGGTCAACGGGTATTGTTTTATTGATTTATAATACCAGTTGTATATATTGCTTATCAACTACTATTATAGTTGCTGACATAAGGGAATGAAGTTTGTTATTTAAATAGGGAAGTGAATGTTAAGTCTCTTGGGTTTTTATACCACATTCGGCACCTACACATCTTGAAGTGACTCTGGTCCCCTGCCTAGATGTTTACAATAGCAGCAATTTTATTTGTTCAACCTACTAATTGAAAACAATTTTAGAGGAAGAGAGCTGTGGTCTTCAGGGAAAGTGTCTGGAACTCCTGACTAGTATATGGTCTATACTTTGCAATATCACAAGTGTTGTATAAAGTTTAAAGAAATTTTGGGGCAAAAACGGATACAACATAAGAGCAAAAGCAGGGGAAATTTTTAAATATACTATTAGTCTAGTGGACTGACGTGTTGGTTCTTTTGTTTGTCCTAAAATGTTCTCAAAGCTGAAAGTAGGTGTGTCTGTTCTACGTAAATATTTTCAAACACCCTTCACTGACCTAATCTTAATTAAAAAACAAATGCAAAATTTGCTAGGAGTTTTTGCAAACTCACAAGTTCTATTACAAAACTGTACCATTTCTTTTCAAGGTAGTCAGCCAAGATCAACCATAAACAGGTAACAACATTTAATACAAATGTACTTTCAACCCCTCTTTGAAATTAGTTATTGATGACAGTTGTTTATAGCTTCCTAGCTACCCAAAATTTGGACAACCATTAAGTTTGGAAGAAACTGTTCCACATTAAACTTTATTTGGTGAAACACATTAGGAAATAAAACCACTATAAAATCTTGTTACTTTAATCAGGTAATTCAACCAAGATAATTAGCAATCTGCCCATGGCTGTTACACACCAAGAGGCTAACTACTATCTTTGTTCTCAACAGACTTCACATAGACTAGCTTTGGTGCTTTAAAGAGTTGTCATCTGCATTTCTCTTAGCCTGTGGCCCAAATAAATCATGTCAGTCTTGCTTGGTACAATACCTACTCTGATTTGGGCTACTGAGGAGAAAGTAGCACATACAACACCACAAAGCAGTAAATTAGTCTGAAATAATTGTTTTTAAAAACAAACAAAAAAAAGCGCTCAATGTTCCATATTATTTTCAGAGTTAACATTGGTTTCATCACCTTGCCACTTTAACCCACAGTGTAGTATCAACATTACAGCTCAGAAACTCATCAGAATGAGATAAACTTTCATTTCAGAACTGAGTGGGGAAGGGGGGGGGGGGAAAAAAGAGCATGACCCAGATTCTTAGACTTTAGTAGAAACAAAAAGAATGCCAAAGGTCAATGATATTTGTAAACCAACACCGTATAATCTTTAGATTTCATATCAAAGTGGAGTGAGTGCATACATTAAGTGAGCCAAACATTCACAACTTCTCACAGGAATGAAATGTTATTAAGAAATTTTTTCAGAAAAGAAACTACTAGTCAAACTCCACAATTAGAATTTATTTTTTCCTTGGTGAGTGTTTATCATACTATCATGATGTCCTCTTTATTACTCCACTGCTCAGCTCACAGTCAATAGTGTATTTCTTGCTCCTTGAATGTTATGTTTCTACAGGGCAAGTGAAATAAAACACAGTACCTTTCCAAAGTGAAACAAGATATGTAGTTAAGAGTACCCTGCAGCAAATGGAGAGGAACTACACTGATAGAGTACTGCATCTTCATGAGGTAGTCTACTGGAAGCACCACTTTTGAACACAGCAATTTTGAGAGTAAACTGTGCTGATAAACACAGAGCATATATAATTATGTGTGCCAGTAACACTTTATAGTAGTGTCAGGGACTTGACTTAATGGTGCTTGGATTACTGTTCTGTTGATGCCTTGGGTACCAGGAAAGGAATAATCAGCATTTAACTGTACTCATAAAATTCAGTGTTACCTAGGACTTTCCTGTCCTAGGCAAAGATGAGGAAAAGTAAACAGATTTTAGGACACTGATTATGTTTATTTTCTCATTACCTATACATTATATAATATGCCTTTATACACTATGACACAAATTTTAAAATAACTGTCAAATCTGTGATTTTATATATTGCAGTAAGGAAGAAACAACAGAACTGAGATTAAAAAAAGGTTCTCAAGCAGAATTAATGAATATATTTTCAAATATAGTTTCACATATATATTTCACCTTGATATAAGCAGGAATTCTGCGCACAGAACATTTTTAAATCTCTCTGAAAAAGAATCCGTCATTATAATGACAAAAAGTTTAAGTCTTTAGGGTTCTTGCTATAAAGTCACTTCTGAAGAAAAATGTAGCATTCCTTAATACCAGAGGCACAAGTGTTATGGTCATAATTTATGGGTCCTACAAAAGGAATCTTTATTCCATAGTCACATTTATTTTGCAGGAAAACCCCATAGTCATGCTGAACCTGAGGGAACACATCATCAAAACCCCATCTTTTTAAACTGTTTGAATTAACCAGAGTTAGAGCTGAAGAAAAAAAATGTTGGGGAGGGTGAGCGGGCCAACGGGTTGTTGTTTTGGATTTTTTCCTATAAAAAGACAGGGCTCATTAAACTTAGTTCTCATTTGAACAGCCATGCAACACATTTGTTCTGTCAGGCATTTTTTCTCTATTTGCAAGGAAATAAAGTTATACAGGACGTAACAGCTTCCACTGAGTATGAGATGTCAAGAAGCATACTCACTCAGCAGTATCCTTCTCAAACACGACACTCCTAATATCACTACCTCATCTTGGGGGGGGGGGGGGGGAGGGGGGGAAAGACACACACATAAATTTGGGAATGTAAAGTTTTGTCCAAAAGTGAGATGATAATTTATGTGGAAACATCTAATTTCAAAATCCTAGTCTGAATGAAATATTATGCAGTAAAATGGTCCTTTAAAGGCAGTATTTGCCTGCTGGATGCCTTCAAAACATACGAGTGAGTACTGGTGAATAAATGTCAGAATAGCGCCCCAAAAATCTCATTGTTTGACATGAACCAGTTTAGTATTTCAGCTGTTCACAATTGTTTAAGAAGCGTGAACTTGACAATAAGCCATCTTAAATCAAGCATGGTAATTTGTGTTATCAAAACAGTATATGTGACCTACTCAATTTACAATTGGAGTTAATCACTACTGATTTCATTATTAGCTCGTGTCTACAGGTACTGACAATTTCTGTCATATTCTATTGTTATGTGATAGGTATTTGCACTACAACACAGAAGAAAGGTAACATCATACAGAATACAGCAATGTACTGAATGCATAACAGCTTTGAATGTGCTAGATGGGGTTATTCCTTATTTATTCAGTTAGTCTATTATTTACACCTTCAAATACTTCATAAATGAGTGACTGCTAATAAGTGTAGCTGAAATATAATCAACCTGAAAGGGATTTTGTCTGAACTCTTACTTGACATTGTATACCATGCCCTTGTGGTACTGACCTTCCGTTATAAGTTAAGCTTTGGTCCCACTTGTTGCGTGTAAAGACACAGAGCTCGTACTGTGTTGTTCGTTTTACCGTCACAAACATATCTCCTTCTTGTTTTATTGCTTTTTGCTTATGTGAGGAAGTAACAGACTAACAACAGTTTTTACAAATGGCTGGAACATCTTTAACTAGAAAGTATTTTTTCTGGAAGCTTTTCTTGCAAATTTATCTGCCAATGAAATATTGATCAGAAGAAGTTTCCTGAGTACTATATGAATAAAAGAGAAATACTAAGTCAGAATAGAGCTTGTTGTTTACAGCATTTGCTGATTTCAAAACTGTACTGCCTGATTGAGATTAACAGGTTAACTGCACTTAGACCAAGAACAGGTAGATGATGGATTTTTTTCATGATGTGCCTTTAGAGCGTAAGTAGCGGATGGTAGGCTTCGGCACTTGAAAAAATTTAATACAGGAAATGTGTCAGTTAAATTACTTGGAAAAAAAAGAATTTGAATTTAAAAGAATTGCTCGGTCGAGAATCTAACTCTTCTCTCATTTATCATAAGATGCACAGAATGGTTTAACATCAACTAGTGTATTGATCAATTTTTAAAACTCATGTTTCAGAGCTAACAAATTGCCTTAACCTGAGGCACCCAGGAAATATAGCAAACTTAGTAAGCAGTTCAGCACACTCCGAGTTTATCAAGAAAATTCTAGACTTCTGTTGGATGTTCTTGATTTGTCCTCAAAGTTTGACTTTTGAGCCATAAATCACAATGATGAAGATGAGGCATCAAGAATCACAGAATCACAGAATCACTGAGGTTGGAAGGGACCTCTGGAGATCATCTAGTCCAACCCCCCTGCTCCACCAGGGTCACCTAGAGCACATTGCACAGGATTGCATCCAGGCGCGTTTTGAATATCTCCAGAGAAGGAGACTCCACCACCTCTCGGGGCAACCTGTTCCAGTGCTCTGTCACCCTCACAGTGAAGAAGTTTTTCCTCATGTTAAGATGGAAGTGTCTGTATTTCAGTTTGTGCCCCTTGCCTCGCATCCTGTCGCTCAGCACCACTGAAAAGAGTCTGGTCCCATCCTCTCGACACCCTCCCTTCAGATACTTGTACACGTTGATAAGATCTCCTCTCAGCCTTCTCTTCTCCAGGCTAAACAGGCCAAGCTCTCTCAGCCTTTCCTCATAAGAGAGATGTTCCAGTCCCCTAATCATCTTTGTAGCCCTTTGCTGGACTTGCTCCAGTAGTGCCACATCCCTCTTGTACTGGGGAGCCCAGAACTGGACGCAGTACTCCAGATGTGGCCTCACCAGGGCTGAGTAGAGGGGGAGAATCACCTCCCTCGACCTGCTGGCAACACTCTTCCTGATGCAGCCCAGGATACCATTGGCCTTCTTGGCCACAAGGGCACATTGCTGCCTCATGCTTAACTTGGTGTCCACCAGCACTCCCAGGTCCTTCTCAGCAGAGCTGCTTTCCAGCAGATCAGCCCCCAACCTGTACTGGTGCAGGGGGTTATTCCTCCCCAGGTGCAGGACCCTGCACTTGCCTTTGTTAAGAAGCTACTCCATACTGAAGTTGAAAAGATGCGATTTAACAGTATGTTAATGGAGCAGCTGGAACGTAAAACAAGCAGCACAGAGAACAAAGTGCAATATCACTACCTTGAGAAGAATAGTTGGAAAACTCAGTGAAGGGCTCAGCAGTCATTCTAAATCTGAAGAAATACAGGGCACACTAGCTGAGTAAACTACTGGCACAACAGGGGCTGCTACAATGAAGGATATAATAAAGCCAGTCAGGAGCATTATGAGTCTAAAGAAGGTTCACAAAGGACCATCCAACATTGCAAAGGGCTGGATACTTTTTTCAGTAAATTCTTGTTTGAGCTGAGCAGAACTAAATGGAAATAGCACAAGAGCAGATCAAGAGGGCAAATGAGGGTAATAAGACAGATAAAAGTTCTACATAAGATTAAGACAAAAGAGCTCAAAAATTCTGTTTCCAAATTCCTGTTCTTGAATAAAGCCCAGAAAACTAAGTTGCACATGTGTTAAGTTTGAGCTCCAAGTTCTAAACCATTTGAACTATATTTCAAATTGAGTTTCAAGATAAAGCTAAATCTTTCACCTCAACCATATCTTTCACCTCAACCATATCTTTTTTGAATACCTGCTCTATTAAGTCACATACATCTGTAAGTCTCCTCCTATGTTTATACATTTGCCATTTATTTACATAGATAGAAATTACAATAGCTATTAGCCCATTTCCATTCAATAAAAAAGTTCAAGCTTAATATACAGCACTAGAAAGAAACTTCCTCTGGAAGTAAAAGCTTCCACACCTATTAAGCACAACTATTATTAGATCATTCCATTTATATCCTTTTTCTAGACCATTTTGGTCATCTTGACAAAGAACAGACTAAATAATTAAACTTGTTCTTATAAGGCCATCAGAGTAACACACCTTCCGAAATGTTATCTCATACAGTTCTCTTATGTTGCACTACAATATAAAATTTCAGTGTGTTTGTTTTTTTAGTACTGATATTTGACTCTTCAAAAAAAAAAAATATTGTATCAGTTTTTACAATATTTCTGTCACAGGGTGTGACAATGTATCAGAGGAATCTCTGCAGCAAAATACTAAAATACTTGCATTATGTCCAATGGGAGTGGGAGAGGAAACAGTTAGATATCAAGTCACATAAAAGAAAACTCTCAGTGCTATGTTTAATGGTACTCAGATGTAGAAAGTATACTGCATTGGAATGTGTCATCTGACAGTCATGACATGTGCACTGCAACGATGTCATTTTCAAGTATAAACTCATTATAAAACAAACGGTCTCTCGGACAAGGTTGCTCCATGGACAGAAGTAGTGCTGATGCAAGTTACTGGGTTGAGAAACCAGTTTGTTTCCAGACACAGAAGCTGTGTAAGTCACACAACCACTCAGTATATTAAAACCACTCTGGATGGTGTGATGTGATCGTTACCAAATGGGGAAAACTTAAGTGCTATATCTTTGGCTATAAGCATACAATTAGAGGTGGTAAAAGTTTTTAAAAAAAAGTTATTAAGTTATTACATTCAGTGTATTCTGGATTGATGTGTTTGTTCTATTCTCAGAAATTAGAGTCCTGTTAACTATGATAAATGTAGTATTTTCCCTGCAATGCTCCCAAACGTGAGATTTCCCCAGACACTTTCCACTGAAGGACAAAGTTTTGACAAAAGGCACAAGCCAGAAGCTAAGGACATAATTACTTTTGGAAAAGCTAAGGAGACAGAACTTTACAAGCTGCTCTGAACAATATACAATGTAACAAAGTACTGTTATTTTCCAAAAACCTTTTTATCTTTAATGAGCAAAAACAGCATGCTCACTCAACTCAAATAGAAGTTTCAGATCATCACAATATTTACACATAGTGCTGTGCTGACAAGAGTGAATGTCCCTCTTCAAGAAAGCAACTACAGAGGTTGACAAAATTATTTTTGTTCATGAATTTGTGCTTTGTTTTACCAGGGTTGCGGGTGGGGGGGGACAAGCTGGAGAACTAGGATTAACTCTGAAACTCAGCAAAACCAAGCAGTAGCGTAACCTGGGCAAGTGTTGCATGCACAAGACATTGCACTGATTTAATAACTCATCATGAGGCTACAGAGACCTACTCTATTCACAACCTGACAAGCATTCACAAACACCAAAATTCTCTCTAAATTTGGCTCTGATATTGGCAGACAAAAATTTGAAATAAGAGGGGTTTTTTTTTGACAGATTGCATGAAACCTATGTACTTCTCCGAATCAACTTGAGAAATCTGACTATATTCTTTTTGTGATCTGCAGCCTCTCTGGGGGCTGCAACTTGTGCATATGGTTTCTCTTACCAGTACAGGATGCCACTGATTATTATTAAAAAATCTGGGAGCTGGGAGGGAGTTAAGTATCTATGTACAGATTAGTAAATGCTCATTATTGAACAGACAGGCATGGATTCAGGTCCACTTTAAGTTATTTTAAAAGCATTTTACCTTTCCTTACTCTGAGCATAGTTCTGAATTTCTCTGTCTCCTAAGAAGTATGATATGCTACCATCCAAAAAAGCCATTAATCTGTTCTTGCTACTGCTAGTTAGTCAAGTAATCCAAATCCAAAGAAGTTCAAATTCAGTAGTGCTGTACTGCAAAAGGAGAGCTATAGTTCTGTCAAAACAACAAGTTCTGGTCAATAACTGCTGCAGTTTTAATGTTCTATTCCTAGCCATGTATTTCTGTGCTTGACGTGCCCCTGAGAATTTTCATTAAAGGTGTAACACAAGTACACTGTCTTCTACATCCGACTTCTGGATAAATTCTGAATGGCAATTACTCCCAAGCAGTTGGCAGCCTGTTCTTTTTACCATCTATACAACTAGATGCAAGTTGTTCAGATCAAGTCAAATAAAATATAAATTATGCCCATTAAACTGGACTTCCAGTTTTGTGTGCATGTGTGTGTCTGTGCATGCCCACTTACATTTAAAGTGGGGGAAAAGGTGACAACTACCTCTTTGGATGTTATAGAACAGATAAAAAAGTGCTTTACAAACAACATTTGTAATTAGACCTTTGGGGGAGGAGACCTAGAAAATAACAATTTTTCTCTTCATCTGCAAAGAATACATAAAAACACTGGTAATTATGTAAAACGTAAGAGGGAAAGTCATATTTAGCTAAGGTTAGAGAGGAATACTGTACATGGCATAGCATAACTTCTGTTTGTCAGAAGTATAGTTCAGAGAGAAGCTGTAGTTATTCTAGTGCTAATGAAATGCTATTTCAAAAAGCCCTAGTAAAATACTGTTAAAGAAAGCAGTTATAGCAACTTTGCTCCAGGATGAGAATATTTTTGTCCATCTTTCCTCAAACTTTCCACCAAAGTATCAGCCTGCCAAATACTAGCTTTGCATCTTTATGTCAGTAATCAGACCTATTCTTCAAAGGTTTAGTAGATACACATCCAAATTTATTACCATAACTAATAAATTGTGTTTGATACAAGCAGACAGTTTTACATGAACTTTTTGCAACCTCAACAAAGCCTAGCCAGTTTCTTTATTGCAACCTTAAAAATGAGATGCAGTAATAGCAAGTACAAAACCATGCATTACTGAGATTTGGCATGATGATATACATGGTATTTCTAGAAGAAAAGTAATGCCTTCAAAAACTGCGAGAGCCTGAGAAATACATCTCTAATCCAAATATTTTACTTCTGAGCTATTTTGACATTTTTGCTGTCATAGATTGAAAAAAAATACAATGAAATTAAAACATCTGAATAACCGAGACATATCTGGAATCAGAATTGTGAAAAAAGTCTACATCTCACAAATTCCAATCTAACAGAACACCATCAAGCATGAATGATAAACCTGGTCTCAAAAACAGTAATAGAAGAAGCACTTGCTCAGGACTAGTACTGAAGGTGATTCTCCTGCAAGTGTTTACCCCTGACAGCCCCACTGCTGGAAAAGTACTAACGTACAGGGTTCAGTAAGGCAGCTAGAGCTTTTCTGTGTTGAACTTTTGGCAAAGGAACACTTGATGTTATTTAGGATTGGGAAAAGCAAGTAACTAGACAACTGCTTCACACTCTGGAAAAGGAAAAAAACCTACATTTTTTAGATGTTCCTTATTAAGGTAGCAGAAGCATATGCCACTCTGCAGAAATCATTATAGCAATAGCACTGAAAGGTATAGAGCACAGCATGCTTTGGACATGATTAAGTGCCCAGAACAAAGCAAGAGGGAACAATGGCTGTAGCTATATTAAAAGGCCACCCATTTTACACTGTTCTGCTTACTTCTCCAAAACCCTTGGAGCTATTGGGCACTACGTGGTCAGCAGCAGAAGTTCAAGCCAATTCAAGCACTCGGCTGCTCCGCCTACCCCTCCTTTTGCAGCCTCACCCCAACACCTCTCTCCAGGCCTCCGGAGGAAAGGCCAACCTGTAACTGCAGACCCATTCCTCACAGACAGGAGGAACACGGTACTTGAAGTCCAAACAAGACACTCACACGCAATTCACGTGTTTTTAAGGCGTAGAGTAGGCATTTGGGAAAGCCACCTCCCAAAGGAGCAGACACAGACACCGGGCGCACAGAAAGCACTTCCCGCCTCCACCCCTCGGGCTCGCGGCCAACGCGCGCACTAAAATAGGCCGGGGGGGGTGGGGCACGGACACAGCTTTACCTGCTGGGGTAGCGCAAATAAAAAGGCTTGGAAACAGCCCTGCCGCCTCGCGAGCAGCGCCTCACCGCTAACTCAGCTCCCCTGCGCAGCAGCCCGCGGACACCGCTGGCGACCCCCGCGGCGCCGCAGCAGCCACCGCCACGTCCCAGACACACACGCCCCTCTCCACCCCCCCCTCCCCCCGCTCTAGAAGCTTCTCCGGCCGCGCATGCGCGCCAGCGCCGGCGGCTCCCGCCCGCGCCTCGCTGAGGCGGCGCGCTGCAGCCTGTCCTCAGAGAGTGTACGCGCATGGGGTCGGTGGCCTGAGAGAGGGGAATATACGCACGCAGGGCGTGTGCAGCGTGCCTGGCTCTGTCAGGCGCCTCTCGCGGTGTGCAGAGGAGTTCGTACAGGGACTGAGTCTCAGATCACTCGAGCTGTGGTTATCAAGCGATGGCATCCTTACGGAGCGTTGTTTTGTGAGGGACTGCTGATGCGGGGGAGCTGGGGAAACGAGGAGTGATCCCGTACCGCCACACAACTGTAGCACGAACAGAGTCCAGGAAATTTAAGTCAATTCTTAAAGAAGACTTTATTATTCAGCATATGCGGGGACAAGTTGCACTCGGTGACCTAGTCATCGTGGTTCCCTAGGCAAGAAACTCATGTTTTTCCGTTGTTCTCGTCTCCAGCGGGGCCGCGATCGCTGATGTGACGCTTCTTGACACAGGTCTGAGTAATCAGGCGGAGGATGCCAAAATGTGCTTTCTGTAACTGCGAATGCTGTTGTGGCGTTGTCTTAATAAGGTGGACTAAACATTGTAATTGGACACACAGATGGGGTAGAATGGTGACAAAGCATTAAGGTTCAGTGGACTTTGAATGTAAAGATATTGGAAACAGTAGTATTGGCAAAAATCTTTGTTACAATGTAAGATGTTGTATTTTGGAAGATGCATCTATTTTGAGGTCAGATGCCTGTTACTGTCTTTCATAAGTGGATCAAGTTCCATCAGGAATTTCTCAGTTTTCTTGCTTACTTACCAGATGGATGCTATTCCAATGGTTGTTATAAATATTATAGCTAAATGTAATATACCTATATCAAAATATTATAACTGGTTATTATAAATAATCAATTGTTTATAGACATTTTTTA
Organism: Apteryx mantelli; assembly: GCF_036417845.1. NCBI lineage: Eukaryota > Metazoa > Chordata > Aves > Apterygiformes > Apterygidae > Apteryx > Apteryx mantelli. Next base: position 9,029,711 of record NC_089990.1, on the reverse strand, counting down.
CCACAAGTGAGTGAATGAAGATGTTGAAGGATGCCTAGCACAGTAGTAAGGAAAACAGTTATTCTCTTTCTCTTGTTCATAGAGTTGTTTAATTTCATGCATGAAATTGAAAGTAAAAAGGTTTTTTGGAACAAAATTTCAGAGTTTTTTTTTTAATTAAAATGGTCTAACTATCTTCCTTTTTGCTAGTTATACTTTTTAATTCATTGGTAGAACATTAAATAGTGAAAAAAATAAGAATGACATTCTTACAATATTTTCTCCCCTTTTTTTACCAGTATGGGTGGTAGGTAATTCTTTGAGATCTTTTTCTTCCTAGATGAAGTACAAATTTACCTAGCTCATTTAGATAGAATTGTAATATAAGAAAATATACTTCTGCTACGATGGACACAATTTCTTCAGGCTCAGGCAAAAACTGCCTAAGAAAAGCAGATCTTTTATGTTCTTTTTATGCTTTGATGTTCCTTGCTCAATAAGGACTTAAATATGTCAGAAAGTTTCATGACTAAAAGGAAATGCCCCTACACAAATGACCCAGCATTCTGTTCACTTGGTTAAAATAATGGACCAAAGTGCAACTTTTACTGCATCATTTCTCTCATACTTTTTCTGAGTAATACCATCCATACCCATTGCTAACTCTAGGAGAGGTCCTGATATTACCTATAGCTTAAGGGAGAAATTCTCTAGCATAGTTATAGAGCATTATATCTAAAACAGAGCAAGAAGAAAATTCATACTTTTTGAGAGAAAATACAATGCCTGGTGTCAGTAAGAACAGCGTACAGAAATACTGACTGAAATAACCTGAAAAAATGTTTCTAAAGCTGGGATTACACTTTTGTTACACAATCACATATAAAGCTATCAAAGAAGACTTTCAGAATAATTACGCCATGAAAATTGAGCATGCAAGTTTTAAGACTTGAGCATAAAGGGCATCAAAGCATTATAAAGACAAACTAGGCCTACAATTAAACCTAGTGAAAAAGCTGCAGAGTAGTTATGCTTGAGCTGAGGTTAATGTCAGCCTATAAACCAATAAAGAGAATCTGGCGTAAAAGCAAGAATAGCTTTCAGGTATATTTTGGCTTGACTGGTTTTGACAATACAATAGAGCTACCAAGGGGCCAATAGAAAACTTATCTAGCTTATTGATAACTTCTCAAAGTATTTGTCTTGGATTATGATAAAGCCAGTGTTTACAGTGGAAGCTTGATGAAGCTTTCATTTTGAATTAAAGTCAAATCATATCCTTTTTCAAGCAAGTAGGGTATGGGATACCACCCAAGTCTGAACTCTCGTGAACTTTTAACTCGGACAAATGGCCTAGATGACTGCTAAACCAGAGTATTGCCGAAAGCAAACCGAATTGCAGAAGTACAGATGATTGGAGTGTCAGACTGAAAGAATTTTTCTTTCTTATAAAACTTTACCTGAGTCATCTTCAGACATTTGCTTAAGTGAATTACTTTTTGGAAGACAGATACAGATCAAAGTATTAGAAATAAGATGGCAAGCATAGGTGATTCAGAATCTTGTAGGAAGATAATCTAATAAAATGATGGGAAGAAAGATGCGTATCTAGAAAGTCATGTTGAGAAAATGCATTATTCCCCTTGCTCACATATATTTTTTATACACCATGGCAGCTGAAAAGTCCAACAGGAGTGAGAAAAATTTTAGCATTCCATTATTTAGAAAAGGAAATTTGTCAAATCATCTGCAGAATGGAGGCTGCATCCTACAGTATCCTACAGTCTACATCCTACAGTACATCCTACAGGCTACATATAATATAAGCTGTTCCTTATGCAGTCTAAAGTTTAAAAAAAGCAAAGATGAATGGGATAGACTACCATTAGAAAGTCATATAAAAGCAAATTCCTAGAGGTGGACTATATTTTAGTTTGGCTAGTATATTTAATGATGTTGGGAGGATGAACACTACCTGTGAAGATACTATAAATGTGATATGGTGATGATATTAAAATATTTATGCCACTAACTTATAGGATTATTACATTATTTACAGATTTGTAACTAATACTATCCAGGAACAGCATTTAGTTAGGCAAAGTATATTCTACTTTCTGCCCTACTTTTTCAATAAATGCTATTCGAGTCTCCTTGAATAAAGACAGGCTAACCTAACTGTACAGTTTCACAAAAATGTGGTGGTTGCTTTATGGTATGGACACAGTGGAAGTTTTTCTCTACAGTTCAATGTCGCTTAGGACTTGCAGCATCCTTTCTCTCCCAAGCTGCAATCCTTGGCTGAAAGAATGTTTTACTCTATTGTTGAAAATGGCGTAGTGATGATTGGAAAAAGAACTGTGTGCTGAAGTGGAGGCAGTGCTTTAATACTGATGATGGAAAATAATATAGATGAAATTCACTTAATTTTACTTGAACTGAAATGATTTGGGGAGGGAGACAGATTTTGCAGATGCTCTTCACTGTGCAAGTGCATTCCTTTTCTTTGTGTTGATCTTCCAAATCTGAAGTTCAAACCAGGTTTTCCTTAACATTCAATAACTACAAGAACACTTAAGTCAGTCATCAAATGTTAACAGATGGTGTGCTCTGTAAATATGGATTCAGAACTTTTGGGAGTTTGAACTATCAGGATTTGGATTTGTCTCATCTATTAGAGATGAAAGGCTTACATAAATAAGAATTTAATCTGGATTTGTCATCTCAATGCACTTGACTGACAGTACAGGTTTATTGCTGTCATCATGTAGATGTAACATTCAGTAGAAAATAATTCTGGCTAAATGAATGGCTTAAAAAATGGCTAAAATATGAAATACAGATAGTGTACAATACATTCCACAACTTTTTGAGAAGGTAATGCAAAGATGTATTTTTAGCTGTCACGTAGAAAAGATAGGTTATGAACAGATGTACTATGAAGAATATTTTACTAGAATCACAGAATCACAGAATCACTGAGGTTGGAAGGGACCTCTGGAGATCATCTAGTCCAACCCCCCTGCTCCACCAGGGTCACCTAGAGCACATTGCACAGGATTGCATCCAGGCGCGTTTTGAATATCTCCAGAGAAGGAGACTCCACCACCTCTCGGGGCAACCTGTTCCAGTGCTCTGTCACCCTCACAGTGAAAAAGTTTTTCCTCATGTTAAGATGGAAGTGTCTGTGTTTCAGTTTGTGCCCATTGCCTCGCGTCCTGTCGCTTGGCACCACTGAAAAGAGTCTGGCCCCATCCTCTCGACACCCTCCCTTCAGATACTTGTACACATTGATAAGATCTCCTCTCAGCCTTCTCTTCTCCAAGCTAAACAGGCCAAGCTCTCTCAGCCTTTCCTCATAAGAGAGATGCTCCAGTCCCCTAATCATCTTTGTGGCCCTTCGCTGGACTTGCTCCAGTAGTGCCACATCCCTCTTGTACTGGGGAGCCCAGAACTGGACGCAGTACTCCAGATGTGGCCTCACCAGGGCTGAGTAGAGGGGGAGAATCACCTCCCTCGACCTGCTGGCAACACTCTTCCTGATGCAGCCCAGGATACCATTGGCCTTCTTGGCCACAAGGGCACATTGCTGCCTCATGCTTAACTTGGTGTCCACCAGCACTCCCAGGTCCTTCTCAGCAGAGCTGCTTTCCAGCAGGTCAACCCCCAACCTGTACTGCTGCATGGGGTTATTCCTCCCCAGGTGCAGGACCCTGCACTTCCCTTTGTTGAATTTCATGAGGTTCCTCTCTGCCCACCTCTCCAGCCTGTCCAAGTCTCTTTGAATGGCAGCACAGCCCTCTGGCGTATCGGCCACTCCTCCCAGTTTTGTATCATCAGCAAACTTGCTGAGGGTGCACTCTGTGCCTTCATCCAGGTCATTGATGAAGAAGTTGAACAAGACTGGACCCAGTACTGACCCCTGGGGGACACCGCTAGCTACAGGCCTCCAACTAGACTCTGTGCCACTGATCACAACTCTCTGAGCTCTGCCATTCAGCCAGTTCTCAATCCACCTCACTGTCCACTCATCTAAACCACACTTCCTGAGCTTGTCTATGAGGATGCTATGGGAGACAGTGTCAAAAGCCTTGCTGAAGTCTAGGTAGACAACATCCACTGCTCTCCCCTCATCTACCCAGCCAGTCATTCCATCACAGAAGGCTATCAGATTGGTTAGGCATGATTTCCCCTTGGTGAAGCCATGCTGACTACTCCTGATCACCTTCTTTTCCTCCACATGCGTGGAGATGGCCTCCAGGATGAGCTGCTCCATCACCTTTCCAGGGATGGAGGTGAGGCTGACTGGCCTGTAGTTCCCTGGGTCCTCCTTCTTGCCCTTTTTGAAGACTGGGGTGACATTGGCTTTCTTCCAGTCCTCGGGCACCTCTCCTGTTCTCCATGACCTTTCAAAGATGATGGAGAGTGGCTTAGCAATAATGTCCGCCAGCTCCCTCAGCACTCGTGGGTGCATCCCATCAGGGCCCATGGATTTGTGGGTGTCAAGTTTGCTTAAATGATCTCTAACCCACTCCTCCTCCACCAAGGGAAAGTTTTCCTCTCTCCAGACTTTCTCTCTTGCCTCCAGGATCTGGGGTTCCTGAGGGCTGGCCTGAGCAGTAAAGACTGAAGCAAAGAAGGCATTCAGTAACTCTGCCTTCTCTGCATCCTTCGTCACCAGGGCACCCACCCCATTCAGCAAAGGGCCCACATTTTCCCTAGTCTTCCTCTTGCTGCTGATGTATTTGAAGAAGCCCTTCTTGTTGTCCTTGACATCTCTAGCCAGATTTAATTCCAAACGGGCCTTAGCCTTCCTCGTCGCATCCCTGCATACTCTGAATTGATAATTAAAATAAAATTCTAAGGAAATAATTTTATTCTTTAAGATGATTCTTATTAGAAGCTGCTCCCTAAAGAGAGGTATCTTCTAAGGATATGTATGGCATTTGATGTATTTTATTACTAGACATGAGCTCTTTAACATAAGTCTTTTCAAATGTTAAATTATATTGTGAAAGCCAAAGGATTCCTCTGAAGTCCTTTCTTCTATGCACATTATGGTTTCAGTACAATGGAGTTTGAGAACATATATTTCATAATGTAATTGAAAATCACTCTATTTTGTCATAGTCAAAGGATGGGAAAATCAAGGTTATTCTGTATTTTTCTAAGTCAAATGTGTAAGTCAAAGCTGACAGGTATTCAAGATAAGGATGAGTTTAGCAGTAGTCATTGTGCCTTTTGAACTAATGATTCTGTTAAATAGACACAGAAGCACTTTGCAGAATGAAGGAAGTGAGAGGAAACTCTTCAGTGCAGATTTAAGCTCAGTGGCTATAACAAAAATAATATCTTAAGTAAACTTGTCCGCTAAAGCCAACAAGAAAAGCCTCCAAGTGACAGTTTTGCTGATGGCTCCAAAGGGTAATAAAAATAATTAGAAATCAAAATTTTCCTACTCAGTTTTCTAAAGTAATACTGGAGTGAGAAAGGTAGTAGAATACAAACATTCTTTAATGAAAGAACTCCAGCAAATGATATTCTCAGGGTGGGACTCCACTCTGTTAGATATAGGTATGGAAACTTTAATATACTGAAACTATTAAAAAATTAATAGTCTCTTTCTTTCACCCTGTACTTTATCACTGGCTTTATTTGTTACTCTCAGTAACTAAAGAAAATGCTGCTAGTCCTGAACACTTACTAAATTTTTCATATAGACACTCTAGACGTACCATTAATGATAAAATTTATAAACAAATAGAATTTGTTTGGGACCTGTAGTTTGATATTCTTCTTCCATAACTGACAAAGCTCCATTATATTATGTGTATCTCTATATCTGCATGTGTTCATGTTCGTGTCATTTCAAGGCCAGATTAAAAGGCCAGAAATAGTAAGTATCACTTTTCTTGGTAGCAGAACTAGATGTGGGTCTTACCCACATCCAAGCTCCCAGTGGAAGCTTCGCTTACTGCACATCCTGGTAGGATTGTTTATGGCTGATTCAAATGGCCCATTTAGTTCATTGCTATGTTTTGCTTGCCTTGTCAAAAGAGCCTGAGATGAGATAAGGGAACAGGTCTAAACTCAGAAGTGGTAAACTTCTCCCTAATCCCTGCAGACATTTTAAGCTTTGAAGCACAAAGACTCCTATCTTTTCTAATCTATTTCTCTAAACCCTTCCAAGGTGTACTTGGTCATGTAATATCTGTGATAGCTGAAGTGTTCTCTTACTGGAATGCTTCTACCAGTTTTAATTCCTTCCTGCCAACAAAAAAAGGCACAAATTGTTAAAAGTACGAGCCAGGGAAAATTAAGATTAAACGCAATCAAATGAATTTCACTAGCAATTAAACCTTGTAGAAAGCTTTTAAATGTGAAATTCAATTTTTAATACTACACATATATAGAAGAACCATAGAAAACTGGAACATCTGATACCTAGAGCACACAAAGATGAAATAAATGTTTCTTTACAAACAGAATATTCTAATTTGCCAGGCAGAATTTTCTGTGCAGTGCAAGCTGGCATTAGCTGAGAATCTGGTAAATTGCAAACTCAAAGCAATGTTGTTTTGTTTCAAGGAAATCCTCAGCTAATTCTTTTTACAGAATATAAAAAAGCTAGTATTTCCAGAATCACAGAAGAAATATTCTATTTCTTTGTTTAGATTTCATTTTCTCATACAATCCTTCAATACTGTTCCCTTCTCAAAAAAATAAAAATAAAATCAAAGCAACTGGTGATTGTTCTCTTTAATTGCTATTCCTACCCTACTTTAATGGTTGTAATGTGAAATCAGATTATCTCATTTTTTTGATGCTAGTCCTTTGCCTTTGTCCCCAATCATCCATTTGTCCAGATATTTTCAAAATTCCTGTTCAATAGGCACAATCTCTCTCAGTAAGCTCCTTCTTTTACTCTAAGATGATTTATCACAAAAGGAAGGTTTTCTGCATGAGTAAAGCAATTCCTTTTTTAATGCAATTTTTTATGCAACTAGCATGTAGAGTGTGTGTGTGTGTGTGTGTGCTTTCTGTAAAAGCTGTAGCAAGGGTTTTTTCTTGTTGTTGTCTTGAGTTTGTTATGGCTATATTCAAAGATTTTTTATTCCACTAAATCATAAGCTACCAAGTATAGCGTTCCTGTGGTATACTGTTCCTTTTTTTTTTTTAGTCTTAAATCTTTCTTTCTGTAGTCTTGCTTTTCCAGCCTATTGCTACAGGCAACTAATGGTGGAGAACTTTTTGTCAAACACTGAGATAGCTGTAAGTGAATAAAAATGTAATGACTGTTTCTATCTCTCTTCTAGAGGTTCTTCAGCATTAGCAAATTTTGGATAGAATGGTGTCACATTGGTTGTCTTTCTGTTTTATCTGATTACTGCTTGTAGCGATTGTTACCTCGTATGTACAGATCAAAACATACTTTTGGAAAGGCAGTGGCTTTCACTATTGTTTGTCCACACTAAAGCTGAAACTTCACTTACAGGGATCACACTGGAAATAAGAGTTTCTGACACTTTCAAACATATGAAAGTATTCCTGTCCCTTTTGGAATGTCATTTCACTGCAGGTAAAGAAAGTGACAGGCTGAGGGAATGCCAATTACGAAAATTGCTAACTTGATTTTGACAAATATGCAGAGAACAGAGTTCACTTAATCCTGAAAGATTAAAAAAAAAAAAAGTACCTTAAAAGGGTCATATCTAAATGGATAAGGTAAACGTTATAATGATATGTATTTCTATAGATGAACCTTCAACAGGGTTCTGTAGTACTTTGTCTACAGTATGTTTAGTATAACATGCAGCTTATTTTATTTACACGCTAAATGCTGCTTTAAACTTATTGTTGGTTGCTTGATTTTACATTTGCATTTTACATTTCAGACATTTGTGAGGATCACAATTGAAGACTAATAACATGACATGACAAAGTATTGAATAACTGGGTTTTTTTTAATCAGTGTTCCTGTTTATATGAGACTTCACATTGCATTCATTTTTGCTCTGAGGTGGCTGAATAGGATTCTAAGAGGGTTTTTGTAGTCCGTATTTTAGGAGTGGGCTTTGTTCTGTGTGCAGTGCATACATTCAAAATAGATATTTAAGGATCTGAAGTTAGTTAATAGTCAATATACCTCATGAATTCTTCTTTACTGCTTTTTGTAATCAGAATGTAGAATCTTAGGTGTTGTTTTGTATTTAATTGAGCTTTTTTTCCCAATAAAATCTTTTTATGAGGTATGAATGGGAGGTTTCTGTAAGGTGTTTGAGTGGGAGGCTGCAAAGCTCTTCTGGAGGAGAGTAATCAGGGATATCAGGAAAACAGTGTGGCCACAGAAATATTCTGGACCTAGTTCTCTGAGGGCTTCATGGTGACATCAGTCAGTGGTATTCTGCAGAGCTTTTACTTCTATTTAAGATTTTAAAAGTTATAAAAATATTTTTGTTTTATTTTTGTTGTATTTGCATTTATACAGTCCTTGTAATACACTGAATTTAAGCGCTTTTTAAGACCAATGACTTATTGGACTATACTGTGATATCTGGTGCAGCCTGAAGTGTCAACAATTACTTTGTCAATTCTATTTCATGTTTAGGTTTTATATAAAAAATATCTGTAATAAGATATTACAGAGAACTAGCTGGAACAGGTTTTGGTCTACTGATATTGCAGTGGAATTTTTGGTTTGTTTGTTTTTTTTCCTAGTACTGCTTTGAAATGCCTTTCACGTTCTTTTATCTTTATTTCAGATACCTTTGGAAATGAGATCCCATTGCCATATACACTAAATGACACTTTGGAGATCCTGAAGTGCTCAAAAATAACTTCAGGACATCCTGTGCCATGAGGACAGTCATAGAATCCTAGAATACTTAGAAAGGAAGAGACCTCTGAAAGTTACCTAGTCAACCCCCCTGCTCAAAGCAGGGGTAATATCAATTCTAGCTCAGATTGCTCAGGGCTTTATCCAGTCAAATTTCAAGTATCACCAAAGACAGAGATTCTACCACCTGTTCAAGTCTGTGAGCACCCTCGTTGTGAATTATTTTCTTAAGCAGTCCACCAAAAATTTCTGTTGCTGAAATTTCTTTCCGTTGCCTCTCAACCTATTATTGAGCATCTCTGAGAAAATTCTGGCTCATTCTTCTCTAGTGGAAGACCACTCACTAGTGGAAGACTGAAATGAGATTCCTCTTTTGCATGCTCTTCTGTTCTCCAGGCTAAGCACACCCAACTCCTTCAGCCTCTCTTTATACCTCATGCTTCAGGGTCCTAATGATCTTTGTGGCCATCCACAGAATTCCCTCCAGCTTTGTCAATGTCTCTCTTGTACTGGGGGACCTAAAACTGGCCAAAGTACTCCAATGCAGTCTCACAAGTACTGAATAGAGAGGAAAGAAGCTCAATTCTTGTACATAGCAGCAAACCAATACTAAAAGGAAATAGGAAACATGCAGTCTCTAGGGTACTGGCTGTGTCTAGTGCTCTGTCTTGATTCAGCCAGCATTAAGACATGACAGCACAATATGAGTCTGCACTAAGGCTTGTAAAGCCAGTTCAGTCTCTTGAATGATATAAACATGTACATGAATCACAGCCATTGTATTTTTCTTACCCGATCTTGTGTGCAGGCTGTAAAATGTCAGACAATTGCAAGACAACTGTGACCTATGCTAAATTTAAAATTCTTCCTTTTGGTAACTGTACATGTAAATGGACCATGAAAACAGGGAAGAAAGCCCTATGTGTCCATGAATGATATATTTCATTTATTTTAGCTACAGGGAGTAAAATGAATCTTTCTGGCTTGCATAGGCTCTTACATAGAGTGGCTACACTGAGTGAGAGTTCAGTATCAATGGAAAAATATAATTTCATGTTCATCTAAAAGAGCTAAGTAATTCTGAATGCAAATACACACTTCCTGGTTCAGCAGGAAATAAATGATCCTATTCACACAGAGAAATGCAACAAATGTCTTGTTCTTAGTGTTATTTAGACTGAAAGGTATTTCTAATGCATCATCTATTCTATTGTTCTGCATCATGGCAGGCTTGATGTAATTATTCCAAAGTTACCTAAAATAGATGGCTTAGTAGAGCTAGGAATGTTTCTAGAGAAGTTGTCTTTGTAATTTCCTGTGGCAGCTTGGTCCATTGCTAAGCTTTCTTCCTTTTCTGCAAGTATCACTGACTTTAAATAAGGTACCTAATGACAGTGGGCTCAAGGAGAGATGCTGTCAAAACTTGGTCATTTCAAGGAAGTTGTCCTGTTGTCTGTTTTGAACTCTAACTTTTCCTGCTCCATCATGAATAATGATCCGATCCTCTTCATGTAGTATGGAGTAATAATTAAGTGATTTTGTAGTAAGGGCATAAACAAGTTTTTCACCAACTTACTAGTCCGGGTCACTATCCTTGCCATTAGGTTCCATGTGAATCTTAGTTGGATACAACCATATTGTACGAGTGATGATTTAGACCACACATTTTCTCTTTTATAGGTTTTTGAGACTAAAGAATGCTTTTGCTTTATGAGAGGATATGCCACTAAACCTTCTAAAGGTAAGCTACAGCAGTTTGCTTTCTTGTTTCAATTTGTGTTGA